>NC_138184.1:112175199-112772699 GCF_964194105.1 Spermophilus citellus | reverse complement strand
GAATTTGGTAACTAAGAATTAGCTATAATTAAGAATTAGACTGTAATTAAGAATTAACTTCATTTCTATTTTATCTAATTGTGTGATTCTTTCTCCTTCATCTAGTCATTTTCTTTGTTCTAGACTTCTTCCATAACTTATTTAAAGGGATTTACTATGGAACATTTATCATAATAGGAAAAAAACGTGAACAAACAAGTGAGAGAGTGGGGAAGAAGAAATAGATTTAGTGTATTTCAGTTAATAGATTTGATTTTTCTCATCAAGAATAATAACCAATAGATTCTTCCAGACTGTTTATTAGAGTAAGTAAAATAATTGCTTCACTATTTTAAAAACATACATAATTATGTCACATCATATCTGAATCCAATTAGTAATTGAGAAGCTAAATTTGGTTATCTAGATCCAGATGGAGGTAGTTTCCTGGAGTAATCTACTAGTATTGAAGGACTTTGATGGTTTATTAAGGAAAAATGGGATATTAAAATTGTTAGTAGTACAAAAATGGGAAAAGAGCTTAATTGGATAAGTAATAATAAAAATAGCTCAGAAAGAAAAAGAAACCTGAAAAAAAGATGATAGATGTCAAATTGCAAAAGACAAATGAAAGAACATAAGGTATCTTAAAGAAGAAAATAATATAAATTAGAAAATGTCTCTTTAAATGAGTTTCAAAGAAGGATAAAGGAAGATGGTCCTTCTAGAATTTTATGAGAATAATGAAGTAATACAAATAAGCATAAATGGTATGTTAATCCTAATTTTAACCTTGTGAGGAGCAAAGTGAGTACAATTGTGCCATGATGAGTAGACTAAGTAGGTTAAATAAGGTCATAAACATAAAATGATACTCTAGAATGGAAAAATAATGGGTAAAGAATATTTTTTTTTTAAATGGCAGATTTACTAAACTAAATGTGAGCTCTATATCCTAGGGTAATTTTAAAAGCTCAGAGGGCTCTTCAGTGTTATATAAAATATACAAAATACAAAAGAATTATAACTAAGAACTGAAATATATGAATAAAGCATGTAGCCCCCAGCTGTAGGTTGAGGTCCTTTACTACTAGTTAGAGCATGAAATTACACAAAACAAAGTTGCTCTACCTCTCAACTGAGCCAAAACTCTAATGAGACATGTGACATCTTTCCTCAAGACTGAGGGAAGGGAAACAGCCAGAAGCTGGGATTCTTCAGTTCCCTATACCATTTCACTGAGGTTAGAGATCCCTTGGCTCCAGGTGAAGTTGCAGAAATTTGCAATCCTTTCTTTTTTCTAAAACATATTCTACATTAAATATAAGGGTTAAACATCACTTCTGAAAGCTTTGTTCAGTTTGGAATCAATACCTCACTCTTCAGAGAGCGAGCCTTGGGAGCTCTGTGATAAATGTGGAAGGTAAAATTGAGAATTAGAAGACTAAGCCTCAGATGGGTTCATACTCTGTTATTCAATATTTAGAGCTTCAATTTTCATGTTTATAGAATCAGGAATTTGCTATAGTTATTCACTAAAATTTCTTCCAGATCTATTTTTTTCCTAACTGGATATTTTAGATATCAAGAGTTAGGTTAGAATGTAATTCTCTGCTTATTTTTTTGTTCAGAATTAAAAGGGATCTTAATATGTTTATGACATCATTTATCTATGTAGATGGGGCTACACCTCATGGTGTTTAAGGATTCAGAGGTCTTCCATTTATGATTGATAAAATTTGGGGTATTTATTATAAAGAATTATGACTACTTCCAGCCTAAGAAAACTAGAACTAAAATGGAAGAAAATAATAATGACTTAATAATTTAGCTGACAGTTGTTTTTTTAAAAAAATATAAAAATTATTGAAAGGACTTTGACATTACTTTTGCTCTCGCAAAAGCATGATTTCTTAACACATTCTTTTTTAAATAGGGCCCTGTCATAGGAAAGCTTGATGTCCTATTAGGTATATTGAATTCAAATGAGGATAAGTAGAAATGACAAATGTGATTTGTGAAATACTAATTTATTGGAAAAACGCTATTTTGTGAAAATAAAAGGAGAGTTAAGGTCTATATTTGTGACGAATTAGGGGGTGTGATAGCTTATAGAAGAGCCAGCCACGAATGAGCAATAAAGGTAAGCTCAGCTTATTTTTGTTCCCCCCCCAAAATAAAATAAAATAAAGTGAATTCAGAATTCCCACTGTACCCTCACAGATTTGGTTGCATACAGCTTATGACATTGAGACAATCAGTGCACAAGTGTTTATTGCCCTTTTACCTCGAATACTGTAAAGAAGTAAAGAATTTGATTTTTGGAGATGGATGTAGTAGAACACAGGTTTAGTGACCACATCCCAGTTCTGCCTCCTTCATGAACTACCAGCTATGCTTACCCATTTCTAGAGACTCTTGAGAATTTCTGCCCACTCTTTATACATTTTCACATATTTGTGTGTTGAACTTGTCTCCTGAGATGATGTTTCACATCTGCTACTGGCTGGACAAGCAATTGTTGAATATCACATGAAAAACAGAACATTTTCATAACCTTAAAGTTGTTGAGTTATTGTTAAGAAATAATGAGCCTTGGAAAGTCAGTACTATTCTGCTAACCTCGTAGCATTGCTACCGAAGAGATAAAATTTGGTTCATTTTTAGGGTTTGTGATGACTCTGAACGTTTGGAGATGGTCTCTTTAACAAAAAAAAAACAAACAAACAAACAAACAAACAAACAAAAAAAAACCCAAAAACTAAAACTGTTAGAAACCTGAGTCTGAAATATTTTCCAAGATGAAAACTATAGTTCTTGTCCAAGTCAGCATTTTCTCAAAACACCAATTCGGCTGGCTTTTAAATAGCTATTATATATGCACACAAAAGCTTTGTGAACAAATAAGTTTAGGGGATGGTAGGAAAACTTTTTTTTTTTTTTTTGCTTTGTTTTCGGGTGAGACAGTTTAGAGCCTGAAAAGTGCTAATGTACATTGCAACTGACTGAGATGGGTACATTAGATGTACTGGATTCAATTTAATGTATTAACCTCAAACTCCCTTTTATTCAAGCAATGTTTTGCAGAACTCATATTCCTTGAAATCTACTTTGAGAAATGCTGGCTTAAGTTGAAGTTTCCACCTACCTTGACTTTTAAACTTATTAACTCATTTGATCCTAATAATAACCTTGGGAGTTAAGGACTCTCAGAAAGGCCATTTTATAAAAAACTAAAATTACCAATAAGTTACTTATTGTGTTTCACTTGACTGGTGGAAACACAGGTGAAATTCAAGAACATATATAAATATGTATGTGACTCCTGTGTGCATGCTTTTAGGAATATCAGAGAATTAAAATCAAGGAAAAGTTCATGACTGTTTGGACAGTAGAAGGTGGTGAACACAATGATTTCAAATAGGTAAGAATACAAGAAGAATGGAGTTTAGAAGAAAGGAAAGGTTCAAGGAAGTCAGATTTGTTTTGATGGCTCTAGAATGTTCTGGATAAGGTATAGGAAGGCAGGACATACCAGGGGTAGGGAGTAGATTGCACCAAGGCAGAAAGAGGGAATGTCAGAATTTCCATGAGGAATAGAGAGCACAGGAACCAAAATCTTAGAAGTTCTATATGAAGCAAATTTTAGAATTTGATCTCAATTTTAAATATGGATTTTACATTGTAACTGGTCTCAGTCACTGTAAAGAAATGACCTAATGACAACTGCACATTAAGAAGATTAACTGTATCAGTCTATTAGAAAAGATGACCCTTAGAGACAATCACAATTTACCAGTACTATTGGATCATTCAAAATAGGAGTGAACAGGCATGCCTTAACTTATAGCTTATTTACTGGAAAAAAAGAAAAGAAAACAAACAAACAAACAAAAACCCCTCATCTTTTATCCTAACCATAGTCTTTTCTTTAGTTTTTTATTTGGAATAAGCTAGTATTCATTTTATAAAACACCTTAATTTGTGTTGTGGTATTTTCTTGAACTTAATATTGAGCTGATCTTATTTTAAGAAATTTAGGGACCTTTGAGGCAGGGATTGCAACATTAAAATTTTATTTAGTAATTAGTTCTGTAACAATGATTCATAGCAGAGTACCAAATAATTATCTCATTGTTTAAGTTAATAATCTTCACTAATCCTTTCAATGCCACAGTTTAAAATTCATAAGTGAATGATTTAGTGGGTGAATTCAGGAGACGGGCTGAGCTTCAGTTTGGTTGATGGATGGTGGGTACTCTCAGGCACTCTGTAAGACAGGCAATGGGATTTTTTTTTTCCTGGAGTAATGACTACTTCTGCCCTTTCCATAAAACAGTTGGACAGTGGTCCTGCCAGCATTAGAGCAAAGCCTAGTTGTAATGTCTATTGCCAGCTGTAGAATTATGAACATGTTGCTTCTCCAGTATGGAAGCCAACTCCAGCCAGTACACTACTGCTCTGAAATCTTTCCTCATCTATGAATTGAAGTTTTCTATTATATAGTGTTTCTTATTTTTTTTAATTGTAAAGGTCAAGAGTTTTGTGTGTGAAAATAGTTAGTGAACTCTAAAATACCATGGAATTCTAAGCTATTATTTGTGAGGGCTGTAATAATTTTGAATAGAAAATACCAGCCATGAAAAACCACATTAACAACAAACAAGCAAAAAGTCCAAAACTCAATTCTGTCCCATTCTTTGGGAGAATTTCTGACATATTTTGAAGTGAGTAAAAATTTGGTCAGAATTGGATTGGCATCCATTTAAACAGAAATGAACATCTAGGGTTTTTTTTTTTTTAAATGAGATCTTTCACCCTTACTTGAAAAAAAGACTTTCATCTGCTTCATATAACATAATGCCCATGGAAAATTCTGGTCTTCTCACTGGCACATGGTCGAAATTCACAGTCATTGTGGATTGAATCTGAAAAATTCCCTCATAAACTTTGTCACTTGATTATTTACCCCTGCTTCAAATATGTAAGACCTGGATGAGAAGTCAAAAATATATTTTTTAAGTTTTATTTTTCTTTAATATTAATAACTGTACTATGGCTGATATATAATATAAAATTGCTACTAAAATTAGAGAGCTAAATTAAAAATTCCAATTAAAAATAATAATTTTCCATGAATGTGTCTCTTTGCCGCCTTCTCATAGATTATACTTAAGGCATATAAATATCACGGCGTTTTGTAACTGGAGCCCTCACCATTCAAGAGTACACCTCCAGAGCATGGCAGCCATCTGCTACTGCTCCCTCGTGGCTGCCCCCAAAGTGCCCAGACTCTCAAATGTTGAGTGGAAGGAGAGAATGAAGCAGCTGTTCTGGAGCTCAGTGGCCGCCTCTGCCCTCCTTACCACCTGGCAAATACACAGTTCAGCTCATGAAGCAAGCAGACACACTAAGCCCTGCTGTTCCTCTCTGTACCCTTACTCCTCTCCCAAACTGGTAATTTCTTTCCTGTCATTCTTAGCCTTCTCCTTTCCCCTACTCCCTTCTGACTTCAAGGTGTTAAGTGGGAAATCAATAGGGAGATTGAGAGGTTGCACCCAGAAGGGTGCAGGATTTTTGCCTAATGGTATCCTGCTTCCCATCTCACTACTATTGTTTCTTTAAGCAAACACTCTTAAAAACCTGTGTCCAGGATATGCATAAATATATCTTTTCCTGTAGTTTACAACCAATCTTTTAGGATGAGTATTATTATTCATATGTAATAGGAGAAATATGAATATCAAACTCTCAAGGGAATCAGGCCGATGAATGAGAAAAGAATCAGGCATCATTGAAATTATTTTGAGTGATTTACAGTGAAAAGAGCAGAGCAAGAAGCAATGTGTCTAGGACAAGAGAAAGCAGGAAATAGGGAAAGGAGCATGGGTTGGGTTTGGGGGGAGGCTTTAAGTTATAAGAGACAGGCTTTGGGGCAGCTACAGAATGGGAAAGATACATGTACAGAGAGGGAGAAGAAAGGGAGAGAAAAATCAGTGTTTGAAATTGATAGACCTTCCATGAGAGAAAGCATACTCAAAAGGGATGGGAAAAGGATTCAATAACTGTACTGGCTTACATGGGTTTCACAAGGATTCATGTTTTGACATTGCTGAGAAATTTTCATGAATATTTAAGTTTCTTACAGTTTTTGTTGTCGTTATATAGGCTTTATATACTAAGTTCCATGAGGTAGCTGAAGTTTTCTGTTGTTGTAGTAGTAGAATGTAAAATGTCATATCTAGCGTCTTTTGGAGTAGATCATCATCTAGAAAATAGAGTAGAATTTCACAGTATTTTATGGTTTGGAAATTTCATAGAAATTTAGAAGATTGTTATCAGTATTGTCCCTGGAATACTATCCTAAATTTGGAGGGAAACGTTGCCTCTCCCCTGAGATTAGAATGATGTCTTACTATTATTTGGTTTGGATTACTTCTTTTTACTTCTTTTGGATTACTTTTAAAAATTAGGCTGCATAGGAAATTCTCTTGGTAACTGCATATCAGTAAATATCTTTTTAACTTTACCTCCCAAGATATCAAGTATCTTATGAAATGAGAGGGATGAATGGCTTCCGTGGCTGGATGAGCTCTGAGTTGAAATTCTACTTCTACATGTTAAACTGGGAAACCAGTGCTGCAAGAAGTTAAAGAATTGATGGAGAAGGGCTAAAACACAGGATTCTGAGTTTTGAATAGAGTTATCTGCTGGAAGAGGACAGCTGTGCAAAGATGTGAAGGCCTTACTTTCAGCTGTTGAGTGAATGATCGCAGGGTTTGGCTCTAGGCTATTTTCCTGGAGTCAAGGACTGCTCATTCTGTGCTCCTGGAAAGGACAGACCCTGATCTAGAAAGGAAATAGCAGAATCGAGGGAGGCTGGGAGTATATGTTTAATCTATAATTAGTCTTTGATAATAAAGGAAGGAATATCCACTTCTGCATTCAGACTGGAGGGAATTTACACCCCGAGCATGTAAGGTTGGAATCTTTGTTGAGTTAGGAAGGGATAAAAAAGGAAATTCCTAAAAATATGGTCGGGGAGGGGCATAAAAAGTAACAGGAGAATTTGGGATGATTTTGGAGAAATTTCTGTAGAGTTTTAAAGGAAGGAAGAGACTTGGGTATAGTGGTATCAGAAATATTAAAAGATGGGGGAATGACTTTCATAATTTTTGCTTTATGCTATGAATTGAATCTTTTTTGGTATTTGTGAATAATGTCAAGAAATATGTCACAAAATATTGACATTGCATAGAAATTTGTTTTTTGTAAATATTACACTATTTTGGGCTAGGTCCACATGACATATTGGCTTTGCGAATGTTAAGCATAATTACAGATGAAGAGACTGAACTACTTCATAACAAAGAAGTAGTTCTCCCTGGGTTTCCAGCTACAGTTCTTGAGAAAGGCTCAGGGCATGTAGCATTCTACAGTGGCTGCCTCCCATCAGCTTCTGTCATATTTCTTAAATATATACTATGCTGGGAGAATAGTAGAGAGGGTCATTTGTTGGGTGATGACAGATATTTGGGCAAAACCCCTAAAATCTGGGGCTGGGGGTATGGTTCAGTAGTGGAGTGCTTGCTTACCATGTGTATTGCACTGAGTTTGATGCTCAGCACCACATAAAAAAATAAATAAGTAAAATAAAGGTGTAAAAAAAAATCACACTTGGAAATTAAGTTACCTGAGTAAGATACATAGTAGCCCCTTCGGAAAGAGAATGTTTTAAGGAGTTGGTGCTTCATTAATGTGAGTACTATAGGCTTACACTATCAAGAAATATGTTGTCTATAAACAAGTGTAATTTCCTGAGTCCTGTATTGATAGCTGATTATTCAGTTGTGGTGATTTGCTTAATATTTTCTTTCTTTCCTCAGGCTTGAAGACAAAATTCATGGGCCAAGTAGCAGATTTTTGTCTCATTCCCTAAAGCATCTGTAAGCTGCCTTTACAGGGTATAGCAGAACAAAGTTAACTGGGGAATAGGAACCACCTGAGAATTTAAGGGGTTAGCCAGCCAGGTTTGTGACAGAGCTTGGAATTCAATATGGCTGACAGAAGATTGTGAGTCATGTTATGCTATCCTTGCCTAATACAGTCAGCATTCATCAGGGATCCTCTGCACAGGAAGTGTTGGTTCCACACCCCGACATCCAGGTCGATCAATAGCATCAGACAATAGATGTAGTCTCTGTGTCAGTTTGCAGAACAGTCTCCCCTCCCCCCAAAAGTAAAAAAAAAAAAAATAGAGTGTTAAAAAAAGAAAAAGAAAAGGACACTGCACTTTGTGAGTATCTAATTAAAAAAGAAAGAAAGAAAAGAAAGAAATGGAACTCAGGTTGCCTTGGGGGATTTTAGATCATGAAGCACTTAAAAGACAGCTTTGTAGAAAAAAAGGAAAGTGAAAACAGAGCTGGAAAACACATCCAAAGATTCAGATAGTTGTGATTTCAAACAAAGGTCTGTCCTGTCAGAGGAGCCTCACCTCTGACAGTGTAATATGTGGGGAAAATCGCTGGCTTCTGTAAAAAGACACTTTCACATCCAGTTTTGGAATGTGTTCCTGAATAGGTGATTTTCCACTTCCCTCACATCTTTTTCTTATTTGTCCTTCAGTCTGTATTCACAGACTGACCTGACTGTGTATCATGCCTTCTGTCCATCAAGCTAAAGAGCTGATATAGTCCAGAAATCAACACATTGCCAAAATTAGTGGGTTTGTTTATGTTCAGTGTTCTGCCAGTAACAATAGTAATGTTTTTAAGGTAATAGTTTATTATACCAGTAGCTGGCATACTGAACCAGGCATTTGATGAGCCTAGAAAAAGGTATTGAGTCCCTACAGTGCTTAATGATGATATCAATGTCACTTGAACACTTTTAATTTTTCTTGAAGTTTTTATTTTAGAAAGTTTTTATTTTAGAAAATAAAATAGAAATAGAAATAAAATTGAAATAGAAATCAAAAAATAAAATTGAAATAGAAATCAAGACTCTGATCTCCTTTCCAGACTCCCGAGGAGCAACATCCTTTAATTTCTTAAATAATTTTTAAAATTATCTGTTTTAACTCCAGATATTATTTTTATATTTCAGTTTTTTCACTTAAGATAAAAGCTAAGAATTCGTTTGCTTTTGCTATCCTTCCCATTCTCATCTCTTCCCAGTGCTTGTTTTGAGATTGTTTTGAGATTCTGGGTTTTCTTTGGGTAAATTTTATGACCCCCTGAAAAATAGACCTTTATTTCTGATCCCAACCTTTCAACATATACCCTATGATATATATCTCAACTATATATTTTAAGAAAAATATATGAAAACATACTATCTTTGTTCTTTCATCCCAGGTGTACACACACCTCCATTTTTTTTTTTCTCTTTGATCCACACTTTCACTTCTACAATGTTAGGTTAACATTGACATTGTATCCTAGAAGGACAACAAGCCTTTCCTTTCTTTGTCCCTGGTGGACTCTCAAAACAGAAAGCAAACAAACATTTACATTGTTCTGATTATATAAACATTAATTTCTGGGCTGACTCCATTTTTTACTCCAAAGGATCTGATGCCACAAACCTGGGGCCACCCAGAGGAAAATATTGCTGGCATCAAGATCAGATGGATTCTTTTTTCTTATTCTCAGTCTGTTGGTTAACATTCCAGTGCCTATTTCTTTCTTTATATTTAGATGAAACCTGCCCCCCACCCTGCCCATTTTATCCTGATGTTTCCAGTCATTGTTCAGCTTGTTTGTCCTTGCATATCTGAGGTGTCCTGTCATCTCTCCTCTGTCTTCATTGCCCTCAGGAGTCTTCCTTCTACCCCCTATGGAGATTTTTTTTCTGAACCTTTCTCCCTGCTCCAAGCTTGGCTGATTGCTCTCTGAGTTTGCTGCACAAAAACTGCCCCTTGAATTCCCTTTGCTATACTGCTGGGATGGAATTTCATCTCATGGATTCAAGTTTTCCTCCGTCCTTGTTTCCTTACTACAGTTTGGAAGGCATCCTCAAATGAGTTCCTATGATAGGATAGAAGAGAGAAAAACCATCTCAGAAACTGAAAAATACCTTTCACCTGACTTACAATTACATGGATAGTTTGGTTGGATATGGAAGCATTGATAGAAAATGTTCTAGCAGAATTTAAAAGAAATTACTTTGTTGTTTTTAATATCCAGTACTTTTGATAAGAAATCAAATAGCTTTGAAAGAAATTACATGTGGGTGACTCAGCATCATTTTGTTGTTCCTTTTACAGAAGACCCAGTGGTCCCTGTCAATATGAAGATTCATGTTCTTTAGCTCTGGAAAATGTCTTTGTATTATTTATTAGATATTATGCCACTCCTCAGTCTTCTCTAATCTTTTTGAAATTCTATTAACAGCTATGCTATGTGGGCTGATTCTTTATCTTATTTACATTTTTTCCCATATTCATCTTTTAGCTGTATGCATTCTACATATTCCAATTTTATTTTACAATCTTTTTAACTTTTTAATTTCACCAGCTATATCATTAATCTCACTCAGTAGCACTCCAATCCCTCATGTTGACTTTTAACAATATCTTATATCTGTAGGTGTATTTTCCTCTTGAATCTCTATAGTATTTACATTTTTAAAAAGTGGAGTATTTTTGTTCTGTGGAATACCTCAGTTTCCTCCAAGACATGAGTTTTTGGTTTGTTTTCTTATGGTCTGTCTTTCCTGCTGATTGGTCCTACTTGGTTTTAGACCTTTCTGGAGAGCTGAAGTAGTTTTCCTCTGCTGTTATGAAAGATAATGGACATTTTCCTCACTGTATTCCTGATCAGAAAGGGAAACCAGGCCAGGAATGCTATGCAGGTGAAGAGAGGGTGGGACACACCTGATGACAGGCGAAGAGAAGTTTTTCCCAATATGAAGGGATAGTATACATATTAGAAATCTTAGTATTTCCAGAATTTTGTTTGTATTCTTTTAAGAGAAGTCCTGTGCTTTCATATCTAGGGGTGAATGCCAGTTGAAAAAGATGGGTGTCCATCCTGGTCTTAGAAATAGACTACAATGGTTCTGTATGTGGACTGTTTTCAGTATAGTTGTTAATCTCATAAAATTTAGGAAAAATTGACAAGCATCATAAGAATGGTATTTGAATCTGGTCACAACTGATGCTATTGAAAATCTGAATATGTTATTCAAAGCCAAGATCTGGAGATCCCAGAATGTTGGGATATTTATGAAAGAACATGTAAATTAACTGGACATCTATTTTCCAGAAATAGTTCTAGAATGGGCTTGCCTCTTCCCCATGTCTAACTTTCATAGAATGGAGTAGTCAGAGGAGGTGTTGTCATGGTAATTTACGGGAGGGGGCACTGAAGAGAATGAGTGAATATTCCTGAAATTATTAATAGTTTTATAATTTAGTGTCAGCAGCATTCAGGTAAAGAAAGGTGTTTTTTTAAAGAGTTCTTCAACTTTCCAATAAATGGATAATAGGAATAGTGTTAAGCTAAAATAGTGTTAAACTAAATTCATCATTACACTTCTCAAAATTTCTTGAGAGATTTCTAGCCCTTATGAGTGGGAGAGCTACTACTAAGGAGTACAGGAGATACTTCAAATTTCTAATTTCTAGTTTTTATTATATTCATACAATATCGTTGGCTGTTGCAGCTGGAGAGGCTTAATGCTTAGAACTCTAAAATTATAATTTAAGAAATATCCTGCCTGACAGATGTCTAGGACCCATATTGTACTTCATGCTCACTGATGCAAAGATCTTTCATCCAATGCTATTCTATACTATCTCCCAGTGGGGGAGTGCAGGTGAACGGAAATCAAATACATACTAACTGAGGGCCAAAAAATATGAATATGTGATGTTGAGAGAGGCTTGTGGCAAAGTACTGATGGAGAAAAAATGAGATAAGAAAGAAAAAGCTAGAGAAAGGAAAATGCAGTAGACACTAAAAGAAACTACCAAGTTAGCCTTAGGAATCAAGGAGATTGGGACAAGGTGATATAGTCCAGAGAAGAGCTAAGAGGGAGATCAAAATGTCCTGGGGTTATGAAATACATGTGAATAAACAATGAATTCCTATTTCAGGTCAGGTGACTTTTGAGGGCAAAATTTTTTCTTACGTGGGCAAATTGTTCTTTAAGCCCTCATAGATAACTCCAAGCATTTTTAAGGACCAGGATTTTAAAAGGAGAATTTCTAAGACTAATATTTTTTTTTTTTTAAGAAAGAGTGAGAGAGGGGAGAGAGAGAGAGAGAATTTTTTTTTTAGTATTTATTTTTTAGTTCTCGGCGGACACAACATCTTTGTTGGTATGTGGTGCTGAGGATCCAACCCGGGTCGCATGCACACCAGGCGAGCGCGCTACCGCTTGAGCCACATCCCCAGCCCATATTCTTTGATTTGAAAAACTGGCAGACCTAAATTGGACTTAGGTGCCTGTAATTTGCCTTCCTGTGTTCAACTTGGTATGCTAACACCTTGCAGCTGATGATAAGAGTAGATTTTCCTAAGTGGATGAGACTGCATTTTGCATGATTTATGTTGTCAGATGATATGGGAGAAGCCACAATATTACCACATATTACTGGGAGAAGCCCCTTTCCCCATTCATCATCACAGCAAAACTGGTGACAGTGGCTGCAGAAGACTTCCCTGAGAGCTCGCCACGCAATTTCATTCCAATTTTAGTGACAGCATGCCAACACTGCCTGAAAAGTACCGGACTGTCAGTTTTTGACTGGCAGCTCTGATATGAATACAAAGTGTCCTAGTCTCCCTGTGTCAGAATTAAATTAAAAATAAAATTTAGTTTCAGCATTTTTGTTTCCTTTTAAAATTTTTCAGTATTTCTTTGGAGAACAAAAATTCGAGTACATGGAGCCTATGGTGACTGTTAAATACCCAGGTTGGAAAGTACCTTTTTGCGAACAATAGTTACTTGGCACTTTTGCCAACATCATTGTATGAGGCAAATTAGAGAAATGTTGGCTTGTGGCTACATTATGTAAAACACAAAACAAAGCCAGATTCAGAAACTACCCAGTCTTTAGATGGCCCACTGTTTTGAGAAGAGAAATAAAATGTTCCTTGTTAGTTAATTGTGGATCTTTTGTGTGTTCATTTGGAGCAACTAAACTTTAGGGCATATATTTTAAAAATAATAATTTTAAGAGGGACAATATAAGGGAATTTTGAAGAATCATCAGAATATTAGATTGAATCATTGCTATTTAACAATTAATTTACAAAGGCATTGTTCTTCTCTGGTTTATTTTTCAGGGATTACATGTCCCAATTTGGTCTTTCTTCTCTTTGATCTCCCTTAGAATACTGTAAACCTTAATGGTGATTTTACATTTGCTTAGTATGTTTCTTCCTAGCTGGATCTCAAATCCCTTTGTAATGATTTCCAACTCATCAGAGAGCTGCAAACAATTGTCACAATTCTGAAGCTGCCAAATAGGTTCTACCAGCTTCCTTTAATTTTAATATTATAAAAATCTTACGGATGAAGAGTTCCATTTATTTTCTAACCTGATGGCATTTTTAACTTCAGTACAGCCATTTATAACTAAAATGAAGGAAAGTGTTGTAAATGTTTATAGTACTTTTTTTTTTAGCAGACAACAGATTAAAGTTAAAAATAATAGCATACAGAGGAGAGTAAGAGAGGGAGGGGAAAGGATTAGAGAGGGAGGGAGGAAAGAAGGGAAGGAAAAGGAGGGAGAGAGCACTAAACAGTTTTCTTAGGAAATATATAGATAGTTGTTTTGTATGCTAAACAGATAACTTAAGTTATTTAAAGATTTACATCAATACTGATTTACAAATTTTAATAGAAAAAAAACATTTAAAATAAAATAATTTGTCATTTAGAAACATTATATTTTTGGAAATACATTTTTTCTTGTTAAAATAAATGTATTTGTGCTTTGAAAATATACTTAAAAATAATGATTTATGTCAGAAAGTTCTAAGTGAAGAGGAGATGTGCAGTTTTGAAGCTTCCCTCCTATTTTGCCATTTTATTCACCTCTGCTCCAGTCTTCATTCCAATTTTGAAAGCCTCAAATTGACATAAAACAGCAACTATATTTCTTCCTTTATTGTGACTGTAACTGGTTTACTCAATTTTCATCTATTGGGATATTACAAGAAATTGTTTATTTCTTTTTTCCTGCCTTTCAGAAAAGCTGAGTACAGATTACAATTTTCTGATAATTTTTGACAATTACAAATAATATAGCAACACTTAGGAATGCATCTCATTTCATATCTAAAACTTACCCTGTATGTCCCCTGACAAAGTCTAGACCTATTATTTTGGCCTGTGAATGTACAAGTGAGGGCTTTTGAGCAAGGATGGTAGTGGGTCTAACCTGTGGGGTTCTCATTTAGTCCCATCTTAATAGCTGATTGGGGTTAGGGAGGAGCCATTGTGAGACCCAGTACTTCTTACCTAGGAGGAGGCTTTCCTGTAGTGGGGAAATATTTCTCTCTCACTTTTTTTTTTCCCCACTAGAGTGATAACTTATTGACATTTAGAAATCTACATAGTTTTTTTAAAAATGTATTTTTTCTTCTGGTGGTAAGAATACTCATTGCATCCTTTTAACATGAGATCTACCCTCAGTCAATGCACATTGTTGACTATAGTTGTGTGGTAGATCTCTAGAGCCTATTTGTCTTGTTTAATTGAAGCTTTATGCCCACTGGTTAAGCATCTCCCATTTCCCTGCCTCCCTGCCCCTACAGCAACCATTCTACTCATGATTATCTAATTTTGACTATTTTAGATAACTTCTAAAAGTGGAATCATAATATTTATTTTTTTGTGACTGGCTTATTTCATTTAGCATAATGTCAAGCAAGGTTCACACATATTGTTATATATTACAGAATGTCTTTTTATAAAAAGATAAAAAAAAAGAGAGCACATGTATAATGGCATAATTTGGCGTGAACATACTTTATTTACAGAGTTACAAAAACTTGTGCTGTAAATGGGTAATAATGAATGTAATGCATTCCACTATTGTCATGTACGTAAAAAATAAATTTAAAAAAAGACAAATGGTATTCATAGCATATATGTACCATATTTTCTTTTCCTTTCAATGACACAGATGTCTTTTCCATTTGTTTGTGTCTTATTTAATTTCTTTCATATATGTTTTGTAGTTTTCAATAAATGTCCTTTACCTTCTTAGTCAAGTCTATTCCTAGGTATTTAATTCTTTTTTGTGCTATTGTAAATGGAATTTCTTACTTTTCAGCTACCTTTTTGTGAATGTGTAAAAATATTTATTTTAGACTTGGAAATAAATATCAATTGATTTTTGTATGTTGACTCCTTGTCCTGTAACTTATTTCATTTTTAATATTAATTTAACATTTCTTCTAGGGAGTCTTGAGGATATTCTGTAGGAATCATGTTGTCTGTTAACAAACAGTTATACTTCTTTTCCTGGACAAATTTTAGTTTTTTTCTCTCGCCTAATTGTTCTGGCTAGGATTTTTAATACCTGTTGAATAGAAATGGCAACAGTGGGTGCCCTTATTTCTCCTGGTCTTTCAACATTTTACCATCCAGTATGATGTTTGTTAGCTGTTTTTTTTTTAAATTCTGTTAATGAGATACATTATATTAATTGATTGCCCTCATTGCATTCAAAGGATAAATTCCACACGGTCACAATGTATGATCCTTTTAATGTGCTGTTGTATTTGATTTGCTAGTATTTTGTTAGGAATGTTCCTCCTTTGTTTATGAGAGATTGGGTAATACTTTTCCCCTCCTTTTTTTCTTATGTCATATTTATCTGGCTTTAGTACAGAGTAATATTGGCCTTGTAAAATGAGTTTGGAAGTACCGTCTCCTATTCAATGTTTAGAAGAGTTTGAAAAGGATTGGCTTTAATTCTTTTTAAAGTTTTTTTTTTTTTGGTAGAATTCACCAGTGGAACTATCTTGAACTGTGCTTTTCTTTTCTGAGACATTTTTGATGACTGGTTCACCTTCCTACTAATTATGGGACTGCTCAGAACTTATATTTCTTCCTGATTCCATCTTTTTAGGTTACATGTTTCTCATGATTTTTCCATTTCTTTTAGATTATCCAGCTTACTAATCTATAATCATTCATAAATGGTCTCTTATGATCCTATTTGTGGCATAAATTGTAATGGAGAAATTTCTTTGACTTCATTCTGGTTCCATCTGCTGCTGACTATGGGCTAACATGGTTTCTAAATCAGTTGTGTGTATGGTTTCTTAGAGTAAAATTTGGTCTCAATCCACATCTTCTTTGATGAGGATCCCTTCAGATAACAGCAGCCATATAATTCCTTGGCTCATGCTATTGACCAAGTCACCAGTGAAATCTCTCACTAGGAGAGAGGTCTTATTTCTTATCTCAGTGATGCTGAGAAAGCCTATGGGGGATACCTGTTATCTGAATTCTGTTTGGCTTCACATGGAGGTACAGGTACTCAAACTGCTAGTCTTCTTCCCCATCCCCAAAGTCCTGGAAGCCATATGCTACACCTAAAAATAGTGATAGCCTTCATCCTAACTTTTTGCTTTGTATTGGATGAGACACTCTGCTATATTTTATTTCCACCATGTCGAGGATTCTTCAGAAAGTCTCCAATCTTTAGAATTCCTTGGCAATAAGCTTCCTCACATGAACATAATTCAAGAGATTCTGAAAATCTTTCTCACCAAATTTCTCTGTAGTGGTAGCCTCAGATATACCTATGGATTCTATTGCTCAGAAAATATTTACCTAGAACATAATTTATGCAGGTACTAGCAGTCTCCACAAGAGGTGGAATGGAAAACCCTTTTCCTGTGGAAGGAGACAATTATCTCTGCCATGAAATACCCCTTCCCTTGAGGCTAATCCTAGATTGTTATCCTCTGAGTACCTTCCCCACCAATGCTCTCCCTGTAAAGTGAGAGGAAGGCTAGAGAGGGGAATCGGAGAAGGAAGGTGGCTTCTGGAGCATCTTCAGGATAGTTCTTTGGCTCCTCTTTAGCAAGGAATCAAAGGTAGCTTTTGGGAAGCTTTTCTTATAACTTTCACTTTAGGGGCTTACCTGGGCTTCTGGATAAAGGAAAATCCTCACTCAACAATCTGTTACACAATGGTTTCTTAGTATTTCACTGGTGGCGTGAGATGTAATGAACATTGTTGGTTAGGTTAAGTACGCTTCTTTTAACTTCACAGAGGAAGCAAAAGTTAAATATTATGAACAGAGAAGTATTTAAAATACAATGAATGTAATTATTAACTGAATGTTGAATGCAATGCCCATGTATTCTACAAGGCCAAAGGCCCCACTGAATGCAAGATGACATGGAGAAGTGCACCTGAGTGGCAAGGTAACCACACAATAACCATGTCCATTAAAATGGTGTTTATACTTTTAAAACATCATATTCACATACAGGGCAACAGGAAATAGTGAAACACTTCAGTAACATTTATGAGCTACTTAGTTAACCATATATTATTTTAGTAATTCTTTGTTTAGTCATTTTTTAAATATTTACAGATCACTTAATTAAGGCTTTTGCTTATTTTTAAGATGTTACACTTGAGTTTTATTTCTTAATTTTGATTTTTAAGTTATATACCACATCAAAAATTCTTATTTAATTTACATTAACTGAGCATTTCTTCAACAATAAATACTTAAGATTGTATTTCTCTGAAAGAATGAAATTTAACATAATAAACATTCCTAATACCAGGACTCCTTCCTCAGTTAAGCTAGGGGTAAATCTGGAGTGCATATTCTTTTTATCATAAAGAAGTTATAAAATCTTGGTCATGCCTTTCACACCAGTGGAATCTATTCTCACTTCTATTTTTCAAGAGTTTTCCTCAAATTTTCCTTGAGAAAGAGGAAAATCATCTTAGCAAGATAATTTACCTATCAATGTTGGTCCACACTTTATTTATTTATTTTTGGTCTTGGGGATTGAACTCAGGAGCACTTGACCACTGAGCCACATCCCCAGCCCATATTTTGTATTTTATTTAGAGACAGGATCTTACTGAGTTGCTTAGTGCCTCCACTTTGCTGAGGTTGGGTTTGAACTCAGGATCCTCCTGCCTCAGTCTGAGTCACTGGGATTACAAGGTGTGTGCCACCACGCCTGGCTGGTTCACTCTTTTTAATGATCTATCCAGATTGACAGTTTGCTATTTTATTATCTGTTTACTATAGTTTCCCTCTGAATCATATTTTCAAATTTCAGGATTTGGAAATACAAAACTTGTAAGGCTGAGTCAATCAGATATTATTTATAAAGCTCAAAAGAAACTTCTTTATACCTCACACACCAATTTTAAAATTAAAGAAATGAGTTAATGAATTTTGAAGTGAATAAAGTGAAAGATAATTCATGGATAGATTTGGGAGAATCCATGTATAGACATAGCTATTGTTCAGACTATTATCATTTTGGTAATATTATGTGTAACATCTTAAATTGTCTTTTGTTTTCTTACTTTTGTAGATTTTTTTCTTCTAAAGAGGTACAAGATGGAAGGTGCCAATAATAATTATGATAGGTATAGGGTAGTAAAGAATTGATAGGAATGTGTATTTCAGTGTGCGTAGACATAGGTGAGTCATAGATCATGTAGCATGTCTGTCATAGGGAGGAAGAGTTGACTAATAAAATCTTGGATAAAAGAGCTGATTTCTACTATTGAACTTCCATTTTCTTACAAATGGATCAAATGAAGAAGAAGATTTGAAAAAAAACTCATGGTTTCTTAGGCTTCTATAACAACATTAATTACAGAACTTTTAGTTACATATGTATTTTATTAGCATTTCTAGTTAACCAACTTGGTAAATATACATTTGATTCATTTTTATTAAATAGCAATATTATCCTTATTCCATTTCTATATGTCTTCAATGGCAAAATTTCTTAATCCTAATTTGAAACTGGAATGTGAATATTCCATAATGGTATCTTGTGAAAGTTTGTAGTGCTCCTTTATAGCATTTTGGGTCTTGGAGAAACCCATTATGGAAAATAATCTATTTATTGTATCATGCCTAACAACTTATCACACCGTGTTCTTATCTAAAAAAGACATATTTTGACCAATGAATCTTATCTATGGTGTTATTTTGCTTTTTTATATTGTACTCATTGCTATTTTGCTGGCTCATTTCATCTCTATGCAGAGATTCCCACTTATTTATAGACTAGACTCATTTTTAACTAATATAGAAAGCTGAGTTAAAAGCACTTCTCTGGCTGTTTGAAATCTCAAAAGGTAAACAAATATTTTTCTAGAATTTCTGAATACAGGAAACAGTAATTTTATGGATTTTTCTTTATCCCATTCAGTCTTTCCATGAAATAGTTCAATGTTGTTGTTTTTTTAAAACCAGATGATAATTAGTTATATTCAGAAGCCTTGCTACTAACACAACTTTCAGTTAAAAAATCAATGACTTCATATAATCACTAATATAGACTAAAAATTGTGTGGGTTTAAAAACCTTACTGCTCTACATTTTTAAGTTCTTTCACCTGAAGTAGGAATTCAGTCGTGCCTTTAAAAGTTGCAACTAAGTCAGAACAGGATGAAAGCATTCATTGCTGCTGGTTTGTAAGTACAGACTAGCCTTCACTCTAACAATACAGCTTTCTATCTTTGGGCTAGATTTCAAGTGGCAAAGCATTTGTTGCTTCAACTTTCTCAGATCATAAACTGATCATGTCTGTTGACACAATTACAGATGCTGCTATTCAAGACTGGAGAGTGATTGAAGAGGATTTCAAAGAGAAAATAAAATATACCTAGTTGCAAGGGGAGACACATATCCCTTCACAGGCAGTAAACTCTCTACTGTTACTCTGAGCCTACACAGAAGAAAAATAAGATTGAAAATTTCACTTCCAATTTAAAATAATGGTTTACATTCAGACCATGTGGGGTTTGGGAAGTTCCAATTTATACTCATATGTTCCTATACAGTTTGGAAGACTCACTGAATCAACTGAGAATTTCTCCTTCTGATTTTAAACACATTTTACCCTACTCTTGTCTCAGTGTAAGTTGTTAAGCCATTTCAATGGCATTTTAGAAGGCACTGGGGCACCACAAGATAATGTGATGCGTTCAAGAATTATCTGGTATGACAGTAATTGAGATGGGGTCTGAACCTTGTTCAAGTTGCTGAGCTCCTGCAGCTCTTTACCTGGTATTGAAATTACCAAGAGCTGACACTTCCTTCAATATCAGTACTGGACTTGTTCTGACTTTGCTGCTATCTGCAGCTTATTTCCTTTTGTAGATTACTTGCACCATTTACTGGCTGTGATCTTGTCTGGCAAAATACATGGAAAGGCGCCTTGCCTCAGTATCTGTCCCTCTTTACAAATTGTTGATGCTTTCTCTTTACTTGCCTCAGTTCTTGACTTCCTTATTCCTAACCTATTCCTAGTTTCTGTGTTCATCACTTTGAACTTTATAGCATCTCTCTCTGTTTTGTTGATTTCTTACCATTTTTCCATATTGAAAATGATTGGCTGCTCTGTGTTAAGATCATTGAGGTTCTTTCAACAACACTTATTTGAAAGATGCTGCTTGGAAAACAACATTCAGAGGTGAGAGGGTAGCTTTGTGATTAAGCTACTGGGCTTTAAACTCAGTTTTGCCATTTTGTCATTTCCTATGAATTTTCTGCATATATGCTTTGCCATAATTTTAGGCATGTATCAGATATGGCAATGAGTCAATCAGGGATTCTTACTGAGAAAACTCCTAGAACTTTATTTAAATCAACTCATTATACTAGTGTTAGCTAGAATTTTATATTTTAATTCTTGATTCCCAGTGAGTTCTGCAATGTTGGGAGATAGTATCCCTATGAACATCTTAGGAAAAGGCGCCCAACCTCTTCTTTAGGGGAGAAGTCCCCTGATAGGATGCTTACTTTTCAGAGCAAGAATAGAGTTCCATCTTGTGTTTTCCTTTGTATTTCTTCCTCTGTCCTCTGTCTCCATACAGTTAAAACAATACATGTTACTATGTCTATATTTTTTTCAAGTAGTTTATGGATCCTAAATAAACCTAAAAACACCAGTGAAGAAACTTTAACATCTGTATTTGATTAGGGAAAGAAACTGAGGAAAATGGAAGAGAACAACATTCTCTAGAGGAAAAATACTGTTTTTTTTTTTTACCAGAAATACATAAAATATTATTTTGTTTACATTTTTATTTTTTTAGTAATCTCAACAAGGGATGACATTTGCAATGCTGGAAGTTCCCTCTATAAAAGAAGACAGGTTTCTAACTTATAAAAGCATGTTCATTTTTAATTTTTATTTTCGAAAGAGAAAGTCTTCTCCGTTTTAACTCTAGCTATGCTATTACCCTGGCCCTGGTTTGAGGCTTTCCCATATAGGTGCCAATCTGGAAAACACAAAACAATAATTGGCTTAACTGCTTGCCTTGCCTTGAATTTAAAATTATTAAAACCTGTATCTGCTCTAATGAGCCATTTCATTTATGAATGCAAAGTATTTTGTCTCTCATTCAAGTAACTAGAAACAAAGGATTAACTCTCCAACTGCAGGTATCATACTCCCAAACAATTATTTGGAGAAGTAAGAGTAAGAAGGAACTCAAGCTGGATTTTTGACATTTCAGAGACATTGTACTCCTATGTTTACTTTTCAATCCAGGTTTTTGGTGCTTTATATATACTGCACTTCATTTTGTATGCTCAGATATGAGTTTTCCTTGGCATAGTCTTTTCACAGTGAATCAAATTGCTTTTCATGGGCATTACCAAATTTTAAGTAGGGAGGATTCAAATATAATGTTTGAAGTGGAATTTATTCTAAGAGCATTCATTCTATACTTACTTTATTCTAAGAAGAACAAAATATCTGGGCATTTACATCTATAAAAGTAAATAATCACCAAATATAAAACCAAACAAAGATATAAACTGATCTAGGGATGTAGCTCAGTGGTAGAGCACTTGCCTAGCCTGTATGAGGTCCTAGGTTCAACCTCTAATACCATGCACAAAAAAGTATAAAACTGAACAATAGTCAATAAATGCTCATAGGACCATCACTGAATACTCAGGTGACAAATATCAGAAGTCCTCTGAATAAATTATTTTGCCTTCAAATTGACATAATAATTAATTATAGTTGTAAATCAAAAGCAATTATAATTACAAACAATACATTAATAATTTGAGCAACTAAGAATATAGAATACAACAAATACAGTGAATGTAGGTATTTGAGGTAATTGTTCATTTCTGATAATTAATAGATGGGCCTACAGCCTGATTTATGTGTGGCCAGGTAGGGATTCTAGCTAATGGCTATTTCCAACTTTATCTGGACTGGTGGTGATGAGCCATATAAATTTCACCAGCTCCTGTTGGAGTCTGCCTAGCTCTTAGCCAAGGATGTGAAGATAATTCCTCAGCCTGAGTGATTCATCAGAAGCTCCTTTCATCCTTTGCTACCTTGCCTCTTCACATTCAGATGTGGGCGCTTTTTGTAGCCTAGTTTGGCACTGCGTCATGGGATCAGGCTGTGATTTGTACCTTACTCTCCTGTATTCACATAGATCAGATTAAGCTTCCCATGAATCTTTCAAAAGGATAAATTGCATCTGTTTTGTTCTATTAGTGTTTCTGTTCTAAATAATATAATTTGTGTTCTTTGTATTTGTTTTGTGTTAAAGTGTTTTCCTTGGTTCTGACATCATAATTTATTCTAAGTGCTCTTCCCCCTTCATTTTGAATTGTAAGGAACACATTAATCATTTCCATGATGTTCTGAAAATAAGGATTCTCTGTACCACCAATTGGAAGCTCAAATTCCATCTTGTATCTATTCTATTAATTGCCAAATGGAAAATAAGGACTTTAACAATAATAAACATTGGCCATGTCATGTTCTTTAAGGTATTCAAATTAGTTATTATAATTAAGTGTTGTAGAAAATAACAATAAAAAGGAAGGCTGAATATAAAAAAAGTACTTCTAAAAACTTTTAGACAAATAATTGTACTTAACTGTGCTTTCTATCCTGACTCCTTAAAAACAGAAAACTATTTCTAGGGTTTGTTTTATAATGTGCTTTCATTTCACATAGCTCTCTTTGGTTGACTTATTTTCTTGTTGACTGGTCCAAAACTTATCTTTATGTTTTGATTTTTATCTAAAATTTCTTATATTATTATGTCTGCATTCACCCATTTATTGATTAAAGATTATGTGACTTTTCATTTTTTCCCAACTGAAACCATAAATTTTTACCATTTTTGAGATCTCTAATTTAACTCATTTAAATCTTATTTCTTTGAGAAATGATTGAATATATAGAATATTTCCACAGATATAAAGCATTGTCAGGTTATTATATGTAATCATACAGAAGATAAGCTTTGGAATTAAAGGGAAAAATCAAGCTCAAAAGAGTACCATAGGCACTGGGAGACAGAAGAAATTATTTCACATCATTTGTGGTTTGGTGAGTAATGAATCTAACTGTCCTGCCACTGGAAATCCAAAATGCATTCAACTTTCATCTTGATTGTACATGTATTCTTTTAGTTTGATTGATAAGCTGTCATTGATTTGCTTTCCAGCTATATCCATAATTACATGTGTGCAATTTTCACAAACATTATAACCTACCAATTCTCTTGAGATAGGAAAAAGAGCTCATATACTTAAATACAATTGAGTCATATTTTATAAACAATCAATACAATTGGGTTAACCTCTAAGAGCTTAATGTCTGAGTTCAGATTACTAGGTTGGACCAGATATATTAGACTTCAAGTCATGCATTGGAGATAAAAACACATTACAATCCATGGAAAGCAACACATTTCATGATTTTATTCATCCATGTGATAAATTTACTTTTCACAACTCTTGGTCAAACAAAATATTTTCTCAGTGATCTCAAGTTAACAAAACTGACATTTTAATGTTCTGTTTCCATCTTTAAAGTGAAAAAGATAATTTCAGTGGTGCATCACTGTGCATATCTAATTAAAATAACAAAAAAGAATACAACACAAAGGAAATGTCAGTCACATAGCAATGAGACTATACCAATCATGCACCAGGGCTCTATCAGAGAAACACATACAGTTAGTTGCATTACAGAGACTTAAATCCTGATCTGATATCAAACCCTGATGAAAATAGAGATTTTCAAAATGCCTAAGTTAAAATGACTTTTAAGTTATGAAGTATGATTTTTTTTATTGGAAGCTAGAAAATTAAAATGATGTAAAAAGGCTGAATAGATTTTTATATTTAAAGATAAACCAAACTAACAACATAAACAACCATTTTAAATGTATGCAATCAGCTAAAATGCTTTGAATAATACCTGAAATAATAAATACTCATAAATCCTGTCATTTTACATTTTGTTTTATATTTTAGAGTGAGGTTAACTGGAGATTCAAGCCTGGATATCATGTATAATGAGAGAAAGTGTACAGAAATGGATTTGGAGTATTAGTTTGTATTATATAATTCTCAAAAATGCACAAAGGGTGATGGTGCATATTTACTTGAGGACACTTTACTATTATTTCCTAATGCCTATAAAATTGCGAGTTAGATTATCTCAAGATTGTACATTAAAAATATCATTAACACCTTTTTTTATGTAATGCTAGGTTAAGTAACCTGATATAGATCTCAAGTATAAGGCATTTTTAAGGCACATATTAGACACCATCCTTGACTTGAAAGAGATTAAAAGCTAATAAAATAGTTAATTATAATGTGAGAGCATAATGAAATTATCATATAAATGATACAAACAAAATTGCATGACACTAGAGGAGAAATGGGCCACTTATAGTTTAAGTAATCAGACTCGATTAATGGAAGAAGCATTTGAAATAACTCTTGAGGAAATAGTATTGTTTTGATAGGATTGGAAGAGCTGGATGTGGTGGCCCTTGCCTATAATCCCAGTAACTCCAGAGCTGAGGCAATAGGATAGCACGTTCAAAGCCAACCTCAGTAATTTTTAGAGACAGTCTCAAAATAGAAAGGGCTAAAGGTATAACTTAATGGCAGAGTGCCTCTGATTCAATCTCCAGTACAAGAAAGGGAGGAAGGAAGGAAAGAAGGGAAAAATGGAGGGAGGAAGAGAATGGAAGAATGATTTTCAAGACAGAGATGAAATAGGTTTAAATAGCCATAGAAATAAAGCAGATATCTCTGTAAGAAGATATTAATACAAACATTTTTGAACCATATAATTCATGTAGGGGCATTTTATACGATGTTCAAGATATATATTGGGGCATACTGAGGGCTTGAAATCATGTTATAAATTTTAAATTTTATTTTGAGAATAAGTGAGAATCAGTGAGAAGTCACTGTACTTCTCTATCACAGAAGTATAGAAGCAAAAGGGGATGTGTAGAGCAAAAGAAAAGTGGTGCAGGACTGATCACACACACACCTGGGATAGGAAGTGGGTTTATTGTCAGGAGCCTGACAAGGCTTTTCTGCACAAAGAGAGGGACAGCAGCAGCAAGCAGGGAGAGCAGCAGCAACTCCCCCTTGAAGTTTACCTTTTATAGGCTAGAATCATGGCCACGCCTTAGGGGCGGGATTAGTCTTGACTGACATATTAAGCATCCCCTGATCTTGTGCAAGGCAAGATTGTTTCTTGGGAACTGAGACAGGCAGTTTTCCTATCTCTCAGAAGGGGGAACAGGGAAACCAGCATGTCCCTTTATTTTCCCAAGGAGTGAACAAGGAAATCAGTAAGTCTCCATCTCGGGGCAGGTAAATTGTCTCCTGTCTCTCAATGCGAGAACAGGGAGAGACGGGCATGTCTCCAGGCCAGGTTTTATCTTGGGCTAGTTTCTATTTCTTGGGGATAAGAACAGTATTCATCAAGTGAGAGTGGAGAAAAGGAAGATGGCTGCATTATGCTAACATAGAGTATCGTTTTTATCTGACTCTGACTTACATCTGCAGGATGTAGTGAAAGAGAAAGAAAGGCTCGTGCCATTTCTTTATGGTATTAGGAAGGACAACATGATGAGTGATTCCAGGAGGCCTGGACAGAATTGTGGATGGATAAAAGAAAAGATGTGGTAGCTGATATAGAGTATGAAATTGATTTAAAAAAAACTAACAAAATCAAGAAGAAAATGCTATAGGTCAGAGGATGAATCATTCACAAACGTTAAGCTTTATGTCACATATTATGTCTGCTTCACAGTGCCTGGTCAGAGGGCCACTGGAAGTGTTCTAGTTTGTAAGTTACTAGATCAGGATTGAAGTCCAGCAGTGATGTTTTGAGCCAGGGACTTGTTGGGATCTACGATAGAGAAAGACAAGTCAGAAAATATTAAGGGAAAAATCATGGGCAGAACTAGGGAACCAAGAAAGAAAAGTGAGAAGCAGCATCCGAGACAAGAGGAGAGGAAACGGTAGTGATGGTGTTCAGATGTCAAGAAAGTAGGACTTCAAAATGAGGTGGATGGAGAATAGGTCATTTCATTTGGATACTGATGCCTTTCTCCTGAGTATTGAAGATGAATAGACAGCAAAAGCTAGTTTGCATGGGCATGATGGTGCAGAGGGTATATATGATTGTTTCCAAGTGATAGGTCAAGTAAAAATGAGGAGAAAGTATTTTTTAGGTCTAGGAGTTCAGGATATATTTAAATATTTATATATTTAGGATATATTTAAAGAGCAATATAGCAATATTATTTCATATTATTATGTTACATAGCAAATATACCATTTATTACCATTTTTATATATACTTACTATTTTCCCCTTTTTATATCTATGGTTATAATATCTCAGAACTGAGGGTGCATATGTCTCTTTTTTCCCTTTTTTCCTCAATTAGATTTGCTAGCTATGTGCAATTTTAATGACTACTAACTAATTCATTATTATTCTCTCTTCTATGTCTTATATTATTAATTTTTCTTCTACTTTTATTAGCTTTATGCATTATTTTTGCCTTGCTTCTAGAATTGAAAACTAAATTAATTTGTTTTCATCACTTCATATTGTATACTAAATACATTGAAGGACACAAATATTTTTAAAGTAAGATTTGTCCTTATCACTTAAGATTTGTATGCAGTCTCCTCATTGTATTTTATTTCTAAATGGTTGTAATTGTAGTTTTGAACTGACTTATTGAAGAAAGTAACTGTTTAATTTCCAAGTCATTGTGTTTCATGTATGTGATCTTAATTTATTTCTAGTTTTACTAAAAGCTGTCATCAGAAAATGTGGCCTAAACAATTTATTTTTTAAAAAAACTGTAAAGCATTTCCTTGTGATCCATCTTTTTGATGCATTTCCACAGAGCTCTGGAATTTATTGATTTATTATTTTTCTGACATTTTTTCCTTGTTTGTTTGGTTACCCCCAAACGACATGCAAATTAAATTTTCATTGAGGTCTGAGGTTTGGGATTCACATTATAATTTTGTCCTTTGGATTTATAGATCCTATAAAATCATTTTTGATAGTTTTATGGTTTGAATATTAGGTGTCCCACAAGAGCTCATGTGTGAGACAATGCAAGAACATTCAGATGTGAAATGATTGGGTTAAGGGAGTCTTAACCCAATCAGTGAATTAATACCCTCCTTGGGACTAACTGAGTGGTAACTGAAAGCAGGTAGGGTGTGCAGGAGGAGGTGAGCAGTGAGGACTCCTGCTTGTATCTGGCCAGTGGAGTCTCCTTCCTGGTATAATGCCTTGAGCTGCTTTCCTCCACCATATTCTTCCACCACGATTTTCTGCCTTACCTCAAAGACCCAAGGAATGAAATTGTCCACTTGTAGACTGAGACTTCTGAAACCAGGAGCCCCAAAGTAAACTTTTCCTCCTCTAAACTTGTTTTTGTCAAGTCTTTTGGTCACAGCAGCCAAAAAACTGACTAAAAGAATAGTTGACATTTTTTAATGCAGAGTAATACTCCATTGTGTATAAATGCCACATTTTTTTTTATCCATTCATCTATTGAAGGGCATCTAGGTTGGTTCCACAATCTTGCTATCGTGAATTGTGCTGCTATGAACATCGATGTAGCAGTGTCCCTGTAGCATGCTCTTATTAGGTCTTTAGGGAATAGACCAAGAAGGGGAATAGCTGGGTCAAATGGTGGTTCCATTCCCAGCTTTCCAAGAAATCTCCATACTGTTTTCCAAATTGGCTGCACCAATTTGCAGTCCCACCAACAATGAACAAGTGTACCCTTTTCCCCGCATCCTCTCCAGCACTTGTTGTTGTTGGACTTCATAATGGCTGCCAATCTTACTGGAGTGAGATGGTATCTTAGGGTGGTTTTGATTTGCATTTCTCTGACTGCTAGCGATGGTGAGCATTTTTTCATGTACTTATTGATTGATTGTATGTCCTCCTCTGAGAAGTGTCTCTTCAGGTCCTTGGCCCATTTGTTGATTGGGTTATAAATCATAGAATTTGGAGGGAAATGGATGGCATTAGAGCAGATTATGCTAAGTGAAGCTAGCCAATCCTTAAAAAACAAATGCCAAATGACTTCTTTGATATAAGGGGAGTAACCAAGGACAGGGTAGGGACGAAGAGCTTGAGAAGAAGATTAACATTAAATAGGGATGAGAGGTGGGAGGGAAAGGGAGTGAGAAGGGAAATCGCATGGAAATGGAAGGTGTTCCTCAGGGTTATACAAAATTACATATAAGAGGAAATGAGGGGTAAGAGAAGAATAATACAAGTGGAAGAAATGATTTACAGTAGAGGGGGTAGAGAGAGAAGAGGAGAGGGGAGCGGAGGGGAGGGGAAGGGGGATAGTAGAGAATAGGATAGACAGCAGAATACATCAGACACTAGAATGGCAATATGTAAATCAATGGAAGTGTAACTGATGTGATACAGCAACCTGTATACGGGGTAAAAATGGGAGTTCATAACCCACTTGAATCAAACTGTGAAATATGATATATTAAGAACTATGTAATGTTTTGAACGACCAACAATAAAAATAAATAAATAAAATTAATTTGTCACTTAACATTTATTACTTCTTTTATTTGCATTACTACAGGTGCTGGAATCTCTTATCAAGCAGGGTTGCCTTAGCTGTCAGCTTTGTCTTTCTCCCAATACCAAAGATGGTGGGCATTTCACCAGCAACTGTAATAGTTGTAATGGAAATGCTTCTTTTATCAAGTAAAGAAATCTCCCTCCTTTTCCCTCTAAGAGTTTTATTATAAATTGACATTGATTTTTTTCAAACTTTTCCTCCATTGATTAAAAATGATAATAACCAATTCCTCCTATGTTAGCTAATATGGTGAATCACTCATTGATTTTCCAATACAAAATCATTTTTTCATTGTCATAAATCAAACTGATGTGGCATAACAACTACATCATGAGTCATCAGTGTTTTCTTTTTTTAAAATTACCTAATTTGACTCCATAATCTATTTCCAAATATACAACCAGAACATAGCATTTTCCATCTTTTTAAAAATTATGCTTTAATTAGTGAATTATAATTTAAATGATGTTGTGCTTCATCATAACATATTCATAGATGCATGCAATATAATTTGGTCCATTACATTCCCAAGAATTTTCCCCTTCTCTCCCACCCACCTCTCCCTGACCCCCTTCTTTTACTCTACTTATCTTCCTTCTATTTATTGTAACTAGTGCATTATACTTACATAAGAAATGATTGACACTCAGTTAAGTGCTAAAGAGGTTACATAATATTATTTATGGCATAAAACCTGGGTATTTTTCACCATATTGACAAGCTATTATCATGAATATGACAAGTAATCTCTAGGTTACTTGCCTAAGTTTGAAACAATAAATGCAATTACCACAGTTGTTGGTTTCTGAAAAGACTCTATTCAAGGTTTAGAACATATATATTGAATTTTTTTTAAAGCCCAATTTTATTATATTCTCAAGTTTGCTCCTTAAGTTTCTAGAGTGCTAAACAGAAGATTGTCAAATAATTGGCTATCACACAGATAGGGGGTTTTAGGGATTTTCAGAGGCCTATACACACACAGTGACCCACTAATAAATTAATCAGTAAATCTGTTTTTCTTTTCTGTTTCATTAGAATAGAATGTAGATTGTGAAATGTCTTCGCTTTCTCACCTGCCTGAAAAAAGAAATCTTCTTTGAAGCATAAGCATCTTAGCTCCCCCTCCATCCATCCACACCACATACTGATCCTAACTACCTTCCTCATATTAACTGATGCTTGGGATCACTTTCCCAACTCCTACCCACATTTGAGGGTCTTCAAGATCCATGTAGGTGACACAGTCAATATCCAGCCATCCTCGGGTTTCCTCATCTACTATGATCTTCTTTGCCCTCATTAGGAAACCAGTAACTTCCGCACAGACATTTTAGGGTAGATGTTACAGTTGAAAGTGTCAGGGGACACTCAGGTTGATGCAATCTTTCAGTTTCATGAGGGGGTTTGGTGCAGCTTGAGCACACCCAGTGGAGAAGGCTGAGCACTTGGTGGGAGGACAAGGACCCTCATACCAACTGCTGTCCCATACAAGTGAGTCCAGCATGGCTGCCCTTCTCCTTTACTAGGAAAAGAAAAATCCAGATTCATATATGAATCTGTTGGTTAATCAAGTTTGGCTCAATAAAAAGCAAAATAAGTTATAGGTTAGGGCTAGAGCACCTGCCTAGCATATGCAAGGCCCTGGGTTCAATCTCCAGCATTGGAAGAGAGAGAAACAAAGTAAAACAACAATAACAAAAACAGAAGAAGAAGACAATAGGAACAGCATGGTGTGGCCAAACTGCTCATGGGCTCTGATTCCCAATTTTCACCCTGGCATACCCTCTTCCCACTCAGGGCAACTCCAATCTATAGAAACTGAGGTCTGTTGTCCTTCTCACCCATCCTTCTTGCTCTTGATCTGTCTAGTCCAAGTCTCACCCAAACCCAAGACTTTCCCTGGGTCCATTCTGCCATCCTCTCTGTCACCCATTCATCAGCTGGCCACCATGGCCTCATGATTGGAGATGTTCCTTTGGAGATGCCTTCTCCCACAATTACCCTGATATGCACCTGTCCAGCTTACAGCAGACTTCCAAGGAGTTTTACCCTGTCATACTCCTTGGAAGATGTTCTTTTAAAGAAAGATACATTTGTCTTGGTGTCTCCTGAGCCCAGGACCCTGTCTTGTAGAAGAAATATGCTGTGGTCTTAATGTGTTTGTCCCCAGAAATGAAAATGCTGAAATCTTAACACCAAAAGAGATGATATTAAGAAGTGGCAATTTAGGAGGTGATCAAGACATGAGGGTATAATGCTCAGAAATGGGATTAGTGCCTTTATAAAAGAGACCCCTGAGGCTTCCTTTTACTCTTTCTACCATGTGCAGACATTTGAGAAAGTACCATCAATGAAGAAGAAAGCAGCTTTCACCAGGCACCAAATCTTCCAGTACCTTGAGCTTTGCCTTTCAGCTTACAGATTGTAAAAAATAAATTTCTTTTGTTCATAAACTAAGCCTCCTGAAAGGACTAAGACAGCATGAAAAATGAAGGTATCTTCCAATAATTTTTAAACCGGGAGCACTAAAATTAGAACAAGCTATTTTCCCAGAATTTTCTCCAACTCAGTAACTCCCTTTTAATCCTACAGCAGTCAGCTTAGCCCTGTAGTCATAATCATTTGTACTTTAATATCTGGACATCTCCTAAACTTTTAACTGATGGCAAGTTGCCTAATCTCTAAACCTCAGTTTTCTCATCTATAAAATGGGAGCAAAATGATACAATTCAGGGTTACTGTGAAGAACTCATGCTCCACTGGAGACCATAAACACAATACTTAACACATTGCCAGCACTCAGTCATTTTTTACTATTATTATTATTGTTGTTGCTTTTACCTATCCTTGAGGAGTTAACAGAATCCTGCCTTCCTAGCCCATAGTCCCATATTAACAATCTTCAGCTTCTAATATTTTTTTTTGGCTTTGGGAATGGGCCTTGAATGAGCAGCATCGATGATGCCAGCAAGAAGTGTGTTCTTTGTGGTTCTGTTGCACAGTCAACCCCAGGGAAAATGCTGAGATGGTACTCTGCCTCTTGTAGGATCACACCAGGCAGAGGATGCTGGGGGGTTTGCCGTACCATCCTCTCGCTGGCTACAAAAAAAGGAAATGGAGAACCACTAGAAGGAGATTAGGATTTGTTACCTCTGCTTACACCATAGAATGAAAAGTAATTCTTCATTTAGAGAATATCAAAACCAAAGATGAGAAGTTTCTCAGCTGCATGATTGTCTGCCCTTCCATTTTTGAGATAGAGTGGAGTAAATTTGAGCTGGCTGATCCCAGACTTTATGACAGTGGCCAGGAGTGGGCTTCCAAGATGAGAGCAGGTAGAATTGGGGTAAAGCATGTCATCTCCAGAGTCATATAGTTTTATTTTTTCACAGTTTTACTAAGATGCAATGATAAATAAAAATGGTATGTATCAAAGGTGCACAATATTATGTTTTGATTGAGGGAGATGCTATGACCCATCTAATTAGCATGTCCATTACCTCACAGAGCTTCTGTGGTAGGATAGGATGGTGAAAACACTTAAGATGGACTCTCTTAGCAAATTTCAAGTGCACTATACATTATTATTAACTATAGTCAACATGCTGTATGTTAGGTCCCAAGAACTCATACTTCTTATACCTGAAAGTTTGCACTATTTGGCCATCACTCCCCCATTTCCCCCTACCCTAGTTCCTGGCACCTCCCTCCTGTTTCCTTTTTTTTTTTTTTTAAGATTTCACATAAGTGAGATCATTCGCTGCTTTTGTTTAAATTTTGGCTCTGAGTCTTCTTATGTGCATGACCGTGGACAGGTATACACTTAGGCATTAATTGACCCTCAGCAAAATGGGGATAATGAGGACAATGCCACTTGAAATATTGTTAAAATTAAGTCAAATAATATGAGCAGAAAGTTCAGCACTGTGACTGGCCTGTAGCAAGTTCTAGATAAGTGATATATATTTTTTAGTAAAGATATATATATATATATATGCAAAATTATAGTAGTATACTCTAATCCACAGGGGGTACATTCTAGGACATTCTGCAGATAGCTAAAACTTCAGTATTGAACTGTCTTTATGCTATATTTTTTAATGTATACATATCCATGATAAAGCAATTTATAATGTAGACATAGTAAGAGATTCCTTCCTGAAGGCTTTCATCAAGGATAGAATCATTCCAGCAAACCAGCTAGCCAGACATACAGAAGCTCCCAGCAGCTACATCTTTACTGCTCAACCCAAAGCTGCCTGCCTTAAGAGAAGCTTAGCACCCTACCCAGGCCACTGACAGGCATCTCTGACCTCTAACAGCATCCAAATGAGACAGATCATCCCTTGGCATAGTGTTTGAATCCAGGATCCACCCATGTTTGGCTGTGAGCCCAAGAGAAATCTCATCTCTCTACTGCCAATTTCTTCATTTGGCAAGGGAATATTTCTGTGCTATAGGGTCTCTGTAAAATACATATATAAAACATACCCTGTAAGTGTTGCATTTCTATTTTTTATTTTTTTTTTGCAAATTTTATCCAACTACTATATTTAACTAAAGTGTGACTACTGTGGGAATCTTATCTGGCTCCAGATGCTATAACAAAATTCTACAGATTGGGTGCTTAACATATAAACTTTCATTCACTTCAATTCTAGAGAAACTGAAAGTATAATCAGGGTTGTGACCAACTCAGTTCCTGATGAGGGTTCTCTTCCTGATTTGCAGATGCCCTCCTTACTGTGTCCTCACGTGGTGAACAAAATGTCTCCACATCTCTCATACAGCTAATCCCATCACAAGGGCTCCCAAAGACCCATCTCCAAATACGATCGCTCTGGAAGTAAAGATCCAACATATGTACTTTGGGGGAAAAGAACATTTAGGTTATACTAGTTAGGGGAAAGAAAACTCAGAAGAATCCCAACTCCTGCAAATCTATTCTTGACTTTATTTTAATTTTTTTGCCAGTATTATTCAACCTCATGACTTTTACATTTTTTGCCAACTCAGATTTCTTTCAAAAGTCAAGAATCACAGGTAATGTGGCCTTGGATACTCTGCTGAGTGAGGCCAATGAGCACAGGGTATCCATATAGCCAGCATGAGTGTGACCAGACCCCGTTACCCAGGTGGTGAATCGGGCCAGAGCAGCAGCGTGCAGGCAAGATTCTTCAGGGGACAAAAGAAAGCATCACTATGGATCAGCGTGACCGAAATAAGGCCTGGTTTATAAGACAGTGCTAAGCCACTGTCTAGCCAGCAGGTGCAGCCCCAGGAGAAGGGACCTTGCCATGGCCTCTGGTGTGGTGCTGCTCAACTCCCAAAATAATGTGTTTAGGAATAAAATTTGACTACAAGAGGTTGTAGCAACCTCACCTGGAGATACAAATGCCAAACTAGAAAGAATTAAGAGGTTTTTAGTTTTTAGCTAAAAAGTGGACAAACAAATGCTGAGACTAAATTCCATTCAAATACCCTGTGACTGTCTATCTCCAGTTCCACTGACCTTTGTGCATCTATCATGACATGTAAACCAGGCACTTGTGCTCTACTGTGCTTTGTGATAGCCCTTGGAGGCACAGAAGAGACTATTGAGGATGCCCTGATGCAGGTAAGCACATAGAAAAGAGCCCAGTGATGGCAGGGCCAGGTCAAAAAAGAAGCCAGCAACACACAGACTCTCCTTCATCTAGGAAGGTAGCATCCCACTCAGAAGCAAGGATGCTGAGGACTAAACTGCAAGATGGCTGGGCAAAGCTGTAGACACCAAAATCCAGACACCATTACACTCATGCTTGAATCACCCAAGCCACATGAAGCTCTGTAACAGCATGTGCAAAGCCATTCTTCATGTGGCTTGTAAAACACCCCTGTGAACCTTAGCAGGAAAACAATCATTCTCACACTTGACCCAAACATAATGGCTAACTGAAATCTGCAGTAGTGTTCAAACTCTTACATGAATATGTGAAAAGTAAGGCAGGCAATAAGAAAATTGAATGACTGTACTCTGCATGAAAAAAAATCACAAGCACATTGAATGGTTTTATATTTTATAAATGATCCTCTAATTGTTGACACTTTAGAAAGTCCCTCCTGAGAGCAATGTTATTTGCAGGATGGGCAGGAGCTCAACTTTCCCTGCTGTTTATCTCATCTGCCAATGGATCACCTTTGTGAATCACAGATCTGTTTGTGCCTCAATTAATCAGTAGACATTGTCTGGTCTCAGAAGACGCCTAGATCTTCTCTCTTGCACCCAGATAGAATCTACATATTGTTGAAGTCGTTGCTAAAGACTTGAATGAATCATATTTTACCTTTGAAAGACTGGTCAATAGAAGCAAATTAAACAGGATTAGAACTCACTCTATGTAGGTAACTAACACTTATTTTATGCCAGGTAATACTGTAGAGCTGACTCTTTATTATTTTATCTTATTTTATAATATTTCATCTTGAAAATCATGAGAATTTTTCAAATTACCCATCAGATTGCTGCATCCATACTGTTTCAGTGGAAAGACCAAGAATAATGCTAGCAAAACAAATGTCTCTTATAGATTGTTAGGGATGTAATTAATGCCTGAGAAGGCCTCCTAAAAATGAAATCATTCACTTGTGGCTCTTTCTTGCACTTTCATTTTGATTGTGGCTTGGGTCAATGTCAAAAATTATGGATGAACCAGGTACCCAGGAGGTAGTAACACCTGTGAGCAAATAATTAATGCAAAAATCATGGGGTGTAATTGTAGGCCATGTGTTGTGGGTCCCTAACTAAGTCTATTGATGTGATGAATTACATTTATTGTTTTCTGTATGTTGAACCAAACTTGATCCCTCAGAAAAACCCTAGTTGATCATGGTGCACTATCTTTTTGAGGAAAAAGAAAAAGAAAAAAATAAGAATAAAAAGAATGTACAACTACACTGTAACATACTATTCAGAAGTCCCAGGCCTCAAAGTCCTTGGTTTTACATATGTTGGGGATGGGAGGTGGGGAGACAGAAAAAAAAAAAAACTTGAAGGAAGACACAGGACTTGTTTTGGTTGGAGATCAGTATCTTTCCTGCTTCCCTTCTCATCCAATAGAATGAATATAATCTTTGATTCTGTTACTTAGGGCTGTATAACCATACTAGCAAACATCAAGCCTACCTGTGTTGGTTAGAAATAAAGGCCTTAAGCTAAAACTACTCTGGCAGTTCCTTTTGATAGTTATCAGGCATTCCTGTCTGAGAATCTCTTTTGTAGCCTCCAGTCTACTTATTTATGGAAGTTACATTTAACTATTATCATTTAACATGTCCAGGAACAGCTGTGTTTTGGCTTTGACTGTCTTTGCTAAGTGTTTAAGATGAAGCAAGTCAAACTGACTTCTGTTTCTACCTATTGTTAACAGTCAGCTGAGTCTCCTGGGAGTCCTCGGGAACTTCACAGCAGCTTCTCAGTTCTGCTAGTGCCATTTGCGCTGGGATGGGTCCAGGCCTTGCTTGACCATACGGCTTCCCTCAGAAGCATCAGGGATGTCTCCCTTCTCTGATGACCCTCCTCTTTACAGCAAATGCACTGATTGGCCTTCTGCCCTCCACTGGTCTCATTAATCTCCCTGATCAGGAGGTTATGTGGCCTAGAGTTGCAGAGCCCTTTGAAGAAGTCCCCTATTCCCTGATTCAGACTGACTCAGAGGGCAAGAGCCAAATATTGGTTTTCTTGGCCCTTTTAATTTAACTTTAATTTTAAAACTTAATCTTAAACATCCAGCAAATAAGTTTCAACAGCCTTATACTATGAGTACTGGACTTTAATGTCTATCTCTCTATCCTGTAGGTGATAACTCCTTATCTTAAGTTAACCCAGGTTGTGAGTTCCTTTTTTTTTTTTTTTCATTTGCATTTGGGATGTCATTTGTATTTTTTTTATTGGTTGTTCACAACATTACAAAGCTCTTGACATATCATATTTCATACATTAGATTGAAGTGGGTTATGAACCCCCAATTTTACCCCAAATGCAGATTGCAGAATCACGTCGGTTACACATCCACAATTTTACATAATGCCCTATTAGTAATTGTTGTATTCTGCTACCTTTCCTATCCCCTACTATCCCCCCTCCCCTCCCCTCCCAACTTCTCTCTCTACCCCATCTACTGTAATTCATTTCTCTCCTTGTTTATTTTCCCATTCCCCTCACAACCTCTTATATGTAATTTTGTATAGCAATGAGGGTCTCCCTTCATTTCCATGCAATTTCTCTTTTCTTTCCCTTTCCCTCCCATCTCATGTCTCTGTTTAATGTTAATCTTTTCTTCCTACTCTTCCTCCCTACTCTGTTCATATTTGCTCTCATTATATCAAAGAAGACATTTGGTATTTGTTTTTTAGGGATTGGCTAGCTTCAATAAGCATAATCTGCTCTAGTGCCATCCATTTCCCTGCAAATTCTATGATTTTGTCATTTTTTATTGCTGCATAGTACTCCATTGTGTATAGATGCCACATTTTTTTTATCCATTCATCTATTGAAGGGCATCTGGGTTGGTTCCACAGTCTAGCTATTGTGAATTGTGCTGCTATGAACATCGATGTGGCAGTATCCCTGCAGTACGCTCTTTTAAGGTCCTCAGGGAATAGTCCGAGAAGAGCAATAGCTGGGTCAAATGGTGGTTCCATTCCCAGCTTTCCCAGGAATCTCCAAACTGCTTTCCAAATTGGCCGCACCAATTTGCAGTCCCACCAGCAATGTACAAGTGTACCCTTTTCTCCACATCCTCGCCAGCACTTGTTGTTGTTTGACTTCATAGTGGCTGCCAATCTTACTGGAGTGAGATGGTATCTTAGGGTGGTTTTGATTTGCATTTCTCTGACTGCTAGAGATGGAGAGCATTTTTTCATGTACTTGTTGATTGATTGTATATCCTCCTCTGAGAAGTGTCTGTTCAGGTCCTTGGCCCATTTGTTGATTGGGTTATTTGTTATCTTATTGTCTAATTTTTTGAGTTCTTTGTATACTCTGGATATTAGGGCTCTATCTGAAGTGTGAGGAGTAAAAATTTGTTCCCAGGATGTAGGCTCCCTATGTACCTCTCTTATTGTTTCTTTTGCTGAGAAAAAACTTTTAAGTTTAATTAAGTCCCATTTGTTGATTCTAGTTGTTAACTCTTGTGCTATGGGTGTCCTATTAAGGAATTTGGAGCCCGACCCCACAATCTGTAGATCGGAGCCAACTTTATCTTCTATCAGACACAGAGTTTCTGATTTGATATCAAGCTCCTTGATCCATTTTGAGTTAACTTTTGTGCATGGCGAGAGAAAGGGATTCAGTTTCATTCTGTTGCATATGGATTTCCAGTTTTCCCAACACCATTTGTTGAAGATGCTATCCTTCCTCCATTGCATGCTTTTAGCCCCTTTATCAAATATAAGATAGTTGTAACTTTGTGGATTAGTCTCTGTGTCCTCTATTCTATACCATTGGTCCACCCGCCTGTTTTGGTACCAGTACCATGCTGTTTTTGTCACTATTGCTCTGTAATATAGTTTGAAATCTGGTATCGCTATACCGCCTGATTCACACTTCCTGCTTAGAATTGCTTTTGCTATTCTGGGTCTTTTATTTTTCCATATGAATTTCATGATTGCTTTATCTATTTCTACAAGAAATGCCGTTGGGATTTTGATTGGCATTGCATTAAACCTATAGAGAACTTTTGGTAATATCGCTATTTTGATGATGTTAGTTCTGCCTATCCATGAACAGGGTATATTTTTCCATCTTCTAAGATCTTCTTCTGCTTCTCTCTTTAGGGTTCTGTAGTTTTCATTGTATAAATCTTTCACCTCTTTTGTTAGGTTGATTCCCAAGTATTTTATTTTTTTTGAGGATATTGTGAATGGAGTGTTTTTCCTCATTTCCATTTCAGAAGTTTTGTCGCTGATATACAGAAATGCCTTTGATTTATGCGTGTTGATTTTATATCCTGCCACTTTGCTGAATTCATTTATTAGTTCTAGTAGTTTCTTTGTAGACCCTTTTGGGTCTTCTAGGTATAGAATCATGTCATCTGCAAATAGTGATAATTTAAGTTCTTCTTTTCCAATTTTTATGCCTTTAATTTCTTTCGTCTGTCTAATTGCTCTGGCCAGTGTTTCGAGAACTATATTGAATAGAAGTGGAGATAGAGGGCATCCCTGTCTTGTTCCGGATTTTAGAGGGAATGCCTTCAACTTTTGTCCATTCAGAATGATGCTAGCCTGAGGCTAAGCATAGATAGCTTTTACAATGTCAAGGTAAGTTCCTGTTATCCCTAGTTTTTCTAATGTTTTGAACATAAAGGGATGCTGTACTTTGTCGAATGCTTTCTCTGCATCTATCGAGATGATCATATGTTTTTTATCTTTAAGTCTATTGATGTGGTGAATAACATTTATTGATTTTTGTATGTTGAACCATCCTTGCATCCCAGGGACGAATCCTACTTGATCATGGTGCACTATTTTTTTGATGTGTTTTTGTATTCGATTCGCCAGAATTTTATTGAGGATTTTTGCATCTAGGTTCATTAGAGATATTGGTCTGTAGTTTTCTTTCTTTGAGGTGTCTTTGTCTGGTTTTGGAATCAGGTTGATGTTGGCCTCATAGAATGAATTTGGAAGAGCTCCCTCTTTTTCTATTTCCTGAAATAACTTGAAAAGTATTGGTATTAATTCTTCTTTAAAGGTTTTGTAAAACTCCGCTGTATACCCATCCGGTCCTGGGCTTTTCTTGGTTGGTAGTCTTTTGACGGCTTCTTCAATTTCATCCATTGATATTGGTCTGTTCAGATTTTGTGTATCCTCCTGACTCAGTCTGGGCAAATCATATGACTTAAGAAATTTATCAATGTCTTCACTATTCTCTATTTTATTGGAATATAGGTTTTCAAAATAATTTCTAATTGTCTTCTGTATTTCTGTAGCATCTGTTGTGATATTGCCTTTTTCATCCCGTATGTTAGTAATTTGAGTTCTCTCTCTTCTTCTCTTCGTTAGCATGGCTAAAGGTCTGTCAATCTTATTTATTTTTTCGAAGAACCAACTTTTAGTTTTGTTAATTTTTTTCAATAGTTTCTTTTGTTTCAATTTCATTGATTTCCGCTCTGATTTTAATTATTTCTTGCCTTCTGCTATATTTGCTGTTGTTTTGCTCTTCCTTTTCTAGGGCTTTGAGTTGGAGTGTGAGCTCATTTATTTGTTGGTTTTTTCTTTTTTTGAGGAATGGCCACCAGGCGATGAATTTTCCTCTTAAAACTGTTTTCATTGTGTCCCATAGATTCCGATATGTTGTGTCTGTATTTTCGTTTATCTCTAAGAATTTTTTGATTTCCTCCTCTATGTCTTCTGTAACCCATTGATCATTCAGTAACATATTGTTCACTTTCTATGTGATGTAGGATTTTTCCTTCCTTCTTTTATCATTGATTTCCAGTTTCATTCCATTATGATCAGATAAAATGCATGGTATTATCTCCACCCCTTTGAATTTACTGAGGGTTGCCCTATGGCATAATATATGGTCTATTTTTGAGAAGGATCCATGTGCTGCTGAGAAAAAAGTATAGCCATTTGATGATGGTTGATATATTCTATATAAGTCAGTTAAGTCTAGGTTATTGATTGTGGTATTGAGTTCTATAGTTTCTTTATTTAACTTTTGTTTGGAGGATCTGTCCAATGGTGAGATAGGTGTGTTGAAGTCTCCCATAATTATTGTGTTGTGGTCTATTTGATTCTTGAACTTGAGGAGAATTTGTTTTATGAATGTCGCAGCACCATTATTTGGTGCGTAAATATTGATAATTGTTATGTCTTGTTGGTGAATGGTTCCTTTTAACAGTATATAATGACCTTCTTTATCCCTTTTGATTAACTTAGTCTTGAAGTCGATTTTATTCGATATGAGGATGGCCACCCCTGCTTGCTTACGAGGACCGTGTGCGTGGTATATTTTTCCCATCCTTTCACCTTCAGCCTGTGTATGTCTTTTCCAATCAGATGTGTCTCCTGGAGGCAGCATATTGTTGGATTTGTTTTTTTAATCCATGATACCAGCCTATGTCGCTTTATTGGAGAGTTTAAGCCATTAACATTCAGAGTTACTATTGACATATGGTTTGAACTTCCATCCATGTTTGTTTATCCTTTTTTTAAAAAAATTTAGTTTGTTTCTCCATGATTGTCTTTCCCCTCGCCCTCTGTCTTTACTGATGCACTTCCCACTGATGGTTTTGGTTATTGTTTTTCATTTCTTCCTCGTGTAGTGTTTTGCTCAAAATGCTTTGCAATGCTGTTTTTCTGGCTGCAAATTCTTTTAATTTTTGTTTATCATGAAAGATTTTTATTTTGTTGTCATACCTGAAGCTTAATTTTGCTGGATACAGAATTCTTGGTTGGCATCCATTGTCTTTCAATGTTTGAAATACATTGTTCCGTGACCTTCTTGCTTTCAGTGTTTGTGATGAAAAATCCGTTGTTAACCTTATTGGTTTACCCCTGAATGTAATCTGTCTCCTTTCTCTTGTAGCTTTTAATATTTTCTCTTTGTTCTGTATATTGGATATCTTCATAACAATGTGTCTTGGCGTTGGTCTACTGTGATTTTGTGTGTTCGGTGTCCTGTATGCATCTTCAATTTGTATATCTGTTTCCTTTTTTATTTCTGGAAAGTTTTCTGTAATTATTTCATTCAGTAGGTTACTCATTCCCTTGGTTTGAATCTCTGTACCTTCTTCTATCCCGATGACTCGTAAGTTTGGTTTTTTTTTATGTTATCCCATAACTCTTGGATGTTTTTCTCATGATTTTTTACCAGCCTTTCTGAGTTGGCTAGACTCTTTTCAAGATGATATATTTTGTCTTCATTATCTGACGTTCTGGCTTCTACTTGCTCCACTCTGTTAGTGATACTCTCAATTGAGTTTTTAATTTGGTTTATCGTTTCCTTCATTTCTAGAATTATTGTTTGATTATTTTTTATAATCTCTATCTCCTGATAAAGATGCTTAACTTCTTCTTTTATCTGTTTATGAAATTCATTCTCAATGTGTTCTTTCGCTGCTTGAATTTGCTGTCTTGTATCCTCTTTAAGGTTCCATTCCATCTGTCTAAGGTGTTCCTTGAGTTCTTTATATGACCATTTTTCTGATGACTCTAGGTCCTCCTGAATATTTAGGCTGTCCTGCATTGTTTGTACTCCTTTTCTTCCTTGTTTTTTGAAGCTGCTCATGTTACTTCTTGTTCTGTTTGACTGCTGAGTTACTGTTTACTCCTATAAATTAATTTGATGCTGTAGCTGCAGGTTTCAATGAAGTTATCTCCTCCACAGCAGTCTGATGACGTCAGTTCTCTAGGTTGTGAGTTCTTAAAGCAGTACCTCAAAGCATCCTTACTCCCTGGGGGTCTCCTGGCGCTGCTATACACTAAGTAGGACTGGGCACAACTTCAGTTTACTCTTTCTCTGCTCTGGAGGTGAAGTCTGAAGTCAAGGTGTGGGTTGGATGCACTCTAGGAAGATCTGCACCTTTGCCTCTTCTGCTTCTGTTGACCGTAGGCACTCACTTAATATTTAAATTAACTTTACTAAACTATTTTTTATCTAATAAAATTTTAAATATAAATCATACTTAAATTAATTTTATTAAATTCATAAATAAAATTAATTAATAATATCAATTATGTTCATCAATAAAATTAATAAAATAATTTAATTAATGAGATTAATTCATATTAAATTATAATATGATTTATTTAAATAATTTAATTTATATTAATTTTTATTTGAATTAATTTTAATAAAAATATTCTTAAAGGTTTTAGAAATTGCAAGTGTCAGAGAAGCATTTGCTGTGTAATCTGCTTTTTCACTTCTCTGATATCACCTGACTTAAGCTAGAAAAATTTGGTTTATCTTTTATCTTAATTTACAAAAATAAAAATGGTTTTAACTACTGCTTTGTTAATTTTTTCATCTTTAAAAACTCTGTATTATTTTGTTTCTCTTCCCCCATTTCTGTTTTTGATCAAATATTTTTAAAAATGTGTTTATAAGCATTACTTTAAGGCCCAGAAAAGTATGTAAACAGTCCAGCCATTTAATAATACATTCTTACAAATTAAAAAGAATGCATGAGATTATATTTTTAGTTTCACCAACAAAAGTCATCTTCCTTCTGGACATATTTAACATCTAGAAAAGGTAATGAACATGATAAGTAAAAGGGATAGGTGTCATAGCTATTGGATTAAAAGAATTTTAGAATTTATCCACTAAACTTCATGTTCAGGCCCTCCCACTGTAATTTTCTTTTAGTAGTTATACAGTGTTTTGTTTTATGAACTAAAGAATTTACAACTTTGCTACATCATATTTTGTTTGCATATAGCCCAAATTCTGAGGTATGAATCTTTTTCTTATGGGTTGGATTTTTCTTCTTTTCTGATATATAAATGAATAAATTTTATCTTAATATATTTAAATTTAACAAATATAATAAAAACGTTTGAAGCTATAGTTATTATGCTGTTGATTAACTGATAGCACAGGAACAAAATTTTATCTAAAGAAGCTACAGCAAACAAACACAAATAAAATTTTAATAAGTGCTACAGCAAAAAAACCACACACCAAATAAAAGCGACGTGGAGAGGGAGTCAAAATACCTTGTAGCTCTACTTATCAACTTTTTTCTTTTTCTTTTTCTCTGCAAATACGTGACTTCTTTTTGAAAAGGCCACTTTATAAAAAGTTCAAAGTGTTTATGGCTTCTTTAAACTGCTTAATCATCTCTGGCTTGAGAATCAACTATTGCTTTAAAAGGTCCTTTTGTACAACCCTGGTGCTATTGCCAGGGAAACTGGCAATCTAGTAAAGGTGGGCATGAAATCTGCAATGGGATTCAAAAGGAGATTCTGAGGGCCACCAGTTCCAAGTCCAGCTAGGTTAATCAGTGGCACAGCCGCAGAACATGGTACCAAAAATGGATTCACAGCTGCTCTTTTACCAGCTTTAAATTCTGCATCTTTCAAACTTCTTGGTACATTCTCACCTTCCTTTCTCTTTCCTGTGGAGTCTAGATGTTTCATAGCATGAGCAGAAAGTTTTGGTGGTGAAACACATGAAGGAGATTGTTTCCAGAAATTTAACAAAAAGTTCTGAAAAAGAACTATTAAGCAGAGATTGCTCATTTGGTCTCAAAGATGTGCTGGGGACATTTTTTGATCCTCCTCCAAGCCAACCTGTCATCCACTTAGTAACACAGCCTTCATCTCCATTCAACAACTGCTCCATTTCCTCCTTTTAAAAGTTTAGGATGGGCTGGGGATGTGGCTCAAGCGGTAGCGCGCTCGCCTGGCACGCGTGCTGCCCGGGTTCGATCCTCAGCACCACATACCAACAAAGATGTTGTGTCCGCCGAGAACTAAAAAAAAAATAAATATTAAAAATTCTCTCTCTCTCTCTCTCTCTCTCTCTCTCTCACTCTCTCTCCTCTCTCACTCTCTCTTTAAAAAAAAATAAAATAAATAAATAAATAAAGGTTTAGGATGCTTCCCATTAATTGAAACACTTCATGATGTTTACTTTTCAGTGTATGAAAATGCCCAATGAAAAGGTTTCACATTAGGGCTTTGTCTGCTTTTCCTTCGGTGCCATTTTCTGAGTTCATCAATTTCTTTTGTGCATCATTCAACATTTCTTGTTGGAGCTCATTGTGCTTTTTAAGTTCTTCAATCTGTTCTTCCTTTAGATGTAACTGTTGTGTAAGACTGGTTGCTTAATCCAACACACCGTTGGCTTTATCCAAATGTTCCTGTAATAATAATACCTCTCTTTCTAGATTTTCTGCCTTTTCCTTCCATTCGGTTATATGTTGTCTTTCCTTTTCAAATTCAGCCAAATACTTAGCTTTTTCTTCTTGTTGGAAATACTCTAGAACCATTGCAGGTTAATGACATGGAATACTGCTTTACTTGGTCCTGGTAGAGTGAAAGCTGCAGTACATTCTCATCCCTCTCTTGGGAGAGTAAATTCACCTGTTTCTGCAGGAACTCTACCTCCACACTGGCTTGATGACTTGCATTAGAAGAGGAAAGTAGCTTTTCCTCCAATAGTGTGACTTTCTCTCTCAGGTTCTTCTCTCTCTTCTCTGCAGCCCAAATTTCCCAGGTGTATGAGTCTTCTGATTCTAAAAAATAGCTCCTCACTCTTTGTACCTCCTGATTTAAGTGTAATTCTTTGTCGTGTAAGTGTTGAACATCTTGCTGGAGGGTATTCTTTTCTATCTGTTTGTTCTTTAGGGATAAGACAAGATGAGTTGGTCTTTTTCCAGATGACATAGAATGGTCTTCTTCTGCATGGATTCAACTGCATTTAAAAGCTGATTTAATTCCCCAGGCTTGCCCTGTTCTTTTTCTTGTAACAGTTGCTCAAAAGCAAGAGCTTTCTCCTTCATCCACTGGTACTCCAACTATTATTCTCACAGCATCACAGAGAACTTCAGGTTCATCTCTTGTAATACTTAATACTCCATTTCCTTTTCTTTGGATGTTTCTATTATTTTTTTTCATTTTTCCCTTTTAATTTAGAGATGTGCATTTATAAAATTAATATTCTCACCTTGAGGTTAGTTATTGCTTGCCTCAACAACTCATTTTTATTCACTTTGTTAGTGAACATTGCATTTGAAGAAACTGATTGCTTTTGGCTTGGATTAAGAGGTCTTATTCTTTCAGTAAATTTTGTAACAGATCTTGTTTTTCCTTGAACTGTTTAATTTTAGAATCTCTTTGTTCATATTCTTTCTTTTCTCTCTTGGAGGCAGCAGCAGTTGCATCAAACTGTGGTTACTTTCTTGGAGCATCCTAATGGTGGCATCTTTTTCTTGCATGGATTGTCTCAGCTCTTTGACCTCTGTTGACAGGGAGGTAAGTGATGATGCAGACAAGAGCTGCAGTGTAACCATATCAAATTTTCCTGAAAAAAATTTAGCCTGAAGAGCTTGTATCTCCATGTCTTTCTGCTGGATAACTTGATTGAGCTTACCAACTTCATCTTTGGACAGCTGATCAATTTGTTTGGTTAAAGATATGTTATTTTCATTTAGAAGTTGAATCTCAAGTTCTTGTTCTTGGATTTTTCACTAATTTTTCAGTTTCATAGTTATATAGGTGGTGTTTTTCACTTCCTTTTTCTCTAGGAAGGCTTTTAACTTTTGTTTCTTGAAAACTATCAGAATTGTCTGCTGGAGTGCTGTGTGTTTCTTCCTGCAACTGGGTTTTTATTTGTTCAATGGTTTTCTGCAAATTCTTAATTTCTTCATCTTTCTGCTCCATCACAGAAGGCCACAATTGACTACATTCCAGTTTTAAGTTTTCACACTGTTCAATTATTTGTCATCTTTCCATACTGAGCTTCTCTTTTTCTCTCTTCAAGGCATCTCTGTCATTTTCTGCCCCCCCAAAATTTTATTTATGTCTTTATTTGATCCTCAAGTTCTCCCATCTTTGTTGCAAGACTCTACTTTTTCAGTTTGTAGAACCTGAATAGTTTTTTCCATCTCTCCAATTTTAGACTCATCAGTTACTGTAACTTCTGAGTCACCTTGTTGTAATGATTTTCAAGTTTTTCAATACTTTCTTCATAGTCATTTAATGCCTCTTGATACCGGCGACTTATCTCTGCCAGTTTCTGTTGATGTGCATTCTGCGAAACTGATATTTCCTCTTGATAATGATCAAGGTCTTGACTTCAGTTTTGTTCAAGTATCTTAATAGTATCTTGTAGTTTACAGATTTTACTTTGATCAGAATTATGTATTCCCTTTGCATGAGCTATATCCCTCTCAATGGCCAACTTGAGATTCAAGTCTTGAAACTTCAATTGACAGTCTGTTGATTTCCTGTTGTGATGAAATGATGTCACTGAAGTCCATGTCATCACCGGGAAAAGTTGAACAATGACTGATCTCATTACTGAATGAAGACAGGGCAGTGGTTGCTGGTACACCACCAGCTCCTGAATGTACTGACTGCAGTGTGGACAACTCATCTTGTAGTGGAAATTGTCTTGCTTTAAGTTGCCTGATTTCTACTTCTTTCTCTTCCGGTTCATTTCAGTAATTTGCAGATTGATGTTGGATCTGTAGTTTCGATGCTGCATACCTTTCTTCCAGCTCAGTACAATAGCTTTTAAGTCTTTCATGTCATATCTGATTATCCATTTTGTATCTTCAATGTTCTTCCTCCAATAATTAGGTAAACCTTCTTCTACATCCTCGAAATCATTGAGAACCTTGTCTTTGGTGACATTGGAGATATGGTTGGTGAGGAGAGCCACGCTGCCCCCCACCTGACCCAAAGAGTGGCCCAAGCCAGAACCTAGGCCTCTAAACCACGACAGCATTACTGCAATTTCAATGAGCCATCAGACCCACTCTGAAAACCACCTCAGTTTCTATCCACCTCTGCTCTGAACCTCCTGGAGTGTCAAGGAGTCAATTATGACCCAAGCACTTAGAATTCCACAAAGGGCGGAGCTCTGCCAACCATTGGGTTCTGCCTGAAAATGCAGAGGCCTGGCCTGGGCTTGCACTAGTGACTTGCTCTCAGTGGCCCAGTCACCCCCACTGGGCCTTGGCTCTTTCCCTCAACTTTCTGCCTTCAGGCTTGGGTGACTTCTCCCCCAGCATTGGTGACTTGCCCCAGCTCTCAGGCTGCTCCTTCCACCTGGGCACTGGCAGCCATATCACCCCCACCCCATTCTTAATGATAATAAACTTGAAACTTTCCCACTAAGATCAGGAACAATCAAAGGTATCCTCTCCTACTACTCCTTTTTAACAGCTTACTGACTTCTTAGATAATGCCTTTTGTGTGCCAGGTGAGTGTCCTACCACTGAGCCCCAGCCCCAACCACAAAACTGATGCTTTTTTAATGGGTTGGGAGTTCATCTCAGTGGTAGAGCATTTGCCTACCAGGTATTCTATCCTAGGTTTTATCCACAACACTAAACAAGATAATTTTTTTAAAAAAGAGTGATTTTATACCGATAGTATCAGCCATTATATAGATTATACATAAATTATGAAATGTATTGGATACTATTAATCTAAACCACACTGAAGGCCAGAATGTGAATGAAGGTTCCCAAATCAAGCCATCACCAATTACCAGGGGAAGGGCTCATTATTACTGGGTGAGGAGAATGATACTGAAGATTAGAGACTCCTTTTCCACATGCATGCCTTCTAAACCTAATGTACTTTTGTGATTTGGATAATGAGATGTTCTTGCTGTAATATAGACTTATTTATAAGATTAGGAGTTATATGACCCAGAATGGAACTTCTATTTTTTCCTTATAAATAAGTCCTAATCTTAATTATTTACATACTCTGGAAGCATAATCTTTAATGTATAATTTTAAAGAAGATGTATACAGGAAAAGTTGCTTTCCTCTTATATTTTTCTGAAATATCAGGCTATCTGCTTTACCTGATAACTTACGAAAGCCTGTGGAGTTCTGATGCTCTCTGCTCTGTACTGTGCATCCTGTGATTATAGGCATCATGTAGTGTGCACTCTGGTGTTGAGTGGCATGGCACTGCCCTGGCATATGGAGCTGGTCCATCCAGAGTTGAAACCTCAGGACAGCAAGTAATTTTTTTCCAAACATACCCTTCTTTACTGGGACTAAGGCCTTACCTGGGTCCCCATGGGGAGTGCTTGAAGCCTGGGCAGGACAGCCTGGATTCTACTCAAGTGCTCTTGTGAGTCAGGCCACGGATTTCTTCATACTGCATCTTAAATACAGCTTCTATTAGAATAACATTCTGTGCTAGGTTTGTGGTTTGAAAAGTAAGGTATGATTATTAATAACAAAGGAATGAAAGAAACAAAATGGGAGATAAAGAACCTATTAGCCAGAGGACAGTGTACCAGCAGTAGTTCCTCCTGTGACCTCCTTTCCAAGAGCTATCAAGAGGAATTGCCTCTGTTTATTCTCTCTGTGGAGCTGGAGAGAAGCAAGCTCTCCAGGGGAGATAGTGTTTCTGGTTCTGGTGCTCAACCCTGAGCTCCTGATCTCAGGAGCTTCCCTCAGGAGCCCCGTCTTTCTCTGGTTTTTATTGCTACAATGGAAGACCAGACTGGAAAATTTATAAAGAAGAGAGGTGTTTTATTAGTTGATTTTTTATTAATTCTATTCAGTTATACATGACAGCAGAAAGATTTTTGATTCATTGTACACAAGGGGAGCACAAGTTAATGCTTTTCCAGTTGCACATTATGTAGAGTCCCACCGCATGTGCATTCATACGTATACCTATGGTAATGATGTCCATCCCATTCCACCATCTTTTCTACCTGCATCTCTTCTTCCTTTCTCTTCCTCCCCCTTTGCCCAATCAAAGTACCTCTATTCTCACCCCCCAACCCCCATTATGGATCAGCATCCACTTAACATAGAGCACATTTGGCCTTTTTTTTTCAGAATTGGCTTACTTTGCTTAGCATAATATTCTCCAACTCCATCCATTTAACTGCAATTGCCATACTTTTATTCTCTTTTCATGCTGAGTAATATTCCATTGTGTATATACACCACTGTGTCTTTATCCATTCATCTATTGAAGGGCATCTGTATTGGTTCCACAGTTTAGTTATTGTGAATTGAGCTGCTATAAACATTAATGTGGCTGTGTTTCTATAGTATGCTGATTTTAAGTCCTTTGAGTGTAGACAGAGGAGTGGGATAGCTGGGTCAAATGTTGTTCCATTCCAAGTTTTCCAAGGAATCTCCATACTGCTTTCCAGACTAGCTGCACCAATTTGCAGTCCCATCAGCAATGTAAGAGTGTGTCTTTCCTTCCACATCTTTGCCAACACTTATTTTTCTTTGTATTCTTGATAGCTGCCATTCTGACTGCAGTGAGATATATATCTTATAGTAGTTTTGATTTGCATTTCTCTAATTGCTACAGATGTTGAACATTTTTTAATATATTATTGATTGATTATATATCCTCTTCTGAGAAGTGTCTTTTCAGTTCTTTGGCCCACTTATTGATTGGGTTATTTTATTTTTTGGTGTTAAGGTTTTTGTGTGCTTTATGTATCCTAGATATTAGTGATCTATCTGATGTGCTTGTGGTAAAGAGTTGCTCCAAATTACTTGCTGCCCTGAGGTTTCAACTCTGGATGGACCAACTCTTTACCACAAGCACATCAGATAGATCACTAATCTCTAGGATACATAAAGCACCCAAAAACCTTAACACCGAAAAATAAAATAACCCAATCAAATCAAATAAATACAATCTCTATTCAACTCACTGATTGTTTCTTTTGCTGAGAAGAAGCCTTTTGGATTGAATCCCTCTCATTTATTGATTCTTTTTTTTTAAATTCTTGTGCTATAGGATTCTTATTAAGGAAATTGGGGCCAAATCCTGCATGATGGAGATTTTGGCCTACTTTTTCTTCCATTAGGCACGAGGTCTCTAGTTAAATTCTTAGGTCCTTGATCCACTTTGAGTTGAGTTCTGTATGGTGAGAGATGGGGATTTAATTTCAGTTTGTTCCATGTGGATTTCCAGTTTTCTCAGCACCATTTGTTGAAGAGCCTATGTTTTCTCCAATGTAAGTTTTTGGTGCCTTTTTTTAATATAAGATTACGGTAATTATTTGGGTTAGTTTCTGTGTTCTCTTTTCTGTACCATTGGTCTATAGGTCTATTTTGGTGCCAATACCATGCTGTTTTGTTACTATTGCTCTGTAGTATAATTTAAGATCTGGAATAGTAATGCCACCAGATCCACTCTTGTTGCTAAGGATTGTTTTGGCTATTCTGGGTCTCTTACTTTTCCAGATGAATTTCGTGACTACTTTTTCTATTTTGATGAGGAATGTTATTGGGATTTTTATTGGGATTGAACAGAATCTGTATAGCACTTTGGGTAGTTTGGCCATTTTGACAATATTAATTCTGCTTACCCAAGAACATAGGAGATCTTTCTATCTTCTATGGTCTTCTTCAACTTCTTTATTAATGTTTTGTGCTTTTCATTGGTGAGATCTTTTACCCCTTTTGTTTGATTGATTTCCAAGTTTCTTTTTTTTTCTTTTTTGAAGGTATTGTGAATGGGACAGTTTTCCTAATTTCTCTTTCAGTTGATTCATATTGTTGTATAGGGATGCAATTGATTTATGGGTATTATTTTTATATCCTGATAAGTTTCTGAATTAATTTATATGTTCTCAATTTTTTCGGGTGGAGATTTTGGATTCTAATAATGTCTCAATAAATGCAGAATCAGCATTTGACAAAACATAGCACCCAAGACACAAGGAAAATACTTATTGTAGGAAATATATTTATTGTAGGAAAAAAATACTTATTGTAGGAAAATACTTCATCATTATAAAAACTATATATGTTAAACCCTATGCCAGTATCATTGTAAATGGGGGAAAACTGAAAGCATTCCCTCTAAAAACTGGAATAAGACAGAGATGCCCTCTCTCACCATTTCTATTCAAAAAATGTCCTTGAAACTCTACCAAGAGCATTAGCAAAAAAAAAAAAAAAGAAAGAAAGAAAGAAAGAAGAAATTAAATGATGCAAATAGGAAAACTTGTGCTCAAAATTATGAACAATTCTTAATACAGGCGAATGGCAACCAAAGACAAAATGAAGAAAGAACCTCAAAATGAAGGTCAATGTAGGCTTGTAAGATCATTCATTAAGACCTTGGAAAGAAGGAAGTAGGTGCCTACTGATCCTTTAAGAGAAAGAGAATTGATAATCTAAAATTTGGGCCTCTTGGATTCTACCTGTTAAAAATAGGTCCTGTATTTTTTTATTTATTTATTTATTTTAGCTTACAAGGCATTTATTAACAGAAAATAATCTGAGGAGTCCTGTTCACAGCCGGCGACCACGGCGACCCCCCTTCCTGCGGGTGCTGTCGGAGGGGATGGGGGTGACATCCTCAATCCGCCCAATCTTCATTCCCGAATGAGCAAGGGCTCTGAGAGCTGACTGGGCCCCAGGTCCAGGGGTCTTGGTCCTGTTTCCTCCTGTGGCCCGGAGTTTGATATGTAGGGCAGTGATGCCTAGCTCCTTGCACCTCTGGGCTACGTCCTGGGCAGCCAACATGGCAGCATATGGAGAAGATTCATCTCTGTCAGCCTTCACCTTCATCCCACCTGTCACACGACAGATGGTTTCCTTGCCAGAAAGATCAGTGACGTGCACAAAGGTGTCATTGAAGGATGCAAAGATGTGGCAGACACCAAATACATTCTCTCCTTCAGCCACCTGAGGTCCAAGGCTGATGACCTGTTCTTCCTTCTTTTCCTTTCCCTTGCAAGGTACCATTTCTGCGTGTCGCCTCCAGACTCTGCCACCGGAAAGAGAGCTTTTTTTCTTCTTCTTCAATTGTTTTTATTACAGTAGGAGAAATTTTACTCTTAATGCATAGAATTTGAAGAAAAAAATTTATATAAGCTTTTAAAGAGGACCTTTTGACAATTATTAATACAAATGTGAAATAAGACCCTTCAAACAAATACCAATTTCAGTAATAGTTTACATATAGCAATAATTTATTCTGAAATGTTCATTTAGTTTCTGTTGAGACACAATTCATGTCTCATTAATAAAAGAGCAGCCATCTCACCTTAAATACCAGAATGTACAACAGTTACAGCATAGCAAAAATTCTACCTACTTTCAGATAAAATCTAGTTCAGGTAAAATAATTTCATTCAATGTTTTACAGTTACACAGATTTTTTTTTGAGCACAAAGTAGTGTAAATTGTTACACTGTAGCTAACTCTATGCACATCATATGACCACAGAACTGTTAATCATAACTTCTGAAATTGAACCGTCATTTCATTCATGCAGTAAAGCAAAGCAGGCTGGGTAAACTTATTCATTGGGAACCATATTACTGTGAATTTCACAGCCACATGATTAATTATGAAGTTAGATGGACTCACAGGACTAAAACAATTGTGGATGAGGATTTTCTCTACGCAGGACGCATTTTCTTGGGCTTTTCCAAGTGTGGCCGCTATGTCCTCTCGTACACCAGCAGCAGCGGGGACGACGACTTCTCCTTCTACATCTACCACCTGTACTGGTGGGAGTTCAACGTCCACAGCAAGCTCGAGCTGGTCCGGCAGGTGCGACTCTTCCAGGATGAGGAGATCTACAGCGACTTGTACCTAACTGTGTGCGAGTGGCCCAGTGATGCTTCCAAGGTCATCGTCTTTGGCTTCAACACGCGTTCTGCCAACGGCATGCTCATGAACATGATGATGATGAGCGACGAGAACCACCGCGACATCTACATCAGCACTGTGGCTGTGCCAGCCGGGCCCACCCAGATGACCCGAGCGCGCAGTGCCTGCGGCACGGCTTCATGCTGCACACCAAGTACCAGGTGGTCTACCCCTTCCCCACCTTCCAGCCCGCCTTCCAGCTCAAGAAGGACCAGGTGGTGCTGCTCAACACCAGCTACTCCCTGGTGGCCTGTGCCGTCTCCGTCCACTCTGCAGGCGACAGCAGCTTCTGCCAGATCCTGTATGATCACACCGCCTCCCCCCTGGCCCCGCCCACCCAACCTGGGCCCCGGAGCCCAGAGGTGTCCCCCGCCCTCCCCAGCCTCAGCCCTGCGACGGCCCCGACCCGGCCCTCTGGGGCCCCTGAGCCCTCGCCTGCCATCGCCAAAGCCAAGGAGTTTGTGGCTGACATCTTCCACAGGGCCAAAGAGGCCAAGGGGGGACCTCTGAGGAAACCCAGCCGCCCCCCTGCCCAGGGCCCTCGGCCAGCCGCTGCCGCCCAGCCTCCGATCCCCCAGTCCCAAGTGGGGAGGCAGTGCCTAGGGACAACCCCCCAGCCGCGGAGGCCCCCGCCCCCGAGCCCGGCTACGTCAACTGCACCAAGCTGTACTACGTGCTGGAGTCCGGAGAAGGTGCCGAGCCGAGGACGAGTTCGAGGATGACAAGATCTCCTTGCCCTTCGTGGTGACCGATCTCCGGGGCCGCAACCTACGGCCTATGCGGGAGCGGACCGCTGTCCAGGGCCAGTATCTGACAGTGGAGCAGCTCACATTGGACTTCGAGTACGTCATCAACGAGGTCATTCGCCATGATGCCACCTGGGGCCACCAATTCTGCTCTTTCAGTGACTATGACATAGTCATTCTGGAGGTCTGCCCCGAAACCAGCCAGGTCCTCATCAACATCGGCCTGCTGCTCCTGGCCTTCCCCTCCCCCAGTGAGGAGGGCCAGCTCCAACCAAAGACTTATCACACCAGCCTCAAGGTGGCGTGGGACCTCAATACGGGCATCTTTGAGACCATCAGTGTGGGTGACCTCACTGAGGTCAAAGGGCAGACCAGCGGCAGTGTCTGGAGCTCCTACCGCAAGAGGTGCGTGGACATGGTCATGAAGTGGCTGGTGCCTGAGAGCAGTGGCCGCTATGTCAACAGGATGACCAGTGAGGCTCTGCACAAAGGTTGCTCCCTGAAGGTTCTGGCCGACAGCGAGTGGTACACGTGGATTGTGCTGTGAGGTCCGGCCGCCCTGGACACTGACTCCAACTACCTCCGTGGCCTGGGAGCTGGCCGCCTTCCCCGGCTGGCCTCTTCCCGGCCAGCTGCCAACCCGCACTAGTGTTAGGCTGCGGGAAGGGGGCTGGGCGGGGCAGCCCCTGGTGGCCTGAGAGTCTGGACGCTTTTTTATTTATATTTATTTATTTATTTATTTATTTATTTATTTATTTATTTATTTATTTATTTATTTATTTATTTATTTTGTCTTCCCCAAAGTACTTTAATGCACACACCAACCCATGGCTTTCCACACCCAGTGGGACTGGAAGGGCTGAGTCTGCACACATTCCCATCAGTAGGTGAGGGGTGTGAGGATGAAGAGGTGGTCTTCCTCTTTACGGATCCAGCGCATCAACTTATGGATGGCACTGACAGCTGATGCCTTAGTCCCCAGAGGGCTGTAGCACATGTAGAGCTCAAAGGCGCCTGTCACCCAGGCTAGGAGGTTCTCCTTGGGGCCTGTGTAGTAGATGGTCTTGAGTGGGCGGGAGGCATTGTGGGCACGACTGTGCAGGTACTGGTAGAGGCCCAGCAACCGCTCCTGTTCCTCTTCACTGGTGTATGGGGGCTCAGTGGTAGAGCACTTGCCTCATATGTGTGAGGCACTAGGTTCAATTCTGAGCACCACATATAAATAAATGAATAAATAAAGGTCCATCAACAACTAAAAAAATATTTTAAAAAAATAGGTCCTCTAAGAAGTTTAAAGGGTCTGGCCCTCCTACCATGATGATTCAGGAACCCAGAGTAGGGAGGATATTATCTCAGAGACATTTGTGGTTGGGCACCTGCTATGTGCAATACACTTAGAACTTGTGGGAGATCCATGAATCTTTAATGTAATTGCTATATAAAAATATCACTGTTTGAGTTAAAGTGAGCAAAAATAATACACAAGAGAACAAAGGTTTTGGATCCCAAACTGCTAGATGTGATGTGAGGGGAAAAATTCTAAGATGCTCTCAGATCTTCAGCCCCTAGAGAACTTGCACTTATCTTCAGCTCTATGATTCAACAGTAATGTTGCTGCCCCTTTGAAGGTATTTCACAGATGTGATTATTGTCCTCAATCAACTGACATTAATGTGGAGAGACTGGCCATGTGGGCCTTATACAATCAGGTAGGCTTTTTAAAAATTTCTATGTGGTGACAGAAGACAGAGACTGAACTATCCTTTTTCCACAGAGAAAGACCTGCAGGCAGCCTCCAGCAGCAGAGAGATGGCAGGAGAAGACAGCAATAAATTACACCAACAGCCAGGGACTTGGAAAATGATCCTAGCCTGGGTTGAGATCCTTACTCTGACCAACACCTTGGCTGCAGCTCAATGAGATCCAAAGAAGAAAACACAGTTATGCTGGGCCTGGACTTGGGAACCATGGGCACAATAAACTGGTGATGTTTTAAGCCACTAATTTCTGGTAGTTACACAGGGAAATCAGACTGAGAAAACTGCTCAATCAAAAACCTATAATTCCCCATTGGACAAAGAAGAATTATTCAGAGCTCCAGATGATTAAACTAGAAACCATGAAGGAGCATTTCCAGGCAGTGGGCCTGTATCTACAGAGTGGGTGTTTGATGGGTTTTCAGGTGATGCAGACCACGGACAGTTGTGATTTCCCCCTTCAACCCTTTCCTGTAAGAGACTCTGTGGTGGTTGCCCTATTTCTGCCTCATGGTTGTAAGTGGGCAAGGTAGGGGCAAGGTGCTAGTCCCTTTTGTCCCCAGGTCTTCAAAAGAGGAAGAACCTTACCAAGAATCCTCATCTGCATCCAGAACTCACTCAGATGACAATGAGACTCTGGAGGTTTGGGAGAGTGAATATCATTTTCAAGCAGGAAGAATGTACATGTTTTGTGACTGGAGTTCTGATTTTGATGGTTTCAAATGGATGTTCTATAATTCATTTAAGCAAGCCAATACTCTGCATGTAGGTTTGCACAGTGAAGATTTTGTAACTTAGTAACATCTTGGATAGAAGTCAACTTTAATTAGCATTGTCAAGTTCTTAATAAATTCTCATAAAGTATTTCAGCATATAATTAATTTTAATGGAGTAGCAGATGTCCACTAAGTTGCCCATAGTAAAACAAAAATCTGAATTATGCATCTTTATCCTATAACAATTCAACAGGAAAATTTTTGTGACAACTCTTACCCAAAGCACCTCATAATTTGACATTCATGACCTTTGATTTGATGGTTGAATCCTTCTTTAGTTAGAATCAGGAGAAATTTAACACAAAGAAAAGTCTCTGGATATGATATTGACCCCAATGTCCTGCACCAACTCAACAAGTGATGTGGTTTCATTATTTAGATTCCACTCCAGAAAAGACATGGGTGTGTAAAAGTCGAAGTTAGAATGAAAAATAGCCATTGTTCAAGACCTGCAGGGAAGGGGAAAGTCTGGCCCTCAAGAGTGGAAGCGGCCCTGAGCATCCATCCATCCACTTCCAAGTCAAAGGCCTGAAGGGTTCTAGGCTCTGGCAGGAGAATGCCCTTTTTTGTGTCCCCGGTGGGTCTTTCTGGGCCTTGGGTGCCAAGGGTCCTGCTTAGTGGCTGCTATGCCACCCTGGCCGCTCTCCAGATATCAGCGAATGTCGAGGACAGGTGGACTGATGGCACAATGACGTCACCGAGCGCCTCCAGTCACAGCAGCATCCTGGGAAGATCCAACACAAGCAGAGGCTCAGCGGTCAGGTTAGGAGGGGAGACCTTAGCACCGAACCCCATGAGGGCATGTTCTTTTCAACACATGTGACCCCAACTTCTTGAGGCCGTGGAAGTGGAGCTTGGTTCTGCCGATGGCCTGTCCCTCTGGGCACTCCTGCCTCTTCCAGGGCCCTGGACTCAGCAGCTGTCAATTGCCTGCCAGCAGCACCCTGGCGTCCTGCTAGGCGGCGCAGTCCGCGGTTGGCCGCACCAGGCAGGCCTAGCACCTGGTCACCTGTCCCTGTGCGTGAGCACTTGGGGCTCCCCAGGTCCAGCGAACCTGGGAGGGCTGGAGGGCCGGCGAGCCCTGGGAGGACGGAAGGATCGCCACAGGTAGCACCAGCCCTGGCGGCATTGTCCTCCCTTCCTGCTCCTGCAGGTCCAGGCTCTGCTGAGAGTTGGCCCAGTCAGCGAGCTAACTGGCCTAGGTTCCCAGCAGCCCCAGGGAGCAGCTTCTGCAGACATCTGAGGGCAGTGTAGCATCCAAAGCAGCTCGCAGCTTGGTTGGTTATGGCAACTTCGAACTGGACAACATCTCAAGCACTTGGGCGGGGTGCCCCTCCATTCCTAGAAAGTCAATCAAGGTGATTGCTGCTACCCATGCAGAAGGAAGGCTAAGGGAAAGTGGGTGGGCCCCTTGCTTTCTAGTGAGGGCAGCAGGGAGGGAGTCCCTGAACATGGGTGACAGAGGGAAGAAGCAAGAGAGCAAGGTAGCTTCCAGGGGGGTGCACCCTCTGCACCAGCCAGGCCTCATGTTGGCGGCAGCTGCTGCTTTTGCTGCAGCTGCTGGTGGTGCTGCTGCTGTTGCTTCCTGGCATCAAGTCCAGTCCAGAAATCCTCTGGGCCCGAATGTCCAACAGTCCTTTCCATTGACCTGCAGATGCAGATATAGCCAATCGGGCTGAACCTGAGGGTTCCTCCTCTAGGCCCGACTCTAGCCTCTCAGACACAAAGCCCTCTGAGACAACTCCTGAAGGAAGAGATTTCACTGGAGTGTCACAGCCCCTGCCACAAAGATGCTCCAAAAAAGTCTGTGGGATGAGTGAACCAAGTGTCCAAGAGTGACGTGATCATCAGCCTCAACCAGTGCTGCCTGTCAATTTCACACCTTGGCCTTACTAGAGGAATGAACATATAGAAGTTTCTAAAGTTGGATATTAAAAAAGGGGGAGAGCTCAAAATTTTCCTGTGGAACAGTGAATCCAGAAAGGAGTTGGCAATGAGAGGATGGTATTTATTTCACAGACACTGAAAGAAATTGTAGTTGGTATTGATTTGCCTCCGGCAAATACCAGTAGCATCAGCAGCTTCAAGATATCCTCAGCCAGAAGTACAGGCTGAAGATTCTGAAGCAAAAAATCAGAATGGACAAAAATTTAACTTTCATAAGACATAAGCCTCTTGCAATTTTTGAGCCATTTCTTGTTGACTGCAGTGGACAGCAGATAACACATGTGCTAATTTTGCTTTTCTGGCAGAAGTTGTAAGAGGGAAGACTTTCCTGGAAGAATAGAAACTTCACACAATTTTAAAATAATAGATCAATCATTCCATTAGTCAGCTTCCCATCACTTTCATGAAATACCTGAGATAACTAATATATAAAAACAAAATGTTTACTTTTCTTATGATTCTGGATGTTCTAGCCCAAAGACTAAGGACTTGTTTTTCTCCTCTAGAAATGGAACCACACCATGATGTAAGCACATGGAAGAGCAAGCTGCTCACCTCATGAGCTAGGAAGCACTACAGCACAGGCCAGGCCTACAATCTAACCTTAAAACTTCTAAGGAAAAACAGTGAGCATTATACAGTATACCTGAAATAGTAAATCCTTTAAATTTCAGCATGTCTCATTTGTCATTCATCCCCAACCTATCCTCCTCTGGATATAAAATATATTCCCTTTTAATTATGTAGAAAATAAGTTTTTGTAAGTGTTAGAATTGTAATGTTCAGATAAATATACTGCTGTTCAGAGTCAATGTGCTTACGTATTTACCCACACATGTGCATGCATGTAACACACTTTTTCCTAGATCAAAACTCCCAAGTTTCTAAGAAAGCAGTTGGAGCCCAAGCTTCAAGTTATTCCATGAACAGAGTAGGGGCACTTGCACATTGGTAAACTTTATTCATTGAGAAAGGGAAGAGAATATTAGTCTGAAGTCTTCATATGTGTATCCCCTACAGAAAGCATGATATGTGGGAATGGAAGTTAGTACAGACATTATAAAAAAATTGTATGAAGGTTCCTAAAAAAACTAAAAATAGATCTACTCAGAGCAACCACTCATCACCCTGCTTGGTGCCTGGGAGGGGCAGGGGGCCTAACCTCGCTTGGTTGTCCAGATGTGTTGAATTCCAGAACTGGAATCACAGTTTCAAATTGGTGGTGCTTTCTAAATTCTGCATTTCTGGGGGCCCTCATTCTAGGATTAAGGGTTTCCATTTACCAGTGGACAGTACGTACCATACTCTGAGTGTACAATAGGCTTATGAGGTAGGTAGGTTGACTCAGTCAACCGTGCCTCACAGGGAGGAATGGCTTGCCCAAGAGCTCCCAGCCAAGAAGGGGCAGACTCTGGACTTACTGAGCCCCCCAAAACAGAATTTTTCCATTCTTTCCTTCCTTTGCTCACTTCCTTGGCAAGGACATCTCTTCCAATGTTAGAGAGCCAGTCTTCAGTGAGATGGAATTGAAAGCTCTTGTTTAGAAATCTAAGTACCAAACCAGGTATTTCTTCTCCCCTCCCTCTGGGTTCAGAGAAGCCATGTCACTAAATGTCACAGCCTCACACTTCTTTCTGGAAGATGTGTCTTAATCAGCTTCCCTAGATAAGCTGGGTAGCGTGCAAGCTTGGGCTGAGCCTCTGCAGCCACTAAGGGGCTGGCACACAGTCTATGGGGCTGGAAAATCTGTTTAGTGCTGACCTGGGGAACCATCAGGACCAGGACCAATGAAACCAGTCAAGAAGGTCCTTCAGGCTCAGCCAGAACTGGATTCAAATCCTGGAGACTTTTTAAAGCGTATTTTTTTATTGAAGGTTTTGTGTCTGAGATGGGCTTGGTTAAGTACCGCAGTGAACCAGGCGTGCCTAGCCCCTGCCCTCCCAAGGCTGGTATTCTCCTGGAAGAGACAGACCCTGGAAGATTCTCAAAAATATGTGTGACAATAATTACAGGAGTCACTTGGCACCATAAGAACTTCAAACACAGGGATGGCAGTGTAGTTAAGTGGTAGAGCACTTGCCTGGAAAGCAGGAGGCCCTGGGTTCTATCACCAGTACCACAAAAAGAAACAAAGAAAGAAGACACAAAAGAGAAACACAGGAAGAACTGCACGTGACCAGGGGGTCAGGGAAGGCTTTTCTGAGGGTGTGAAGTAGAAGAAGATACATGAAAGCTGAGTAGGCCTTTTAGGTGGAGGTGTGAAGTAGCTGGAGGAGAGGGAAATCCATTTCAGACAAGGAACTATATGTGCCAGAGGCTTTGTTGTGGATGCAGCCTGGGGAATTTGAAGGAACCAGAGTAGCTGGAGCATAGAGGAAGGAGAACTGGGCAGGGTGCATAGGAAGTGGGGTGTGTGGTCTTACCTTAAAAGCAAAGAGGAAAGAATGGGAAGGACACTGGGGATATGGAAGGAAGGGAGCAGGGCTGAGTTCGACCATCTTAGATAAATACCTGTCTCTACCTTCAGTGTCAGAGTTTGGGTTTATTCATAATGGGAGTGAAAAATCACTCACCTGGAAGGATCAACTATGTGAAAACACCCTCATCTGAGCTTCTCCAGGGCAGGGTTATTGCTTGTCTCTCTTCCCCATGTGCCACCAAGGCAAAGCTGGAGACAGGGTGGCCTCAGCATGATTTCCTCTGGTTAATTCCCACCAGCTCTATCATGGATCCTTCCTGGCTAGCTTGTCTATTTGACACCCTTAATTTTGTTTTGTTTCAAAGTGGGCAGGGACCAGCTTTGTGTTGCCACAACTGCCATTGAAGGAATCAGCCAAAAGATGCCAGTTGACAACGGAAGCAAAGTGTGTAACTGCCTTGTTTTCCTGCCTCTGGCTGAGCCTGGGAGGCCTCTTCCTTAAAAAAGAGAAGACAGGGGCTTGTGGGTGGCAGATGAAACCAGGGAGGAGGCAGGGAGATGAGGCAGGTCCTACAGGCGAAGGTGCTTCTACCTCTGTGAACTGGGGCTGTTGGGAGGCATGTCACTGCAGAGCCATCTGCACAGCTGCCCAGTGCAGTGTGTTCGGGGAAGTGATCTTCCTAGCCCAGGATGGGAGGGGGGCCAGGCCAAGAAGGCTGGGGTATTGCTATTTCCATGGGGACTCCATGGTTTGAGTCCAACCCAGTCTTTCTTCATGAATCAGGGCAATAGCTTTGCCCCTCCCACAAAGTTGGGTTGCCAGATAATATACGGGTAGCCCATTAAATCTGAATCTCAGAGAAACAGTGAATACATTTTTTTAGTATGTGTCTGGAGCATTTTGGTTGTCACAGCTGGGATTTCCCCACAGAATCCAGCAGGAAGAAGCCAGGCATGTAGCTCACAACATCCTGCACTGCACAAGATTCCTCCCACCCCAACCACGTCACTGACAGGGAGTATCCAGCCAAAAATGGTGATACTATTTCTTTTCCAAAATGCTGGGCACCAGAAATATTTTGGATATTTTGTAGATTTTGGAATATTTGCATACAAAAAAATGGGCCATCTTAGGGACAGGGCCCAGGTCTACACAGGAAATTCATTTATACTTCATTTGCACCTTACTCCTGTACCTGAAGGTATCTCCATATGGTATTCTTAGTGAACCTGCATTTTGATGTGCCCTGTCACATGAGGTCAGGTGTGGAATTTCCCATGCATGACTTCATGTTCACATCAAACCTGTTCAGATTTTAGATTCTTGGATTAGAAATGCTCAAACTGTACTGGTAAGCTTGGAAAAGCTGTTGTCACCTGATGCTTATGGACCTCATTCTCAACACGCCCCTTCTAGCTAGTCAGATGTGCATGTCCTCTTCTTACGTAACTCATTCTCAATTCTTTTAAACTGTTTCATATGCCTGTTTGGGGTTCAAAGGAAAAGTGGTGGCTATGGTTGCACAGCTCTTGTTGTTATTGTTGTCTGGGACAAACTTCCTAAGCCTGCCTCAGTGTCTTACCTATAAAGTGGCTTGGGCCATTGGCAAGGACAGACTCAGGGCTGATATTAGCATTGCATAAATCCTCCCAGCTCATGGAATGGTTATGTGATATCCAGCACCATGCCAAGGAGTTCCCAAGCCTGATCTCCTTCACTCCCCACAACAGCCCCATGAGGGTTCCCCCTCATCTCCTTTCCTTGATGTGTGAGGAACCAAAGACAGAGATATTAAGCAACCTGCTTTGAGGTCACACAGACAGTTCATGCAGCTGGTAGAATTCAAGTACTAATTTTCCAGGCTCTTGTGACCCTTGCATACAGAGGGCAGCATTAAGGAGCTATGAAACATGGGCAGGTCCCTGGGAAAAAGGCTTGGGGTCAGGTACATGTATAAGGAGGAGATAAGGCAGGAGGGTCTGTTCATCGCAGTCTGTGCAGGACTGTGAAAGCCAGGCTGCAGCATTTGTACTCACCTCAACATATTATGGGGTGGGGGGTGGCTATAGAAGATATATGAGCAAGGGAGGGTTTGCTTAGAGCTCTACTTCAGGATGTTTCTGCTGATAGCAAGGACAAGAGTGGAAAATGTCTGTTGAATCTTAGAGGAAAATTTTCTTTTTTCCTCTCTCCCTCCCCTTCTGCCTTCCATAAATATTTATTGAGCATCTACTACTTCCCAGGCCCTGTTCCGAAAGACACAGATTGAGCACGTGCTCACATACTTTCCTTGAATCTAGGGACATGTAGATAAATAATATATATCAAAGGTGGCAAGTAGCATGGGGGAAATAGAGTCTGGATAGAGATGGAAAGGGCTCACCAGAGGTGGTGGTCAGAGATGTCTTCTCTAAGGAGATGGCATTGGATCAGAGAGCTGAAGTCATGGAGGTTGTAGAAATCTGCAGGAAGGGTGTTCCTGGCAGAAGGATCAGCATATGCAAAGACCATGAGTTGGGAACAGAGAGTAACAAGGAGGCCAATGAAACCAGGGTAGAGTGAAGGAGAGTGAAGATGAGGTCAGAGAAAGAAAAGGGTTTAATCATACAAAGGTTCATGGATGCTGAAGCCCTTGGCTTTCACCGTGGGTAAGATGTGAGCCCTGGGGGAGTTTTGAGCAGGGGAGGAAATGCAAGTACTGGGGACAAGTGGGGAGGAAGCCAGGACACCATGTCATTAGGCAAGAAAGGAAACATCCACCTGTTCTTTGCAGAGGTTTTGGTTCTGGGCTGGGAACCCCAGGCCCAGTCTCTCCCCCCTGCTGTGCAGAAAGCTTGTCCATTGAATGTGGTGCAGAACTTATAAGTACGATATTTCTGGGTCCTCTGAGGCCTTAGGATTGACTCAGATAAGCCTGTGTGGCTATGGCTTATATGAGCAGAAATTCTCCTGATGAATAATGCAGTCCCATCCACCTGTGTATTTTGATGCTTTCTCAGGGCTTTGGCAGTGTAGGTCCTGGGAACTTCAGATTGTGTTGGGCCTCTGTGGCAGACTTGAGGACCCTGGTTCTCAGTGTCAAGAACACCAAGAGGGACCTGGCTTTCTTTCTTTCTTGTGTCTCCTGTGCCATCCAGGTGTATGTCCCTGTAGCAACCTCATAGGGTGTTGTAGGAGCATCAGATAAGAAGATAAGAAGCCAGTTCAATAGACATCTCATTTAATTACTCCCATGTCCTATGCAGTGAATAAAACATCTTCTCTTGTGGATTAGGAAATTAGGGCACAGAGATGGCAGGCAACTTGCCTAAGGTCCCAGAGATGGTGAATGGCTTCTCAGGGGTCTGGCTGCCAATCCTGCTTTACATTGCTCTGCAGATGAAACCAACAGCCGACACAGGGTTATGACCTATGCTGGGAGTGTAGAGTTAGCAAAGGGCCAGACTTTGGAATCTGACAGTCTCAAGTTTGAATAGTGGTCCTGCCCATTTTGTAGCATGTGAGCCTGAACCTCTGAACTATAGTCTTCTTGCCCTCATACATCAGTGCTGCTGAGTTGTCACAGCTAGACCATCTGTATAAAGGAAATTGTGCTTGGCTCAGACCATTGGGAGCAAGATGTACTCAGTCACTGGGGGTCACATACTGCCCTCTGGTCACAGGTGATCTTTCAGGTTCTCTCAGAGTAGGAGCTTGCTCCCCTGGGTAATCCCTAGGCTGAGGTGCTGCAGCCCCCAGAGCTGTACTATTCTATGAACGGAAAAAGTTTTTCTTGATGTCCAAACTGAGAAACCCTTTGGTTGGAGCGTCCTGGCTCTAATATGAAGTTGCAATGAGCTTCTGGGTGAGGGGGTTCAGAGTTCTAAATGCAGATGGGGCCACTTGTTTTTTTATTTTTTGTCTTATAAGAATATTATATGATATTGCAGGAGATTAGATTGTGTGTGTTCACTAAGGATGAAACAGTTGCTTCCACACTGAAGCCCCATTGAAAAGTCAGATAGCTGAGGCCATCAGAGTCAGACACCCAGTGATACTTGGGTATTTGAAATCATTTCTGTAGTTATTCTTCAGTAAATTATGCTTACTTGGTAGATTAGTATTATAGTAACCTCCATTTATCAAACATCAATCTTAAATGCTTTGCCTCACCTGATTTAATTCACAGTCAGGCCTATACTGTATGTAGAACTAACAACTCCTCTTTATTAACAAGGAAAAATGAAGCTCAGAGGGTTTAAGGCCATACAACTTTGTAGAGCAGAGCAGGTCCATCTTTCATAATTTCAACTTGGATAAACCATAATAAAATTAGGTGTTTATTAGCTTTATTTACTTTAATATATGAAATAAAATAAATAAATAAATAAATAATATAAAGAAAGGCTAAACAATAGATTTTTTTTGTTCAGGTGTTTGGGAAGTTTGGGGTGATTCCAGATTGGGGTACAGCTCTATCTAGGGGTCACAGTGATGGCATCAGGACACTGCCTCTCTCCATCTCTGTGAACTGCCTTCCCCTGCTCATCTCCTCCCTGTGGAGAGGTGGCATGTTGCCCAGCAGTTTTAGGGGCACAGACTGACAACTTGGCATTGCAGGAAAAGAGAGCTTCCCCTGCCTAATGTTTCTAGTGAAAGTCATGGGGTTTAGCCTGGCCCGACCAGCCTGGGTCACCACTCCTTTGGGCCCTAGGAGCAGAGTCACCCTGTGAGAAAAATAAAGGGTAATCAAAGGAAATTCCAGCAACAGTGACCATATAGGGAGAGGAGACCCAAGTGGGCAAGCCACAGATGTACCCACTGAAGGGGTGAGGGCACCTGCATTTGGAGTGCAGCCTCTGGTGGCAGAGGTGACCACTCTCACCCTGTGCTGTCTGTGGTCCTAATTGCTGCTTGCTGTAAGGAAATCAAAATCTGTAAAGAAATCATAAGAAGATAAAAGCAAGGTACAGAGGCAGAATGGCAGAATTCCCCTTGCCCAAGCTGCCAGCTTTATTTATATCAATAGGTTATGTTAGGTCACTGGCATCAGTAGTACATCATTTTTCATTGTGTCATTAGGCAGGTTACAGATTTAGCAACGTTATGCAGCTTATTCTTCAGTTACATACTATAGTTGTAATTTACAATGTTAGGAGGTTTGTGTAGCTCTCAAGAAAGTCCGTTGTTTAAAATTACTGTTATGTGGACAGGTTCAGGCACAGTGAGCTTGGTGAAACACTATGGTTGTTTAACAAGTGAGTTCCTTTATTCCCAGGAGATGTGTGCCTGAGATCAAGGTCAAGGCTGATAAGATTCTAGCACAAAGCCTTCTCATGCAGGGCATTGCCACAGCAGCTAGGCATCCTGTATCTTTGCACAGAAGTTTTCCTAGCAGCCAGGCATTGTGTGTCTTTGTACAGAAACTTCCTAGCCACCAAGCATGCCACAGGCCTAAAGCCATCAGAAACCACAATTCCAAACACAAAACCCTTACAGCCTGCAGGCTCACTGTGTGCCAAATGTCCCTGGATCAGGGTGTGCAGACCCTGAAATTGTGCAGACACTGTACTTGCTCTGTGGAGAGAGCATTCTCAGCTTTCCTGCATACCTCCAAGGGTACATAATGCAGTACACAAATTCAACTCAGATTACTCATGTCTGAAACAGAAGAGGCAGCTGTAAGAAAGAACCATCAACTGGGTGGCCTTTACACAACAGAAACTTATATCTCACACATCTGGAGGCTGGCAGGCCAAGATCAGAAAGCCAGGAGGGTGGGGTCAGCTGAGCCCCTCCCCCCTGGGTTGCAGATGGCCTGCTTCTCGCTTCTCACATATGTGTGTATATGTATGTGTGAATGTATGTGTACAAACTAAACATCCTGACAGGCACACATTTAAGTATTTTCATGTATAAAACAACAAAAAAGAGGCAGACTAACTTCAAATTTACAACTTTTTGAAAGACTATGGGGAGATGAGTTTGCATAGTAACTAAATGATCCAACACCTTAGGAGAGACAAGCACCTGCAGGGAGAAAGGGACCCCAATAGGAAAAATTTGGTAGTCAGCTTTTCATCATTGTAACCAAAACAAAATACCTGACAAGAACAACATAGAGGAGAAAAAGTTTCTTTCAATTTACAGTTTCAGAGGTTCAATCTATGGTCAGAAGACTCCATAGGTCTGGACCCAAGCTGAGGCAGAACATGGTGGCTGAAGGGCTTGGCAGAGGCAAACTGCTCAGGACACAGAAACCAGGATGAAGAGAAAGAGAGAGAGAGAGAGAGACAGACAGACAGACAGACAGAGAGAGCAAGAGAGCACTGTCTGCTTACCAGGGACAAAATATAAGCCCCAAATGCAGAACTGTTGTGACCTACTTTCTCCAGCCACACCTTCCCTGCCTATAGTTACCACCCAGTTAGTTAATCCATATCAGTGAATTAATCCATAAATTAGGTTAAAATTATCATAACACAATCATTTTGCTTCTGAACATTCTAGCATTGTGTCCCACATGAGCTTTTGGGGAAACCACATATCCAACTCAACAAAGAGTAAAAGGCCAGGTCAGAGTTGGTGAAACAGAGCTGAGGTTTGTTGTCATTCAGGAGATTCTTTTAGTCAAGTTCCCAGAACAAAACATGTTTTTCCACCTATAGCTGGAATGAAGTGTTATCTTGGAGTGTGTTATATATGTAAGAATAAAATTCTGTTTAAAAAGAACAAAATCACAAGTAAATAAAAAGTACTACATAGGGAATAATCACATTACCTTAAATATTTAAATGAATGACAGGATAAACCCTGTCTCAATGGTGAACATTTGTATTCGGGGTGACTCAGAAGACTGAGGCAGGAGGAACCCCTATTGGAGGCCAGCCTCAACAAGTTAGTGAGACCCTATTTAAAAAAAAAAAAAAAGTTCAGCTGGGATTGTGGCTCCATAGTAGAGTGCTTGCCTAGCTCATATGAAGCATTGAGTTCTATCCTCAGCACCACGTACAAAAATAAATAAAGTTATAAGAAAGAGTGGGAGTGGGGAAAATATAGCTTAGGGGCAGAGCATATCTAGGTTCAATCCCTAGTATGGGAAGAAAATACACTAATATAAACAGTCTCTCTCTCTCTCTCTCTCTCTCTCTCTCTCTCTCTCTCTCTCTCTCTCTCGGATTAAATATTTTCTTTATGATTTTTCCATTTCTTCAAAAGAATATTCAATGAATATGTATCACCTTTATAATTAGGAAAAATTACTTTTTAAAAGTAAGGTGCTTTTGCAAGATTTGTGAGCCAGAAATGAAAAAGAAAAGAAAAGAAATAACTTGACATAATAGCAATTGTCCAAAATACTTCAAGATTGCCATATTCACCTAATTTTGAGGTCTAAAAACAATTTTAAAATAGGGCAAATATTTGATAACTATGAACTGGTTAATTTTCTCTTATTCATTTACATCACGGGCAATAGTCAAAGGAATGACAGTTCTACTTTGACTTGTACTAGAAACTGAAAAAAGAATTTTATTTTGCATTTTTTTATTATACATTGTTTTTGTTTCTTTTAGGTTAATAATGCATAAAGCTATCCTAGAGGATTTCTTGCATATCAGCAGAGCTCTGATATGTTAATGATAACTTCTGTTCCTCCTCATCTTCAGGGGTAGGTTTGAGTACTCATTAGTTTAAGTTGCTTTTGTGGTTGGGGAAAATAAAGTATGGGAAAAGCAGGTGCCTAACAGGACCCATTGAACATTGCCTGGGGCAATGAATATACTTGGCCATCTCTGGTTATCTTGCTTAAGATAAGACCATGTCCTCATAAATCAGAGCACACAAAAGAGCTGGTCACAACATGGAGAGCCAGAAAACCCAGCCTTCTGCTGGTGGTCTCTGCCTTGCTTTCCTGATAGCCATCCCCCTACTGCCACTAACTCAGGCCTGCAGACTCAAGGGAAAGAATCCTATTCTTCAAACTACAGTAGGGAGAAAACACTAGGAGAGAGGGAGGCTCTGACAACACAGTCTGGCTGCCCAGATGTTGCTTCCTATCATTCAATATTCATTCGCTCCACACTTTTTTAAGGTCCCTCTATTTTCCAGGCACTGTACTGGGCACTAGGGACAGAGCAGTGTCATAACAGACTGAATTGTGTCCTGCCAAATTCACCTCATTGTAGTCTTAATCCTAATTCCTCAGAAGAAGAATATAGAGTTCTTCAGAAATTATAAAGAAAATATGATTCGCAGAGTTGGAGCTTTATAAATAAATTTTACTGATATTTGTTTCCTGGCCCATGAGCAAGGTTGGAGGGCAATTTATGCATGATCAACTAGTGAGAGCATTCCAAAGAGACTGACCTAACTCTGGCAGTAGGAGGCTCAGAGCCTTGGAGACATCCCTGAGTTGAAAAACTAAATATACTGTGCTTATCTTTTCCCTCATAGATTTATTTTCCTATAAAAGGACTAGGGTAAGAATCCTTCTACCTGATCTCCAAGATCACTTAGAAGGGGAGAAGCAGAAATGGTGTCAGCCCTTTATAAACAAAAGAAATTCATATTCCTCTGTGGCTCCACTGCTTTGAAGGTTTTTTTTTTTTCTGATTCTCACAGAGTATTCTGTGGAGACGCTGGACATTGGAGAGTAGTGCTGCAATGCTTCCCTTGCTGTTGCTCTTTCTGTGAGTACACAAGGAAATATGTCTCTGATCCAAAAACCTTGATCCAAAAAAATTAAGTAAGATGAATGTCAAAATAGCAAAAGAAACACTCAGTAGAATGAAAAAACAATCTATGGAATGGGAACAAATGATAAAGACAAATCTTTATATGATTTAAATTAATTTATATTTGTAAATGTCTGTTGAATAACTGGATATACTGTATCTTGATGAGCCATCTATGTATGTTTCAGTCAGCTTTTTCACTCATGTGACTAAGGACCCAACCAGAACAATTGTAGAAGAGGAAGAGTTTATTTGAGGGCTCATAGTTTCAGAGGTCTCAATCCACAGATAGCAGGCTCCATTCCCTGGGGATCAAAGTGAGGCTGACCATCACGGCAGAATAGCAGGGCAGAGGGAAGCAGCTCATATGGTGATCAGTAAAGAGGGAGAGATTCAACTCTCCAGATACAAAATATATACTGAAAGCCATACCCCAATTCTTACTCCTCCAGCCACACCCTACCACTTCAGTTACCTCATAGTTAATCCCTATCAGGGGATTAAATCACTTACAACCCAATTTTTTCTCCTCTGAGCTTTCTTGTACTGTTTCACACATGAGCTTTTGGGGCACACCTCACACCAAAACCATAACAATGTATGTCTGAGAAAGAGCATTGTTTTGCTTTCAGGTGTTCTGCTTTTTAATGTCAGTTAGATCCAGTTGTTTCATGATGATGTTCAGTGCTATAATTTTGCTGGTTTTCTGTCTACTTGCTTTATCAATAACTGAGAAAAAAAATATTAAAATCTCTGGTATATTTCTGGACTTTAAAAAATCATTTCAATTCTGTCCATTTTGTTTTATGTACTTTAGAGCTTTGTTATTTGATGCATACTCATTGAGGATTGATATGTCTTTTTGGAGAAGTACTAGTTTTCTTATCATGCAAGTTTCTCTTTATTCCTGGTACTTTTTCTTTCTCTGAAGTGTACTTTGATACTAATATGGCCAACTTTGTTTTGATCAGTGATTATGTGGCTTCCATCAGAGGGTCTCTGGACATAGCTTTGTAGGAGACTGTGTGTTTCCATGGCTTGAGTTTTCAGAAGTATGCCTGATGCATGAGGCATGGACATTTTCCTCAGGGCTGGTTTCTAATATGCTCCTGCCTTCCCTGGGAGACATTGTGATCCTGCCTAAACTACTCCTTCCTCTCTGTCAACTCATATCAATGTCTCTGCTTAAGTATGAATTCAAATAGCCCACTCCTCACTAATGAAGCCAGATACACAACATGGAGACAATTGTACTGATATATTTGGAATTAACTCAAATGATGACACATAAACACTGTGGAACAGTAGCACAAACCTGTAGTCCCAGCTACTTGAGAGGCTGAGACAGAAGGATCTTTTAAGCCCAGGAGTTCAAAGCCAACCTGCTCAAAACAACAAGAAAGCCCATCAACCAACCATCACCACTACCAACAAGAAAAAACAAACAAACAACAAAAAAAACCTTTTGAAAATGTTTGGGAATGTGAGGCTGGAGTTTTGCTCAAACTGGTAAGGAAAAATATGGAAGAACAAAAGCAAATTTGATGAAAGCTTTATTCACAGCAAGCTGCCATAGTAACACAGGAAGACCTATCTGAATTAGGAGTTTACTACGGGGTTGGAAAGAAAATCTTGTGTGAAGGAGGGAGGGAGAGAAAGGAGTGAGAGAAGTGTAGGGATGGGAGGGAGTCAATAAAGAGGAAAGAGTTCAAGAAAAGAACAATAAGGAAAGAGGCTAGAACCCCATCTATGTAGGAATAGCTTGCTTCGGGATATATATATATATATATACATACATACTATAAGTAGAACAGAAATACACAGGACTGACAGGTGAGATTCTTCCCCATCTTGTGGATTCATTCACTCACTCAGGGATGCTGTGGTATGCCAGTCATGCTGCCAGGTAGCGGGATATGGGCGTCAGTGAATTCTCAGATTCTCAAGTCACTTGCAACCTTGGGTTGGGTTGGTGTCAGCAAAGTGCTGGCTGATGGTTCTGTGAAGTTTTTTCTTCAGAAGCTACCTGGAGGAAGGTCAAACTCTCTCTTACTCATTTTGAAGTTTAGAAAGGATAAGGTAAACAAGAAATAGATATGTGTACAAAGTGTGTATTAGTCCACTTTCCATTTCTATCACAAGAATACCCAAAGCTGTGGGGTTATCTAGCTCACAGTATTGGAGGTTGAGAGTCTAATATTGTGGAAACCCCATTGATTCTACCTTAAGTGAATCTGCCTGCCATAATGGTAAGAGTGTGTGGAAGAGGAGAGATCACATGGCAAGACAGGAAGCCAGAGTGGGAAAGAGACTGGAGAGGGGCCTGGCTTGATGTTTTACAAAACCCTGTCATGAGAACCTACCAGGATCCCAGGAGAACTACATTAATTCTTTCTGAAGGCAACACCCCTTATGACTATCCAATGGGTCCCACCTCTTAATCACCAACTAGGGAACAAGTTTCCAACACACAAACCCTTGTGGGGCAAACTACATCTACAACAGAGCAAACGACATTTAATCATCTAAGACCTTAAAGCTGCAGAGTACCACTTACCACCCAAAGAACTGCTGGGCTACAGGGACACTGAAGTTCTGCACTAAGTGGGAGAAAGGGAAGGAAGCAGCAGAGTCACCTAGCAGTGCTGTCCATAGACTAGTTTCAAAGTGGTGCAAGCCATATGAATCTAAAAACAAAAAACTGGGCTTCATGCCCATATCTGCTACTTACTAGCTATGAGACTGTGGGCAAGTTACATAACTTTATTTTTATTTTTATTTATTTTTATTTTTTGGCTGTCCTGGGGATGGAACTTAGAAGTACTCTATCTCTGTGCTACATTTCCAGCCCTTTTTATTTTTTTTTATTTAGAGACAGGCTCTCAATAAGTTGCCAGCATGGAACTTGCAATCCTCTTGCCTCAGCCTCCGGAGCCACTGAGATTACAGTTGTGTGCCACTGCACTCAGCTCAGTGACGGTTATTATTATTGTCCATTAGAGGAACCATGATCAGCACCTTTGGAAATTAGGCAGAATGTCACTGAGGCTTTGGAGGATGCCATGGGTCACTGCCATTTGTTCTTCAATCACCTAGTTTGAAGTATTGACATTGTCAGAATATGTGGTACCCAGAAACTGAATGCATGCTTTTTTTCCTCTGAAAGAGTTAGATGATTATAATACTTAAATTTCTTAATAAAAAACTCAATCTGATTAAGCAAATATGAATTTATAGCCTTGGGAAAATATCTATAAATGTCTACAAGTGGAAAAGGACAAAGAGTAATATAATCAATTTTCTTTTTCAGGAAAATTAGCCCTAGGACATGTGTCTCAGCACCAAGGAGCTCCCTAGCTAACCTCTATTCCTGCTGAACTTGAGCCAGAATGCTCAGGTATGTTCTGATACTTGTCCTTTCTGTGAGTCTAAAACCTCTGGAAGACTAGGATCAAGGCTTACTCATTTCCTTACTCCAGGTCCCCAGTAAAATACCAGGCACAGGAGGAGTTCAATAAACATTTGATGAATGGATAAAGAAATGATAAACTATATGCATGATCTGACCCAGACTTTATATTTATCCCCATAAATATAAAGTGGAAGAAATTCCACTCCAACAGCTGAATCTAACGTGTTGGCCATGTTAGTGTACAACTAGATTGTTGTGTAAAATAAGGGAATTTAATGATAGACACTTTCAGAGTTCAGGTAGGTTAGCATGTATTCAGATATCACCCAGATGACTCTGTCCAGGTTTTAAGCATAAGATAGCATCTCCCAGGCACTCCCAGATTTCCTTCCCCTTTGAAGGCTAAGCCTGCTCTCCTTCAGACCCCAGTTTCAGCATTCTGTATTTCTTTTTTTTACTTTGTTATACATATCTGCAGAATGCATTTTGACATGTATACAAATGGAGCACAATTTTCATTCCTCTGGCTGTGCATGGTGCAGAGTCACTCTAGTAATATAATCGTACATATATATAGTATCTCATTCTACTTTCCTTTCCATCCCTATAGCCCCATCCTTCCCCTCACTCCCCTCTACACAAATCAAAGTTCCTTTGTTCCCCCAAACACCCCATGAATGAATATATGCTTATCAGGGAAAATATTTGGCTTTTGGTTTGGGGGGGATTAGCTTATTTCATTTAGCTTGGTTTTCTCTAGTTTCATCCATTTGCCTGCAAATATCATAATTTAATTCTTCCTTTTTTAATATTTATTTTTTAGTTTTATGTGGAAACAATAATTTTGCATTTATTTGGTGCTGAGTATTGAACCCAGTGCCTCATGCATGGTGGGTGAGCACTGTACCACTGAGGTACAACCCCAGCCCCAATTGTATTCTTCTTTAAGCATTCTGTATTTCAATTGTTGTCATCAAAAGCAAGCATTTATTGAGGACCTCATCCATGTGCAAAGCTGGATTCTGAGAATTCAGCTGAGAGTCAGTCATAGGAACACCTGAAGTTTAGAATCCTGTATCTGTACAAAACAAACCATCTTCAAAAGTATTTGTAAGTAAAAATTTGTAAATAAAATTAAAATTTGTAATTAAAAACAAATATTATTTTGTTCACAATTCCCTGGGTTGGTTAGGATAGCTTTTATGGTCCAGGCCAACTTTTGTGTTCCAGTCCACTGGTTGATTTAGAACATTCAGGTTCATCCTCACACGTGGCAATTGGCCAGCTGCTCAGACCAGAACAGCTCATCTTTGGTTGGCCAACTGAAGTGACCTATCACTTCTCTTTGAAGTTTCTCTCATCCTTCACTGGCTAACCCAGGTTCCTTATATGGTATTCTCAGAGTTTTCTAATATTCTATTGGCCAAAAAAACAAGTCATATTCAGATTCAAGCTTAGATTCAAAGAGTAAAGACAGAGACTAACTTTGGGGTCCAAATGGCAAAAGGATATATATATATATATATATATATATATATATATATATATATATATATGAAATGACACTGTGGTCATATTGCTAACTGTTATTGGAACAACAAGGGTGATACATAAAAAATATAAATAACAATATGAAACAGCATAAGATTCATGCAGGACAACTACATAGAGGAAGCCAGACTTGAATTGAGTAGAAGAGATGGAACAAATATTGGATAGAGGTAGAAGAATATTCCAGCTTGAGAGTGCACTGCAGATGTGAAAATGCATTCAACATGTTTAAGGGGTAGTGAATGCACAGCTTTGATCATAGAAGAGAGCTCACTTAGCAGGTTAGCAGGAACATAGAACAATGGAGTAGTTAACAGCCAAATTGGCAGTTGGGCTTAATGCTATAGACAGTAGGGAGGAATGCACATTTTTTGATCCAGGGTCAAGAAGTACTTTAAGAATACTTCACTGTTATATATAAATAAAGAAAGAAAGAATACTCTGCAATAGGTGCAGATTGGATAGAGAGGCTGATTTTGCCAGAGGGAAGATCTGATTTTGTACAGATGTCACACCTAGGCTATCACATGAGTGGTCAAACACAAGAGGCACTTTTTAGTGGAGGATTGTTCTTTATTATTGTTGTTTTATTTTGCTGCTGTTTTTAATTCTAATATACCTTGGTTACAAGCATACAGTACTTAACTTCTAGGGTTATTGCAGTATTGAATTGGCAATATGTTTAAAGGGTTCAGCATAGCACTTGGTTTTTGTAACACAGACTAGAAAGATTTTAGAAAAGGAATCATAAGAAGCAAGAGAAAAGCTTATGTAAATTGAGGGTCTGCTGCATTGAAATTATTAGTATTTTTGAAAAGGGACCACATCTTGTACTGGAAACCACAAATTATGTAACTAGTCCTGGGCATGTGCCCTAAGTGGGGGAAATCCATGCTAGATGAAAGAGACTGGTAGAGAAAGAGACTGGTTCTAGAATCACCTATGAGGCCTCTCTGTACAAATATAGTGCCACCTTAGCTCATTATAGATCAGGCTGTGTGGGAATCTGGCAACTGAGCACCTGCAATTTTCTTTCTTTGGAATTAAAATAAAATTTAGCAAATTTAAAAGTGGAAATGTCAACCCTTCCTTCTATACCTTAACACCTTCTGTGAACCTGTCATTCACACTGGGGGTGGAACAGGAAGACAGGGAATGTGCTAATGGTGGGTGAAACCAGGAGATGGTCAGTGGACAGAGGTGGTGGAGGAGGCTTAGGATGGTTCTAGAGCAGAGGCATGTGGATGGGCTGACTTGCTAGGAATTCTGTCACAATTTTCCACATTCCATCTTGTTTTCTTTTCTTTGTGCATTCAAGATGCAGGAAACAACAATTTTTAAGTATTCAGAAAGAATGTTAAAATACCTGGATTTATAGAAAATTCTACCTCTTACTTGGTTTATACAGACACACACACACTCAAACACATGTGAGTGTGTGTGTGTGTGTGTGTGTGTGTGTGTGTGTGTTCATTACCATATTAGGCCAGCATCAGCATTGTTTTTAATCATGTTACAACCCATATCTTATGGATTAGTTTTAGTATTTTTTGTATGTGAATCTGAATTCTGGATCTTTTAGAGCACAACTTGTTTATGAGCTAGGCATACATATTTAAAATTAGTAGAATGTTGAATCACAAAGTCCCAAAGAGAGTTATGCAGCAAGAATACTCTAAATATAGCTTAGAATTATATAGGTAACCAGTCTCCATAGAATCCTCCATAGACAATGACAATGACTGGAGTCATTCTGAGGGTCTTAGGAAGTCGAGGAAGCCTGGCACAGTTATGCTTACCTGTAATATCAGCTACTCAGGAGACTAAGTAAGAAGGATCACAAGTTTCAGGCTAGCCTGGGCAGCTTGGCAAGACTCTGTCTCAAAAACAAAATAAAAAGGATTAGAGATGTAGCTCAATGGTAGAGCACTTAACTAGCATGCATGAGGTACTGGATTGAACTCAGTACCCCCCCTCCACACACACACACACACACACACACACACACACACACACACACGAATGTACCAACTTAAGGGATGAGTATATATAGCTCAGTGGCAGAGCACTTGTCTAGTATGCACAAATTCCTGGGTTCCATCCCTAGTACTGAGGGGAAAACAAAAAAGAAGTCTAGAATTCCTCCTCTTTATTGCTCTAATCTCTGGCTTTTTGTTTTTGACTGATATGTCTGGGCTAATATGCTGTGAGATCAATTTCCATATATTTTTCCTTATTTCTCACCGAACTGGTAATTAACCTTGTTTTCATGTCCCTAAGGCATTACCTTCCCAAAGTCTGTACTCTTGGGTCAGATCAGGGAGTCTGGAGTAAACACAAAGTGAGAAAGGTTTTTCTTGCCTAGACAGAGCATGTGGGGGTTGGAGAAAGCTGTTTTACTGAGTCAGCTGAACCAGTTAGGTGTAAATGGGGAAAATGGCTTTATTTTACCTTCTTCTTGGACTTCAAACATTTTTTGCTGAATTTCCCATTCTTGACTCTTTGATGTCTCAGGCTAACTTTTATTTTTAGGGCTATAAGACTCCAGTGGTATTTCATTTAAAATATCACTCCACTCTTTGAGCAGAACTGTGTGGTGGTGCAAGGTGGTAGGGACAGTCTCTTGGCTGTCCCTCCCAGTTCACACCACATTGTGTTGGAGCAGTAAGGAGAGGCCATATCCCTCTCCAGTCACTGAAAACTTCTCTCCTTTAGTGAGCTCTCCCTCTAGGATTTCAGTCCCCAACTTTTACCTAAACATGGAACTGAAGGTGAAGGGCCAGTGTAAAACTCTCCTGTGGGTTTATTGGGGATGTTTTATAGGATGGGAGTATGAAGAAGAGATGCAGGAAAGATGGACACACACACACACATACTCACACACACATGCACACACACAGTGCTCTGTGAGGTCCTAAAACCAGAGAAATCTGAGATGAGATGCTCAACAGCTTCAAGGGAGATGGGTGCAACCCAGAGAGGAGACACTGGCACCCAGAGGCCATAGCTAGATTTGGTTATAGAGACAGATGTCTTTTTTATCATGGATCATAGTGCTGTAAAAAAATTGAATGATGGTGCTGGGGTTGGGGCTCGTGGCAGAGCACTTGCCTAGCATGTGTGAGGCATTGGGTTTGGTTCTCAGCACCACATACAAATAAATAAAGTAAAAAAAAATCATCAACAAATAATAAAAATAGTTTTAAAAAGATGAGGTTTAAAAAAATTGAATGTCATTGCAGGTTATTGTTGACAAAGCACTCCCTGGAGTCTGGCCCTTCTCATTTCCATTCATAGTCAGGAGACCATGACATACTTGGAAAGTCAGGCCTCAGGCTGCTTCGACTCTCATTCTGAGTCCCTGAGGCATCCTTGGTATACATTTGGCCAAAGAACCTGAGACCTGAAGAGGCCACTTGGGGACAGAGGATAAGACTTGTTCTCCCCTACCACACACACATAGCCTAGAACTATGTAACCTAGGCAGAGGAAGGACATCCCAGTAAGTAGAGTTTAATTGCTTTACAAGCCAGAAAGATTTGGGGCTGGGAACCAACAATTAATTGCTTTTAAAAAAGAAAGTCTTAGTCCATTTTGTGCTGAAAAAAAATCAAGTAATTTTGCATATTTGAATTAGTAAGAGGAAAAAATGAAATGTAAAATTAACAATTTGCCAAGTTATCTTATTTCTCATATCACCTATCATCCAACTTCTATTTTTGTAGTCATCTTCATTATTATCCAGTTGTTGCCTTTCCTCTTTGAGCTTGTTTATGCATTAATTCCTTTAGCCATTCATTAAAACAAACAAACAACAAACAAACAAACAAAAAAAAAAACCAACCACCTTTCTGTGATGGGGACTTAAGACAAAAAATAATTGATGACAAAAAAATAAAAACAAAAATAAAGAAAACCTGAAAGTATCTCTGCCCTGGATAAATCTACAAGGAAGGAAGGAAGGAAGGAAGACACATACTCCTCAGGAACATGCTCACCAGACCACAAGCATATATGCCCTAACCCATGGCTATTCTGCTTCTTCATCTAGAGATTAAACTAGCACCTCAATGTGATTGGGTGAACTAGTCCAATGGCTGCTATTCCCTGCACTCCCAATTTCTCATCAAAGGGAACTAGTGAATGAAAATGATTGAGTCAGAACTGATGCCATTCTGCCTGGACAAAAGAAAGCCACCACACATGGCTACTGGGTGTGTGTTTGTGTGTACACCAGGGTATGAGATTACCTATCGATGTATGTATATATGAGAGTGTGAAAGTACAAGTGCTTGTGTGTACTTTCATACTTTTCATGTGTGAGTATGTTATTTGTGCATGTATGCATTCCTATTATGTGTGTAAATTTTGACATCATATCTGGGGAAGAGGAGGGTAATCAAGAAATAAATGCTTTTCAAACTCATGGCACAAAAATGCCACCTGGGTAAGGGCTGAAGGGCATCATGGCTCATGATGAAGACTGAATCCATACCAACAAAAGGAACATTTTCTCTTTCCTGTGGCCTCTGAGAACAGGATTCCTTCTCTTTGCTCAGTGAATGTTCCTCCTGGGCTGAGGTCTTGCTCTCAGACTTCCTGGAGAGCCCAGGCCTAGCTGACACTGAGTGCGCTGCATACAACAGAGCATCCCAGGCATGTTAGATTGGGCACCCTTGTCTTCCCTGCTCAAGAGGCTTGACCAAGTTGCTCCATGTGGCGGGCCATGAATTCAAGACAGGAAAAGAAAGGGCAGAAAGCACTGCAGTCCCCTAAAGGCTTTCACCTGGTGGGACAAGGGAATGGTGTATTTGCTGAATCCTCCAATTTTTCTCTTCCTTCACTAGAATACCATCTGAAATTGCCTGGTTCCTAGTAATAAAGCTTACACAAGACCAACTGCCATAATGGTATTCAGGGTTTCCCAAGATTCATTGTTATCAAATTCAGGGTCAAATTATAAGAAAATAACTAAAGGCAGGGGGTGACCTGTAAGGTCAATGAACATTTATGTTGAAACTTCTCAAGTTTATGCAGGTACATTCCTGGTTATGGGGAAAGATTAACATTTTTCATACCCTGGTCTGGCAGTGTTTGGACAAGTTGTGGTTAGAAGCGTAGCTGGGAAGGATAAGAAGCTCATCTAGGCATAGAAAATTGCTATGGGGCCCTATGGTTGTCAATGACATGAGCTACCCCAAAGCCTCTGTGTATGTATGACAGATGTTAACATCCAGCTTCCTGTTTTGTCCCTGGACTGTGAAATGTCACCCTGTTAGGTAAGAAAAAGCATCATACATTTTGATAGGGACCATTTTCCCTTTGTGAGACTGTCCAGATGGGAAATTCTGTCTCTGAAAGACATATCGTGATGTGGGCAGGAAATGTGTCACTCCCAATACCATAGGACAGTCCTATGTTCAAAACTTGATGACCTTGGTCAGATGAGGTGACCGTAGCAAAGCCCATGAACATTTTAGAAGGAGGTTTACACAGGAAGTCCTGCAACACTTCCTTCCAAGTGAGGGGATGTTTGTGTTTGTGGTATACATAGACATCACAGGACCCAGGGACCCATAGCACCACTGAGGTATGGGAGCCAGTGAGGGAAAGAGAGTCCCCACCTGAGACATGGGTACTATAGGCCTCATCATAGGTCTGACGTGTGAATGAAGGTGACAATGCATGTGATATGTTGGGCATAGGGCCTAAGCATGCAGGATATGCTCAGGGCAGAACATCTAGGCGTTTCTGCATGTTCAGTCCTCAGGCTGAACTTTGGTCTCACTAAACTTACTAACTGGCTGAATCTAATAGTAAAGTTGCTCATGCCAGTGACTCAAAAACATGATTTCCCCCTACTCTTTATGAAGGTGGGCAAGAGTTTAAGGTTGTTCATGATTCCAAATTTCAGGTGTGATTTAAAACTTGTTTCAAAATAACATCGATAGTATTTTGAGCTGGGAATGTGGCTCAATGGTAGAGCACATGCCTGGCATTTGTGAGCCCCTGGGTTCTTTCCCCAGCACTGCAAAAATGAAACAAAGAAACATTAACAGTATTTACTCATTTTCTAGTAATTCTATAGTCTTAATACTTTAATCAGTCCTAATAAGAGAGTTATAGTTACAGGACACTGAATTTTGGTTGTTATGTGAACTTTGCATAAAACAGGTGATATATGTGAGATGCAGTTTCCTCAAGTGAAATCAAAGGATTTGTTTTGCCCCTGCTCTCATTTTAGTTGGTCTCCATTGGTATAAGGTTATATCAAGGCACTATAGCCCAATGTAATGTGGAATTTCAACCTGTCATCACTTCTGTATGAAGATTTCAATACTTCAAAGTCTTTTGGCAGGAAATTAATGACACTCTCAAGTTAGGAAAACTCATGGCAGGTTTAATGAAATGACAGTGTGGCATGGGTAGTGGGAGACTACAAGGAATAGTGCAACTCCTCAGAGTTCCCATGGGAATCTAGGAGGAAACCATATAGAGATGTGGAGGCCTCCATGATCTTAAGTTCAGGAATATACCCACTCAATGTGACCTTGCGCAGAGGAAGCTGGGGGAATAAATACCTAGACCCTATTCTCCCTTTCCCATCCCATGTAGCTATTCCCCATGGGCTCTGTGGTGAGAGCCCTTGACCTGTTCATATGGTCAGCCGTTAGGCTGAAAGCAGAAGGTGGAGTAAGAAGAGCAGAGCACAGATATGGAAGAATATTTTTCAGGGGAATGAGTTTCCAATTTTAGATATGCACTTCTAGATAGAGAATTGAATGAGCTTCTCAGGTATGAACAACATAGTAGGGTGACACCTAAAGAATTAAATCTTAACCTGAGTGTGTGGTAAACTAAAGAGCTTCAAACTTCTTTTTTAAAAAAATGCACCATTGGACTTTTTACCTCAGAGTACGTTTTACTCTATTAATAGGATCTAAAATATAATCATATACAATCCACGGGAATAGAATGTTAATCAATTTGCACATGATCTGTGTTCTACTAGGGCTTGTGTGTGTGTGTGTGTGTGTGTGTGTGTGTGTGTGTGTGTGACCTGAGTCCCTCTTACATACAGAATCAGGGGTTTCAAGGCACTTGCTATATGTAACTCAGACTTAAGCTAACAGCTGGCCTCCAGAGATTATGTAAGGGAAGAATAAAACTATACATGGGAGCACATGGATGAGCTGGCTTTCTCTGGGCAAGAAAAGGAAACTGTGATGTTTATCCCAACACTCTCATTATGGTTGGGCTCTGTAACTGAGATTTTCCATCACATGCTCTCTCTCAACCCAGGAGAATTGCTGTCTTTGTCGATTCCTCATTACCAAGACCTGATGTGACCCAACGGAAGGCCAGCTCAAGTCATGAGAACAATAAAAATACTAGAAAGGCAACCAAGGAAGGCAGCAGGAAAGGAGAAATCAAACAGCCAGGACACTAAGGCCAAGACAATGCCATGAGAAGATACGAAGAGGCATTCCAGAAACAAGGATTAGAAAATTGGGGAACTGGAAAACAAAGTGGTAATATTTAGTAACATTATGGGTTTGGCTCTTAAACACATATATTTTTAGCAACTGTGGATAGCTTGATTTCAAGCATGATTAATTCTGCCCTGTCGGGAGAGTGGATTGGGTTCATTTGGAGAGATTATCTGTCTATCTATTTACTTTTTGAAATGGACACTGGTGGGTTTCCAGACTAAGGAAACAATATGAGGCCTTTGACAGGGAGTAGAATGGGGTAGTAGGGGCTCAAGAAGGGAGCAGTGAGACCAAGCACATGGCCAGAGGAAGCATGGCAGTGCCATACCTGGAAAGAGGGACCTCATACAGTATAAACATGAAATTTTCTCTTACCTCATGGTAGAACATACTGAAATTTTGGAGGCAAAATGATTTAGATATTAGGAGATACTAACTTTTTTATGACATATACTTTTAGAATCAGAAGTCATTTTGCCAAAAAGAAAGCCAATCAGTGTTTAAGAGATACACAGACATGACATACAATATGTGCAATCACTTATGAGAAAAAAAAATATATATATATATACAAAGAGACATTCTTCCTAGTATTTGCTTTCTAGTTGGTCTATTTTGGGATAAGCAGCTTCATGAAATTGGAATTCTTATGTGATGTGCTCTAATGACAAGCCTAAAACAGTAGACCTCCCATTAGGTGCTCTGAGGCAGTATAAGACAAGCAGCTTACAATGTAGTTGAAAAAATACATAGGAACCGATGAGAAAATACCATAAGGTAGGTTTAAAAAAGGCCTTAGCTGTGTAGGTCTGGTTGTCACAGTGACCGAAATTCTGAGAAAGGTCTGTGTGGTGTTGACACATTCTCAGAAGTCAAGAAGAATGCCAGATGGGTCTGGAAGGAGGGAGATGATCTGAAGCATGCAGAAGAGAGAACATTCTGTTTGAGAACTGGAGACTATGAGTGTAGAGGAGGGTGTGGGAACAAAATGAGCTGAAGGTCCTAGGTGAGGGGGCTGAGAAAGAACATCCCTACAGCATCTGAAATAGTACTCATTCTCAGAAGTCACTGGTTGCTGAAATATTTGGGTCAGATGAGAAAGAAGCTCTTTGTTAATTCAGCTCACAAATTGCCACTAGAACATCATCCAGACACCAGCTTCAATCTTCCTGGGGCTGGCAGGGACAATTAAAAATAATGACACTGTTTCCTATTGGTAAGAAAGTTGAAATTAACAATAGCAGTTAGTATTGTAAGTTTTTGACATTTTCTGGATTATTATTATTATTATTTTTGTTTATTTATTCTAAGTAATACCAAGGATCCTTGTGAAATAAAACCACAAATAGCTTTAATCATGAATTCAACCAAATCCTTAGAGAAGAAATAATTGCAAAGTCTCTGGATAATTAAAGAAAAGGAAATATGTCTAAACTCAGTTATTTACCCCAATACCAAAACTTGGCAAACACATGACAAGAAACTAAAGATCAATATTTCTCATGGATATAACTGCAAAAAGTTCTTAATAAAGTTGTAGAAAATCAAGTTCCATATTAAAAGAATAATACATACCCAAGTAAGATTTGGTCCAGCAATTCAGGGTTGGTTTAACATTTAAAAATTAATTTAACTTGCCTTCTTTTTTTGGCAGGGGGCGTGTGTACTGGGGATTGAACTCATGGGTACTCAAACATTGAGCCACATCCCCATTTTTTATTTAGAGATAGGGTTTCATTGAGATGCTTACTGCCTTTTGTTTGCTGAGGCTGGCTTTGAACTCACAATCCTCCTGCCTCAGCCTCCTAACTTCCTGGGATTATAGCTGTGTGCCACTGCACCCCATTAATTTACCTTATTAATGGACAGGAAAAAGTATATGATGTCCTTAATAGATGCAGGACAGACATTTGATGAAATCCAATCTCCATTCCTGATTATGAACTCTCTATAAATAGGGACTTAAAGGGAACTTCCGTGATAAAGGGCATGTGTTAGTTAGCTTTTCATTACTGTGACATAATACATGGGTTAAAATTGTAAGAAGAAAAGTTTTAATTTGATTTATAGTTTTGCAGGTTTCAGTTCATGGTTGACTGTCTTTTTGCTTTGGGGCCTGTAGAGAGGCAGCACATCATGGAGGGGAACATATGAAGGAGGAAACCACATGTATTATACATGTATGTATTCATATATAATTATATATGTATGTATTCATATAAAATCATATTATATATGCATTTATACATTTGCATAAACATATAAATATGGAGAGAGAGAATGAGAGCAAGAGGAGGGAAGGTGTGAGCATCCCCAAATTCCCCATATGGACATGTCCCCAATAATGTAACTTTCTTCTATAACCTCACAAGTGTTTAACACATGGATCTTTGGGGGACACCCTGAATCCAAACTACAGTAGGATATTTAAAAATCCCACAGCTAATACCTGCTTAATGTTCAAAGATGAATGTTTTCCCTGTAAGATCAAGAGTACGAGCCAGGCACAGTGGCACACACCTGTAATCCCAGTGGCTCTGGAGGCTAAGGATTGTGATAAAATCATCTGTTCTCATTGCTTATATTCTATACTACATTGCACTGAAGATTCTGACCAGTTCAATAAGCAAGAAGAAAAAAATGAAAGATTTGATTGGCTCAGTGCTGACACCAAGAAACAGGGCTGGGTTCTCTAGGAATGCCTCTGATGTTCTCCTGCATATGACTGGACATCAGATACATTGCTTATGCAAGTGACCTTGGCCACTGTGTAGCTGTGTTGCTTTGAAACATCCCTTAACCTCTTGTAACCTCAGTTTCCCAAGTGTTGGGATAAGCATAATAGCAACTAACAGGCACATCTTTTGTGGAGATTAAGTGGAGTAAGTATACACATGAAAATGCTAATAAACTATAAAGAGCTATTCCAGAACTTGGTTTTGGTACATGCATGTTGAATGGTGACAGAAGCAATATAACCCTGGGAAGATTCAGCAGGGAGATGTGCGGGTTGGGATTTGAGGATCTAGTCACCTAGGTGCTCAAGGAGTGGCTGGAGACTAGGCTGGAGATATGTTCCAATATTTACTAGGTGGTAGCTGGACCAAGCCTCTGAGCACACTGAGTGGGATTCCAGCTTGGGCTGCACCTCCTCCTCTCAGGTGTGGCAAAGGTGAAGCATGGTGGTTAGCTGGAGGAAGGAGCAGGGGACACAAACACCCTGGATGAGGTGTGTTCATGAGTTCCCTCCTTACTGCTCTGCTCTCTATGCTGAACTTTAGATGCTCTCCTTAATCCCAAAGCCTCCTCCAGGTTCAGGGGGAAATAACCCACAGTGGGCATTCCATTGCTTGGTGACTCAACACTTTACCTCCTTGGGGAACATCTACTTTTTTAGAAGGCACAGGGTGCAGTGCCACAGTAGCGCCTCAGAAATTTTCAGGGACAGTGGGGCTTCTACTAAGAAGGTAATTTAAGTCAAATTCTCTGCAGAGTCCTCTCAGACTGAATAGATGGATGGCCTTCCCCTCTAGCAGGGAATAAGGGAGGCAAACAAAGAGTTTTCATGAAAGAATGAGGCAATTTTTCAGGAGGAAGTACCACATGGAAGAGAGAAGATGGAGAAAGGCAGAGCAGATGTGGCTGTTAAATGATCTGTCCACAACTGGCTCCATGAGGAGGGCTCAGCCATACAAAAGCCAGCTGGTCTGGCCAGCTCCAGGAGGCCAGGAGGGCCAGAGACTAAGGAGGATCACCTGGGTGTGCTTGTGATAACTGCACATCTGTTAATAAGCAGCTGTGCTTCTGGGAAGATGAGAGGAAGCAGAATTTCTCTGCTCTCAGAATTGAGTACCGGATGAGGTATTTGCTTGAAGCAGAGTGCAATCCTTCAGATCTTTGAGGGATCACAAGGCATTATGTTCCAAGTATGGGAACCAAACATGCCCTGTTGGGTGGTTGCTTCAAATACTAAAAAATTAAGTGGCTTGTTGGGCAACCATTTGGTTTGGCAAGTCCTCTGGCATACCTTGCACAGCTTCGGGAAGCTGTGTCACTTCTGGACTTTTGACAGTTGTACATTTTGAGAGTGGAATAGGTCTAAGGTGTGGCTCTTGGGAGTTGTAACTATAGAAAACAATGAGAAATAAAATAATTAAAATGGGAGACTGGGGTTTGTGGCTCAGGGTAGAGCACTTGCCTGGCATGTGTGATGCACTGGATTCAATTCTCAGCACTGCATAAAAATAAATAAAAATAAATGTTCATTGACAACAACAACAAAATTTTAAAAAATAACTAAAATGGTCTCTTCCCATAAGTGGCACGAGGTGATCTGTGAAAATTGTCTGCTACTCTCTTGACCCTAAAACCCCACAAAATCACCCAAATAAAGAGGTTCAAATCTTCGTGTTAACTTTAAGGACACTGAAACTGCACAGGCCATCAAGAGCATGCATGCCACTAAGTACCTGAAAGATGTCACTTTAAAGAGGTAATGTGTGCCATTCTGTGTTACAATGGTGGAATTGGGAGGTGTGCCCAGGATAAATAGTGGGGCTAGACACAGGGATGGTGGCCCTAAAAGAGTCCTGAATTTTTGTTGCACATGCTTGGACAGATCCAGGTGAACAAAGTACCCAAGATGCACCACGGCACTTACAGAGCTCATGATTGGATTAACCCATATATGAGTTCCCACTGCCACACTGAGATGATTCTCAGAGAAGGAACAAATTGTTCCTAAACCAGAAGAGGAGGTTGCATAGTAGAAAAAGATATCCCAAAAATAACTAAAGAAACAAGAATGTATGGCATGAGAATAAGTTCGGCATAAAATAAATGCAAATAAAAGTAAAAATAAAATAAAATAATTAAAATGAAGAAAATGTTCAGATACTCTTTAGGTATGATTTTTTTTTTAACTGAAGAAGGCTAAACAACTGGTAATTGCTTTACTTTTATTATCATGACTAGCTACAGTCCTAATGGTCTTATGGTCTTATCTAAACCCCTTTTGGGGCTCAGAGACCCTACTTTGTACAGAAGCTGAAAATGTCAGATCCACATTCTCCAAGTCTCCCTTGCATAAAGGCCACAAGCTACCCCCACCCAATGGCATAGCTCAAACTTTCTTTTGGGAGAACACTTTAGGAAAGAGACAGGCAGGTCCCACATGTCTAGCCCAGGCATGGAGGAGTAGGTGTAAGTAGTCATTCATCCATAGTGACTGAAGCATACCTATATCACAGGCTCTTTTCAAACTCTGACCATGCTCCAATTCTGCTTTGCTGTATGGAACAAAATAACACCACTCCAAGGCCAAGAATGCTTATTGCAAATTCTTCTTGTTCATCTCCCACCCTCTCCTCCTAAGTCCTTCAGCTGATCAGTGTTCTTGGACCAATTTCATCACTGCACTTGAAACAGAGCTACCTCGGCACACATAAACATATCTATTGTTTAATGTCTACCAAGATCTGATCCTGGGTTGGCACAGGGATATGCCAGAAATATGAGATGAAAGAAGCATGAGGAACCAGGAAAATCACAAAATGAGTGACTTTTACAGACAAACATAATCTTATAAATCATCACTGATTTAGAGATGAGGACTTCATGGTTCAGAACAATAGCATGCTTCACCTGAAGTTTCACTTGAGTGATTTCTATAATACTCCACTGCCTCTTTCCTTTCTAGGTGCATTTATGTGGCAAAAATAGTAATTCATCATAAATTTCAATGAACATGTCCTGATCATGTGGAATAATTGGAACTCTCATTTGCTGAAGCTACAACCACTTATTAAAACTGTTGGACAGTATCTATTAGGCTACACTTTGACACCAAGAAATTCCATTCTTAGTATAACCCAAAAGACATGTGTCACTATGCACACTAGAATATATGTGTGCACAATGTTCAAAGCAGCTTGGTTCAAAAGAAACAAAGATGCTCAAAGTACCTCAATGTCCAGCAGAAAAACAGGAATATTGTAGGATATCAAAGTAATGGAAAATTGTACAGCAATGACATAAAGTACTGCCACATGCCACACACATGGATCTCATCAGAGAAGGTAGACATGCAAGCATTTGTATGATGTGTGTATAATTGGAGCTCTATAGTGATCAGAAGTAATCTCTCATGTTAGAAGCCAGAACAGTAGTACTTTGTCCTGTGGTTGTCTTTTGGGAATGGCAATGGGCATAGAGGTACTAAAAACATTCTATCCCTTTCTGGTTCATCAATTATGTTTATTTTGTAAGATTCATCTGGTTGTTCACTTATGATATGTGTGCTTTTATGTATATGAGTTATACTTTAATAAAAGTGCTTATTTGTTTTTTAAAAAAGAAATTTTCTAACTGGGTATGATGGTATATGCCGGTAATCTTCATAACTCAGGAGGCTGAGGCAGGAGGATCTCAAGTTTGAGGCCAGTTTCCACAATTTAGTGAGTCCCTGTCCCCAAATTAAAAAAAAAAAAGAAGAAGGACTGGAGACATAGCTCAGTGGTAAATTACCTTTGGATTTAATTTCCAGCATCACCTCCTACCCCCACAAACCTCTGACAACACAGATAAACAAAACTGATTATTTCCAAGGAAACTGAAGCCAAAAAGAGTTACAAGACTTACAATACTAGAATAAAAGCAGTTATATTGGTTCTGGATCATTTCCTATGAGGAAAACCCCTTTATACAGCTGCTCACAAGAACTTCTCTGTATTACAGCATAGTCCAAAAACTTTTAGTTCATGCTGACAATCTCCAATCTTTGCAAAAAGTTCAGATCCTTAGTGCAAGCAGGTGGGGAACCAAGCAGAACATTTCAGAAAGAGCTCTACATCAGGGCCAGGAAGTTGTGAAAGTAGATGTGGAGTAAGGCAAAAGGCCAGAATCACTAGCCACACAAGTCCAGGAATTGGGATCAAAAGAGCCAAGGCAGGAGTTGAGACAATCTAGGGGTGGAATTCAGCTCTTCAAGAGCCCTGAAAGAACTGGGATGGAGAGGAGGACAGCTGGATCCATTGAACTTTCTAGTGCCCCAATGTGAGAGATAAAAAGGAAAGATAAAGGGATAGAACACAGGATATCCTGTGTAGTTTGAGTCTTTACAGATTACAAAAAATTCTAAAAATCTGTGTTCCATTCTAAAAGTGTGTTCCATTTCTTGCTTTCCAAACAATGAATGGCTTCCTTGGACAAGGCAGGGGATGGGAAATTATTTGTCTCACCAACTTCTGGGTTCTCTCCAGGGCTGTGCCTAGGAAGAAACCTGCTGACAGTCTTCCCACCGTTCTTTGCCCAGAATAGATCCCCCTCCCTCAGTCACACCCTTTGCTGGCTCTGCCCCTTGTCCTCAGGGTTGGAACACATTCTGGGAGCTGGACTGGTTGGCTCACCTACTTTGGAGCAAGAGCAGTAACATCTTGTGAGTACTGAGCAAGGGTTACCCTAGAAGAGGCCTCAGTCTCTCAGAATCTTTGGAGATTTTTTCATGAGCTTCAAATAGGAACATCTCAGCCTCCATATTATCTCTGTTTAGTTCCATAACCAACTGATGCCAACTGGCTTTCTCTATAACTGTATCAATGTACCTGTGTAGTTGACAGAAACAAACTGTCATGTGTGAATAAAAACAAACAAAAGCAAACAACATAGAAGCAGAGTTAGGAAAATAAAACTGAGGGAAAATGGAAGCAGGCTGACAATTTAAGAAGGCAAGTATTTTCACAGCCTGGGGATTAGAAAATTTGAGATTTTAGGAGAGCAAAAAAGGGAGAAAATTTCAGAGATGAAAAATTATAGTAGTTAGAATTGTTTTCTTTCGCTACGGTATGCACCAAGAATGTTAAAATAATAGTTCATTTTAAGTAATGGGTGGGACCTTGGGTAAGAGAAGAGAAAAGGATCAGTGCCCAGAGTGGGATTCACAGGGATGGGTTCCAAGGGTGGGAAAAATGCCACCTTGGGAGCATGATCCTGCCCCTCACAATGAAAAGTAAGTACCACACTATTTGGGAAGTCCTTTGTCAGCATTTTTGGGCTATATATGTAGTGCTAAATTGGTGTTTACTTTACACACATGGATTTAGGAAGTAATTCCATTAAGCAAAGGGGCCCATAAATTATTTTCCCTCATTCAGACTTTGCAAAACAATATAACCTGTTGAGATCAAAATTCAGAGAGAAGATTGCATGAGCCTGGGTGTGCCAGGTATGTCTGTGCAAGAAGCACAGTGCTTGACTCCAGAAGTTGCCATTTGCATTGCAGTTGCTGTAAAGGGCACTCTGGAGTTGAGCTGTTCCCAACATGCCCATGTGAACATACACTTGGCACTGTCAGGAAGTTTTCATAGGTCTCTTCGACAGGGAAGAGTGTCACATGGGCCCAGGGTTCTGCTTTGAGAATGTGCTCTAGGTACAGAGAATCTCAGAATCTCCTGCCCAAATGGTTCTGTATTCCCTTCAGGGACTCTAAAACCCTTGTTCTGGGTTTGAGGTGCCTGCCCAAAGACATGAAAGGTGGTCAGCAGGAGGCTGTTTGTGAGGCTGGAGGAGAAGATGGATGAAGCTTGAACATGTGGGTTGGATTTCCATGTGTGTGAACACAAGTCCCCCTTGTCATTCCCTGAGAAGCAAGGAATGAAAGAGAGGGGGACTGGGGCAAAAATAGCTCTGACTACACTCTAATATCCAGAATAGAACTCCAATGATTTTGAGCATTTCTATTCAAACTCTAGCTTTCTGACCTATGAAGGTATGTTTGCCAAGCTAGAAGAGTAGACCACATTGTAGTTTATAGTTTATTAGCTTGATTTGTACATTTAAATATTGAGGCATTCAAGTATCAAGGTTCCCATTTATAATCTTGCCCTAGACCAAGCAAATGTTAAGGGCAGGCCTATTTTCAGTCCCTCACCTTTCCTGCCTTTAAATATGTCCATGCATCTGTCAGGTGAGAAATAAGCAAGTAACTAAATGATCAAAGACCTGTCCATAGCCCTCACTCTTCTGATCTCTCTCTTTCTAAATACAGATTATTTAACTAAAGAGGAACTCAGCATACTGTCACAGAGGACCTGAAGGGCTCTGAAAACAATGAAGACTACCTCTGCCTAAGTAAGCCTGTGACCCACAGATATTTACCTCACATATACTTTGGTCTGTGATGGAGAAAACATAGACTATTTTAAAAAGATTCTTCAGAGAGATATCCCCCAAACAAGCACCACACTGACACCCCTGAGAAGGCTGTGACTGACTTCTGAGGGGCTCAACTAGCTTCTTGTTGCAGTGGGTTTATCTTGGGTTGCTTATCCCATAGCTTAGAATATGCAATGCACAATGTGCTATTTCTTGCAATGGGTCTGAGTTAGGAGTTTAGAGGGTCTTGACAGAGCTTCAAGATTCCCCCCCCCCATAATCAAGAAGTCCCATATCAACTGGAACAGCCATTTTTCGTGTGGTAAGCAGTTTTCATATTATTCCAGAGAAGAGGCACAATGTGCTTTCTATCCAGCAGCCCCATGATCCCAAATATCCACCCTGTTTCCCGAGATTCTTGAGAAACAACAAACAAGGCACTCTATGTCTCAGATGATACTGGGTAGCTTAACAAGTAGATTATTCATGTATAATCCTTAAGTCTTAACTGAGAGACTGCGTAACTGATGCACCTTAGTAATGTCACCTACATCCTAAGGAGGCTCTAGGAAACTTTGGCAAAGGAAGCATAGAACTGATGAAGGACTCAGGTGCTTGCTGAAGGAAAGTATACAGAAGGGCTCACACTACTGCAGATGTGAGACATGCCTTGCAAGTTCTCAGGCATAACTTGGGAAGGAGTTTTGAGGAGGCTTAGGTCCTGTTTCAATACACTAGCTAGCAGAATATGGGTCATCAATGCTAATTAATCTATAGCTATGCATATAGAAACACATAAATTACAAATGCCTCAAGATGTATGAAGTTCCCTTTTGTGTGAACACTGGGCAGTGACTGGAGCTACCAAGGTAGATATGGATCAGGTTTCTTGCCAGCTCAAAGCCTTTCCTACCTTGCATGGATGTCCTCCAGCATTTCTCTCATGCTATTTCCTGCTACCATCAGAGGAAGATGATAACTTGTGATAGTAGTATAGGAGAGGTGGGGAGGCAAAGGGACTTGAGATTGACTGAGGGGTGGTGGGTTTGAATGCAGAAGGCATTCCTGACTCAGAGCTTTGTATATATTAAAATTAACTCAGGCTCCTCAAGGTTTCATTAGTGGGGAGGTGAGTGTTTTTATATAATTGACTTTCTTGAGTTTAAAGAGGTTTTACAGATCTTTCAGCACCTAAATTTCCCTACATCAATAGTTTTAACTATTTGTTTTCTTAAAAGAAAAATGTGTAAAACTTCCATGAGATTTAAAATTTTACAAAGAATTTTTACTTTAGAGATTATTACAATGTTTTTAGAGATTGTTGAAAAAATTCAACATTGTGGATTCATGGATTCTTTTTAATATCATAGGTTCTTAAGGCAAGTTTTACTTTCCAGAAATATGCATATGGTTTCTTAAGTAAAATTGAGTGCATAGTTGCAAATCTCAGGATTTGAAGAGAATATTTTTGATCTAATAGTATTTTGAGCAAAGCATTTATAGATGTTTCCTTCTACTCAAACTTAGGAAATAGTTTAATAGTACAAAAAAAAATTTTGTTTTATTACGCCATCAAGGTGGATCTTTATTCAGTTCAGCACAAATTACTATTAAGTGTTTATACTTGTTAAATTTTGTGTATTGTCTTAGAATTACAATACTGTGTTTGGATTTATATTTTCAATGAAACTAATGTGGTTATTGATTAATAATGATACAAGAGTACAGTCTTCCATTCATTCTGGTTAATTATACTTTGAAAAGGATTACTGGACTGGTGGGACAGGGAATAGATATTGTGTTAAAAATAAAAGAAATAGTGATAAATAATAGTAATTAATGTTTGAGCATTTACTATGTGCTAGACCCTGTTCTAAGCATTTTCTAAGCAATGTTATTTAATTCTTGAACTAACTTTATGTGGGTTGTTTTTCTCATTTTATATATCAAAAGATTAAGGGCAAATAAATAACAAGTAAATAACTTGCCCACTTCCACATACCTAATAAGTGGTAAGAGTCAGGGTTCAAACTCAAGTGGGCTGTCCAGAGTTCACATTCTTGTTTTAATTGCCTTTCTTTATCACTCTATGTTGGAAGATGGAATTAGATTTCTGGCATAACATATTCAATGAGGCAGAGAAATTATTTTGCCCTTCTTATAGGGCATTTAAATCTTCTCAAACACCTATTCTAGTTGTTGAATTTTTCTGAGAAATCTAATTGACCTACAGATTGAGTGTTACTTGGTTGACTTTTGATTTATAATGGTTAATAAGCAGTTAACAAAGCATCTTCAGTTGAGGCTGCTTTGCTTCTTGAGAAGAATAATGCAGACTACAGATGACTAGAGGGATAGAGATGATGACAGACACTTTTGTAATTGGAGGCAGCCAGAGAATGCTAGACTGACTTGATTTATTCATTTAAAAAATTAAGAACAGAGTAGGGACGAAGAGCATGAGAAGAAGATTAACATTAAACAGGGATAAGAGGTGGGAGGGAAAGCGAGAAGGAAGGGAAATTGCATGGAAATGGAAGGAGACCCTCATGGTTATACAAAATTACATACAAGAGGAAGTGAGGGGAAAGGGGAAAATAATACAAGGGGGAGAAATGAATTACAGTAGAGGGGGTAGAGAGAGAAGAGGGGAGGGGAGGGGTGGGGAGGGGGGATAGTAGAGGATAGGAAAGGTAGCAGAATACAACAGACACTAGTATGGCAATATGTAAATCAATGGAAGTGTAACTGATGTGATTCTGCAATCTGTATATGGGGTAAAAATGGGAGTTCATAACCCACTTGAATCAAAATGTGAAATATGATATGTCAAGAACTATGTAATGTTTTGAACAACCAACAATAAAAAAATTAAAAAAAATTATTCTCTTCCAACTTTTAAAAAGCATGGTAATCTTAAATCATGTTACTCTTTCTATACTAGGTATAGTTTTTGTATTTTATTTGGTGTATTACATTCTGTATCCTGTTTTTCACTTAGGATTATTTGTGAACATTTCTCTGTATTGATAGTCATCTCAGTCAGTTTGAAAGACTTTTAAGATTATCTGACTTCATTGTGTCTTAAGGAATTAATTTCTCTTATTTATTTGACTTTATTGAATATTGAGGTTTTATATTGCATTTTTGCTATAATAACTCTTCAGTTTTAGACTAGAATTATCCTTTTTTAAAAATCTGGGTTACTAGATGTATCTGGTACTTGCTTTTTCAATGATAAGACAAAAAGACATTTGTCTCCTTTTTTTTTTTTTTTTGTAACCACAGACAGAAAGCCCAAGTTATCCTGAAATCTGTGTCTGAGTCATACAGACTGCTGTCTGGAGAGAAGAACCAATGTATTTGAGCTCTGTAGTTGGGCATAGTTGGGCTGAGACCCAGGCCTTGCTGACTTCAGTGTCTTAGCGACAGACATGTGCTTCTTTAATAGCAGTCCAGGTTTCTCTTCTCTTGTGCTTATATCAGCTATTTTAGTGATGCAAAGAGAGGACAGCCCTTAATGTTAGGTGTTACTTCCTCTCCTCTACTTAGGGTGTTTGTGTCTCTGGACTGTTTATCTCATAAAAATCTCTTCATGTTAATAGTGCTTTCATAATATGGAAACTATACATCATTGTAAATCTTCTTTTAAACATCTGAGGCCCAGCGACTTGGTCTTCCCTTTGCTAAGGTATCTTCCTCTCATGACCTTGGCTGAGGTACAGAGGAAGGAAGGTGATGGTAGAATAACATGGGGGTGGTAGTAAGGGTAAGGAGGAAAGAAAGCAGAAAACCAGTCTGAACTTCCTGTGGAGGTTTATCTGGTTAGAGATTCAAGAAAGCCCCCCACTGTTTTCAGAGGCAAGATTCACTCTGGATTTGTATGGCTCAGTTCTGTTCAGGTGGTTTCCTTTCTCAGCTGCTTCTTCAGCTTGACTTCTCAGGGGATTCAGGACTGCTGAAGGGAAGAGCAGAGAATTTATTAGGCCCTCCAGGAGGAAGAGTCTGTTTGAAAAAAAATCCATGTACATCATCTTCATTTCCTTCTTGACTCTCTAGCTTGGGGCTTGGAACTTGGACTTCCGGCCTGTCTTTTAGAAGTCAACCTTCTCTTAACTATCAACAATGCACTTATCTGATGGTATGACCTCTTCCCTGGCAGGACTTCCAGACTATCTAGCATACAGTGACTTGCTGAGTGCCTGCTTTTAATAGTGGCTTCTGGGGAAGTCACCTACCCTAATCCCACACTGTTCCCCCTGATCTGCCTTGAGACAAAAGCTGATGTCAAAAGAATCTGCATTCCTTCCCCTTCACTGGCACTCAACACCTTTGAGCTTCCTTGTTGGGAATGGGGGGAGGGGGATTAAACAGAAAGGGAGAGGTGCAGTCTTGGAGCCTTTCTGGAGTAGAATTAAAAGTCAGTTGCACTCCCTGAGGCTGGGGCTCTGGGAGCTGAGCATGCTCTTGTGGATGGTTCTGTAAACACTGTCCAAGGTCTTGGGGCCCAGTTTTTTTTTTTTTTTGTTTTGTTTTGTTTTGTTTTGAATTTCCTCTTTGCTTATTTAGCAGTTCAATTTGTTTGTTTTTCTCAGATGGAAATAGTATTATATCAGTAGTCATATTCTTTATGGAATTCTCAAATTATTAATAAAGTTGAAATTTGAGGTGTACCTGGCCCCAGGAAATCTTTCCATTCTGCCCATTTCCCTGGACTAGACTCTAAGTTGCCCCTACCTGTCTTGGGTATCCCTTCTGATTTGATCCCTTCTTAGGGTTGTCTATCTGTCTGTCTCTAGTTCTTAGAATTTTTGTTTTTCTCTTTTTTCTTAAATTTAGACCACCCAGTAGGCCTGGTCTCCTGACAGTGCAGGGCATTGGCCTGTTTCCTGCTAAGTAGTCTGATGGAGCACCCTTATGAAGAATTGGATTCCTTGGGAGAATGATCTCTTTCCTTCTAAAACTGGCAGGTTTCCTTAGACCTATTCTCATCATGTCCTTTCCAGTCAGTGGCCTGGACTTTCTCCTTTGTTCCTGAACTACAACCTCTAAATAGAGTGATTTCAGTGTGAATTTCCTAAAACAAAAGGTTTTGTATAATGACACCTAAGACTGGATTGAGTGAGGATGAAGGGAGGGGCCATTCAGACAGAGGGGAGGGAGTGCAGGTTCCAGATTCCTTGGCTGGAGCCCCAGCCCACCCAGAAACCCCAAAGAGGAATCTGGGAAGGTATTTGAGGAAAGAATGGTCAGAGAACTGTTGGGATAGAGTGAATGCTTCTTGTTTTCCCCACTCCTCTTTCCTCTCACTGATCCCATTGAGAGGACAGGGAAGCATGCATACACACACGTCCAGAGATGTAACTTCTCACGAAGTTAAACATGCACTTACCCAAAAGTACAACTATTCCATTCCAAAGTATTTACCCAAGAAAAAGGAAAATATTACAGCAGCTTTATTTGGAGTAACTTGGCACTGAAAATAATCCAAATGTTCATCAACAGGAAAATGAATATACACTTTTTAGTATGTCTATCATATTCTCTTCTGCTGAGTAGTAGTAGGCAAATACATTGAAACGAACTGCTGATCCCTATATCAACTTGTATAGGTCTCAAAAACTTTATGAAGTACATGCAGTCAGATTCCATTTATATGAAGTTCTAGAAGAGGTGTAAGTAATGGGGTAGAAATCAGAGTAGTGGTTGCCCTGGGGCTGAAAGGTATGGACAAGGAAGAGACAGGAGAGAACTCTGTGGGATGATGGAAGTGTTCCATATTTTGATAGCAGGTTGAATTACACCAGTATAAACATTTAGCAAACCATGAAACATACACTTAAGATCTGTGCATTTTACTATATTTAAATTTAATCTTGGTTTTCAAAAAGTTGAATTGTAGTCTGGAAAGTTTGGAAATTGCCTCTGAAATCAGATATAACCTTATTTTGGCTATTTCTAATTTGTTGTTATCAGCTTAAAGATTTCTTGTTTTAAAGCATATCAGACCTGTGACACTCCAGCTTCCTCTTCATTTTCCTTCCTCAGAATGCCCATGTCCTGTTGTGCCCTTATGCATGCTGGCTCCTGTGCAGGTTTCTGATGATTAGACCCTTAAGGTGCTAAGATTTTGCCTTAATATTTTAAGACACAGCTGATAAGATAAGCAGGAGTTGGGGCTGTGTGGAATCATAGAAATGGTGAGGTTTTTAGAATTGGCTTGATCTGGGTTTGAATCCAAAGGTAGAGTGCTGTGTGGCCTTGAATACATCCTTCTGAGCCTAGGTTTACCATTTTTCAAAGTGGGAATGATATCACTTCCTTTGTAGCTGTTGTCAGAATTAAATGAGTCATCTTGGGTAGGATAGCCATCCCTGAGCTTGGCACTAAGAGGAACTAGGAAACATGGCAGCTGCAGGTTCTGCCCTCTCTCCTGTTCCCCATTAGGCAGGGTCCCCTTTGGGCAGATCACCTGCTAGAGTGCTAGGTGCAGTTTTCCCTTGTATGTCTTTCCTTGTTGAGAGCACAAGTGTGGAATCCTGCTAGAAGAAACTGACTTCAAACAATTCTTACTATGTTTTAACAGTGTCAGCATGGAAGCCATGAATGAAAAAAAAATGGTGTCCTCTGAGTTTAGCATAAGACCAGTGGAAAAAGCTGGTAAACCTTTATGGTTTAAGGATCCTAACTTTGTGGTAAGTTTCTAAGGTATTAAATACATAAAAAACCAATCACATGTTGGCTACTGATCATGCTAGGCCTGTAGCTGTGGTGGCTCTGTTGTCCCCATCTTCAGTCTAAGTTGCAACCTTATTCCCCATGGGCTGTTATGAGAGGGAAGGGGCAGGATAAGAAGGATTCTTCCTGTTGATCTTCTACTGTGCCAGACCCCAAGGACTTTGGTGCCCTTTGTAGAATTCAGTAGAGGATAACATATTTTTAAATTTTTTTTTATTAGTTGTTCAAAACATTACAATGTTCTTGACATATCATACATTTGATTCAAATGGGGTACATAATCTTATTTTTCCACGTGTACATATTGCAGGATCACATTTGTTATACAGCCACGTTTATACATAGGGCCATACTAGTGTCTATTGTATTGTGCTGCCCTTTCAACTCCCCCCTCCCCTCCCTTCACTTCCCATCAACTCTTTCTACCCAATCTACTGTGACATGTTTCTCTCTCTTTTTTTCTTCCCCCTCACACTATCTTATATGTAATTTTGCATAACAATGAGGGTCTCCTACCATCTTCCCTGCAATTACCCTTCTCTCTCCCATTCCCACACACTTCTCATCCTATTTAATGGTAATCTTCTTTTCATGCTCTTCCTCCCTGCTCTGTTTTGAGTTGTCCCCCTTATATCAAAGAAGACATTCTGCATTTGTTTTTTAGGGATTGACTAGCTTCACCTAGCATAATCTGCTCTAATGCCATCGATCTCCCTGCAAATGCCATGATTTTGTTATTTTTTAGTGTTCTGTAATATTCCATTGTGTATAAATGCCACATTTTTTATCCATTCATCTATTGAAGGGTATCTGGGTTGGTTCCACAGTCTAGCTATTGTGAATTGTGCTGCTATGAGCATTGATGTAGCTGTGTCCCTGTTGTATGCTCTTTATAGGTCTTTTGGGTATAATCCGAGAAGGGGAATAGCTGGGTCAAACGCTGGTTCCATTCCCAGCTTTCCAAGGAATCGCCATACTGCTTTCCACACTGGCTGAACCAATTTGCAGTCCCACCAGCAATGTACAAGTGTACCCTTTTCCCCACATCCTCACCAGCACTTGTTATTGTTTGACTTCCTAATGGCTGTCATTCTTATTGGAGTGAGATGGTATCTTAGAGTGGTTTTAAATTGCATTTCTCAGATTGCTAGAGATGGTGAGCATTTTTTCATGTATTTGTTGATTGATTGTGTATCCTCATCTGAGAAGGGTCTGTTCAGATCCTTGGCCCATTTGTTCATTAGGTTATTTGTTTTCTTGTTGTTTAATTTTTTGAGTTCTTTGTATACTCTGGAGATTAGAGCTCTATCTGAAGTGTGAGGGGTAAATATTTGTTCCCAGGATGTAGGCTCCCTATTTACCTCTCTTATTGTTTCTCTTGCTGAGAAAAAAACTTTTTTAGTTTGAATACGTCCCATTTGTTGATTCTTGATTTTAACTCTTGTGCTATAGGTGTCCTATTAAGGAATTTGGAGCCCGACCTCACGAGATGGAGATTACAGCCAACATTTTCTTTTATTAGACACAGAGTTTCTGGTTTGATTCCTGGCTCCTTGATCCAATTTAAGTTAACTTTTGTGCAAGATGAGAGAAAGGGATTTAATTTCATTTTGTTGCATATGGATTTCCAGTTCTCCCAGCATCATTTGTTGAAGATGCTATCCTTTCTCCATTGCATGCTTTGGCAACTTTGTTTAATATAAGATAATTGTAATTTTGTGGATTGGTCTCTGTGTCCTCTATTCTGTAACATTGGTCTACCTGCCTGTTTTGGTACCAGTACCATGCTGTTTTTGTTACTATTGCTCTGTAATATAGTTTAAAATCTGGTATTGCTATACCGCCAGTTTCACTCCTCCTGCTTATAATTGCTTTTGCTCTTCTGGGTCTTTTATTTTTCCAGATGAATTTCATGATTGGCTTTTCTACTTCTGTGAGGAATGCTGTTGGGATTTTGATTGGCATTGCATTAAACCTATAGAGTACTTTTGGTAATATGGCCATTTTAATGATATTAGTTCTGCCTATCCATGAACAAGGTATATCTTTCCATTTTCTAAGGTCTTCTTCTATTTCTCTCTTTAGGGTTCTGTAGTTTCCATTGTATAGTTCTTTCACTTCTTTTGTTAGATTGATTCCTAAGTATTTTTTTTTTGAGGATATTGTGAATGGGGTGGTTGTTCTCATTACCATTTCAGAGGATTTTTCAATGATATACAGGAATGCCTTTGATTTATGCGTGTTGATTTTATATCCTGCCACTTTGCTAAATTAATTTACTAGCTCTAGAAGTTTCTTGGTAGAACCTTTTGGGTCTGCTAAGTATAGGATCTTGTCATCCGCAAGTAGTGATAATTTAAATTCTTCTTCTCCTATCTTTATGCCTTTAATTTCTTTCGTCTGTCTAATTGCTCTGGCCAGTGTTTCGAGAACTATGTTTAGCAGAAGTGGTGAGAGAGGGCATCCCTGTCTTGTTCCAGATTTTAGAGGGAATGCCTTCAATTTTTCTCCACTCAGAATGATGCTAGCCTGTGGCTTATCATAGATAGCTTTTAAAATGTTGAGATATGTTTCTTTTATCCCTAGTTTTTCTAGTGTTTTGAACATAAAGGAATGCTGTACTTTGTAGAATGCTTTTTCTGCATCTATCAAGATTATCATATGGTTCTTATCTTTAAGTCTATTGATTTGGTGAATAACATTTATTGATTTCCATATATTGAACCATTCTCGCATCCCAGGGATGAATCCTACTTGATCATGATGCACCATCTTTTTGATATGTTTTTGTATCCGATTTGCCAGAATTTTATTGAGGATTTTTGCATCTATGATCATTAGAGATATTGGTCTGTAGTTTTCTTTCTTTGAAATGCCTTTGTCTGGATTAGGAACCAGGGTGATGTTTGCCTCTAGAATGAATTTGGAAGTTCTTCCTCTTTTTATATTTCCTGAAATAGCTTGAAAGTATTGGTATTAGTTCTTCTTTAAAGGTTTTGTAAAACTCTGCTGTATACCCTTCCAGTCCTGGGCTTTTCTTAGTTGGTAGTCTTTTGATGGCTTCTACTATTTCCTCGATTGATATTGGTCTGTTTAGGTTGTGCATATCCTCCTGACTTAATCTGGGCAGATCATATGACTTAAGAAATTTATTGATGCCTTCACTATCTTCTATTTTATTGAAGTATAAGGTTTCAAAATAATTTCTAATTATGTTCTGTATTTCTGTAGTGTCTGTTGTGATATTGCCTTTTTCATCCCGTATGTTAGTAATTTGAGTTCTCTCTCTTCTTCTCTTCATTAGCATGGCTAATGGTCTGTTGATCTAATTTATGTTTTCAAAGAACCAACTTTTACTTTTGTCAATTTTTTCAATTGTTTCTTTCGTTTTGATTTCATTAATTTCAGCTCTGATTTTAATTATTTATTGCCTTCTACTATTTTTGCCGTTGTTTTGCTCTTCTTTTTCTAGGGTTTTGAGATGAAGTGTGAGATCATTTATTTGTTGTTTTTTTTCTTTTTGAGGAATGAAATCCAAGCAATGAATTTTCCTCTTAGAATTGCTTTCATTGGGGCTGGGAATGTGGCTCAGGCGGTAGCGCGCTCGCCTGGCATGCGTGCGGCCCAGGTTCGATCCTCAGCACCACATACAAACAAAGATGTTGTGTCCGCCGATAACTAAAAAATAAAATATTAAAAATTATCTCTCTCTCTCTCTCCTCTCCTCTCTCTCTCTAAAAAAAAAAAAAGAATTGCTTTCATTGTTTCCCATAGATTCTGCTATGTTGTGTCTGTATTTTCATTTATCTCTAAGAATTTTTTAATTTCCTCCTTGATGTCTTCTGTAACCCATTGATCATTCAGTAACATATTGTTCATTCTCCAAGTGATGTAGGATTTTTCCTTCCTTCTTTTATCCTTTATTTTCAGTTTCATTCCATTATGATCAGATAAGGTGCATGGTATTATCTCTACTCCTTTATAATTTCTAAGAATTGTCCTGTGACATAATATATGGTCTATTTTTGAGACCATGTGCTGCTGATAAAAAAGTGTAACCATTTGATGTTGGGTGGTATATTCTATATATGTCAATTAAATCTAGGTTATTAATTATATTATTGAGTTCTATAGTTTCTTTATTCAACTTTTGTTTGGAAGATCTGTCCAGTGGTGAGAGAAGTGTGTTGAAGCCTCCCATAATTATTGTATTGTGGTCTATTTGACTCTTGAACTTGAGAAGAGTTTGTTTGATGAACATAGCTGCACCATTGTTTGGGGCATATATATTTATGATTGTTATGTCTTGTTGGTGTATGGTTCCCTTGAGCAGTATGTAGTGTTCTTCTTTATCCCTTTTGATTAACTTTGGCTTGAAGACTATCTTATTTGATATGAGTACAGACACTCCTGCTTGCTTCCGATGTCCATGTGAGTGATATGATTTTTCCCAACCTTTCATCTGTCTTTTACTATCAGATGCATCTCCTGTAGGCAGCATATTGTTGGATCTTTTTTTTTATCCTTTCTACTAGCCTGTGTCTCTTGATTGGTGAGTTTAAGCCATTAACATTTAGGATTATTATTGAGATATGATTTGTACTTCTAGCCATATTTGTTTATTTTTGTTACTTAACATGATTTGTTTTTCCTCTTTGAATAGTTTTTCCTTTACTGTACTACCTCCCACTGTTGGTTTTCATTGTTATTTTTCATTTCCTCTTCATGTAATGTTTTGCCAAGGATGTTTTGAAGCGCTCATTTTCTAGCTGCAAATTCTTTTAACTTTTGTTTATAGTGGAAGGTTTTAATTTCATCTTCCATCCTGAAGCTTAATATTGCTGGATACATGATTCTTGGTTGGAACCTATTTTCTTTCAGCATTTGAAATATGTTGTTCCAGGATCTTCTAGCTTTCAGAGTCTGAGTTGAAAGTTAAGCCATTAACCTGATTGGTTTACCCCTAAATGTAACCTGTTTCCTTTCTCTTGTAGCTTTTAAAATTCTTTCCTTATTCTGTATGTTGAGAATCTTCATTTTAATGTGTCTTGGTGTGAATCTCTTGTGATTTTGCACATTTGGCATCCTGTAGGCTTATAGGATTTGGAATTCTGTTTCATTCTTCAGGTCTGGGAAGTTTTCTCATATTATTTCATTGAACAGATTGCTCATTCCTTTGGTTTGGACCTCTATGCCTTCCTGTATCCCAATGACTCTTAAGTTTGGTCTCTTTATGTTATCCCATATTTCTTGGATGTTCTGCTCATGGTTTCTTAACAGTCTCGCTGAGCTGTCTATGTTCTTTTCAAGTTGAAATATTTTGTCTTCATTGTCTGATGTTCTATCTTCTAAGTGTTCTACTCTGCTGGTAATGCTCTCAATTGAGTTTTTAATTTGGTTTATTGCTTCCTGCATTTCCAGGATTTCTGCTTTTTTTTAATAACATCTATTTCCCTGTATACTTGATCTTTTGCTTCTTTTATTTGTTTATGTAATTAATTGTCAAAGTGATCTTTCATTGTCTGAATTTGCTGTCTAATGTCTTCCTTGAGACTCCAGATCATCTGAAGCATGAATATCCTGAACTCTTTATCTGACATTCCATCTGCTGCAGATATTACCTCTTCTAAAGTTGAGTTGACCTGAATTGCTTGTGGTCCTTTCTTTCCTTGTCTTTTCATACTGCTCACATTTCTTTCCAGCTTTTTGAAACTGTTGTGTTATTGATTTTTGCCCTATATATTTATATTGCTCTTCTATAGTTCCAAAGTCTCTCTTTTGTGGAGAAAGACAATGTTAACTGTTCCCAATATCAATAGTACATCATCTAAGCACATGTTTTCCTTATTACTACATTTATAGCTAGACTCTATGTCTACAAATGTTGGTTTCAATTATCATTTAAAAATATAGTTATTAGTTTCATGAAAGGCATACCATTTCTGGTAGTATAAGGAAAACTGAATTTCAGGTGTAGGATGTTATGTTTGGGGGAAAGAAGTGAGGGTATGGGGTTAATCTAACTTAGTAACTTTGGAGAGCTCTAACCAATAGATGGGTAATTTATGAAAGAATGTATAGATTCTAACTCCTATCTGTATTTATAAGATTACCCTACTTATAAATAGTAAAATTTAGGGGGTTTCAAGTGGGATAGAGGGAGCAAGAAGGACAAAAACTAATAACAAGAAAAGAAAGAGAAAAAAAGTGAGTGGAAAAAAGAAAATAAGAGATAAAAGAAAAGAAATAAATTGGGGGGAGAGAGGTGGGGCATATGCAATTCCTCTATATTATATTATTCTGGTGATTCAATAGTTAAAGACCTTTTTCATGCACATTCTTGGTTTCACATATGTTGAGGTTGTGAGGACGAGAGGGGGAAGGGTAGAGAAGACTGGATGAATGGATGGAAAGAGAGAGAGAAGACAAAGAAGAAAAAAAAATAAAGAAAAAAATGTCTCTCAGAACTCTGTTTTCTTTTCTTCCCGTAGATGGCGTTGTCTATTCCTAGCTTGAGTCTCTGTGTTCAGGGTGGTGGTGGTAGCCAGTGTGAGAGGACTTGAGCTTCCACTTTTGGCCTCTCTACTCTTATTCTCTGAGATGTAAACCAGGTGCCTGATCTGCCGCAGAACTGAGCTGGTAGCCATGGCCACTGGTTGATGGGTTTTAAGATTTGGTGGGATGTTCCAAGATGAATTCTGGCAGTTTTTCTCGTAAGGTGTCTGATGAGGTGGGGGGTATTGTGGAGACCTTATGTTTGTCCAGAGCTCAGTCCGGTGACTGCGCAGGCGGGCATCTGGGCCCATCCTCCAGTTGGGGTGGTCTGCTTACCTCATGGGTAGGCGGCTGGGCCCCTGCAGAAGATAACATCTTGAGGGTGGGTCATTCCCATGATGATTGCTCTCCTTCCCTTTTTATTGGTCTTATATTAGTTTCAGATAAAGCTTCAAATATTTAACTGAAAGAAGAGTGTTTCTCATTAATCTCTTTAAACAAATTTATGTGTTGTGCTATGAAGTAGAAATGCGCACTTTTTCTTTAATTCTTGAGGGATATAATAACATATTGACTCAAAGATTCAGATTGCCCTATTAAAAGTTTATTTTTTAGAATGAGTTTTGTAAATACAGTGTTACTAGTGTCACAAATATTTTGGTAGTTTTTTTTTTCCATTTTATTTTGTAATCTTCATAGGACCAGAGAGAGAGAGAGAGAGAGAGAGAGAGAGAGAGAGAGAGAGATTTCCAGAAGGCTTGACATGCCACAATCGAGGCTTACTCAAGTTTTTCAGCATCACTAGTAATTTGAAAGGCTAGTAATTGAAAGAGCTGAGGATGACTCACAGACTATCCCCCTTTTATTAGTAATTAAACTGTGATACTGAAAGATCATATAAGCTCATAATAGCTGATTAAATACCAAGGCTATACTTCACTGAAAAACACTCCTAAATTTAAACTTATATTGTTTAATATTGCTCTCAGATAATTTTAATATTTGTTGTTTCAGGGTAGGTATAGCAAAGTAGCATTAAGTACAGCCATTTTAGTTTTTTTTTAATTTTTGTTGGAAAGGGGTTTTCACTTTGAGTAGAAGAGAACACAAGGTAAATAATGTGCTTGAGATATATATGAATTTTATTGCATTGACAATGCTTCTGTAGTTGTCATGTTCCATTTTGTGAATTAAAAAATATTTGTTTTACTCTTAACCAATTAATTCATGTTCTAGGAAATTTAGGAAGTATAGATTAATAAAATTTAAAAATTCAGTAACTATGCACAATCCCCCAACTTGTAAGTAACTACTCTTAACATTTTAGTGCACCTCCTTCCAAACATTTTATCCATGTAAATTTATGCATTTATTTAATAAGAATATAAACCTTAGTATATTAAAAAAAAGAATCCAGCTGTGCAGATGGGGAATGGGAAAGGTGAGGGACATTTAAAAATACCCAGAGAGATTTGGGGGTTTGTTTTAAAAACTAGATTTATTAAATTATAATTTAAACAGTATAAGTTGCTAATTTTAAGTTACTATGCAATGAGTTTTGACAAATTAATACCAATAAGTATCCCTCAAAATCAATATATGGAAATTTTCATTCATCTCAAATTGTAGGAGCTGGTTTTTTTTCATCATTTATATTGTAATGAAATATAAATGGAGGAGTTATAAGTTTCAAGTTTTCCTTATGCTCATATGTAATTTATCATTAACTAAATTAAGACACTTTTTCCTGGTTTGAAGAAAAAAAGAAACTCAGATTCTGATTCAACTGGGCTGAGCAGGGCCTAGGCATAGTATTTTTAAAACTCTTCAGATGATTTTAATATGCAGTCCATTTTGAGAATTCTTGTTAGAAATACAAAGAAAACATCTCACATGGGATCAGCCAACTCCTTCTGTCTCAGGAAAATAGACAATTTAGAAGGGGGTTCAGGGTGTGTGTGTGTGTGTGTGTGTGTGTGTGTGTGTGTTCATTTTTCATTGATATAATGAAATACCTGAGGCAAGCTAACTTTATAAAGAAAACAGATATATTTAGATCAAAGCTCTGGAGATTGAAGGGCATGGTGCTGGAACACATGTTAGAAGAGGGATCACATCAAAAACCAGGAAGTCAGAGAAAGACTGGGGTGGTTCATTTCCTTCAGAGGGAAATCCAGAAGACCTAAGGACCTCCCACATAGAGACCTCACCTCTTAAAGATCCCACAAACATTGCCACACTGATGACCAAGTTGCCAACACATGAACCTTTGGAGGACAAAAACCTAAAAATCATGGCAGTGTGTATTTAGGATTCCTACTTATAGCACCCCAAACTGGAGTTGGAAATATAAATGTCAATGCAGACTCTTTCTTTCCGTCTTTACATCCAACATTCAATTTCTTCCTCCTCAGTTCTCACACTGTCCCCCTCCTCGTCTACTTGTCCATCCTCCAGCCTGACTTCAGGAATACCTCACCTCCTCCTTGCACACTTTCAGTGTCCTCCTTCCTGCTCTTTCCTGGATGCTGACACCTCCCCTCTGCTCTCTACTCTATTGTCAGAGGAGTTTTGAATGGCTTTGCCCATCAAGGCCTGTCCCCTGGTGACTTGTCTCTGATACCTAGTCAATTCTGGCATTGCCTTCTAGGGCTCAAAGGATAAACACAGCCCTTAAATGGAAAAAACAGTGAGCTGAATTTGAGAAATTATATTTTCTTTTTGAAACCACACTGAGATGCAATCTAATCTAACTGGAGTTTGACAATATCTGATGCATGTTTTTACAGTAAGAGGAGAGCAATCTAGGCATATTTTAGGACTAAGTGTAATGTTGGAGATGTGCTTTCCAGAACCATGGGTAGCACTCATGGGTGAAGGAGACCTATTTGCCCTGCCTCCCAAGTTAAAGCATGTATCCATCCAGATTTGATATGTGTTTTGAAATTGGTTTGGTACCTGATGGAGGTCTAAAAGTGTTTATAATAAGAAATCTCTGTTTTATGAACTCATGGCTCTTTGGAGGAGATATAAGACTCCTGATGCTGTTTCCAGAGCTATATCTGTAAGTTGGGAGTGTTTGTTGAACTAAGTAAATGTAAAGGGTAAGGAAAGAAACAGATATTGGCCGCTCACCAAACAGGACAGACACATTGGAGAGAGATTGCAAATTATATCCTCTTACAAATGTGGAACAAATAGTGTTATTTACATGTTAAAATAAAGAGCTCATATTCTTAGAGATGCATGTTGAAATATTTATGGGTGGAATGGTATGATTTCTGGAATCTGTTTTAGGATGATGTGGGAGGAAGGAAGTGGATGGGAGTAGTGCTGAAATAAGATTGGCCATGAGTCAGTTATTGTTAAAGCTAAGTGCTAGTACATGGAGGTTTATTCTACTTTTGTTTGTATTTGAATTTCTCTGCAGTTAAAAAAAAACATTTTAAAGAACATGATGTTCTCATTCCTAGATATTGTGATGAAATTGGTGACCTGTATTTACTTGAATTGGCTTGTGGATGCTGAAAGTTTGATAAATGCTGCCTGAATGATTACATGTATAATAGAGAAAACACTCAATGATAAATCAACTCACAAAGAAGAGATTAGAAGAACAGAACAAGGTAGGTGACCCTGTTTTTTACATGTTCTTATTAGAAATCTTTGTTGGATGTTCAGTTGTCCTGGAGGACAGTGAGCATCTTCTGTGAAGTGAGTGAGCATGAGAAGAAGGAGACCAAAGATATCAGCACTAAGTGTCTCATGGGGTATAAATGAATCATGCTAAAGAGGGTTTGGGACACACTGTAATGTCCGACAATAGTTTGAGAAAATACCTGATACGCAAATTACTGATAGACACTACACATAGAGAAGATTGGTAATGAGTAGGCACATTATTAGTATATAGTTTATCTACAAAACCTTCCAGACAGTCAAGCAAGGAGTTTGGGGGAATTGTACAAATATGTATTTTTAAAACATCATTTTCAAGATCTGGTATGTCTTTGAAGAGACTTTTTCTTTAGAAAAGACCATAAATTCTCATCTTTATCTCTAGTTCGCAGTTTACTCCTCAGTTGTTATGAGGGGAACTATCAGTCAGCAAGGCCTTGGCTGGATCCTCCATGAAAGGCTCTTGCAGTTCCACACTACACACCCCTAGGCCATGCCCTCCTGCTTTCCAGAGAGGTTGCACCAATTTTCAGTCCCATCAGTAATGTATGAATGTGCCTTTCTCCCCACATCCTTGCCAATTTTTATCATTGCTTCTATTCTTTATAATTGCCATTCATCTGGAGAGAGATGGAATCCATTGTAACTTTAATTTGTATTTCTCTAATTGCTAGAGATGATGAACAATTTTTTCATATAGTTTTTGATCATTTTTATCTCTTCTGTGAAGTGCCTGTTAAGTTCCTTTGCCCATTTAATGATTGAGGTTTTGTTGTTGTTGTTGTTGTTGTTTGTTTTTGGTTTTGGTTTTTAGTGTTTTTTACATATCTTTGAGATTAATGCTCTATCTGAGCTGCAGGTGGCAAAGCTTTTCTGTAGACTTTCTCTTGACATTCTTGATTGTTTCCTTTGCTGTGAAGAAGTTTTGTGAATGATACCATCCCATTTATTGATTCTTGATTTTAATTCTTGTGCTTTATAAATTTTGTTAAGTTCGTTAGTTTCTAAGCTAAAATGATGAAGGGTTGGGTCTGCACTTTCTTCTGTTAGGCACACAGTCTCTGGTCTAATGCCTAGTTTGTGTTGAGTTGGTTTTGAGGCACACACACTTTAGGTAACTCTTAAATACTGTGTCTAAAACACCATGTTGAAATATGTAAGCATGTTATGTTAATCAATATTAAAATTCTCTTTACATACTAATCACAAATTGACATTTTTCCTTTTAATTGTATAAGAGAGAAAACTCAAAATAAGTTGGCTTTATCTCTCAGATACTTTGGAGATATAAACAACTCTTCTTGAAGAGATTATGAAATTAAAGGTGGAATAAAAACATTTTTAAAATCTCCAAAAAACAACAAAAGCCATATGGGGAAAAATACCAAGAAATGTGATGAAATTAAGAAGTGTTACAGAAATAAAAAGATGAAAGCTTTAAATGTGAGAATGCTCATATTTGATGACCTTAGAAGAAATCAGCTATTTTGGTTATCAACCTCCTGTATTCTTTTGGACCAAGGACATCAACCTTAGTTCTCCAGAACTCTTTGCTCTGCTGTAGAACTGCAGTCAGCCCTACTGTCTAACCCTCATCATTTTTCTCTTTTTCTAGGCATACTTTCCACAGAATGTTGCCCTCCGGTATCTTGGATGTCATGCCAGTGCCCTGGCAGCCTTCACATCTAGACCAGCTCAAGACGCAAAGAGCCTCCAGCTTCTGATGGGGATGATCAAAGCAGTCATGAAATCTCCCAGGAGAGGTAAATATGATGAAAGTACTTGGTCTGACCTTAATTTAAAGTCAAATATTTGTAACCTTCTAAGATTGTCTACTTAGGGACAGGAAATTGATAAAGATATAAAATTTGATGGGCTGGGAAAGTAGCTCAGTGGTAGAGCGATTGCCTAGCCTGTACCAGGGCCTAGGTTCAATTCCTGCTATGGAAGGATGAGAGGGGTGGTCTCAGATTGGCTAAGATCTGACATCTTACACAAAGGAAGATCCAGACACACTGCCAGTCATTGATGTCATGAGGCATAAGGGTATGGAAGACCACTGGCCTGGACATAGAATATATTCTTCAATTTTTCATTAACTAAAAATATGATCATGAGTTGACAGATCAACTTCTCCAGATTTTAGGATTGTTTAAATAATTTCTTCAATTTTTTTGTAGTTCTGAGATTCTGTAATTCTAAACCACAATACCTTTAATAGTACATTAATTGCTTCTGATGAACCAATATACCTTCTAAAAATAAATAAGGGAAGATATTAGACATTCTTTTATTTCCTAAAGCAAAATGTGTACCTAACCAGAGGCAGTATCTAACATTTTGGGGAGGAGAATTAAGAGATTATTTTCAATTAAAAGGAGAGAGAGCAAAACAAGATGAATATACACTAGTTTACATTTATTTTTCCCTGTTATTTTTTTTCTAAGTTTTTGTAACAAGTATGTTGGAAAAACGAGATAATGGATTGGAAATAGTGCTGTGAAGGTTAGAGTAGCTCTATGGCCCCAACCAGATGGCTTCATTTTGAGGAACATTATTTATTTATTTTTCCCTTTTGTGGTCCTGGGGTCTAACCTAAGGTCTTGCTCATGCTAGGCACATGCTCAAACCCCCCTAGCTTGGAAACATTCAATTTTGAGGAATGAGCAGTTGGGAATATATGACCCAAAGCATGTACTATTTGTTGTCTTTGAGTGTCAATGGAGTCACCAACTGGAAACCCATATTGAGGGCATACAGAAGGCAGCTAATAATTATCTGACCTTAATTGGGTTATGTCTAGCAGAAATCTGTTTTGGACTAAAAAAATTATACATTTTGAGTTTTTCTTTGTTTTAATGTATTTTTATGAGTTTTAATCAGTTATACTGTCAGCATTAAGCTTTTGGATTCATGGTATTCAAATGGAGCAAAACATTTATTTTTTCTGGTTTTACATGATGTGAGTTCCACCACATGTGCAGTCATACATGTACCTAGGGCAATGATGTTCATCTTATCCCACCATCTTTCCTACCCTCATGTAACTCTCCTTCCCCTTGGCTGAAATTTCCTCCATTTTCCCCATACCCCCTCATTATGGTTCACCATCCACTTACCAGAGAGAACATTCTGCCTTTGGTTTTTTGGGATTGGCTTACTTCATGTAGAATGATATTCTCCAATTCCATCCATTTATCTGTCAATGCCATAATTTTTTTCTTCTAATGCTGAGTAATATTCCATTGTGTATATATACCATAGTGTCTTTATCCATTCATCTATTGAAGGGTATCTACGTTGGATCCACAATTTAGGTCTTGTGAATTGAGCTGCTATAACCATTGATGTGGTTGCATTCCTATAGTATATTCATTTTAAGTACTTTGGGATGAGATAGCTGGGTCAAATGGTGGTTCTATTCCAATTTTTCTAAGTAATCTCCATATGGCTTTCAAGATTTGTTGTACCAATTTTCTGTCCTACCAGCAATGTATGACTATGTCTTTCCACCCACATCCTTCCCAACACTTATTGTTCTTTCTATTCTTGATAACTGCTATTCTGACTGGTATGAGATGAAATCTTAGAGTAGTTTTGATTTGCATTTCTCTAATTACTGGAGAGGTTGGACATTTTTTTCATATATTTGTTGATGGAACGTATAGAACAATGATACAGAATAGAAGACACAGAAACAAACCCACATAGATAAAGTTATCCCATACTAGAAAAATTCACCAAAAACATACAGTGGAGAAAAGATAGCCTCTTAAACAAATGGTCCTTAGAGAACTGGAAATCCATATGCAACAAAAGGAAAATCAATCCCTGTCTCTCACCATGCACAAAACTCAACTCAAAGTGGATCAAGGACCTAGGAATTTGTCCAGAGACCCTGTGCAAAATGAAGGAAAAAGTAAGCCCAAATCTTGATCATGTTGTATTAGGTTCCACTTTCCATAACAAGACTCCCAAAGTACGAGAAATAAAAATCAAGAATTAATAAATTGGATAAACTCAAGCTGAAAAAGATTTTTCTCAGCCAAAAAAAAAAAAAAAAAAAAAACAATCAGTGAAGTGGAGAGAGAGGTTTCATTTTGGGAGCAAACTTTTGCCACACTCATATCAGATACAGCACTTATCTCCAAGATACATAAAAAACTCAAAAAACTGAACACCAAAGAAATAAACAACCTGATAAAAAAAATGGGCTGGAAAGATTTTTAAGGAAACATAATCTAAGTTCGCCTTCCTCAGAGTTGTGATTAATTCATTTATTCGATTAAGGACAAAATTAAGTCCTTTTAATTGTTTGACTTTTGATAGAACTTTTCCAATCTTTTTGGCTGAAATAGTTCCTTAAGAATAATAAAGATACATATCTTCTGCTGGCATTTCTCTGTTTCTTAATTACCAGAAAGAATATCAGAGTGGGTGGGGTGTGGGGTAGTTCAGAAAGAAATAGGGAAAGAGAATGCTTTGAAAAGATAGTCTTTGGGGCTGGGGCAGTAGCTCAATGGAAGAACATTGGACTAGCATTTGTGAGCCCCTGGGTTTGATCCTCAACATAAATATGAAACAAATAAAGGAATGCTGTTCATCTATAACCTCAAAAAATTAAAAAGATTCAATCTTTGAAGACTATAGTCTTCTGATTCTCTTTAAAATTGGAATAAAGTTCACATTATTATAACAGACGCTATGTTAAAATGTAAAATTGAGTGCTTTTTGGTATATTCACAGATAATGCAACCATCACAACTCTTTATTCCACAAAATTCTTATTTCCTCGGAAGGAAGCTCTGTACCCATTGAACAATCATTCATTCCACAGCTTCTTTATCTGGTTTGGAATGTTTCATATGAATGGAATCATAATATATGGCATTGTGTATGCTTCTTTTAGTGTATTATTGTCCTGGTCTGTTCATGTTGTAGCATGTAGCAGTACTTCACATCTTGTTTGGCTGAGTAATATTCCATTGTATAGCACATTTTATTCATCCATTCATGAGTTGATTAGTGTTAGAATTGTTTCCACATTGGTACTATTAGGAATAATACTGCTATGAATATTAGCATGCATAGTTTTGTAGATGTGTTTTCATCCCCCAGAATATATGCTAAGGAATGAAATGGCTAGGTCATTGCCAGAGGTACCCATTCTGCACTCAGGATAGTGATCCCTTGTCATCATCCTGCCTGAGAAACTACCATGTCTCACAGACAGAGGTCAGTATCTCAACTTCCTTTGTTCCCGTCCAGAAAACTCACCAGCTTACAAACCCCACCAACCTACCACTTAGTGCTAATTTGGAATTTATATCAGTATGGTTTCCTCACTTACCTAGCCTGTGCCCTGTGTTGAGCTAAAGTCAAGTCTCACCTGTGACATCCTCAGCTCTATGACAAAGATTCAGCCATGATCTGAGTTTGGCTTTCATTTGCAATCCTTTTACCTATTCAGTCCGACAGCTCCTACTGCTACTCTCATTAGGTTCCCAAAACAATACATCTTGATACGTTTATTCTAATATATATATATATATATATATATATATATATATATATATATATATATATATATATCTGGCATAATGTTTACTTAAAGAGCCTCCCCATGAGTCAGACAGGCAACACTTACTCTAGAAAGAGAAGACCCAAAGTAATAGAGTGCCTGGCTTCAAGATGACTGTAGCATACCTGGCACTGAGGAATGGGTCTAAGGCAACAAAGCTGAGGAGTGGACACACTTCCCTTGCTGCTGGATGTTTTGCATTCTCCTGCAGTTTCCTTTCTTTGCATTGCTGGACATGACCCCTCCAGCCCACCCTGGCTGACCCTACTGGTCAAATTTGAGGATTTTGTCTCCTTGTGGGCTCATAACCCTAATGTTTAGTTTTATTGATAGATTTTGTTTTATGCACACCTCATTGGTTATTTACCAATAACATGTAGATGTGGGTTCTTTCATACCCAAACCAGAACACATTTGTGTATCCGGATAGTTTATACTGTGTGTATTGTTTGCTATATGAACCTAACCTTCATGTTTTTCCTCAGATTTTTCTCAAAGAAGTACCAACCTATTTTGTTCTAGGGGAGCTCTTTTGGTAAAATGTAAGCAGTCTGGGTTCTGTTTAGGTAGTGAATTCAAGGGTTTGATGACTCAGTTTTAGCTTTCTTTCACATCAGTAATAGAGCCATTTATCATTTATCTGAATAAAATATTTCCTTTTCCTCTCACTGTATCTTTAGCCACCCCCAACTCCTTGTTGCTGAAGAGAAAAAAAAGATCTCCTTTGATCTTTCTTTATGGATTTTTTTTTCCTTTGAAAGTAATGGTGAACCAAAAATGGGCGCAAAGCAGTGTTCCAGAATCTACCTTCAGAATCAGTGTATAGGGCCTGAAGAAAGTAAGATTGTAGGTCTTGGGCTTTAGGCATCTTCAGGGTTTAAGGGGACAAAATCAAGAGGGAGCAAGATGAGGGAAGAGTGAACCTCTGCACCTGTACTAATGAGGAAGGTCCACTTAATCTAGAATTATATTTTGACATACAATATAAGATCTTGTTTATAAATTATAAAAAAAATTTAAAGAAAATGAAAGAAAAAGGCTTAAACTCCAGTGCTAGTGCTTTCTTTGCAGTTGCTAGATGGAATCTTTTCAAGCCATACACAGGAATAAAAAGAAAAAAATTTACTAAGTTCTGAGAATCACACCAAACAAACACATGCAAACACACACACACACACACACACACACACACACACCACCACCACCACCACCACCACCATGCTTCACAAAATAGGCAAAAACAAGCCCTATCCCTGTGGGCAATCTGCATTTAAAGTCGAGATCAAATATGATGACTGGATTTGCTGATTTCCAAGTAAATATAGAAAATTTCTGTGACATAATCAGACTTTCTTATCTTTAAACTGGGGCCAAATAGCTTATAATTAACTTAGGACCTTTTCCATATAGTGCACACGTTATTAATATTCCCACACAGTAGAGTGACAGGGGACTCAACTTTAGGGCAGCCATGGATATGTTAAAAGCACTCTATGGATGTATTTCTTTGTATAATTTTAGATCTACTCACTAGCCCTTCCTCTAAACAAATCTATAGTCCAAGCTGATGACACTATACACACACTAAAGCAGTCAACAAGTATGTTTTAACAAGACATGATTAGGGAAGGGGTCCCAAGAGGTATGGTGGAAAGACCCGGAACTTTAATGCCAGGCAGATATAAATGGGAGAAGTGGCTCAGCAGCAATAATACCAACAAAGGAGATAATGACATATGCCCTTGGAACCTGTCTATTTTATCAATAAAAGAAAAATTAGAATAGCCATTTTCCACTGTGCTTATAATAGAAAAAATGTTCAGACACTACCACTTAGCACTACCACCTAAGATTAATATATCAGGCAGAGGATATAGCTCAGTAGTTGAGTGCTTGCATGGCCTATGTGAGGCACTGGGTTTGATCCTCCGCACCACATTAAAAAAATAAAGATATTGTATCCATCTTATAAAAAAATCTTTTAAATCAATATATATTAGATACCAGCCATTCAGCCCATAGTGTGATGTGGTTCATTGGCTTCATGCTGACTTGTTTGGCCAGTGGCATAGGCACTGTGGGACTGCCATAGCCATGTGACCTCTGCAACTGTCACTCTTGTGGCAATTGTACTTTCCATCCTATAGAACAGCAGTGCCTTTGGGGACCTAGCCAAGGGTCTTGCACACATTTAACACTTGGTGGAGGGAATTGAGCTCATCCACAAGTACTGGTTCAATGTGTTTCTTCTAAGTCAGCCTCCAGTTCTCATTGTATTAATGAGACTTGTTCCCCATCAAACAGGGGAAGGACATTGCCCTCCTACCGGCAAATGAGGCACAAAAGTCTCTCACTTTTCAAAAATCTTTAATAATGTAACAAATCTATGGGCTCTGACCTCTATGTTATTATCTTATGCTCGAGGTTAGTTCCCTTTACTACGACCTCTGGTAGCTGAAGCTCCCTCCTTCAGTGAGCGGTGGTTACAACTGAGAAGCCAGAGAAGACACATTGAAATAGTTCACCCCATGGGACAGTGTCTGAAGCGATTAGAAGTGGATATGCCTTTCAGGACACTTGAGAAAGAGGTAGGTGGCAGAGTAGTCCAGCATGTGAGGTTGGTTTGACTTGCAGAGGGGTGGGGCAGAGGGTATCTCCAGAAAGACCATTGGAATGGGGATGTGGTCTGGTGATTTGGCATTGGGTTAACTAAGGGATGCTGTGTGGCCACCAAAGCAAGTTGCAGGAGAAAAGGGTCCTCTGCCTTGGGGCTGCTAACTCTGAAGGCATAACATCTGTCTTTATGGGAGTCCCTGCTCCCACATGATATCTGAAATGTGGACTTTCATCTCAGCATTGGCAACAGCCCTGGGAGGGCCTGTCTTGATGGCTGCGGTCATGCCATATCTGCGTTGTTTGTTGATCCAGTACAGGAATGGGCTGTAAGTGAATGTTGCAGCTTTCATCACCTCCACCTACTGCTGGGCACACTCCTCCCACTACAGCTTCTTCCTCCAGTGTAGAAACATCACGCATCCACCAATTATCAGAGCTCACATCCCCAGCCATACAAAGTACCATGGGACCCACACTGAGGCAGTAAAAAAAAGAAAAGAGACAATTGGCTGACAGAGTGTAGGTTGAGACCTGAACTGTTCCTCATTCCTCTCCTTGATTTGGCTCAGTCATCCATTCTTTCCTTCCCTTCCTCTTGCAAGACTTGCCACATTGTCTTCTCATAGAAGCGATTTTGGCAGGAAGTTTGAGAGGCCACTTTGGCCTTTTTTTTTTTTTTATTGGTTGTTCAAAACATTACAAAGCTCTTGACATAGCATATTTCTTACATAAGCTTTGAGTGAGTTATGAGCTCCCATTTTTACCCCCAATGCAGATTTCAAAATCATATCAGTTACATATCCCCATTTTTACAAAATGCCATATTAGTAACTGTTGTATTCTGCTACCTTTCCTATCCTATACTATCCCCCCTCCCCTCCCCTCCCCTCCCATCCTCTCTATCTACCCCATCCACTGTAATTTATTTCTCTCCTTATTTATTTTCCCATTCCCCTCACAGCCTCTTATACGTATTTTTGTATAACAATGCGGCTCTCCCTCCATTTCCATGTAATTCCCATTTTCTTTCCCTTTCCCTCCCCCTTCATGTCTCTGTTTATTGCTAGTCTTTTCTTCCTGCTCTTCCTCCCTTCTCTAATCTTAATTGCTCTCATTATATCAAAGAAGTCATTTTGTATTTGTTTTTTAGGGATTGGCTAGCTTCACTAAGCATAATCTGCTCTAGTGCCATCCATTTCCCTGCGAATTCCATGATTTTGTCATTTTTTAGTGCTGCGTAATACTCCATGGTGTATAGATGCCACATTTTTTTAATCCATTCATCCATTGAAGGGCATCTGGGTTGTTTCCACAGTCTAGCTATTGTGAATTGTGCTGCTATGAACATTGATGTGGCAGTATCCCTGTAGTACGCTCCTTTTAGGTCTTCAGGGAATAGTCCGAGAAGGGCAATAGCAGGGTCAAATGGTGGTTCCATTCCCAGCTTTCCCAGGAATCTCCATACTGCTTTCCAAAGTGGCCGAACCAATTTGCAGTCCCACCAGCAATGTACAAGAGTACCCTTTTCCCCACATCCTCTCCAGCATTTGTTGTTGTTTGACTTCATAATGGCTGCCAATCTTACTGGAGTGAGATGGTATCTTAGGGTGGTTTTGATTTGCATTTCTCTGACTGATAGAGATGGTGAGCATTTTTTCATGTACTTGTTGATTGATTGTATGTCCTCCTCTGAGAAGTGTCTGTTTAGGTCCTTGGCCCATTTGTTGATTGGGTTATTTGTTATCTTGTTGTCTAATTTTTTGAGTTCTTTGTATACTCTGGATATTAGGGCTCTATCTGAAGTGTGAGGAGTAAAAATTTGTTCCCAGGATGTAGGCTCCCTATTTACCTCTCTTATTGTTTCTCTTGCTGAGAAAAAACTTTTTAGTTTAAGAAAGTCCCAATTGTTGATTCTTGTTATTAACTCTTGTGCTATGGGTGTCCTATTAAGGAATTTGGGGCCTGACCCTACAATATGTAGATCGGAGCCAACTTTTTCTTCTATCAGACGCAGAGTCTCTGTTTTGATATCAAGGTCTTTGATCCATTTTGAGTTAACTTTTGTACATGGTGAGAGGAGAGGGTTTAGTTTCATTTTGTTGCATATGGATTTCCAGTTTTCCCAACACCATTTGTTGAAGATGCTATCCTTCCTCCATTGCTTGCTTTTAGCCCCTTTATCAAATATAAGGTAGTTGTAACTTTGTGGGTTAGTCTCTGTGTCCTCTATTCTGTACCATTGGTCCACCCGCCGGTTTTGGTACCAGTACCATGCTGTTTTTGTTACTATTGCTCTGTAATATAGTTTGAAGTCTGGTATTGCAATACCGCCTGATTCACTCTTCCTGCTTAGTATTGCTTTTGCTATTCTGGGTCTTTTATTTTTCCATATGAATTTCATGATTGCTTTATCTATTTCTACAAGAAGTGCCATTGGGATTTTGATTGGCATTGCATTAAACCTATAGAGAACTTTTGGTAATATCGCCATTTTGATGATGTTAGTTCTGCCTATCCATGAACAGGGTATATTTTTCCATCTTCTAAGATCCTCTTCTATTTCTTTCTTTAGGGTTCTGTAGTTTTCATTGTATAGGTCTTTCACCTCTTTTGTTAGGTTGATTCCCAAGTATTTTATTTTTTTTGAGGATATTGTGAATGGGGTGTTTTTCCTCATTTCCGTTTCAGAAGTTTTGTCGCTGATATACAGAAATGCCTTTGATTTATGTGTGTTGATTTTATATCCTGCCACTTTGCTGAATTCATTTATTAGTTCTAGTAGTTTTTTTGTAGACCCTTTTGGGTCTTCTAGGTATAGAATCATGTCATCTGCAAATAGTGATAATTTAAGTTCTTCTTTTCCAATATTTATGCCTTTAATTTATTTCGTCTGTCTAATTGCTCTGGCCAGTGTTTCTAGAACTATGTTGAACAGAAGTGGTGAGAGCGGGCATCCTTGTCTTGTTCCAGATTTTAGAGGGAATGCCTTCAATTTTTCTCCATTTAGAATGATGCTAGCCTGAGGCTTAGCATAAATAGCTTTTACAATGTTGAGGTAAGTTCCCGTTATCCCTATTTTTTCTAATGTTTTGAACATAAAGGGATGCTGTACTTTGTCAAATGCTTTTTCTGCATCTATTGAGATGATCATATGGTTCTTATCTTTAAGTCTATTTATATGGTGGATAACATTTATTGATTTCCGTATATTGAACCATCCTTGCATCCCAGGGATGAATCCTACTTGATCATGGTGCACAATTTTTTTAATGTGTCTTTGTATCCGATTTGCCATTATTTTATTGAGGATTTTTGCATCTAGGTTCATCAGAGATATTGGTCTGTAGTTTTCTTTCTTTGAGGTGTCTTTGTCTGGTTTCGGAATCAGGGTGATGTTTGCCTCATAGAATGAGTTTGGAAGAGCTCCCTCTTTTTCTATTTCCTGGAATAACTTGAAAAGTATTGGTATTAATTCTTCTTTAAAGGTTTTGTAAAACTCCGCTGTATACCCATCCGGTCCTGGGCTTTTCTTGGTTGGTAGTCTTTTGATGGCTTCTTCAATTTCATCCATTGATATTGGTCTGTTCAAATTGTGTGTATCCTCCTGACTCAGTTTGGGCAAATCATATGTCTTAAGAAATTTATCGATGTCCTCACTATCCTCGATTTTATAGGAATATAGGTTTTCAAAATAATTTCTAATTATCTTCTGTATTTCTGTAGCATCTGTTGTGATCTTGCCTTTTTCATCCCGTATGTTAGTGATTTGAGTTCTCTCTCTTCTTCTCTTCGTTAGCATGGCTAAGGGTCTGTCAATCTTATTTATTTTTTCGAAAAACCAACTTTTAGTTTTGTTAATTTTTTCAATAGTTTCTTTTGTTTCAATTTCATTGATTTCTGCTCTGATTTTAATTATTTCTTGCCTTTTGCTGCATTTGTTGTTGTTTTGTTCTTCCTTTTCTAGGGCTTTGAGATGAAGTGTGAGTTCATTTATTTGTTGGTTTTTCTTTTTTCTGAGGAATGACCTCCAGGAGATGAATTTCCCTCTTAAAACTGCTTTCATTGTGTCCCATAGATTTCGATATGTTGTATCTGTGTTTTCATTTATCTCTAAGAATTTTTTGATTTCCTCCTTTATGTCTTCTGTAACCCATTGATCATTAAGTAACATATTGTTCATTTTCCATGTGATATAGGATTTTCCCTTCCTTCTTTTATCATTAATTACCAGTTTCATTCCACTATGGTCGGATAAAGTGCATGGTATTATCTCCACACCTTTATATTTACTAAGGGTTGCCCTATGGCATAATATATGGTCTATTTTTGAGAAGGATCCATGTGCTGCTGAGAAAAACGTATATACACTAGAAGATGGTTGATATATTCTATATATGTCAGTTAAGTCTAGGTTATTAATTGTGATATTGAGTTCTATAGTTTCTTTATTCAACTTTTGTTTGGAGGATCTGTCCAATGGTGAGAGAGGTGTGTTGAAGTCACCCATAATTATTGTGTTGTGGTCTATTTGATTCTTGAACTTGAGGAGAATTTGTTTAATGAACGTCGCAGCACCATTATTTAGTGCATAAATATTGATAATTGTTATATCTTGTTGGTGAATGGTTCCTTTTAACAGTATATAATGTCCTTCCTTATCCCTTTGGATTGATTTAGTCTTGAAGTCGATTTTATTCAATATGAGGATGGCCACGCCTGCTTGCTTGCGAGGACCGTGTGCGTGATATATTTTTTCCCAACCTTTCACCTTCAGCCTGTGTACGTCTTTTCCAGTCAGATGTGTCTCCTGGAGGCAGCATATTGTTGGATTTGTTTTTTTAATCCATGTTACCAGCCTATGTCGCTTTTTTGGAGAGTTTAAACCATTAACATTTAGAGTTACTATTGATGTATATTTTGTACTTCCAGCCATGTTTGATTATTTATCTCTTTTTTTTTTTATAGTTTAGTTTGTTTCTCCATGGTTAGCTTTCCCCACACCATCTGTCCTTATTGAGGTACTTCCCATTGTTGGCTTTGGTTATTGTTATTCACTTCTTCCTCGTGTAGTGTTTTGTTCAAGATGCTTTGCAATGCTGGTTTTCTGGCTACAAATTCTTTTAGCTTTTGTTTATCATGAAAGATTTTTATTTCGTTGTCGTACCTGAAGCTTAATTTTGCTGGATACAGAATTCTTGGTTGGCATCCATTGTCTTTCAGTGTTTGAAATATGTTGTTCCAGGATCTTCTCGCTTTCAGCGTCTGTGATGAAAAATCCGTTGTTAATCTTATTTGTTTACCCCTGAATGTAATCTGTCTCTTTTCTCTTGCAGCTTTTAATATTTTCTCTTTGTTCTGTATATTTGATATCTTCATAACAATGTGTCTTGGCGTTGGTCTACTGTGATTTTGTGTGCTCGGTGTCCTGTATGCATCTTCAATTTGTATATCTGTTTCCTTTTTTATTTCTGGAAAGTTTTCTGTAATTATTTCTTTTAGCAGGTTACTCATTCCCTTGGTTTGACTCTCTATCCCTTCCTCTATCCCGATCACTCTTAAGTTTGGTTTTTTTATGTTGTCCCATATCTCTTGGATGTTTCTCTCGTGGTTTTTAACCGTCCTATCAATGTTGGCTAGACTCTTTTCAAGATGATATATTTTGTCTTCATTATCTGAAGTTCTGGCTTCTACTTGCTCCATTCTATTAGTGATACTCTCATTTGAGTTTTTAATTTGGTTTATAGTTTCCTTCACTTCTAAGATTATCGTTTGATTCTTTTTTATAATCTCTATCTCCTGATACAGATGCTTAACTTCTTCTTTTATCTGTTTATGTAATACATTCTCAATGTGTTCTTTCGCTGCTTGAATTTGCTGTCTCATATCCTCTTTAAGGTTCCGTTCCATCTGTCTAAGGTGTTCCTTGAGCTCTTTGTATGACCATTTTTCTGATGACTCTAGGTCCTCCTGAATATTTAGGCTATCCTGCATTGTTTGTACTCCTTTTCTTCCTTGCCTTTTGAAGCTGCTCATGTTGCTTCTTGTTCTGTTTGACTGTTGAGCTATTGTTTACTCCTATAAATTTATTTGATGCTTGGGATGAAAGGTATTAGAAGGGAAGGGAGGAGGTCACTAAAGAGAATGAGAGTAAGCAGGTAGAATTCAAGGAAGGGGGAATAAGAAAATTGAAAAGAAATGTAAAGACAGAGGAAAAGAAGGAAAGATAGAAAAGGATAGAGAATTAAAGAGAATTTAAGGACAAATAATAATAATAGAAATGAGAGATGAAGTTTAAAAATGGAATAAAATAAGATAAGATAAAATGGATTAAAAATATCATTTAAAAAGCCAGCAACAATAAAAAAAATAATAATAATAAAAAAAATTAATAAAAAAAAAAAAAAACAAGAAAAAAAAATATTTATAAATGCAGTCCTAGAGTGCGATTAACTGTTCTTCCAGTAGATGGCGCTGTGGCCACCGGGCCAAGTTCCTCCTCTCAGTGGTCGGGATTCAATCTCTGTGCAGCAGATCTTCCACCCGGACTGGGCGGGTCTCCACTCCTGCTGTTCGCCCTGTGGGCGGGGCCTGTTGCCGAGCCCGGCGGGGGTCGTTTGTGGCGCTGGGCTGGCAGTTTGGATGTGGTCGTCTGGAACCCTGCACCGCCAGAGGGGGTTCACAGATCTGGGCCTGCTGGAGCCGGGCAGGCAGTGCCCTCTCCCCCACTCACTGCAGCATGTGGGCAGCGGCCGCCTGTCTGCGGCTGGTGTCAATTTACAGAGCTGGACGGGCTCGGGCTCAGGCAGGTAGCGCCCGTCGCCACTGTCGCTGCAACGTGTGGGCAGCGGGCGTTTGGCGGCAGCTGACGACCACTCACAGAGCCCAATGGGCGGGGGCCCAGGCAGGCAGGGCGGGGGCCCAGGCAGGCAGCGCGCGCTCCTAAGCTGGCTGCAACGTGTGAGCAGCTGTTGGCGGAGGTTCACAGAGCCGCCAGCGTGGGTCCAGGCAGGTAGCGCCCGCCCCCAAGGTCGCTGCAACCCGCGTCCGGGGCTGGTTCACCATGCCGCCGGCGTGGGTCTGGGCAGGTAGCGCTCGCTCCCAAGGTCGCTGCAACCAGCGGCCGGGGCCGGTTCACCGAGCCGCGGCGTGGGTCCAGGCATGTAGCGCCCGCCCCCTAGGTCGCTGCAACCAGCGGCCGGGCCGTTTCCCAGAGCCGCCGGCTTGGGTCCAGGCAGGAAGCGCCCGCTCCCAAGGTCGCTGCAACCAGCGGCCAAGGCCGGTTCACCGAGCCACCGGCATGCGTCCAGGCAGGTAGCGCCCGTCCCCAAGGTCGCTGCAACCAGCGGCTGGGGCCGGTTCCCAGAGCCGCCGGCGTGGGACCAGGCAGACAGCGCCCGCTCCTCTGTTTACCGCAACGTGTGGGCTGCAGCCATTTGGCGGCAGCCGGCGGGACTGTGTCCCAGCTCTGCGTTGCCGAGATTCAGGCGTCTGGGACACGCTGCCACCTCCAATTAAACTTACTAGTTCCAGGCAGGTCTCCTTTCAGCTGAATTTTGCTAGAGGTTTCTCAGTAGGACGCCTGTGGGTGTATTCTTTCTGATCCCGTTACAGCGGAGGCACTGACAGTGCTGTTTCCTCGCTGGCCGCCATGTTGTCCCCCCCACTTTGGCCTTTGACAGACGAGGAACACTAGGTCTACAGGGGCCATGACTTACACGGACTCTGTCAGAACTTCTGGCTCCCAGTCCGGGACCCATGCCATTCTTCAGACTGAGAAGCCTCACTAAGGGCAAGGTCCTTGAGGAAGTCAAAGCTCCCCACTTGACAAGGACTCCCATGTATCTTTTCTGTTTGGGCAGAACGTTGTCTGTGTCTTCAAGGAGTCCTCCCTTTTCTGGTGGAGTCTGTTTCTTAACTGCTTATCACTTTATGGAGGCAGCCACCACCCCATACCCACAAAGGGTATTCCCCTACTCTCTAAGGATGAGAGGGACACTTACAACCAGGAAGGCCCAGGTCCTCCTTTGAGGAATCCATCATTTTGAGGCTTGAGGAATCCATGTGTACGAGGCTTGTTACCAGGCCTGTGGTTCTGGAAAGAATGAACTCACCCACTCTTCCCTCCACCAATGGGAGTCCTCAGAAGGCCCCAGCCCCATTATTTCCTCAAGATGAGGTCACCAGGTTCTGAGCACTGGGAATTCCAGGAGTGGCAGTTGTGGAGTGGATGACAGTTGATGGAAGGAAGGGACTCCATCTTGTGACATGTCATGAGCATAGTTTTCTTCCCTCAAAGAATGGTCCCAACACAGAAACGTCTGTTTCCAACATCATAAGGGGAACACACAGAACAGCCCCCATTCCAGGGCCCTTACACACTCAGGAGCTTATAGTTATATTGTGAAGCATGAACACAGAAAACTAATGGATATTCCTAAAAAATAGATATATAAACGACTCTTTTTGGTGAGGAATCTATCTCTGAGCATACAGATTTCCTTTTAAAATATTTAACTAATTATTAATTTATTTTTTAATTTATTTTACTTACTTACACATGACAGTACAATGATCTTGACATATCATACATTTTTATCTGATGGGATATATTTTCTCATTTTTCTGAGTATACAGGTTGCAGAATCACATTGATCATGCATGGGCTGGAGATATAGCTCAATTGGTAGAGTACTTGCCTCCCTTGTACAAAGCCCTGGGTTCAGTCCCCTGCACCACCAAAAAAATATCTTAATTATTAATTTATACTTGGTGCTGATCATCAAACCCAGGGCCTCAAACATGCCAGCCATCATTCTATGACTTAGCCACAACTCCAGTTCCCCATGTAGCTTTTCTTATACTTTTCTTCTTCTTATTGAAGATCTGTTTCAATGTGCAAAAAAAAAAAAAAACCAGATATATTGTTTTCTACAAGGATTAGAGGCACAATAAAGCTGTGGGGATGGGGTATGTTATTTTTTTATTGTAGGTGTTAATTGCTTTTTATTTTCTATTTAAGACTCTCAGTTCAATCTTTCAACATTGAGATGATGTAAGACCCAACTGCAGGAGAAGTAAAACAAGTAATGAATTGGCATATTCCACGAAAACATGTTCTGCTCTGGAAAGAGCAAACATTTTATGGAAATATGAGGAAAACGTGATAAATTATATGAACATGAGCAAACTTGTCTTTCTTGGTCTTACTCTTACATACCTAATATACGTGTATTTCATTTTTTTCATTCCTGTTACGTACATCTAATATAAAGCCATCAATATCCTATACAGGATTTCTGTATTATCTTTCTAGTAGGTATTCTGTTCCCATTTTCTCCCTCTACATATCATATCCTCACCAGCTGAGTCCTCTTAAATTTTGCTTGCCTGATAGGGAAGCATAGTATACTGGTTCAAACATATACTACAGAGCCAATCTGCCAGTTTTAAATCCTAGCTTTACCACCTACTAGCGGCCTGACATGGAAAAGTCTGTTATTTTTTTTTTTTTTTTAAAGAGAGAGTGAGAGAGGAGAGAGAGAGAGAGAATTTTTTTAATATTTATTTTTTAGTTATTGGCGGACACTACATCTTTGTTGGTATGTGGTGCTGAGGATCGAACCCGGGCCACACGCATACCAGGCGAGCGCGTTACCGCTTGAGCCACATCCCCAGCCCCAAAAGTCTGTTAATTTTTTGAGCCTTAGATTCTCTACTATAAAGTGGAGATAACAGTACATTCTTGAAAGCTTTTTGAGAATTAAACATATTAAGCTCTATAAAGCATTAGAATAATGCCTGGCAGAGAGTGAGGTCTATAGTTATGTTCTTAAAAGAATAAAAATAAATATTATGTTGGGAATCTGCTTGCAAATGTTAAGTAACTTCTCATTGCTTGCTTGCTTGCTTCCTTGCTTTTTTTTTCTTTCTTTTCTTTTCTTTTGCATTTATAATCCTCCAGTATTCCAGAACCTTCCACAAGAAGTTTCCTGAACTCTTTTCTTCATATTTGGCCACTGTATGCTTTGGTTTTCATTGCCACTTACATTTTTATGTCTCAGTCTCCTCTAATTAGACTTTAAGAAGCTATTTTTGGCATTTCATGAATTTTATTTTGGGTATATGTACTAATTATGAAAATAATAATAAAAGTAGTACTCAGGTATTATGCCTATTTCTTCATATGCCTTATTTTATTAAATTCTCATGACTACTCTCTGAAGGCAGTATTGCTATCCTCACATTATAGTTGATGAAGCTGGAATTAGTCTCATAAATTTCAATGCTGATTCATAAATTTTGCTAATATCATAAATTATATTAAAATGATCAGACTATGCTTTTCTTAAAATAAGACAATGTTTTGAAATGCTATTTTTCATAAAAAGACAAACAAACCTTAGGCTGCATTAGTTGAGTGGTTTGCTTAAGTTCTAGGAGCTAATGAGTTCTTTTGTGTGCTATATTTTGGTTAGCTAGACTACACTTTAATTAGTATCTTCAATTGGGACTTGTGTGTGTGTGTGTGTGTGGTACCAGAGATGAAACCCAAGGCTTACCACATGCTAGATAAGTATTCTACCAGTGAGCCATCGTCCTGGGGCCTTATATTTAAGTGAGAATGTTGACAGAGCAGAGCAATTATAGGGTAGGATGACCCTGCTGAGGGCCATTACCAAGTAGGAAATTTCCTTGCCAGCGTACCCCATGTTAATTTCGCTGTTGACATTGCATGTTAGGTGACCCTGCCCAAGGACGAGGGTGGATCCAGGATTAGGGTGTATCCTGCAGTTTGAGGAAGTATCCCAATCCTTGGGTTTAGGGCGTTCCCGGTTTAAGACAAGTTTAAGGCGTTCCCAGTTTAAGACCTTGGATTTTAGGGAAGTTCGATGTTGAGGATTATTGCTGCTGGAATTAGGGCGTTCCTGCTGCCTAAGCTCCTGTTGAACTCTCGTGAGATTCAGAGAGCATTTTGGGAAATAGCCTCGTGGAGTAGGTGAATTGGGTGGCAGGAGAACTGGGATTGCCCCAGAACGTGTGTGGAGGCCGGTGTGAGTTCGGGAATAAAGAATTGCTGTTTGAATCTACAAAGCTGTGTGGTGGCTCGTGATTCTGTGCCCAGCCAAGACTGCGGCATTTGGTGGCCCGTACTCGGGATGTCTGAAGCTTGGGGGTAAGTGAATTTGCTCGCTCCTGAAGGAGAGCAAAAAAAAAAAAAAATGGGTGACTATTTCAAAAAGCAATGTGTTCTTGTTTTGATTTATTTTGTTTTTATTTTAAGTTGCCTGTTCCTAGAACTTTCTCAGGCAAACTGGGGAAAATGGTTGACTCGAGGTTTGAAGTTGTTCGCCTCCGAGGAAGAGAAATTGTTAGAGGAAGGAGGCACCCCAGTGAGACCAAGAACAGTTAGGGCATATGTTGATACAGTACAAAAATGTAGCCCATGGCTTTTTAAAGACGAGTTATTAAGTCTATCAATGGGACCATCATGGTATCCTGTAGAAGGATTTTTCTTCAACAAGAAAGAGATGCCTAGTTCTGTTTATTATACTTGTCTAAGATCTTGGTTTTTACAGACATCTGATTAATTTACAAAGCTAACGTGTTAAAATATCAACCACAAATATAAAATCAAGTGCTCTTTACTTATTAAGTTCCATAAGGTAATATATTTAAACATTATGTGTGTTTTCGTAAATTGGTAAATAGAAAAAAGTTTAATATTGCTTTGGTCTGTGTCTTTGCTGAAACAAGGTTACTAAGTCTTAAGATTCTATCAGGTGTAATTTATGTACAAAAAGTATAAGAAGTTTCAGTTGGGTTTCAATTACAATATTATAGTACCTTAAAAAACATGAAAGTATTTCATCTTATTAAAGTGGAGTAATTTGTCTAAATTCAAAAATTTTATAAGGGTTGTTTCAGAATGTGAATTTATAAAAAGGGTTAATGGTTGAAAAAGATATAAAAGGATTCAAGATGTGGAAATATATTTTAATATAAAAGGTTAAAGGAAAAAGAAATGTTTCTAGATGAGATAATCTCTGTGTGGTAAAGTTAAAAGTTGTAAAATGCCATTTAAAAAGATTTTGAGGAAACTAGACTTAATTTAAAAGCTTGAGAAAGGAAGAAAGAAGAAAAAGGTATTTGTACATGGCAGATTGAGCCAAAGCTTCTTAATGGAGAAAAAAAAAAAAAGCCTTTGGTTGAAGGGCAGCCATGTAAACTAACATTATGCGATTTAAACAGAATCTAAGCCTCGTTTAAAAGAGTAAAGCTGTAGGTGGTGAAAAAGTACATTTAAAAGTACAGTATAGATGATAATTAGAAGGCTTTAAAAGGTTAAATTGAAGGTGGTGGAGATACTTTCATGGTGGAAAAAAGATTGCTTTACTCATCAAACTATTACTATTAAAATGTACTTATTAAACCAAAAAGAGGGAGATGAGATAATCTTTGTGGTAAAGTAAAAAGTTGTAAAATGTCTAAATAAGTTGCAAAAGGCTTTAAAAGGTTAAATTGAAGGTGGTTAAGATGCCTTCATGATGGATGGGAAAAAAAACCCATGAAAATGGGAAGATAATAAGATAAAAGATATTTAGATAAAGAAGATTAAAAATTTAAAGTGGAAAACTTTAAAAACAGAAGTACAGAAAGGTAAAAAAAGAGAGGAGATGTAGAAAGATAATAAAGATATAGGAAGATAAAAAAGATGTAGAAAGACAAGAATTTTAAACCCACAAAATAGGAAACAAAAGAAAACTAGGAGAGAAAAAGGCAACTAAGGGTAAATATAAAAACCTTAGAAGAAAACTAGAAGATAGAAAATGGTTGAAAATGTCAAGTAAAAGTATTTCAGATAGAAAATGCAAGAGGCTAAGACAACTATGGTTTAAAACCACATCAAAAAATTAAAAGGACTAAAGTAATTCTAAAAACTAAGGCAGAATGCTTTTGAATGACTTAAATTTAAAAGGATCTTATTAGGGGTATATATCCCCCAAAGATAAACTTAAAATAACCCTTTTTACTCTAAACTTTTTAAATTTGGATTCATCAGGACTTAGTGCTGCGGAAAGACATATGTATCCGAAAAATGTACATAAGCCTAAGGTACTTTGGAAAGATGTTCTAACAGGACAATGGAAAGGTCCTGATTCAGTTATTGTCTGGAATCGGGGTTCCGTCTGTGTTTTTCCGCAGGGAGAACAGCAGCCGATTTGGATTCCAGAGAGATTAACTAAAGCAATTTCTACAGAAAAAGAAGATGATTTGACTCAAATCCATAACAGCTGATATCCAGAGCTCCAGTTTGGCTATTCTTACATCTGCGACAGTGATTAACCATGGTGCTTTTTTCAATATCTATTTTATTATTGCATTTTTCCCACATCGTAAAGTTCTATTTTATTTTTGAGCTCATACAAACCTAGGTTAATGTTTTTCTGATCAGTTTTATTTTTTGACTGTGTTTTATTTTTCGACTGTGGAGTTTTTAAACATTGCAATGGAGATTTCACCTAGGTAAAACTACAAGGCCTTTATTGTCTTATGTGTTGTATGTTATGTGTGCACATTTCTGTTTTGTGTTGTATGTCTGTATGTGTGTATGTCCATATTTCATATTTGAGGAGCGCTCATGAAATAATGGATCCGAATTTTTTTTTTATTCACGTGATTTAAATGCTTTAATTTTAATTAGGTAAACAGCTGTTAATGATTGTTTTTAAAGGTGGTTAACAGATCTGTTTGCTTACTAATTTAAATTAGGTAAACAGCTGTTAAGGATTGTTTTTTAGGAGGTTAACAGATCTGTTTGTTTACTTTCACCTTTCCTTTTCATTATATTTAATAATTCTGTTCAGGATAATGTCTCTTTAGCATCATTGCCAGAATTTCCATCTCCATCCCAGTGCCGGTGAAGACTAAGATAAAACCAAACTACAGCTTCTATGATAGCCATCACAGTAAACTGCATAAACTGATGCATCAATGAAATTAACTCAACAAGTAATGCTCAATCAAGGACTCGATTTACTTTGGGAGGAAATGGACATATTGATAGACTCCTCCGATTTGAACTGCCTGCAGAACTTGCCTGGACTATATATCAGTTGCATGCATTGTGAAATATCATCTGATGCAGCGAATTGTGGTACTGCTGGCATATCTTTGCTGATGGTGTCACCAGTGATGCAATTTCCTTGCCAGCGCACCCCATGTTAATTGTGGTAATGCTGGCATATCTTTGCTGATGGTGTCACCAGTGACGCAATTTTTCCAAAGGAGCTGTCAATTGGCTTGGTGTCGTGGCATTTCTGTATCCTCCTCCCTTCTACTAGTGATGGTCTAAAATTTGGGGGCCAACAGAGGTGAGGCAAGAACCTCACCCCCCCACTGGCACCAAGGATATTTGGGGGCCAACAGAGGTGAGGCAAGAAACCTCACCCCCCCACTGGTGCATAGGCCTTTCCACAAGCATGGCTGAATGCTGGACCGGTAGTCAGTGACGGGTTGATCTGATTACAGTGGATTCAACCTAAGACAGGAGGCTGACGCCTAAAGGTCAGTTTTCCCATGACGGGTAAGAACCATATGTTGAATTGGACAACCTACCAGGCACGGTCCTTAAGCCACATTGCTTGTTGTTTAATTAATCAGAAGGGGGGAGATGCTGAGGGCCATTACCAAGTAGGAAATTTCCTTGCCAGCGTACCCCATGTTAATTTCGCTGTTGACATTGCATGTTAGGTGACCCTGCCCAAGGACGAGGGTGGATCCAGGATTAGGGTGTATCCTGCAGTTTGAGGAAGTATCCCAATCCTTGGGTTTAGGGCGTTCCCGGTTTAAGACAAGTTTAAGGCGTTCCCAGTTTAAGACCTTGGATTTTAGGGAAGTTCGATGTTGAGGATTATTGCTGCTGGAATTAGGGCGTTCCTGCTGCCTAAGCTCCTGTTGAACTCTCGTGAGATTCAGAGAGCATTTTGGGAAATAGCCTCGTGGAGTAGGTGAATTGGGTGGCAGGAGAACTGGGATTGCCCCAGAACGTGTGTGGAGGCCGGTGTGAGTTCGGGAATAAAGAATTGCTGTTTGAATCTACAAAGCTGTGTGGTGGCTCGTGATTCTGTGCCCAGCCAAGACTGCGGCATGACCCATTCTTGAAGACCTCCTCACTCAGAGGGCACTTTGGTTATGATGCATTTCCTGAATTCTATGCTGTCTTTAATGTCATGCTGAGCCTAGAATGTGTCTGTTATCTCCTCCTGCCTTATTTCATTTCATCTGATTGAAGCAATCAAGGGAGAATGTGTGGAAGAAAAAGTATATAGGCTCAGGTTCAGAGAACAGAAAAGACTTGGGGGGTCAGTTATAGAGAAGATTGTTTTACAGTGAGAGTCAATTACATAAAAAGGTACAGAAGACAATAAAAATAATAGTAGTAAAAATATGGATACTGAGCATGTTTGTGATATGTTAAGGGATTTTAAAAAAGCAAGACACAGTATTGCATATGCACTGTATCTATTTATACTATAACAGAAAAATGTTCTTAAGACATACTAGAAACAGATTTATCAAAAACAAAAACAGTGATTCTTTTATGGTAGTAAGAATATAGGCAAATTTCTCTTTTCCCTATTTTCTAATCTTGCAATTTTATTATATAAATTTTTATTCCCTACAATTTGGTATTTGCATGATAAGGTTCTACTCTGCTGTCTTTGTTCTTTGATTCCAGGCAGAGGGAGGACTTCTGTCTGATATATACCATAGTCACCCAGCAGATTCTGTCTCTTCCTTATATGAAAGACTTTCAGGAAGCAGGATTTCAAAAGCTACCTCTAACACAGCAAGAATAACAAATAAAGGTTAGCATTACTTTTAGTGCTTACTTTGTGCTAAGCACAAACTTGTACTTGTTCATCTAGTCTTCACAACAATCCTGTGAGATTGATATTATTGCAATTTTAATGATGTTATTTAATGAGTTTGCATGATTTGCACAAGGTAGCATAGCTAGCAAATTGTTGGAGCGAGGATCTACATCCATGTCCTCCTGATGCCAGACCCTGAACTCTGAATGACTGATGTTATGTCTGTCAGAGACAGGCCCACATTTGGCAGGGAGATGAGGGTTTGGGGAGAAAAGAAAGAGGATCCAAAAAAAAAAAAAAAAAAAAGAGGATCTCACACACAAGGCACATCTTGAAAATAGTGATTTCAAACATCATAAAATCAATTTATCTGATAGAATTTGTTAGTAAGAGTGAAATCTTTGAAGGTCTCCTACCATTTCCATGGGCTTTCCCTTCTCTCCCCGTTTCTCTCCCCCCATTCGTCTTTGTTTACTGTAGTCTTTTCCTCATGTTCTTCCTTCCTGTTCTGTTCTTAGTTGTTCTCTTTATATCAAAGCAGACATTTGGCATTTGTTTTTTAGGGCTTGGCTAGCTTCGCTTAGCATAATCTGCTCTAATGCCATCCATTTCCCTGCAAATTCTATGATTTTGTCATTTTTATTGCTGCGTAGTACTCCATTGTGTATAGATGCCACATTTTTTTTATCCATTCATCTATTGAAGGGCATCTGGGTTGGTTCCACAGTCTAGCTATTGTGAATCGTGCCGCTATGATCATTGATGTGAAGCCAGTAATCTTTACATGAAAGAATTCCTTTGAAACATAAAGCAACATCATTTTAAGGATCAAATCTGCTCAAGCAATAGAAAACAAAGTGCTTTTTTCAGAGAACATTAAATTGAAAATCTGCAGCTCCATATGTTTGGAATTCATGAATTAAAGAAAAAAAATGTAATCAATCAGTTTCCAGGACCTGAAAGTTTCTGGTTTGCGTTGTATTTTCATGAAGCAACAATGAAAACAGAATTACATGGAGGTTGTGGAAGATATATGTAGAGGAAAAAATCATCATAGTTGCAATATAGAAAAAAATTTAAAAGAAAAGAATGACCTCAAATAGAAAAAATAAAATGATGAAAAGTCAAGAAATTAATTAAAAGGAAATCGAAGGAGCAATTGAGAAGATCAATAAAACCAATAGGAACTCTTATGATCAGAAGACATTGTGTGTGTGCTTCCTAACAAAGACCCAGGAAGAGGTGGTTGCCTATCCCTTAGCAATCAGGTAATCAGAGACAATGTGCTCTTAGTCACTAGACTTCCTTCTCAGCTTCAGAGATGTGAAAACAGGCATTAAGAATGGCCATTCCTTTGTGTGGCTCCCAGGGAGGACTTAATTGTCAATAAGCCCTTAGGCAAAGAAAGTAAGCAACCCTGCATTTGAGGGACACAGCTAATAAGATGAGCAGAATTGTGGAAGAATTGGGGTCACATATGATGTTGGGACAGTAATTAATTGTTAACAGAAAAATATGCAAACTGTGTCCTGGACAAACTTATCTCTTTGTAAAACCCAGGGAAAACAAGGGGGATGTGTGGGAGCCTCCCAGGCAGCATTAATGAGTTTCTGATGAAAAAAAATGTGTCTGACAGGGAGGAATCAGATGGAGAGTCCCCTTCCCTGTGACCTTCCTGTCCCCACACCCTCCGTTCACCCTCCAGGGGGTGGGAGGAGGACCCTGTACTGATAGACAGGTGAGAAGGGATTGGCAGGAAGAGAATTTAACAAAATGCTTAAATAACTACTATTTAATTGACTTTAACAATTTAATAAATAAATTCAGAAAAAGAATTTAATGGAACGATTTTTAAAATATCAACTTGAGGACTGGGGTGTGGGTCGGTGGCAAAGAGCTTTCCAAACATGTGCAGGGCCCAGAACTGCAAAATTAATTGATTGATTAATTAATTAGATATCAAATTTGATATATTTGAAATATCTACCATTTTACATTTACTCCTAAGTGGGGGAGCTGTACCAAAGTCTATTTTCTGAACAAAAGAAATCGACTGAAAACATTTTTATTAACATTTATACTAATATTTATATTATTTGGTAGTTGTCATTAGACCTAAAAATAATAACATTTCCAGTCTTCACAAAACCACTGCAAGAACCCTGTATCCTCATGTTATGGGTTAAAGTCTTGGGACAGCAGCTAATGGTGGCAGAGCTAGGATTCTTGGTGACTACCCAGAAGGAAAGTCTAGCTGTTTTTTTTTTCTCTCTCTCTCTCTTTTTTTTTTTTGATTCATTATTATCTTCTAATTAGAGGAAATGGTGTGTGCTGACAGGTTACTTCTCAGCCAAAATAACCGAAAATAACTCAGAAGAAATATTCTTTGAGGATTATAATGAAATAAAGACTTTCCGGACAAATAAAAAAATGGCCTTTGTTACCAGACTATCCACACAAAAGGAAATATCAAAGGGAGTTCTCCAGCCAAAATGAAATAATCCAAAGTCTTTGGGGGAAAAGAGAGAAGAAGAAATAAAAGTAGCACAAAAATGTGAGTTCACAGAGTGATTAATGGCCACAAAAAGGAGTAATGAAAGCAGTCACTTGAGGTGTCTAATATATGCACACACACACACACACACACACACACATTCACCCCACATGACAAAGGCCCCCCACAAGCTAGAAGGTGCATAAATAACCTTCAACAGTCCTGAAGTCTCTGCTTTCTCCTGAAAAAGTAACATTTAGCGTTAAACTTCAATAACCACATTGCAGTCTCTAATCACTGAAAAGAAGAGTGAAATGGTTTGTGATATCCCATTCTATAAAGAAAACGTAACTAAACATCATATGGCTTGACAAAACACAAAAGGAAAGATAAAACAAGCAAGTCGAAAGTTAAAAAGCAGAGTAATTTGACAGCCAAATGCGTGAGAAGTTCCATCACATGGAAGGAGATGGAGTCTTCTAATTAAAAGACACAAATAAATGTCTCTCTGGATCAAAACAAAGCTCTCATTATAAAGGACTCACTTAGAATAGAAAGAGAGAAAGATTGGGAAAATTATACCATGTAAACAATACCAAAAAGAAGTCGGTCTGTTTAGGAAAATGTTTGGCAGAGCACTTGTCTAGATCAAGGCACAAGCAGAGATAAAGGTAGGCTTCGGGAAAGCTTCAAATCTCTGAGAAGATACAATCACTCTTCCAGTGTGTACTTGAATAATATCCTCATAGAACTAAAGCAAAAAATGGCAACCAATGGACAGATGGGTATTCACAGCAGTTCTCTACCTTTAAATGCAGATTTCTTATAATAAATTAGGGCTTTAAGTCTATAACTTATATACTCCTCCCAAAGAGCAAATTAAACCAAAAGAAAGTACAAATATGAAAACAGTAATCAAGAAGAAGCAAAAATTGAACTAAATATAAAGCAAACTGTATGGCAACCGGCAATATAGAAAATAGCATCCTTGGAAAGACCATCAAGTTAAGAAAATATAGTCAGAATAATCAGAAATAAAAAGTTGCAAAAAATAAATCTAGAAATAAAAAGAGGAAACAATTATACGTGTGAAAGACATTGAAAAGACAAGAAAAGTATTGTAGGAAACTTCATGCTAATAAACTTGAACATTCAAATGAAATGCAGAAATTCATCCCAGAAAAGTCCAACTTTATAAAACTGACCCAAGAAGAAATAGAATATCCTACTTCTAGGATTCAAATTATTTCAACAAAGAAAACTCAAATAGTTACATGAAGGCTATTTTAAAAATACCTTGCAATCTCAATAAAGCCCTGGGTTGCTTTTGTAGGAGCATGACGGACTGGTTATAAAGTTATATGCAGATGTTAAAGGCCAAGAAGAGCAAGGATCCCCCCAACCTGAGGATGAATCATGGATGGGCCAACCCCTCCTGCAGGGTGAGGTCCAACAAGAAGCTGCTGTGAGGAGGAAGCTGAGCCAGAAACAGACCCACGGAGGCATGGAGACTGGCTGGCTGGCCTCAAGGAGTCCCTTCTGTGCAGGGTGCCCCTATTCCAGGAAGGAAGCGAGCCATGCGGTGTAGAAGGCATACTCTGCAGAACAGGCCTCTGAGTTGGGCCAGCTCCAGTGTTCCACAGTGTTCCACCAGGGCAGGAGGCCCTGGGCTGCTCACCTCGAACAGTTCCTCAGGCTAGGACCTACATTTCATTTACATTTTTCTCATGTAATATTAAAGTGAAGCCTTGTTTAAGAGATGCCACTTTTGCTTCTCAATTTGATCAAGTTTTTAAAAAAATGATTGTAGGAAGCATCAAGGATCACATTCTCATCCACACATGTGCCTGCCCCTCCAGGAGCACACGGGAAGATAACGGGAGACTTCGCAGCCCTTGGATTCTTTCAAAAAAATGAAAGAACGTGTTCAAAGATTACCTGAGAAGAGCTTTATGAAAGTGCACTTTATGGTGAACATAAATAGAAGCAATTTAACATTTTTATAGCAGTGGATTATTTACAAAAATTAGGCTTTCAGCAACTAATGAAATACTATTCGTCATTAAAATTAATCTTGAAAAGTTCCATTATCCCATTTACACCGGAGACTGAGGCAGAGGGATCATAAATTCGAGGCCAGCTGGGGCAGCTTAGTGAGACCCTTCTTCAAATTAAATTTTTAAAAGGGATAGCGATGTAGCTCAGTGGTAGGGTGCTGGCCCAGCATGCGGGAGGCCCTGGGTTCCATCCCCAGTAACAATAAATAAATAAACAAACTGAAAAGCGATGTTAACAGTGTAAGACAAAAAAAAAAAGTGGTTTTTATAAAAGAGCAAATCAACACTCTGTGGTGCTTACAGTGTGCCACTCCACAACCTGGGCACCTGAAATTCAACACCTGTGCTGTTCATTCTTCAAGACAATAATGTGATTTAGGGGCTGTGCCTATTTGGTCTGCACTGCTTGGAGCAGGGACCACCCAAGCCCCTGTGTGGAACGCCACACTGTCTGCATAGAGGGGTATGTTCTATAAGTTTTCTTTTTTTATTTCCTGTACGGGGAATGAACCTAGGGACTTAACCACCAAGCCACATCCCAAGCCCTTCTTTAATATTTATATTGAGACAAGATCTTGTAAGTTGCTTAGGGCCTTGCTAAGTTGCTGAGGCTGACTTGGAACTTGTGATCCTCCTACCTCAGCCTCCAGAGCAGCTAGGATTACAGGCACTCACCACTGCACCTGGTTTGTTTTTATTAAAAAAAAAAAAAACTTCAATAGATACATACATATGTAGAGAAATATGAAAAAAATATCACCAACACATTACTATCTTCCTATAATGGGCAGAAAAGTGAATCTGAAATATTTTGTGACAAATATGAAGAGTGGTTGTGTTGAGAAGTACAAAAACGTCTGTTTCTATATGTTAAATCTGCCATCAGTATTCTGTAGCTTTGAAAAAACGCCTAGATTAATCAATTTAATAAGGAAAAAGCTTTCCTTTGACAGTACCTCATGCTGGGAGTGCTTGGCGACGAGGCCTGCTCATTCGTAGGCACTGGGGAGCAGGAAGAGAAAGAGGAAGGACCAGGGTCCCAAGAGCCTTTCAAGGGCATGTCCCCAGTGACCTGGCCCCTCCCACTGGGCCCCACATCCTGAAGACCCCACCAGCTCCCATGGCACTCCAGGTTGGCCCCCGAGCCCCCAGCACATGGCTTTGGGGAACGTGAAAGGCTCACATGACAGCACCTGGATTCCTGATGGTTCATAACAGGTTGGTGGCTGTGATATGGTTAAATGAGAAGCTACTCACAATACTACCAGTGGTGACAGGCACCTAGCAAGCACTCAAGAGTCAATGTCCCCCTCCTGGTGCCTCATCCTCATCTTCATCGAGGAAGAAGAAGGGTGCAATAGGAACAGTAGGCTCTGGTTTCCTACAGGATAGATTATTCTACCGAGGTTTATTCACAAGAGCAAGACACGAGAGTCTTTGGAGCAAACCGCAGGTCACAATGGGGTGGATCTGCTGACCAGCCTCCCTGGGACCTTCAGAGACCCCAGGGACAGGCTCTAGAGGACAGAAAGGCATCTCCCCTGCCTGAGCAGTGTTTCCATGGCAATGCCAGCCCTGTCTTGTATCCTGGTAGATTCAGAGTGCCCTGCCAGGAATCTAAGTTGGGGTAACCAGTAGTGTTGGGAGTGGACTGGCTCCAAAGACTAATTTCCTCTTCTTGGGGAAGAAGAGCCATCCAATGGTGAGCCCTGCTGGCTCACATGATCCTTACCCACCAATCAGACTAGCCCTGCTGGCTCACATGATCCTTACCCACCAATCAGAAAGCACCCCAGCCAACTGTCAAACCGTTCAACCATTAAATTGTCATAACTGTCAAACTGCCCCTGGCTCTATGAATATGCAGAGCTGTTCCTCAATAAACGGGCACTTTCTCCGACAGCAAGCCTTGATCGTTCTTTCAGGTAGGGACATGGCCTCCAGGAAAAGGACTCCACTGGTGGGCATGAGGATTCTTACAGAGTGGAGCCTGCCGGGGTGATTCAGCCCTTGGAGAGCTCGGGGCCCAGAAATCTTGAACATCTCTGGACAGCTCATGAGCACTCTGCTCCTGCTCGGTTCTCTGCGTGCTGAGATTCCACAGATGATGACTCAGGCAGGCCTCCATGCCGAAGGTCATAATGTCCACAGCACGATTCAGCCTCCAGCTTCTGGCCCCAAAAGTTGTCACGTCATTCAGATGCATCAAGGAGCACACCAAAGCACAGAACAGAAGCCTTCAAGGTGGGACAGCATTTAGCTCAGCCACACAATCTGATTCTGCTCCCAGTGACATGCTGACAGCCAAAATGAACCCTGTGTACCTCAGTTTCCTTGTCTGCAAGATGGGGCTGAAAAGAGGACCTAGGTTTTTAAGGGATAGAAGGAGTTGGGACACATAATGTTGGACGGTTCCTTGCCCAGAATAACCCTTTAATACAGGAGTGGATGCTAAGCCTAAAGCGAGTGTGCATGTAACCCAGTAAAGCTGTCTCCCCGTCTACCACACTGCACAGTGCTGTAGGTCACTCACGTTTATAAAACAACACTCCTGAGAGGTGACAGGGGCTATTTCCATTGTTGGTGTCTTTCCCTTGCAAGCCCATAGAACTGCAGGCAATCACACACAGGTAAGTAAAAGTAAACGTGTTACGTAAAACAACTTCTGTCCTCCCCTGCCTTTAAAATACGAGAAGGCTTAGACATAAACACAGGTGTGAAGTCCTTTATTGTTCCTATTAGTGTGAAAATGAGGTTTTGTAGTGTGGGGGGTTTGCAGCTAAATCAACCCTGTTCCCTATCACCCAGGGCAGAGAACTCAGGCCTTCTGCAGTGACCACACATTAACCAATGCATATTAGATGTGATACAGAAGCTGTCACTGCAGATTAATTGAAAATCTCACTCTGCAGGCTCCAGGGTCTCAGCTAGTGATGTCACATGGGCGCTCTCACCATTAACGGTGACTAATCAAACACACGTGAGTAATAAGTCTCACTGTCAATGTTCCCCTGAGCAAAGGGCCCAGCCCCAGTTCCTCATTTCAGAACCTGGAGCCCTACGGTTGGGCAGCAGTGTATGAAGACTGAAGTGGGTGTGAGGTGCAGGCCAGCTGGACAGGGTCAGCTCCTGTCTCTGCCACTTGCTGTGTGACCTAGGGAGACTCAGGTATACATCTGTTTCTTCATCTACAAAATGGGAATGATGGTGACTGTCCCAATCTCATGTGGCCACGTGGACGGTGGGGTGGACCAGCACATGTGGACACACCCAGAGCAGGACCTGGCATTCAGGGGGCACTGAGCAAGTGTTGGCTGCAGTTGTTAGTATTGCTCTCACACGTGCACAGGTTGGGGTCCCCCCAGGAAGCACACGGTACAATCCAAGTGGGACCAAGTTTAATAAGGACAGTATTTGAACAGACTGGCTGGGTGGGGTTAAATTAATAGGAGATGGCACTGTCCCCAGGACTAATGTCAGTGGGGAGCATCAGGCCAACCCCACAGCCCCACCCCAGCTGGAAGAACAAGAGTAAGGAGCAGTCACCAGAAGCCACACACAGGAGCCTCCAAAGCCACGGAGCTCCAGCTTGAGCTAAAGGACCCAGAGGATGGTCCCACAAGAGGACAAAGAGGGGAGGAGGGTGGACAGTCCCTGGACTTTTCTCTCCTTTGGGCCCTATACTCCCAGGGCCCCACCTAGGAAAGTAACCACGAGCAAGAGTGTGGAAAAGCCCAGGCAATTACGAGCAGGCCCATGTCCAGGGTTCAGAGCAGCTGAGGGCGGGCTAGGGAAAGGAGGGACTTGGAGGAACACCCAGCAGTGTCAGCACCAGCTCTGTCCTGCATGCCATGGGTGTCAAGACACAGAACAAATGTTGCCAACGTAGCCACAGATACCATTTCCAAGAAATACCAATGGGACAGAGTCTGGCTCTGGCTTGGTGACAGGAAGAGTGACAACCCCAACAAAAACAACTCCAATTAGAATAGTGGCAGCAACTGGCAGTTCTAGAACCTTAATAGTCTTCCGAACCCTCCATGTCCTACGTGGAGTCACAGTTCAGCCTTGTCCCATCCTATAGTGAAGTCGCCATTTGTCTCCATTTTACAATAAGGACATGCAGGAAGCTGGTGACTGGTCAGGACCAGGACACTTGGCGGGACTCCTGCTTGGGTTTCTTAGCAAGTGAATGGAGGCCTGTGGACAGAGGGCAGAGGACTCGGGGGTGCAAGACGGGTCATTTACTTACCTCTCAACCATGCTGGGTGTCCTGCGGGGCACTTTACATTCCGGTAGATCTCTCTGGGAGCTTTTATGGGAAAAGATGAGCACACACACTTGTGCTTAGGCCTGATTCTTCTTTCAAATTCATATTGGGTTAAAATGAAGAGAACAACGATTGGTGGAGATGTCAGGAATTTTTGTAGGGAAACAATTTTATGGGTTGCACACAAGTCCTCTGGTGTTCTCATCGGTTTTATATCCTGAGAAAAGGTGCGTCTTCCTTTTTATGTGAAAAGCACTTAGCCATAGGCTGTTCCTTGCTGTGAGCTATTACCTTCCCACAACTTTTGTGCCACTGTCGCCATCATCATTGTAGATTACATCCCCTGCCTTGCTGGGCGTCCAAGCAGCCTGTGTCTCTGGTCGCAGGAAAATCTGAAGTGGAAGCTGCTCCCAGCCAAGTCCCTCTCTGCCCTCCTGGTGTTCTGGAAAGTCATACTTCAGCAACTGTGTCCCCTGCTGGAGGGGTCACATATGAACCCCTGCACATGGCCCTGCTACGTCCCTGTCTTCTTGGGAGTCTACACAGAAGGACAGACCAATCACTGGGGAGGGGAAGAGAATAACACCACAGTCCCTCCTTCAGAGATGCCCACGACAGGTAAGCTTTCTTCCTCACCTTGCACCATTTAAAGTCTTGAAGCAAGTACAGAAGCTTGAGGGTGATTGGAAAATTATTAAATGTTTCCTCCTCAAAAAGAAAAAAAAAACAATCATGGTAAATTCATGCTATAATTTCAGGATCTCTCTTCTTTCTTGTGAACTGGCCAGAAGGTGAAATTGACATCATTGTGTGCATCCAGGTCTGTGTGTCAGTCTGGGTAGCAGCAAGGGGGGTCTGCAGTCAGTTGGCGTGTTCGAATGTAAATCTGTGTAGCTGGAGCCAGGGATGGTGGATAGACTTAGGGAAGGAGGAAAATGCCCCTGTTCAGTTCCCCAGCAGGGGTGACCTGCCAAATCCAGGGGAAAGTAATAAAATCCTCCACCTGGGGACTCTCCTCCAGGCTGTAAAATGTCGATAAAGGGGGTGTATGACCCCTGGGCCATCCATCCTGCATGATCTAATTAGCCGGGATTCACAAACCAGAGTGTCCCTGAGGGTCAATGAAGAAGTTGTAGACCCCCTTCTTCTTCCCAACTTCTGCTTGCTCCTAACACAGGAATGGAGATTTGACAGACACTGAGAATAGCACTTCAGCTTAGAATGGATATAACAGAAAAAAGGGAGGCTGAATAACCAAGAAACTAAATATCCATTTCATGTCATTTTCAAAAAGCAGCAAATTACAGAAAATATTTTTTTTGAAATTAGCAAAGGTAGGAAGAAAATAAAAAGGTCAGAAATTTGTGAAACAGAATCAAAACATGCAATAGAAAAAGTCACCAAGTTCAAGACATATTTCATTGCAACCATTAAATAAAATTGACTCAAGTCTCAGAAGATGGAAAAATAAGTACAAGAATGTATAAAGTGCAAATATCTATATTGAAAATAAAATAACACTACAGATCCTACAGATATTAAAATAGGAAAATTATAATACAAATAATAGTCAACATGTGGAAATTCAGAAAAAACAGCCAAGGTCCTAGAAAAATATCAAAATATACAATACAATTGATCCAAGAAGCAACATAAAATTAGAAAATAATCTGTTTAATAAATGAGTATCCTATCTACTTTTGTCATAATTTCCTAAGCGTCTTCTACTGTATTATACTGTTTTACCTTTATAGCACTTTCTGAAGTCATGTTCTCCTCTCCATATCCACTGCCTGTGTCCTTTCACAAAATGTAACCCCATGAAGATAAGAGTCCTCTGCTTCCTGACCCCAGCCACAGTTCTGGAATCTAGCATAAGGCTGACCTACCAGTTAGTTCCCAAAAACATTTTAAACAAAGACACACATGAGGAGTAAAATTATATGTATTATAAAGAATTCACCATTGGAGAAAATTTTATGGCAAAAAAAAATGTTGTCAGGCAATAGTGGTGGCTGTCAGCACAAACAATAGGAAATCCCACCACAGAGGTGACTTACAGAGATTATCCCCCCTCTCTTAACTGTACTTCCTGGAAAGCCTCCTTTAATAATGCTCTCTTGCAAAACTTTGAAGATAATTTTTTAAACCCTGTGACATTGGTCTCCTTTCCCCCAGACCACTGGTGGTGCTGCATCTCTCCTGCTCTGCAAGGGTCATCTGCGGCTCCCCTTAGCAGGGCCATCTCCTCCTCCTCCATTTGGCAGGTGAACCTGTGGGATTAACAGTTGGAGAGATGACAGAGGACATTCTGGTGGCAGATGTTTGATGTGGCTTTCTGAGCACTGCTGTGTGGTAATGTTTAACAAAGACAAGGGGAGGGCTGACTCACACTGAAAAAGGTAGCTTCCATTCTGCACTGTGGTCCTTGGAATCCCAGGAGAGGGCCTGGCTCCATGCAGCAAGCTCATTGCAAGGAAAAGCCATTCTGATGCTCAGTGAGGAGGGAAGGAGAGCTGTCAAAAAGCACAGGGAGGGTGAGTAAGAGCAATCACATTTCCCACTCACCTAGGAGGATCCAAAGAGACCACAGAAAGTGCCAAACTCAGCTGTCAATATTTACATTTAAATCAACGTTGATTAATCTTACTTCTTTGTTGATACTAGGCCCTACCCTTTCTTGCATATTTTCTCTTGGAAGTATTTCCAGTGGGCCTGTTTATGGAGGAGGCAGGAGGAGAGCCAAAAGCCAACCCTTCAACACCCTGTTCCATTGATACCTGTCTCAGGATTCCTGCTGTGTTCTCTGGCCATGCTCCCAGAAATGGCAATGAATTCTTCAATGCAGCAATCCACTTCTTACTATCTGGAAAGGAGATGCAGTTCAGGCTCAAGTTCATAAGCTGTCTTCAGTAGAAGACCCTCCACACACCTGCTAATGATTCACAAGGAGAGCCAACTTTGGAACCAGCCAAAAGAAAGTATTTTCCTATAGAAATTCATTGGATTAGACAACGGGGAATGAGGGAAGGGAGGGGAGATGTGAATAGGAAAGACAGTAGAATGCAATGGACATAACTTTTCCATTTTCATAGATGAATATACGACCAGTGAAACTCCACATTCTGTACAACCCCAGGAATGGGAAGGTATACTCCATGTGTGTCTGCTGTGTCAAACTACACTCCACTGTCATGGTATCTAAAAAGAACAAAATTTTAAGAAGAAGTAATAAAAGAACCTCTTCTTCTCAATAATACTTATATTTTACTGAATAACCCCAATGACTATTTTTAAATGTGTCAATTTTTTTTTCTGGAATAACTTTTAGTTTCATGATGGACTTATAAACAATTAAGAAAAACCAATTATGGCATTGGTAAAATAAATAAATAAATAAAGCGATTGTGGCCGAGGTTTGTCCAGCCCCACTGGATGAGTCAGCTAATCAGGAGGAGAAGCCGGAGGTCACTCTTCTCTCCTCCCTTGCCCCCACCAATGCATTAGGTTTTTTTTCTATCGGTATCACATCAGGCTCAGGGCCTTTGTCAAAGGCTAATCTAGTGTTGAGAGACCTAGCATGACGTGGCTGCCGAGATTGCAAATTCTTCAGAGTCCCCTGGATTCAAGTCCTCGCCCTGCTACTTACCATTCATCTAAAATCATGCAATTTACATCACCTCTCAAGAGAAATTGTTCCACTTCCTCCCGTGTAAATTAGGTATGTAATGTATACACTATAGTTAGCTGATTTAATAAAATAATGCAGATAGTTGATACCAAATAAGAGTTCAGTAAACTTTAAGACATTAATTTTGTTTTTGTGCATTGGGTTACTATGTGATCTACGCTGCCTCACTGGGAAATACCTTAAAGACTGTGAAGTGCTGTTGATTTTAGGAAGTGGAGTCTTCAGTGATTTTGCTATTTCTTAAACTTTCAGACCATATGTTATGATATCACGTTTATTACAAGCATTTATTGTTCAAATTTTATGTTGCTAGACTCTTCCTTTTGAAAAAATAAATAACATATGAAGACTTTTTTATACTACTAGATGTTTTGGAGATAGGAGTCAAGACTGGGAGATGACTGAGAGCAAATGCAATGTAATACGAAGTTGCAGCGGCTGCTTCGCTAAGTGTGTAGGGAGGGCTCACAGAAGCATGCTCAGGGCTCTCCTCCTTGCTATGTCTCTCAGAAAGCCTGCTTCTGCAAACCTGCCATTATTTATGATCATTTTATCAACCACAGAGTACTTAACACATGTTTGGAAAGAGTTAACTGAAACAGCTATGGGAGAATCTTTTTCTCTCATGCATGAAGAAGCTTTGTTCATGAAGTCTACACTGCACAGTCCTAGACTGCATTGAAAAAGACAAGGCTTGGAGGAGAGGGTTTGACAGAGCTACCACTAAGTAGACCGTGCATACAGACGTAGTACCACCATGAACACTGAGAAACTGAGGGAGGAACCAGACTGGAAACAGGAGGACCCCTGGACAGATCAAGTGAAGTCTCAAATAATTCATCCTCCAACCAGATATTCCAGGTCTCTGTAGCAATATGGAGCCTTCCTGGTACCCAGGAGCCACAGGATAGGGGCTCATTTGCATTTAAATTAAATTTGCATAAATATTTTAGTAGAACTAAAAAGTTCCACTGATCTTGTTGCTGTTTGGCAGGAAAGTTGGTGGCAAAGGTGGAGAAATCCTGAGCTCCCTCTGGTCACCTGGAGATGGATGTGGAGACCCAGACCCTGGCGTCATGCGTTCCCCACTTAAGTAAAAGGAGTTAAGGCTCTTGGCTCTCCTTCTTCAAGTTACAGATGACTGAAGAGGCTCTTCCACACTTTTCTAGAGTCTTTTCAAAATCCAAGAAACAGTCTCAGTTAAAATAAAGTGAAATTGACATCTCATTAAATTCTGGAAATGGGGAATTGGAGGCAGGTTGTGACAAAAGTCAGCAGATGAGGCCACTTTAAAAATACCTTCTTTGATATAATGAGAGCAACTAAGAACAGAGCAGGGAGGAAGAGCAGGAAGAAAATATTAACATTAAAAAGAGGCATGAGGTGGGAGGGAAAGGGAGAGAAAAGGGAAATTGCATGGAAATGGAAGGAGACCCTCATTGTTATACAAAATTACATATAAGAGGTTGTGAGGGGAATTGGAAAATAAACAAGGAGAGAAATGAATTACAGTAGATGGGGTAGAAGATGGGAGGGGAGGGGAGGGGGGATAGTAGAGGATAGGAAAGGTAGCAGAATACAACAGTTACTAATAGGGCATTAGGTAAAAATGTGGATGTGTAACTGATGTGATTCTGCAATCTGCATTTGGGGTAAAAATGGGAGTTCATAACCCACTTGAATCTAATGTATGAAATATGATATGTCAAGAGCTTTGTAATGTTGTGAACAAACAATAAAAAAAAAAATACCTACTCCTATCCCTCCCTGGAACACCAAGTGCCTTCCCATCACCAGCTTGCAAAATATACATGCATCCTGAAGTGACAGAAAGACGTCAAGTTAGGGGATGAGTTTAAGCCAAGCCCATCCAACAGAATGACAGCACAAGTCCAGCACAGGGCCTGAGGGTCTTCATCAAGGACCCCCGTCCCCTCCCAACCTCCCACCACTCTACTGCAGCAGATTCTGACAGCTTCCAGTCACTGGGTCTTAAGTGCCTCCAGCCAGAGGCATGAACTTAGGGCCTTGGATGTGCAGGAAGGTGGGACAGCCTCCCACACAGCTCACATGAGTTTGATTTGAATGGCGCCCCCTGGAGATGTGCTGGGTCTGGGTGAGTTCCTGGGAGACTGAACCTTGCGAAGCCTGGTCACTTTGTCTGCAAGCCCAGCAAGACCCGCCTGTTGTCCTCAGCCTTCCTTCCACTTCTATACGGCCAGTTCCTCCCACTGTCAGGAATCAGAGTTTCCCCCATGAAATGGATTTCCAATAACTCGATTTTTACCTGTAAATAACTCTCCGATCAGAGCAAATAGATGTTCACCCCTCATATGGCTTCTGTCCAGTGAATCAGGGCTATTGAAATGCACACAGCAGAGATGTGGCAAACGTTGCCAGATTTGAAGAGGAGGTGTTTGCCATGGGCATATTTTCTTTAAAAAAAAAAATTGTGTAAAAGAAATGGCCAGCCACATAATTGTTTCTGTTTTTTAAAAGAAACATGTCTGGCACAGTGAGAAATCAGTACCATCGGGTTGAGTAAACATTGTGGAAAGAAGTTCATAGAACTCCAGAAGGGAGCTGAATTTTCCTGAAATAATCCATATTTCAGTTTCATAGATTTTTATCTACTGAAAGATATAAAGCATTCTTCTTATCAGTCATGGAAATTTGACAATATCCAATACAATTTGTTCTCGAAACTTCTGAAATTTTCAGGAATCACTTGTGTCTGAATCTAGAATCGCTTGTTGTCCATATCTTTTTAAAAAAAAAATTTAAATTTGTTTTAATTAGTTATACATGACAGTAGAATGCATTTATGCACTTTGATATATCATACATAGATGGGATATAATTTCTCACTTTTCTGCGTGTACATGTTCAGAATCACCTTGGTCATGCAGTCACCTATATACATACAGTAATACTGTCTGTTCCGTTCTACTGTCCTTCCTATCCCCACCTCCCCTCCTGTCACTTCCCTCTACCTCATCTAAGGTAACACTACTCTTCTCTAGTGCCCCCACCTTATTGGTTGTTGTCCGTATCTTGAGGGAAGGGTGTTGCTCACACTTCTAGAAGCTACTGCCTGTTCATTCCTTCTGGCTGAACCCAGTCCTTTGCAGGTGTTCATCACCAACACAGTCGACACTGGAATGTTCTAGTCTCTCTCTGGGAACTGGTTTAGGAACAGTTGGGCCTCTGATGGCTTTGGATCAAAAGATAAGCAGGAAATTCTCCTGGGGACAGCATTAGGGGACTGGCTGACTCTCCTGACAGGAAGACAGCTTCTAAGGGATCAGCCACTCTGAGGAGAGCAGAGCAGGCCTGACAGTACCTGAGAGGTGACCCGCCAGCTAAGCAGCCTTGGGTTTTCCAGAGAGATGGCGACTCTTGTCTTTGAAGCCTGTTGAGTTGGGACTTTGTGTAGCAGTAGATGAAAAGACTCAACAGACGTGACGTAAATGGCCATGAGCTGCTACCTCGGAAGTCCTCTCAAGGAAACTCACAATATCACAGAAATCCAGCTTCCCAGGAAGAATGAACACCTCCAGGACAGAGATTGCGCTATGTGATTCATTGATGCTCAGAACAGGAACAAATTTGAGAAATTTTGTTTTGTTTGTTTTAATTAAATTTTGGGATAATTTTTAGTATTCTTGTGTTAGTTGACATTTTCTTGCTGTGACCAAAACACCTGACAGGAACAACTCAGAGCTGGAAATGTTGACTTGGGGCTCACAGTTTCAGAGGTTCAGTCCACCGTCAGCTGTCTCCATTGCTCTGAGCCCCCAGGTGAGGTAGAGCATCATGGTGGAAGGGCCTGGGGGAAGGAAAGTGCTATGCTCCTGGCTGCCAGGAAGCAGAGAGAGGGGGCCAGGCTCTGACTCCTGTAACCACGCACTGTCCTCACTGCTGGAGACCAGCACTGCCTTCCCAGGACACGCCCCCAACAACCTAGAGACCTTCCCCTAGACCACACCTCTTAAAGGCCTCACCTCTGAACCTTGTCACACTGGAGATCAAGTTCCCAGCACAAGGACCCTTGGAGGATCGGGGATCCCAGCAGCTTCAGCCATGGGGGTGGTGCTACAGAGCCACTGGGCCTGCAGAGTTTCCCTTCCTGGGTGGCATTTGCTTCTCACGCCCACTGGTTGATGGTGGGCTGCCCAGGAGGCATGGCCCTGACCATGAAGGCTCTCTGCAGAGGAGTCAGTTTCAGAGCAGGCTGGGAGCTGCTGGCTGGCACTTGGGTGCCAGGATTGCCATGGTGTTCCTGATACTGCTCTGATTGAGTCCTTGTATCAGCCCCACAATGCAGGAAACTTAAATTTTCTGCTTTACAGATGAAGAAAGGAAGTCCAGAATAGCTCTGGGACTTGTAATCAGGAAGTGGAGATGACTTAAGGGAATCTGAGGGCAGGTGAGGTGGTGGTCTATTTACTGTGTGACGGCAGCTTTGAACACACCTTCTTACCTTCCTAACTTGGCCCTGTGCAATTTTGGGTTTTGCCAGTTCAAAACCATGGAGTGTAAGACAAGTTAGAATCAAGTACTGGAAACTCAGGTGCCTGGGTGGGTGAGGTAGGCGTGGTGAATGTGGCCATGTACAAGGCAAAGAGCTCCGGGAAGACTGGGGCCTGGAGACCACGTGTCCTGTCACAGTGGAGCCAGGAGATTCCCCCAGCTATGTCTCACTCATGACCCCTTCTACATGGGAACCCTTTGGATATAGGGTCTTTGTAGGTATAATTAAGTTAAGGTCTTTGGATGAGATCATTCTGGCTTTAGACTGTTCTTCATCTACTGATTGGTGTTCTTACTTAAAAGAGCAAGATGAGCAGAAAGGAGGTTTGGGACAGAAACAAAGGAAGATGCTGTGTGGGGACAGAGGCAGGGATAGAGTGTGTCCGGTCCAAGTCAGGGTGCATCTGGGGGAAGCAACAGATGTGGCCCTGCTAATACCCTGATTTCACACCTCTGTCCTCCTGGATGGAGAGGGGATGACTGTCCATTGTTCTAGGATGTTAAATCAGTGCTAATTTGCTTGGTCAGCCTCAGGGATAAAAAATGCACCCATCTAAAACCCACCGGGATATTGCTTTGAAGACATGGGGTCCCTGACCCTCCAGATTTACCCAAAGCATCAAGAATATGTCATTTGATCACCAGGTCTCTTTATTGGTAAACATTCTCAAACAATTCATTTTTTTTTTAATGGTTGTTTTACAAGCTGGTGCAACTGCGGGAAGCAGAGAGGAGCGGCCTTCAGAGAGCAGGTTAAGCCCTGCAGATCTGGGGCTTGGTTTGGGACCTGAGCTGGTTTGATTGAGCTGTTCCAGATGAGCTGTCTGCTCCCTGGGAGTTCCACCTGACAGGCTGGGGGTTGTTGGTCTGAATATGTTTTACAGTTCTCCCACCTCAAAGCCAGAGGGACCATTCTTTGCTACTTAAGCCACGGACCCACCTCGGAGGCTAGGGGCATGGAAGAATGAACTTGATAATTGACCATAAGGCCTTAAGCGGAGCATCTCCACGCCCCGGGGGTGCTCCATCTGAGATGATGGATGCCTTCTCATCCTCCACTAATGCCTGGGCTTTGACTTCCAGATTCGTGAAGAAGAAAAACCTAATAGGAAAACATGGTTGCAGCCCTTTAACTGTAGCCAGGCTCCCTCGCAGACTGGGACATTACTCTCACTAAGCAAAGGACAGTCACGTGTGCTAACGAAGCCCAGGAATCCAGGCTGTGCTCACTGTCTGGCTGCAAGATCATATTTCACGTGCTGTCCCATACCCCTAAATAGACCACTCTCAGAAATGTGTTCATCTGTACAACAAAAATGAAAATCAGGTCAGCGTAAACAAACATCAACGTTTTCCACATGCAGAGTAAAGCAAGGACCTTCTCTTTTAATTCTATATGTTAGCCTTTTCTGCCAGTTCAATTAAATGTTCACATGTACAGAGAAGAAAAATGATGTGTTTTCAGTTTAGAGAGTCAAATGGAAGCCAGGATCTTTATAGTGGGTTGGATCTGTCAATCAAAACCCACAAGACCATTTGTGCAGTCAGGGAGTTTTATTGCGCTGGCCGTGAACCTCAGGCACTGGCTTGGTGTTGGTCTCCATTTCTTGTTTTGTTTCCTGACAAATCAGTCCTCCGGTTCTGTTCCACGTGGACAGGTACCGCACCTGTTTTGCAAACCAGTATCTTCTGTCCATCACCTTGTGGAATGCTGGGAACAGAAGCCACATCCACCTGGATGAGCAGCAGAGTTTGTCTTCTAGGGACTTAGAATTCCTGGATAAAATAGGTAAGAAGGGGTAGAACAACTGTGAGCTTAGAGGTTCTTGGCATGTGTCTGGGTCCCTCCTCTTCTGCACATCTTAGGAAAGCCCTGTGCCCTTTGTGGGGTTGGTTATCTCATCCGTGAATCAAGCTACTCAGCAAAGTCCTGGCTGGTAGGACTGCTCCCAGCTGGGAAAATGAGTCCAAACAAAAGCTTCCTGGGCCAGTTTCTTTTTCAGATTGACATTTTACCATGTGATTCAGGCTTGGCCAGTGAGGTGGAGATAAAGGCTGTGATGACCTTAGGTGACACCTATAAATAAAACTAAAACAAGGAGCTGACTCAAGTGACAATTGTTCTCTTCCCTTCTCACCTCTCCTGTCCTCCTGTCTGGAATGTGGAAGCAATGGCTGGTTTAGAGATGTCATTTTGTGATGGGAAGGAAGCTTTAAGAATTAAAGCCAGGGGCTAAGGATGACAAAGCACTGAGAGAAACCAGGACCTGTGTGGATTAGTAATGCTAAGGTTCCACTACACCAGCCCTACCACCTATGCCTAGGATATATGAGAGAAAAAGTAGTATTTACTTTTGGGGGAGGGGTCTAGGTTACCTGCAGTTGAACAGAACTCCTAATTGGCACATGGTCTGCACACAAAATCTTCCCTAGTCCATACACCTTAGGCATAAGTAAACCTCACCCCACTATTCTACCCACACCCATCCTCAATCAGCCTCCCAACTCCTCATCTTTACTAAATAATGAAGAATTAATTTTCTTTCTCTATTGTTGTTTAAAAAAAATACCCAGTGGGCAATAGTCTTTATGACCAGAACACCTTGATGGTGCCCCTGGCTAATCTAATGCCCAACCCAAGATCCCACAGGTTCCAGGGTTGTTAGAGTCTGTAAACAAGTCAAGATGGCACCTGGCATTTTGCAGAGGGAGTAATTTGTGAAGTAACGCCAGAGAGCCATTAAGTGTGGAGATTCCTTATTGGTTGACTGCTGTATCTAGTTTATGTTAATTAAGATAAGCTGTGTGGAATGTATATATACCCCTCCTGTCCTACAATAAATGGCTCCCACTCCAGCTGTATCAAACTACACAAGTTGCTCGTCACCCCTGGTTATTTTGCTGCAGCCGGACTGCGGCAGAGGGTGTCAGCTCCTCTGGGGTCCTGTTCTGCCCCCTGCCTGACCTTAGCCATAGCCTGACATCAGACATATGTACCTGCTTCAGGCCACTGCAGAACACGTCAGGGCACCAGGGGTACACAGTGTCTAATGACCGTGAAATAATTGTTTTCTTGAAAGAAGTGCAACTGCGTTGACACTGGGTCACAGTTTTTTTACTAAAATGAAGGTGATTTTAAACACGGTTTATGGAAGGTACGTGTGGTTTACATCAGGTCCTGCCGAAAGCCCCAGAAATCACAGATGGCATTTCCATTCATTACTAGAAACTGAAAAATATGTACACCCAAACACATTTTAAATTCCCAGCATCTCTGAGATGGTGGTGATTAGGGAAGGTAGATGGGATTTATAGAGATTTAGGATCAAAAACCCCTCATTAGAGGGTGACGGCCCCAAAGTTGGAATGTTAGAGCCTGGATCCGGTTGCAAACAGAGCTGGGTAAATGTAAGCTTTATCTAATGACATCAAAATGGCACACCAATTCTCCTTTTATTAATCACAGAAATAAAAAACAAACAGCAGGAGATGTAGCTCATAGTTTAGCCTGCTCCCCTAGCATGTATGAGGCCGTGGGGTCAACCCCCAGTGCCCCCAGAAATAAGGAGACAAAGATATTAGAGAGGAAAACTCACAGAGGACCCTTTTAAAGCTTTTAGTGAAATCAAATCAGCTGCTAAAGCACAGACCTTTGCCACATTCGTAGAAATTCTTTTTAGAAAAAACAGAAATAATCAAAACTATCAGGCAATCATTTTGATTTTTTTGGGATTATTTCTTCCACCGTGATACAATATTCAGAAATAGATATTTAAAAAAAAAAAGTTGGACAAGTGGAAGTCAAAATTTCCTTCTAAAGCTAATAAGTAAAACTGAATTATCTCTTACTTTATTTTTTTCCTTGGAGTTTTAAAAATAGAGCGGCCCCTTTCTCCAATAGAGATTGACCTCGCCATGTCCTGGGGACCTCCCTGTCTTAGGACATCACCATGCAGCACGTTCAGTGGTGGGAGCACTTCCTGAGGGAATCAAGGGGGGCACTGGCTTAATGTGACCCGAGACAGGAAAGGCCAGCACCCGTGGGCGCCCAGTAGAGCATCATGTGTAGTCTGAAGAGCCGACCACTTCCGGAGGAGGGGGACCCTGGGAGACACCCAGCAGGTACCCCTCCTTCAGGGGGACAGACATCCAGGCACTTCTTTGGAGAAATCTCTCAATTTCCCATGGAGAGAGGGAAATTCCTTGTTTTTAAAATACTGTCTGAATAACACCAATGTAGACCCCACTCCTGAGGCTCCCATCTCACCTGTGTATCTGAGCAGGATTTAGTGACCTCAGTTTCATAGGACCCGGGAAGAAGCAGAAAGGCTGGAGGGGAGGGAACGGTATGAGAGAGACCAGACCTGGTCTCACAGAACAGAAGAAGGAGAGCCAGTCTCTTCATCTTCCCTCCTTCTTAGAAGGCATCTGCAGCTCAAGTGCAGCCTGGCTTACAGCACAGGGACAGAGGACACCGGGGATCCTCAGCCATCAGCCACACTTCTGCATAGAAATGACTCTCCTAATGTTCTCCCCGTGTCCATCAATGACCACAAATCCAAGAGAAGGAAGGTCTCTTTCTGCTCGTCATAACCTAGAGGACACATGCGAGTTTCCTGGATCATGTTCTTCTATGAGATGAGGAAAATCTCTCTAGGAAGTTTGTGTGATGTCAACCACAGATGACAGATGGCAGCTCAAACTGGGTAGAGCACAAAGATACTTCTAATCACATGGGAAGTCCTGAGGGGGAAGCACAGGACACTGATTCAGGGTCCCACACTGCACTGGAGGACGCAAGCTCTTTCTCTGTTTCTCCAGGCTTGGGTGACCTCGTCCCCAGATGGCCACAGAGGGCTGTCGCAGGTTCAACTTCAAACACAGCAGCGATCACAGAAATGACTAGCAATACCATCCCCTCCCCACCTGCTCCCTCTGCTTCTTCCTGAGTCCTATGGAATTGAGGTCACTAAATCCTGCTCAGAACAGGGGCGAGGTGGGGGCCACAGAAGCAGGGTCTACATTGACGTTGTTCAGACACTATTTTAAAAACAAGGCATTTCCCCCTTTCTCCAGCAAATAAAGAGATTTCACTAAGAAGTGCCTGGATTTCTGTCCCATAGAGGAAGGGCACCCCTTGCTGGTTTTTCCTGTGTCCCGTCCTTAGGAATCTGAGATGTCCTCTTCCAGATCTGCACCAGCAGCACTTCCCCAGCAGAGACTCACGCTGGGCGATTTGGAGCCCTGTCATTCAGTATCATATTTTCTGGTCCTTGCAATCCCGTAGCCCTGGCTGCCTTGGTTCATTCTAGTTTCTTGATTTTGCTCAAAGAAAGAAAACCTGAAGATTCTCATTGTCTCATTGGAGAAAAGCAATAGGGACATAAAGGGAAAATGCAAAGGAAAAAAAAAAAGGTCCTACCTAGATCCTGAACACTGATGGAACTGGAGCCTGATGAGAGGGTGGAGTGGCAGGATCTCTCGTTTGTTGCTGGTGGACATGCAGAACGTTGTGACCACCTTGGAAGGGAGCTCGAGGTTTCCTAAAACTAGGCACATACTTAAATAGATCCAGCAGCCATGTTCCATAGTATTTACCAAGAAGAGTGAAAAACTGACCTCGACACAAAAACCTGCAGGTAGCCATGGGCGGTGGCCACACCTGTAATTCCAGCGGCTTGGGAGGCTGAGGCAGGAGGATTGTGAGTTCAAACCAGCCTCAGCAATGTTGAAACACTAAGCAACTCAGTGAGACCCTGTCTCTAAATAAAATACAAAATAGGGCTGTCAGTGGTTGAATGTCCAGGAGTTCAATCCTTGGTACAAAAAAAAAAAAATCAAAATACCTCTGCCCGTGGATGTTTTCAGCAGTTTTATCCAGAATTGCCAAAATGTGAAATCAACCAAGATGTCCTTCAGTAGGATAAATGGAAAAATAAATTGTGGATCCCCCTGGGACCAAAGAATATTATTATATCTAGAAAGAAATGAGTGCCACGCCATGGAAAGACAGAAAGGAACACAGGTTCCCAGGAGAAGCCATCCTTGAGGGGCTGTGTGCTGCATGATTGTAAGTGCCCCTTGGAAAGGGCAGGACAGATCTGTGGCTGGTGGGGTCAGAGGGAGGGTGGGGTGAGTAGGGGCACAGAGGGTCTGCAGGGTGCTGAAATGTGTTCCTACCATGGTGGACACCTGGCCTACATTCATTAAGACCCATAGAACCTACAACATGAAGAATGAACATTTGTGCAACTGTAGACTTTGGAAGCTGTGGTGCTTCAATGTAGGTCTATCATTTATTAAAAAAAAGAAAACTTTGCCATTCTGCTGGGGGAAGAGGGAGGATCATAATCAGGAAGGATGAATGTGTGTGGGAACAGAGGGTAGATAGGAATTCTCTGTAATTCCTGTTTAATGTTGCTACGATTCTAAAATTGCTTTAAAGGTAATTTAAGAAATTATCCTTAAAATCCCTGTTTTTCACAATTTCATTTTACAAAGCCAAACGTCAAGTCCCAGCTGAAAAGGGGTGAAGAAGCCAGATAAGATGAATCCTGCTGCGGTTGGTGGCCGCTGGGCAGTCTCCTCTCCTGGACCACCAGAGAGTACGGATTGCCCCCCTGCCCCGCCCCTGGCTGCTCATATTTCTGATCCATATTGAAGAATGCGGGTGAGAGGAGGTTTGCGGGGACTCCTGGTCTCTTGGCATTCCTTCCTTCCCCTCATCCTTTCCCAGGAGTTCAGGGCCACCCCACCAGGCAGCCATAGCTCCAGAGAAAAGAAGTCATATCCAAGAAAAGCACCCAGGGCTTCGCAGCTCTGGATCCCGAAGGAGCTCAGACATTCCATTTAAAATTGAAGAGTGGAGGAAGGTCCCCGGTCTTCAGGTAGGATCAGATGCAGAGCGCTGGGGAAAGAAGGGAGCCGCGGGAACCAGAGCTCACAGCCATGGCCACAGGGGTCCTGAACTCTGCCCTCAGTGTTTGTTAACTTTGGAAGTCGTGGATTCTCTCGTGGCTCTCGAGGCTGGAAGTCAGGGCTGTGCTGTCTCCAGGGAGCCCAGGGGCATGGATTCCACGCTATTGCCTATTATTCCATGCTGGACACTGTAAGACTTGCTCTATTTTCCTGGATTCAGCTATGTCCGGAAAGGGCAGCTTAACCCACTGATGGAAGGCACATTCCAGAGTTTCCCCAGGAGTGCTTGAGAGCACTATTTTGTATCTTGTTATAGTGACAAGGGATATTTCGGTGGATGTTTATAGCCAGCTACCATGAAGTCTGAGCTGAATCTTGACCATGCCCATGTGTCATCATGAGGAAACTGAGGTCACTCTAAGTCATTCATGGAGAAGGGCAGAGAGGCTTTGAGGTCTCCAGAGGTCTGTTTGGCTGGAGGGCCACAGACTGGTGACACTGAGACCAGTGTCACACTGTAGGACAGCGTGGGGAAGCCAGCTGTCCCCACAGGGACTTTGATCGTTACTAACTATTTGTAGCTGGCACAGCTTCTTCCCCAGGTAGTTTCGAGGTGTCTTCCCCACACTGTCTGCAAGGGGAGCTGGTGCAGGGGTGCTGGGGGACATTGCTTCCAGCCAAGGGCCTGCAGCATGACAAAAATCTCACCAAAGGCCATTTTCTTTAGCCTTTGCCATTTCTGTGTGCAGAAGGATGTTATTTACTTTTTTCAATTTACAAATCAGAAAGTTTTAAGCGCTACTAGAAAAGAATTGTGTTCTCATCCATATTCACAGCACCCTGACCCCCAGTTCCCAGCGCAGAGGAAGCAGGGATGTTTTTCAGAAACACTGATTGATAACGCGTGAAGAGACTTTTGAAAACTACGTAATGAGCAGGTGGCACGTTATGCTGTTGTCAAAGATTTGATTCATGGGGTGAACCCTGGTGCAGAAGTCACTTTAATGAAATGCTTCCAAAAATCATAACCTGGGGAAAAAAATACGTGATCAGCATGCCTCTCAGACACTGTCCGTGACTGCACTAAACCATAGCTTCATCTAAAAACTGAAATTTCTCAAAAACAAAAGCTTTGTGTGAATAAAAGAAATAAAAATTGCTGGGATCTAGACGGGGTGAGGATAGCTGAATTAATAATGCTCATCTTTTATTAATCAATACATTTTGCATAACCAGTTTGTTTCACCAGCTTGGGCAAACAGCTCAAGTGTTTTACATAATCACAGGAATGACTGGGCCATGACAATTAATGATATTTTGCAAAACCACACATTTGCTGGGGCTCACATGAGCCAATTTCACCAGGTTGTCTCCTTAACTTCAAAAGCTGTGTCTGAGACCAGGGCTTTGCCCGCAGCTATAGATGTTTACTACACCTACCTATCAATCCCGCACAGTCCTGTCTCCACTGCATGCTCCATGGATGAGACAGTGGGACCCACAGCCATGGAGGACAACCTCAGTCACCTGATCTTGCATAGACTCCTCACTGGAGCAGTCACAGGGCACAGAGCTAGCTGATCTGGTGTGGGTTTCTGAGCCCAGAAGAGCAGAGCTACATGTTTTGTGGACAAGGCTTCTTAATGATTCTTGATTTCCATAATGAATGTGATTCCACAAACACTAATCAAAAGAGAAATGAAGGAACATAAGAATGATAGATGCTTAAAAAAAACAGAGAAAGCAGCTCAGCTTCCTCCCAGGTGGCTGATCCAGGACTTGCCCATGTTTATCAGACCTCAAATCCTGTGACTTCCCCATCCTGCCCCACTGCCTTTGATTTTACAGACAGGAAATGGATCTTGTCATTAAAAGTGGGGAAGGCTTGCAGAAAAACGATGTGCATGGGTTTTTTTTAGGAATTGCATTCCTGGGAATTTAGCCAAAGAAGATGGTTTGTCTATCAGTGAAGATGCCTTACTATCAGACAACCTCAGAAAGGGCTGGACTGGTCTCTATTTCAGTGGCACATGTAAGTGGAGGGGTTGTGTTTGCACACCTGGGTGCTCATGCCGAACGGCCTTGCCATCAGGAGGCCAGCCTCTACTCCACTCTCAAGCAATATCAGCATGTGGCTTGTCCCCATGGTCACAAGTTGGCTGCTCCATATGCAGACCTCGAAGTTGTTGCATTTCAAGAAAGGAAAGAGTGGGGAGTGTAAAATATCTTCTGCTAAAACATCTCTATTTGTTTGCTTTGTCTTTTGTTTTTGGTTGGTTTGTCTGTTTGTATTTTGTCTTGATGAACACCCAGGGGACAGATATCTGTTCTGATGGTGTCCATTTTCCTGACACGGGTGTCATTGATTCAAATTGAATCACAAGGTGATGCACAGGTACCAGAGAGCCTGTAACGTTTGGGGTTATATTTTATTTTTTTTGTTGGGGGCGTGAAGAGGGTTTTTGTTTTGCTTCTCATTCTGTGTAGCAGAAGAAGACAGGGAGAAGATGGTGAACTGGGGGGTGGTCAGTCCAAATCCTCTAGTACAAGTTCAACTTTGAGAATAAGAAGGCACCTAGGCTCTCAGGGGAATGAATTGACATACTTAATTTCCATATGAATTGAATTAGATTTCAAGGTGGTTTAGGAACAATCTCAAATGATGATTTTAACAAGCACATTTCTGAAGTTCCCCTTCCCTATTCTCTGCTCTCATTTCATACTTATTTAGCTTACTAACCTATTTCATGACCCTTGAAGAAGGGAATACTGTGCTACACGGTTTCTTCTCCACGCTCATTAGTACGTTGCTGTTCCGAAGCAGATATTTATTAAATGTTTGAACGTCTGATTTTTAGAAAAAAGTCAGCAGTGACTTGAGCTTATGGGGGGTGGCACATGTCCACTGAGCTCCCCTGTGATACTCAGAAGTCAGAGCTGAATGAATAGGTGCTAAAGACCCCTGCTCAGAGGAAGGAAAGGAGGACAAGCAGCAGCTAAGGCAGGAGAACCGTCAGTACCCGTGAGCCCTGGGCATTTCTGCTTCAGTTGAAGATGAAGGGCTTTTGTTTGGGGACAGGACAGACTTAGGGGACATCACTGTTGTCCCTCTTTCAACAATCGAAAGAGAAAAATGAATGAGACAAAAATCAGAAAGACAGCAGCCCTCAGGTGATAGAGTCCAGCGACCCTGAGAGCTGGGAAGCAGAGGGCCCTGTGGCAGTGCCAGTGTGCCCAGGGAGGGCTCCCTGTCTGCTGCACACGGAGGGAAAGTGGGGTGGAGCCCGGAGGATTCCCCGGTAAGGAGACAGCACGCATCCATGGCAACACCAGAGAAGCGAGCCCTCCGGAGCGGGAGGATGGACAGGAGGGGCTCTGGGGATCCTAGAAGGGTCCCTGAGTACTGACTGGGGTACTGATCCACTCCTGCATCAGGGAACCACCCATCAGGACTCGAGGGGGCAGAGCCTGGTGCTGCTCAAGGGAGGCCACAGAGCTGCTCCCAGGCTGAGAAGCTTTGTCATCTGTGAGACATTGAGCAGAACACTGGGGATCTTGCTGCACAAGTGGGGTGGGGGTTGCTGTGCACTGAGACTGGTCTGGTCCCCCTAAAACATTCCAAGAGCTTGATGCAAAAGATTCCAATGATTTAAAGCAGCTTCATTGCCAACCCCCTCAGAGCTAGAGATGTAGGTGGTACACAATGCCCAGCACCCAACCAGTGAGGTTCTCCAGGGCTGGCATCCAAGCAGGGGTTGCCCTACATGAGGACAGGCAAGGGAAGAGCGGCAGGAAAGCCACGAGCCAGACCAAGTCAGGGCTGCAAGGAGCTGGAATCAGCCAATGTGCACCTAAGCAGCTATTAGAACTGAATTCACTCAAAACCCTTAGCAGAGCTTTAAAAAGGCACAAATTAATTGCTTTTAAAGATTGAAGCTACCTCTATCACCACTTCTATTCAATATAGTTCTCGAAACACTGGCCAGAGCAATTAGACAGAGGAAAGAAATTAAAGGCATAAAAATAGGAAAAGAAGAACTTAAATTATCACTCTTTGCGGATGACATGATTCTATACCTAGAAGACCCAAAAAGGTCTATAAAGAAACTACTAGAACTAATAAATGAATTCAGCAAAGTGGCAGGATATAAAATCAACACACATAAATCAAAGGCATTTCTGTATATCAGCGACAAAACTTCTGAAACGGAAATGAGGAAAAACACTCCATTCACAATATCCTCAAAAAAAAAAATAAAATACTTGGGAATCAACCTAACAAAAGAGGTGAAAGATTTATACAATGAAAACTACAGAACCCTAAAGAGAGAAGTAGAAGAAGATCTTAGAAGACGGAAAAATATACCCTGTCCATGGATAGGCAGAACTAACATTATCAAAATGGCGATATTACCAAAAGTTCTCTATAGGTTTAATGCAATGCCAATCAAAATCCCAACGGCATTTCTTGTAGAAATAGATAAAGCAATCATGAAATTCATATGGAAAAATAAAAGACCCAGAATAGCAAAAGCAATTCTAAGCAGGAAGTGTGAATCAGGCGGTATAGCGATACCAGATTTCAAACTATATTACAGAGCAATAGTGACAAAAACAGCATGGTACTGGTACCAAAACAGGCGGGTGGACCAATGGTATAGAATAGAGGACACAGAGACTAATCCACAAAGTTACAACTATCTTATATTTGATAAAGGGGCTAAAAGCATGCAATAGAGGAAGGATAGCATCTTCAACAAATGGTGTTGGGAAAACTGGAAATCCATATGCAACAAAATGAAACTGAATCCCTTTCTCTTGCCATGCACTAAAGTTAACTCAAAATGGATCAAGGGGGCTGGGGATGTGGCTCAAGCGGTAGCGCGCTCGCCTGGCATGCGTGTGGCCCGGGTTCGATCCTCAGCACCACATACCAACAAAGATGTTGTGTCCGCCGAGAACTAAAAAATAAATATTAAAAATTCTCTCTCTCTCTCTCTCTCTCTCTCTCTCTCTCTCTCTCTCCCTCTCTCACTCTCTCTTTAAAAAAAAATAAAGAAAGAAAAATGGATCAAGGAGCTTGATATCAAATCAGAGACTCTGTGTCTGATAGAAGAGAAAGTTGGCTTCGATCTACATATTGTGGGGTCGGGCTCCAAATTCCTTAATAGGACACCCATAGCACAGAGTTAATAACAAGAATCAACAAATGGGACTTACTTAAACTAAAAAGATTTTTCTCAGCAAGAGAAACAATAAGAGAGGTAAATAGGAAGCCTACATCCTGGGAACAAATTTTTACTCCTCACACTTCAGATAGAGCCCTAATATCCAGAGTATACAAAGAACTCAAAAAATTAAACAATAAGATAACAAATAACCCAATCAACAAATGGGCCAAGGACCTGAACAGACACTTCTCAGAGGAGGACATGCAATCAATCAACAAGTACATGAAAAAATGCTCACCATCTCTATCAGTCAGAGAAATGCAAATCAAAACCACCCTAAGATACCATCTCACTCCAGTAAGATTGGCAGCCACTATGAAGTCAAACAACAACAAGTGCTGGAGAGGATGTGGAGAAAAGGGTACACTTGTACATTGCTGGTGGTACTGCAAATTGGTGAGGCCAATTTGGAAAGCAGTTTGGAGATTCCTGGGAAAGCTGGGAATGGAACCACCATTTGACCCTGCTATTGCCCTTCTCAGACTATTCCCTGAATACCTTAAAAGAGCATGCTACAGGGATACTGCCACATCGATGTTCATAGCAGCACAATTCACAATAGCTAGACTGTGGAACCAACCCAGATGCCCTTCAATAGATGAATGGATAAAAAAAATGTGGCATCTATACACAATGGAGTACTATGCAGCAATAAAAAATGACAAAATCATAGAATTTGCAGAGAAATGGATGGCACTAGAGCAGATTATGCTTAGTGAAGCTAGCCAATCCCTAAAAAACAAATACCAAATGTCTTCTTTGATATAATGAGAGCAACTATGAACAGAGCAGGGAGGAAGAGCAGGAAGAAAAGATTAACTTTAAACAGAGACATGAGATGGGAGGGAAAGGGAGAGAAAAGGAATATTGCGTAATGAAGGGAGACCCTCATTGCTATACAAAATTACATATAAGAGGTTGTGAGGGGAATGGGAAAATAAACAAGGAGAGAAATGAATTACAGTAGATGGGGTAGAGAGAGAAGATGGGAGGGGAGGGGAGGGGGGATAGTAGGGGATAGGAAAGGTAGCAGAATACAACAATTACTAATAGAGCATTATGTAAAATTGTGGATGTGTAACCGACGTGATTCTGCAATCTGCATTTGGGGTAAAATTGGGGGTTCATTACCCACTTCAATATAATGTATGAAATATGATATGTCAAGAGCTTTGTAATGTTGTGAACAACCAATAAAAAAAAATAAAATTAAAAAAAAATATAAAGATTGAAGCTACAAATTCCTGAGACAGAATGTGTTGAAAGGGTGTCATGGAAATTAGACATTGAACTTCGTTGCGTAGCTGTTGGAAATATCCAAGATGGAACCACAGGAGATAATGAGTCCCCAAACAGGGAGTGTGCCCATCAACTGGGGGTGACTTCCAACAGCTCAGGATTAGGAAAGGCCAGCAAAGGAGAAATAACCAAGAGAAAGCTGGCCCCAAACTGTCCAAAGTTAATTAAACACACAAACCCAAGGTCAACCGTGGCCATCTCGCATCATAATCCAGCACAGCAGGAAACACCACCGGTCAGTCAAGGCCCTGGACTCCAGACAGTGCATTTAAATCTTTTCAACCTGTAGATACACAGTGATGTTGGTTTTCGGGGTTCTTTAGGATAGACTGCCCTTCCTTAGTTTTAAATGTGCTGTTATTTATAACAGTTGTTCCGTGTTCTAGCATTGAAGCTTGCAAAAGTAGCCACTCAATGAGAAACTTCTCACATTAATAAGAATGTTCTCCATTAAGTTTCCGGTGAAAAAAATCCCGGGAGTCTGTGTCCTTGGCTGTGCAAGATGCACAGGTGAAACCAGCGCCCGTGAGCTCCCCGGGAAGCTCTGACTTCACTACACCATCTAGGCTAGGGACCCGAGTCATGTTACTAACTTAACATGAACCTGAGATTCCACGGTGCCAGTTCCACGTTGGCTTCAGGCTGACTGTGGAGGAAATTGACTTCGGAGCCCAAGTTCTGCTGACAGGGTATTTGGTTCAAATCCCATTTCTGACATTAGCTGTGTGTCGCTGGGTGACTATTTAAACTCTTTCCCTTTCTCAATGACAGTTGCCAGTGGAAGTTCTTGGTTGGAGGTGGGAGGAGTGTATGTTTCCTGCATCCCATAAAGGAAAAGAACTTTGTTTTAAAATAGGGTAACATGCCTGAAGTTCTCCTCTACATCTGGCCCTGCCTCAATGCCACCTTCTCCGTTTGAGGTTTTTAACGACACTTTCATGATGGTCTACCCAATTCCATAATTGACTGTGTGTCGTATCTCTTCTGTTGAGATGGAATGAATGCACAATACCATTCACCCTTTCGAGTGTGCATTTCTGTGTTTTGACAAGTCCACAGAGTTGTGCAATCGCCACGCTCAGGGTGTACAGCCCCCAAGATGGGCTCCCTTCCCTTTCCGTGCATGGGGTTGAGTATGTTTTTAAGTATATCAGTTACTCATGCCTTTGACACATCGATGGAAGATTAACAGAAAAAAAGTGTTCGACACTATTAGCACTAATTTAACAGTTATGAAAATACCAATTAAAACTGCATCTAGATGCCACTCCCCGGCTCTCAGAAAAACTAACAGCCAAACACCATTTGTTCCCAGGAATGGAAGGACCCTCACCCAGGGCTGGGGAGTGGGGACTGGAAGAGCCAGGATCTCACCTGGGTGTGCACCGTCTGCCCACCTCACTAGCGAGCCACTTCCAAGTGGGGAGGGTAGGTTATTTGACTCACTGTCATTGACTATTTAATTGACGACAGGGTCTGACGTGTGCTTGGCAGTGGACAGCAACAGGTTGAAATCAAATTAACCCTCTCCAGACACTCGTGTGAAATCTCCATATTAAAAAAAGAAAAATCTCACTAACTCATCAAATTCAAACTTAAACCCTGAGAACCTTAGAAAGGAACCCCTCTGTGGGACAGATGGGATCTGAAAACTGCCAGTTAGAGATGCATGCGTAATAGGGTTTTATTAGAGGTTCTTCATTCATTTTCCTCCCTTTTCCAATAGGTTTTGTTTTTAAAGCACTTTTATGTTCACAGCAAAATTGAGCAGAACTCACAGAGAGATTTCCCAGGTACCCCAGCTGCACTCATGCTCACGCCGTCCCCTGAGCAGGCTTAACAGCCTCTGCCTGAGGGTAGGTTGGTGACAATGGATGAACCTATATTGGTGCACAGTCGCCCACAGTCCCTAGCTCAGATCTGAGCCCGTCTTGGTGCTGTACATTCTGTAGATTCTGGACAAAAGTGTGCTCACACGTATCCACCCTGAACCCGTCACACAGGACCGGCTGGATGTCTTGTCTGGGTCATTTTGTAGCTTATTGTGTCACAGGACTGAACAAAGCTCTTCTTCCCCTTGACGTTGTTCTGTTTCCCGCACTTGGTGGCTTACTGTAAGAGTCACTGGGAAATGCAGGTTTGCATCAGAAGTCACACTTGGTTGGAGATGATCCGGAGCCTCCAGCGTGAGCAGTCAGAGCTGAAAGGGTTCCCGGGGCCGCCATGCGTGTGAATCTGCCCCACTCTTCCAGAAGACACGCCTGTCAAAGGCCTTCTGGCCATCTGAGTGTGTAAGCAAGTCAGAATTTGCTTAAAAGGGCATAGCTAAAATGCTGTCTGTAATTAGCATGCTTAAGTTTCATGTCACAGAAAGTGATGTGATTGTAAAGATTTGCCTGCGCAGCCGCTTTATAGAGCAAGACTTGGGGAAATAAAGTCTTGACATAGAATTATTAATTACGTTCACAGCAAAATTGAGCAGAACTCACAGAGCTTTCCCAGGTACCCCTGCGACACACATTAAGAGAATGACGTGTGGTCCCTTTGTCGGCAGAGCACCTGTTCACTGATTTTGAGACACGTTGGAATCTCACTATGTGATACCTGATACTGAACCTCGGTTTGCATTTCATGGTTGTGAAATGTTTTCTGGATGGAAGGAAAAAAAGAAACTACTTTCATATTTTTGATGAAGTCTCAGTTCTTCAATGTTGAAACTATTACTAGACAGAACGAGCAGAGTGCATCTGAGAGAGTGAATGTATTCCAGCTGGAGATACCACAAAGCAGAGCACCTGAGTAACTGTGCTTGACTTGAACCTTTCCGCTTCTCCTCTGCCGCTGAAGACCTCAGTTCTTCTCGCTCAGTGAAAAGCAGGCAGAATTCCTGAATAGGCGCCCAATTCCTGCCTTTACCCACATCCTCCTGCAACTCACTGAAGTGTCTTACTAACGAGGTGCAAACTTGTAATGGGGCTGCACAATAACAATCCTGTTCCTGCAGCAGGTGCTGGCAGAAAGGGCTGCTGTGCTCACAGTGGTCCTCTGTCAGGGCTCTACTGTGTGTGTGTGTGTGTGTGTGTGTGTGTGTGTGTGCGCGCAGTTGTGTGTGGTACATGGGGTGGAAAGCAGGGCCTCGCACATGCTGGGCAAGAGCTTACCCCTGACCTACACCCCCCACACTTTCCTCCTTTCTTTTGAGGTAGAGTCTCACAGGTTGCCCAGGCTGAGCTTGAACTTGTGACCCTCCTGCCTCAGCCTCCTGGCAGCTGGGATTACAGGGTGCACCCCCAGCCCCACCCGGGACTTAAATATTTTGAAAGCTAACAGATAGTAACAAATAGCCACTCCACCATAACTATGCGGTCAGCTTCTGCCGATGGACAGCACCCAAGCTTCTGTGTGGCCCATGTCACATTGGTTCCTGACTTTCCTTTGCTTTGGTGAAATGAGAGCCTCCTGGTTCGTTCTTGGCCATCGACCATGGTGCTGCTTCTGCTGTAGGTCACCTGTGTGCAGAGGGGGCTGTGCTCTCGTGGGGCCCTGCAGGAGCCAGCCCCGTGTGACTGGAGCTGGGTGGGGAGGCATCGGCTGAGAGAAGGAGAAGCTCTGCATCATGCCCAGAGTTGGACATGTGGCCGTCGGGCGCTGGGCTTCCTGGACGTGTGTCCTTACATAACCCCAGCAGCAGCCCTGTGGGCGAGAAGTTGGTTCTCATAGTATCAATGACAAAACTGAAGCTCAGAGATGTCAACATAGTTGTCCAGTGTCAGGTGGGAAGTGGCAGAGAGCCCCGCCCTCAGCCAGTCCTGTCTTTAATGCCCTCTGTACAGGTACCAGTACCCTGACTGACACCTGGGACTTGGGAAGAACAGAGGGCACTCTACAGAACCATCCACCTAAGAAGCTAGAACTTTCCAGAAGTTTGCTACTGTAAGCCAAGGTGCACTTTCTAATATGTTATTCCACAGTCAGAGTCTAGACTGAAGGGGGCTAAGTTAACACTGTTCAGATCACATCTTTATTGCTCTCAAGCTCTGTGGCCCTAATGAAATCACTTGTCTTCTCTCAGCTTTTTATGCTTGGGTGAAATGAGAGTACCTTGATCTTATTAAGCCTGCAGCAGGTAGGTAGGTGGACAGATGATAGATGACACGTAGCCCAGCCAAGCAGGTGTGGTCAGGGCGTGAGGACGCTGACCATGATGGCTGCATCCAGGCAGCCTCTATGTGTGATTCCCAGGGCCTTCTGGCCACATTTGACTCCTGAGAGAACAGAGGATGAAGGCGAGAAGAGAATGGTACTCAGGCTCGGATGTCACCAGGGAAGAGATGTCATTTCTGACCCGCCACAGCCCGAGCACCAAACCTCAGAATGCGAAGGTGCTTTGTACTCTCAGCCTCCCTGAGCTCACTCTGGCTTCTCAGCACACCAGACAGCCTCCCTCCAGGAGAGGCAATGCTCTGACGTCACGGCCAGCACTCCCTCTCCCACACAAAGCCCCGCCCTCCACTGCTGATGCCCAGTCACGGAGGGAGCAGGCAGGGGGTGACTTGTGCTCTTCCCACCCCACAGCAAGGCTACTGCTGTCCACCCTTCTTGCAGGAACTAGAGGAACTCGCACGTGGAGGTCCCAGAGGACACGGGGAGGTCCTGGAGGAGGCCACGCAGAGGTCCCGCAGGAGGCCAGGTGGAGGTCCCGGAGGAGGCCACTTGCTCATCAGGAACTCCCCAGACTTGAGAGGGCACATGGGGCAGCTCCACTCTCCTGGCTTCTTGCTCTCTGTGCGTGAAGGCTTCCTTTCCTCAGTGACACACTCGTCACCCAGTCCACTCAGTACCCAGGCTCTGCTCTGCTCTCCTGGGCAGCTCTTCTCGGCCACACTGCCCTCCAACCTGCTCTGTTCTATAGCACATCCTGCTTTCACACGACCTGGCCTGGGCAGGAACGGACACTATCATCTGGCTGTACCCTGATTCTGACGGGGACATTGGAGTGAAGGTCGCACCTCAGGGACATCCTCACCAAGGTAAGGGCTCAGCTGTCCTGTGCCAGCTCTGTGGCTCCATGGCTGGGACTTGCGGCAGCTAAAACCTGAACCTCCAGACCCTGGGTCTGTGAGGTCACAGGAAGCTGAGCCATGGCCTGAGGCATCTTCTAGGAAAATCACAGACACTGACCAGGAGGCCCCAGGGATCCCAGAAGACCAGAGCACATGGCCGTGGGATCCTGTCTGCGGAGCCCCTTAGCCGAGGCAGGAAACGCTGGCCTGAGGCTGAGCGGACAGCATGAAGCCCAAACCCAGAGCCGTCACCTGGAGAGCACCTTCTTGTCAGGGCCCTGGTGGCACCAAGGACGGTGGCACCCATGTGCCCAACACTGGGGCACCCACAGCAGGTCACAAATGGTAATGGACGTGATGGCCTTTCACTTACACTTCAGTACAAAGCCACTTTCACACACGGTCCCTAATGTGGATGGCTTACACAGGCACAGGCTCCCAGACACACATGGGAGTCCAGAGGCACTTATATCACGTGTCACGGTTGGTGACTGGTAGCAGTGTCCTCTGATCACTCATGATCTTATGATCATGAGTTATTCGAGCTGTGACCTGATTGTGGGCAGACCCACAGGTTACTAGTTGGGAAGGATGCTGGAGGAAGTGGTTACTGGGTGTGCCCATGGGGGTCACCTTGTGTCCTAGATTCTTGGCCCCTCTCTCTGTGCTTCCTGGCCACCATGAGCTGAGCAGCTCTCCTCTACCACACCCCGCCTCACTCAGGCCCAGAACCATGGTACCTGCTGGCCCTGGACTGACCCTCAGAAACCACGAGCCAAAACCAACTGTTCCTCCCCTAAGTGGTTCTTGTCAGGAGCCTTGGTCACAGAGGTGAAGAGCCGACTAACACAGTGCACGCCCCACCTGGAGATGTCTCAGAGACGAGCCACCCGCTCTGGGAGGCTGGGGGTCAGGGGCTGGCATTGGAGGAGACTCCGTGATTCGCTCCCCGTTCCTGCCTCCCCTCGTCTGGCGAATGGCCACTCCCTCTCCAAGAACCGGCCAACCTGATGACCTGCACCTTTCACAGAAAAACAGATCATCCTCCTCTTGCTCCTGTCCAGAATTTTTCCAATTTTCTTTCCACCTGCTAGGAGAAGGCCGGTGTTTCAGGAGTCCAGAAGATGTTCGGATGTTTGGTTGTCCTGCCCCTTCCTGCTGCCGTGACCTGTTCCACTCAACATCCCCCCACCTGCTCTCTTTAAAGTTGCTCCCCATTTACATCCAGGTCTCACTGAAAACCAAGTTTTGAAATAAGGAGGAGTTTTGCCACATTTTTTATGTCCTGAGTAACAAGGCTGGTGGGTGAACACAGGGCATTTCGATATTTTTTTTAATTGGGTTTTTAAGTAACTTCTCTGTGGATATTTTATGAATTATTTCAGCCATCGCAGTTCAAGTAGCTCCTGACTGTGTGCCCTAAAATCCCACTGTCCTCAGTCTGTGCGATGCCAGATGACCCAGGCCCTGCTCACTGTGTAAGCTGCAAACACAAGAGCAGGGGAGTGACCAGGAGAGCTGGAGTCAGGGACCACAGTTAAAGCCCATCACGTTCTCAGGGACCATTAGGGACCAGGATGGCCTGCTGTTCATCTGAGACAAGCTGCTGAATCACCACCCCTCTCTCCGCACCTCTTCCCAGGGCCAGAGGGTGAAGCCCCTGCTGTGTGTGCCCCTTGGTATTTCTGTGCATGCTCTATGAGCGTGTGTCTGACCAAGACCATGGGAAGCACACCAGGTGACCTTGAGAAGGTCGTCTGAGGCCGGGTGTGGGGACAGAGCAGCAGATACAAGGCCACTGACAAGGCTCTCCTTGCTGAATGCTCCATAGACTTCTGTATTTGATCACAAAACTTCCTTTGTCTTCAGGAAAATAATACAAATTGTGTGTGTGTGTGTGTGTGTGTGTGTGTGTGTGTGTGTGTCCTGCATTAATATCTAGAAAGCCTCCAACCCATCTTTAGCACCAGGAACTTTGAAAATCCCAGAGGCCGTGTAGAATTTGTTGGCAGTTTTAGGAGGAGTTGGCCATTGTGACATTGTGTGACAGCTGCTCTTCTGACCGCTGTGCTCATACTATTACATAAGTGATTTTAGGGGATGAAAGTAACACTTGTGTGTCCTACTTCAGCCATGGTGTGGTCTCTGTCCCCCTCTGGCACCACACGCACCTAAGAGGCAGTGCTACAGGTTGGGATGATGTGTGTTGGAAAGATGGAGAGGCCTGCCCCTTGCAGCACCTTGGACTCTTCTGTTGTGGGTGTGCAAGATGGCATCCTACATTTGGGGTAGAGAAACCCAGGGCTCTGGGGTACAGGGCCCCCCACCATGCCACGCCACTCCTCAGGTGGGGAGAGCCCCTGCTGCAGTACACCCCCACCTCGCTGCACTCACATGGGTCTGTCCTGCAGGAGGATCAAAACCGCAGCCCCGGGATCCAGGCAAGAGCCCCAGAGCCCCCAAGAGGCTGGCTTGGCCATGCTTCCTGTGTCTTGAGCCAGCAGCTTACCCAAGAGCAAGTCAGGAAAATAGAACTTGTTAAGAATGTTTAGAAAAGAAAGGGGTGGGGAGCATCCCAATATGAATAACAATGTGAAAAAAATGTAATTAAGAGTGGTTTCATGTGCACAAAGATATAAGGGCCCTTTGTATCATTTTCTCTGTTCTCAAGGATGATCACAGAGCTAGTCAACAATATGCCCAACTCATCTCCGCTCATTTCCTTTTTAATGGGATCTACCACTCCACTTTTGACGCTTTTTATTCTGTTGATTCTTTCAACTAAACTCTAAAGATAAAAGGCATAATAGTTCAAAGGACTAGGAAGTGGCTCTCCTAGCGAGAGCTGTGTGTCTGGGCGGTGTGTTTGCAGGCATTCCTGGGAGAGTGCAAAACCTACCCTGTTAGACTGTTTGTTTTCCAATCTCCATAAATCACCTTCTTCCGGGCCATTGCTTTGTGATCAGGTGGAGTGACACCTGCGTGTGTGGAGAAACCCATGGCACAGGTCGACAAAGGTAGGGCCTGGGGGAAGATGGTTTGAGGGATGGGGAGGGACCCCAGGGGCTGACACAGTGGAGTTCACCCAGCGTCTGGGACTATGCTGCAGCCAGGCCTGGTGATGAGCATCGCCCCTGTGCTGTGCGGGTCTGTCTCCAGTGCAGCTGGGGGAGGAGGGACAGAGGAGAGCACTGTCCAGCTTTGCCATTGACCCCCTGGCCTCCTGGTCATTCCAGCAAGGCGGGAACCTGGAAGGTCTTCCTTTGCTGGTACACTCACGTTTATTCCCCTGAAGTCTGATAAAAAGGAAAGTGGCCCTGTGCCCTCAGCAAACAAAGGGTCACAGCTGGTTTTAAGATGTAGTGATCACTGGCTCTGCGATCCTGAGTCCCCAAGAAGGCCAACCTCAGAGTGCAGACCCCAGGCAGGGATAGGCGTGGGCTCATTGCTGGCTTGGGGACCCTGCCCTGGCCTCTGCTCAGAGAACAGCCCCATGCCTGCCAGCATTGGTATATATATTCGTAGATTACCCACCTGACTTCCTAGTAGGTTAACCGTGACTGTTGCTACAGTCCTCAGCCCCAGGCCTGTCACTTAGGAAGTGCTAGCTGAACCCCACCTGCTGCCCCTGTGGCCGGCAGAAACATGGTGTGCATGAGCTGTGTGAGCCCCTGGTCAGAGGTGAGTTTGAATCTTGCCCTGTTTCATCATCATGACCTCATAGAGCCCTGTTTACAGCCCAGGTCAAGGCCAGTAGCCAGTGGGGACCAGGCATTGCTCAGGCAGGTTTCTTATCCTAAATCCCACTGATGTTCCCACCCTGGTGTCACCTGCCTCGTGGATACAGCAGGACCCTGGCTGCCCTACTTCTGTGCTCTTGGAAAGGTAAGTTTTAAAAAGGTGGAGAGAGTCTATTAGAAGCAGCCTGGAGATAAACAATTTCCTTCACCCCAAGTGTGAGCCTGGGGCCACCCATCTGCCACAGAGATGTGTGTGGGAGCACAGAGTGTCCACAACTAGGAGACTAAGGCTGGTGTGTCCTTGGCTGCAGTTGGCTCTTTTTAAACTTTCTTACTATGGAAGATTCCACACATATTCAAAGTGCAGAGAACAGTATGAGGACCCAGTGTTCCCACATCCATCTTCGGTCTCCATACAGCGTCTTTTAAATGTGCAACTGGCAAAAGTGTGATTTGGAAACAGGGAAGCCACCTTATCAACCATTGACTCAAAGTGACAGCTCCCAGGTTTACGTGACCTGCGGGGTCACCAAAGGCATTTGAGTTTCAGAGCCTCAGAATCATTCAGATGCTGCTGGATCCATACAGTGGTTTCTAGTCTCACAGAGACTATTATCAATTGGATTCCAAGTCAGAGTGACAGTGGCATGGGCCACTTGAGATGCATCCGCACTTAGGGTGTCACAGAGAGAGCGCTCAGGTGCCTCTGCCATCCAGATGGAGCTGTGGAGGAGGTGCCCTGCTTGGCGTGGCAAAAAGCAGAGCTCTGCAGAAGGAGAAGCAGAGACTGGGCCAGAGAGGCTGGGCATGGAGCACGAGGACATGGAGCACGAGGACATGGAGCATGAAGACATGGAGCACGAGGACATGGAGCACTGCTGGGCACCCACAGCTGCTGCTCCAACCGAGCAGTCGGGTTGGAACTGGAGATCTATTGCCAAACCCACAGGGTCTCTAGCAAGCCAACCCTCGGGGCCCACAGTCTACCTGGTCCTTCACTCCACCCAGGTACGTGAGCACCACACCTTGGCAAATCTAGCGGCCTCTCCAACCACCCCCTGGTGTCCAGCCCCCACCCCCCAGTGTTGTCGATGTAAACTGCAGCCACTCCCACGCTGGCCATTGGCAGGGCCTCCCGTATGTAGATCTCACCCCTGACCCTTGTCTTCCCCACACTGTGGGGTAAGGATGGACCTAGTTGTCCCACACCCTCTCAGTCTTACCTTGGGGTGACCTCCATCTGGCTGAAATTCTCCTGGTGACCCACCTGACCGAGCCCAGCCATGTGATCTCCGGGAGCTTATGTTCTTTCCCACTTCATTTCAGTGCTGATCCTTAGCACAGGCTGTTGCCTCCAACTGCCCGAGGCCTGACCAACCCCACACCTAGTCTCCTTGGGGTGCGTCTGAATCCTCCTTACCATCGCCTGCCCCCTGTCATTGTGTGTCATTTTCTTGGCCTGTTTTCCCCAGCAGAGAGCTCTGTGAAGTTGAAGAACACATCTGTCCTCTTTACCATCGTGACCAGCAGTGTGAGAAGCCTCACAGTTGTCCCCAGCTCTGGGACATGTGTCAAATGCCCACAGAGACAAGGGACCCCAGAGCAATGTCCCTACCCCTGTGCCACATTTCCCCGCTAGTCAGTGGAGTGTCTATTTCTGTTTTGCATTCCTGAGCTAGTGTCCCCAGTTCTGATTTGTAAGCACCTCACTGTTTTCCCAGGCTTGCCAAAATGGGCGACTTCCATGGATTTGAAGATTCCGTTCACGACTTCAGTTGAATTTTGCAGATAAGTATCCACCATTATTTTTTTTCCTCAACACAAACTTCCATACCATAATAATAACAACTTTTCTTTTTAGGCAAGCACACTTACTGTTAAGCAAACAATATCAAGGAGTTGCAGGATCACATGATTAGATTTTGCACATTTTAATTTAGGGTCTATACAAAAGAATCAAGATGCTAACCCGCAAAAGTAGCTGCTTCTAAGGGTGAATTATAGAAGCTGGTTAACGCCACAGCTTTTAAATCTTTTATTTTAATATGAATGAATGTGTAAAGATGTTGTATTATGGCTAGCTTAAAAAAGCCACCAAAATAAAATATTTTATTATATATTAGGTACAAAAAATGATGTAAATTTTCAGATCCATGAAGGAATAAGAGTCTATGTTCATCTCAATAGACTCAGGAAAAAATATATAAAATGCCTGGTTTTATTTGTCGCTACAATTCTTTGAAAACTACAACTCTGCATTTTTGATGGGTAGAAAAATGGGAAGAGTCCAGAACTTTATTCATCCGAGAGCTGGAGTTTGCAGACTCCCTCCCTAGCATGAATGCCCTCTCTACCTGGGGTTTTTAAATGTTCATCAAAGGAGGAGGAGGAGGGGAGGAATAGAAAGGCTATGAGTTCTGGATGTTTGCTCTGCAGTCCTTTGTGGGAAGAGTCTGTCGGTCTGCTCCGTGGTGTCTCTTAACCCTAACAGCCGCAGGTTGAACTCTGTCTCCTGGGACTTGGGAACAGCAGGAGCTTCATGTTGTCCCACCTCTACTCAACCAAGGACCTGGTCAGTCTCCAAGTCAAACAAAAGATCTACATAAGGCAAAAGAAGAAGTAAAATTCATGATTTTGACATAGTGTGAATGCATATGGACATGCACATGCAGACCCATACACAGTGAAAACGCCAACCAGCTATAGAAAAATAGCATTAAGGAGTAGATTTGTCAAGGTTGCTGATCACCAAATCTGTGCATTTTTTTGTCTGGATACCAGCCATATATTGTACCAACAAAGTGTTGTAATGATTTTCAACATGTTGCCCTTTACAACAGGACCCCCCCCCAAAAAAAAATTAAATACCAGAAATAAATCTAAAGGAAGATCCTCAAAAACAAATGATTAAAAATCCACAAGGAAAATGATTAAAAATTCCACAGAGGATTTTTTTAAAGAAATGTACAAAAGGAGAGCTAATGTGGGAAGAAGGATAGAGGGAAGAAGTCCATTTCACCATATTGATCATAGAATAATGCACATCTGGTCAGAATCTTAACATAGCTCTAGCCAAAATATGCGTGCTGGTTCTAAGATATATGAGAATGTTGAGGTTGAGAAGATCAGGAAGCACGAGGAGGAATCAGACCCAAGGTGGAGGAAACATGCTTGCCAGGACTTGTCGTGATGCTAATTCAGACAGACCCCTGGAATCCACAGAGAACATGGTTCTCACTCACACCCAGGAGCCTCCGCCCGCCAGTCACACCTGCCACTGCAGAGAGCAGGGAAGACCGTCTTGCCCATCACTGTGGAGGGTGCACTGGCTGCAACATGGGGACAGCAATCCCACAGGAAATCATTAATCACACTGCACTCAGATGCAAAGGGCATCCACACTGTGATGGGTGTAGAGGACCTCAGCAGGGAAAATCTCTGCGCACAAGCAAAGATCCAACATCAGTGACCACAAAGTTGATCCTCAGTTAACTGTGTTGGAGTCCACGGAGAAGCCAGGACACTGGAGAAATTATTTCAAGCTCTATATTCATCACCTGGCTTATACCCATAATATATAAAGGACTCTAAAATCAATAAGAAAATGGAATATGACCCAATAGAAAAAAAAGCCAGGAAATAAATGTGAACTTCATAAGAGATATCCAAGGGTCTCCTATAAAATATCAAGAAATGTCCATACTCATTAATTACCAGCACAATGGAAATTGAAACATCCATCTCCGTGGCTACAATTTCAAACCTTGATAACTTCAAACATTGGGAGGTTGTGAGGCAAATAGAACTTTCATGAGCTCATGGTGGGAAGAAACTGGGTCTCGACCTCTGAGCGCAACATGTGCATGGTCATTTCTCAGGTAGAACCTCGACACACAAGCATGTGATTTCATATTTTAGGTCAATGCCAGCCGAACTGCAGCCCCAAGGCCACCAAAAGGCGCACACCAGGGTATGTGTATCACAGCAGCTATATCCAAAAGACCTCCAGCTAGAAAGAGCCCAGGTGTGTATCAACAGCCGTGTGGACAGATGCAGCTTGGCATGTCCATATAATCATAAGCCATGTGGGACGAAAATGCAGGAGCTAAATCACACTCAAACACACGGACGATTCCCCACATACATCTTGAATGTTGTGATCCACACAATTCAACCCAGTTTATTCTTTCATGGTTTCACAATTGCCTAACTGTGAAGCAAGCAAATCTTTTGTGTTGGGATCATGGATATTTCAAGAGGGGGTGAGGAGCGAGTGGAAAGGGGGTGTGCAGAATCTCTGCAGGCTCCTGCTTGCCCCCCGAGGACCTTGGTGCAGGTTACCTGTGTGACTCTCTTCACTTTGTGCTGATTGAAGGCACCATGCACCAAAGATCCGTGGGCTCCAGTGTTCATTTTTTCAAGGTCTGTATACACACAGTGGTAAGTAGCGGACTATAGTTTGTTTAAGCACAAGTTTAAAAGTTATAAGCCTATTCGCTTTTCTTATGTTCTAAAAAACTGTGATATTAAAAAAAAATATTGGGAAGGAAAGCTACTTCTAAGTCTGGGCTCTGCATCCGGGGACCACTCCATTGATACTGACCGTTTTTCATTATTTACTGTGGAGGATGGAGTGTCATTCTCCCCAAATCAGTGCAGAGGAAAAGGGAGATTCTAGTAGAATTTCTGAAGTCATGAACCACATTCTTCTAAAGCACCGGTGGCACCCACATCCTTATCTAGGAAACTGGCCTTGCTTCATTCCCCTGGCCTGCGTTTAAATGTGTGAGAGTGAGATGGGAATGTGTTGTGGATTTTGCTGCAAGCCGAGAGTATCTATGATTATGAGTATTTAACATGGATGGGTTTTCTGGAGTGGTTTTCCCCAAGATAATCAAATTCACAAAAATGAGACAGCTAAAGACCTACATAGGGAAAACCCATTTTGTTATTGATTCTGCAAAATGCAGACATGCTCCTGTTAAAATCAGGAGTAAATAAGCTGTTTAGGACTAAAAGCTTCTCTGGTTGAACTGCTGGCGTGACGCACCGACAGGACCTGCTTGGGTGATGGGTCCCCAAGCCTGAGCCACACGACACACTTCATTTACCCTACATTGATGCACATTGCCCATTACCCTGTAGCAAAAGTCGCCTCCCCCATCCCTTTCTGTTATAAAGTTAGTTTCCTTATGGGGGAAAAAAAAGAGAGAGACGATGTTTATAGAACAGACTGCTCAGCAGAAAAATGAAACGTGTTTCTAACAGGCTCCCATTTCTTCCAGAGAAAGAGTTTTTTTTCATGAAGGGCACACATACCAGATATTTTAAAGAATTTCACGAGCAGCTGTTTAGAATTAATTTCTATAAAGAGCTCACAGCACTGAGAATAGTAAACATGACATATGCAAATAACTTCACATTATAAATACAGTTGGTTATTTTCTTTTTCCATAAACTATGAAAAAGCACAATAAAAATGTCAAACTGCAGTATAAAAAAATCGGACTCCGGGAAGCTGGGGGAGGGCACTGACGCTGGTCTTCATTAACGTGTGCACCTGTTTATCATCTGAGTCATGGTGCAGGAGGCTGGCACTCGCTGGTGGACTTCTGTGGCCGCTCCCTCCTGTCAGCTGGGCTGAACAGTATCCAGGGACCTCTGTGCTTCTTGGCCTCAGCCACCAGTGCCCTCCACCACAAAGTGAACATGGAGGGAGTCTCATGATTGGCTCTCCAGAAGTTCCAGGCGGCTCTCCTCAGTGAAGGAAGGGAGCCATCGCAGCCTGCTGCTCGACACACTCCCACGGGGGAAGGGTTGCTTTGCACCCAGGAGGCCACCATCTCTGGTTTGAGCAAAGCTTCCTGGAATGTCAAAGCCTGTCCTAGTGTAAGTCCCCACTAGACACCAAGAAGAGAGTGCTGTGATGCTTAGGCTGTTCCTCTGAGAGCCCCCCGGCTGGTCCCCACCCGCCTGACTCAGGTGCTGTCCACGTCCGAGAAGGTGTGCTCAAACCACCAGCAGACTGACTGTGAGAGAACATGAGATGGCACTTTTTGCCCCTTGTGGGCAATAATGGTGGGTGGTCTTGTCCAAGGAGGTGGTGAGAGTGTAAAAAGTGGGGACCCTGAGCACCCCGGGGGTGGAAAAGAGCTGGCCCCGCTATGCAGAGCCAACAGTGGCCACAGATGGGTGAGTGTGAACCCGTGAGTGTTCTTTGCCTATGGTTCACATAGCATAGATGCTCCTGAGTATAAAACACTGGGGTGTCCCAGACAGACAGTAGACACAGCCAGGAGCAGGGGCAGAGCCTCTGCCATCTCCCACCTGTCTATGCTGCCTGCCCATCGGCAGCCGAGTCTCCTTTAATCATTTGGGATAAGGATTTTTATTTCTGCCTTATTGATTTGGAACCAGCATAATTTCTTTTCGCTCAATAACATACTGGAAGTTGGAGAATCGTAGAGCAACGTGTTCACATTCAAAGACTGACGTCCAGTTGCATGCTTGATGTGGATGTGTTAGCCAAATGTAGAGTACCAATGAAGACGCTTGCAACTTAGAAAACTGGAAAAAACTCTCATGCACCAAATCCCCCAAATACAGTTGGGAAAGTGCTTCACCAACAGGCAGAGTAAATCAAGAAATAAAGAGACCTTGGATGCAAGAGGCAGGGACCCCAAAGGACGAGTGTCCCTGAGGTGGGGTAGTGGAGCCTGTGCAGCTTGGCACAACCAGCTGGGGCCAGAAGGCAAGGGATGGAGCAGACGATCCTTCAGCCATGGAGACGGCACACAGATGCCCTGGCTGAGGAAGAGCACTGAATTATCAACCTAGAGGGTCAGGAAGAATCCCAACAGCTAAAGATGGAGGCTCACTGGAGGTTGGCTGAGTGTTGACAGTTTCCTGAACACGGACAGAACCCAGGCCTGGTGTGACCGAATTTCAGTCTGCAGCCCAAGGGATGGGGACAAGGGCATGCATGAGGTCAGGGACGGACATGTCAGGACGCTAAAGCCACATCCCAGTACCTGGACACTGATGGATAAGAACAGGGAATGAATTCAACATGCAGTTTAGATATTTGATGGTCAATACTAGACTGGTCTCCACCATGTGCTGGAATGTTTCTGCAGAGAGAAACATGGAAGAAAGTGGAGGCAGAATCTGTCCATTGTCAGGAACCCCCACCAAGTGCAAAATGACTTGGGTAAAAGCAGGAACAAGGCCAACTAATGTACAATTAGAAGAGCGCCCCAAGGCCCTCTCTGTGAGGCGAACAGACACATGCAGCTCTGTGGGCTTTATAAGGACATCTTCCCTGTTCCAGAAGATGCCGGTGCCAGAGAAGGATGTGGGAGGAAGAATATAGGGTGGGTGGCAGAGGGAAAGACGATAACAGGACAATGGAATTTCTGTAACATCAGAGGAGAAGTGCGATTAGATATTTGCACCTGAGCCCAATTCTCCCCAAATAGTGGAAAGGAGAAAATTGTCACTGAAATAGGAAAAAAGAAATTTGAATACTGTGGAGAAGATGCCACAGTCTGTGGGACATGTGGAGCTCCCACAGACCCTGGGGGAAAGGCCGGGCATGTAGGTAACGTGAGAGTGGTTCAAGTTGGGACCGAATGCTGGCCCTGATCCATGTTGTTGGGTGGCATGGACACCTGTCTGAGCCTCAGATTGCTCACCCGTAAACAAGATCACCTCTCCAGATTTTTCTAAGAATTGAATGAGATGATTCAGTGGATGGACGTTGAGGACCTTGTGCTAAGTGGAAAAAGCCATCACAAAAACAAATCCTGTGATTCGGCTTACAGGAGGTCCCCAGAGTGTGCACGTTCACAGAGACAGGAGGTAGAAGGTGCTGGAGTCTCTGGGTTTGGGGAGATGGGGCATCCTTGCTGGTGGGCATAGAACTTCGATTTAATATGATATCAAAGTTCTGGAGATCTGGCACCTAACATTGTACAGAAAGTCCATGCTCAGGAACCGTGCACCCAAAACAGGATGGTAGATGTTACGTTAACATGTAGACAGACTGGGACTGTGATTCAATATGTCTAAAGCCTAAACCCAGGATCATGAAGATATAAGCATCCTGTTGAGGTTCCCGGAAGAATGTTTATGTGATGCATTATTTGTACAATTAAATTTGTTCTGATGTTTGAGAAGTCAATATGTAGGCAGCCCCCAGCCAACACGTGGGCACTAACCTCTGTTGATGCTTCTACATTGGGAGGGAGGACAGACGGCCTTTGTTTGCAATCGGTTCAGGGTTTTCCAAAACAGCGGTAAAGGCTTGGGAGGAAAGCAGGGTGTCACCTCCTGTGAGTCCTCCCAGCCACATGTGAGCCAGGGTTTGCTTGAGGTGGTGGAGGGCAGAGAGTCTAGAGGAGACAAACTGGCACCTGGAGGGACAGGAAACAAGATTTCTGAGCCCCGGATATGGAGACTGGGGCTGAGGAGTTCCAAGCAAAGGAGAAACTCAGGGTGAAGGATGCAAAGCCACAGGCCTGCAGGGGCGACTGTTCTTGAAATCAGCAGTTCCCAGGGCTGATCTGTGGTGGTGTCTTCAGGAAGCCACAGGTATGAGAAAGGATGTTTTTTCTTCTTCGCTACAAGAGAAATGAGACAGGCAGGAAGATTTGTCACAGCAACCGTGGTGTCTGCCCTGCCCAAAGGGACACCACAGCTCATCTGCCCCTGGGGCCCTCAGAAAAGCAGGTGAGAGCTCCAGGTGTTCTAGAGACACAGGAGCTCCAGACACGTGTGCACGATTGTCACAAGTGTGAATGTTGACTCCTGTTCTTCAAACGGTTGGTGACCCCCCAAAAACGTGCAAACAGATATGCAAAAGAGGCCAGGCGCCAAGAGCGCTAACCTGCTCCTCACAGTCACTGATGAGGAATCATCTGTGACACCTCTGCCATTTGGGTTGGACGTGACCCCTAGAGAAGTGGAAGGCGTGTCCGAGCTCACTGTGAACTTGAGGTGATCTTGTGTAGATCCCATGTCTTCAGTCCTGTACCCTCCCCACGAAGGACAGAAGGGCCAGAGAGCACCAGTGAGCATGTCCTGTACAGTGGGCAGCCCGGGGCCCAGGTCCGGACAGTGCCCCAGGGTGCTCCTAGGAGGCATGGACACATGTGCGCACACACACACACACACACACACACACTGGATTTATTTTGTGAACTGTGTAGCTGTAGTACTCTTATAGGAGTTAAAAGCATTATTTTTAAGGACATCAACATATGGTTCATTTTACCATGATTTGTGGCATCCACTAGTTTTAATCAAGAAGCCTCAGTAATGGGCTGCTACGGGCTCTCAGGGTGAGGAACGGGCCTTCCATTCCCCAGTATTGTCCTCTGTAAGATGGGGACGGTGTCCTTACCCTTGTGCTCTGGAGACAGATGAACAGGTGGTGCTTTGCTGTTAAATCTCCCACGTGCACCAAAAAAAGAATGCAGATTTTTCACATCAAAATTTTAATAATGTGTTTTATCCCAAAAAGAGAAAAAATAGGAAATTCATTTTCTTCCAACAGTGTAGGATAATGCAAAGGACATGACTGTCATTATTTTACTTTAGTCAAAAATAAAATCATATCCATAAAAAGAGGCATGTCCCAATTCCACATCCTTAGAAGAATCAGCTTCAATTGCTAGTAATTGGTTTAGATGTCAACTCTGCATATCGCCTGGTTTCTCTATTGAGAGGCCATGGCACAAACACACAAGACCCCACCAGAAAAAAGCCTCAGGAAAAATCCTTCCTGTAGCCTCAGGGGATTTAAAATTGATCTCCTATAGCTGTCCCACTTTTATATTCTTAACGATGGACAAAATAATTCCTTTCAATTTTGAGCCCAACTGTTTTGAGGACACAGGGTTGAGTTATGTTGCTAGTTTCAGAGTGGACTCGCGGGTATATTTCATCTTTCCCTGGTAATCCCACTGCAGAGGGATCAAAGACACTGTGACATTCATTTCAGAGTCATTTGTGTACTATAAGCCCTGATATTTCCAGTGATCAAACACATATCCTAACTAGACAGTCACCGTGGCCCGCCTTCTCACCTGCCTGGATTCTCCCAAGAGGATTCACACCTGAGAGCCGCGTACATGAGAGGGGAAGCCAGTAGAACCAGCCAAAGCACCCACCAAAGAAACCGAGGTCTGCCTTCCCCATATCTGCAGCTGAGGCCTGTCCCCGGCTGTAGGAACCAGACAGTAATGAACGCCTCTGGCCCTGAGGTCCTGGGTCTGCAAGGGAGGAGGTGGCAGATGAAGGAAGAGCTGCCCCCAGTGGGTGCAGACTGGGAAAAGATGAAGGGAACGTGATGAAGGTGATGAAAGTTGCATCCTTGGATGATAAACTCATCACAACCAAAGAATAAAAATAAAAACCATCAGCGCTCAATGCAAAACACTCCTCATGGAGGGGAAACGGGGAGAGCTTTTCTGGTTTTCGGAACTGACCTTAGAGCACAGAGAGGGCAGACGCCGGATGCATGAAAAGGAGCCGCTGAGTCCTGATGGACCAGAGGTCACTGACCCGGTCTCCACCCCAGCTCCGGTTTACCAAGGGCCAAGAGAGATTTATGATAATTAGAACTTTACTTGAGGCTGAAGTACATTCACACAGTCAAAACAAAACACTCCCTAGGTGAACATGCGCCTCCTACAGACACCTCAAATTGAGAAATGTTAGAAACAGGGATGAGACCAGGTTCAAATTATGCAGATGGAAGTTACAGCATGTTCATTTACATGCATGATACACAACGCAGATGGCCTCAAGAAAGCAAACCACATGCTACAGTCATGCTGATGGGATGGGGGGACGAGCACAGAATAGGAGATAATTTAAATTAATAGCATAAATAAAACAAGAGTGGGGCCTTGCATACCTCAGCAATGAGAACGACTATGCTGTGAACCAAGAGGCTTAACTCCATTCCGTCTTCAGTCCAATTTCTGAAAGTAGAATGAAGATAAATTCATGGCTGATACATTCCACCCGCACCCAGGTGTTGGGACAGCCTCTCACTGAGCTCACGTGGCCAGATGGTCAAGTAGATGAACTCTCTTCCTCCAAAAAGAGAGAGAGGCTAAAACAGAAGAGCCATCTCTGGCCTTTAGAATGAAGTCTCTTCTACAGTAAAAACAGAAATTGGGGGCGAGACAGAAGCCACAGAGCCAGTTGCCTGCAGAGCCAGGCAGATTATGGAGATGAAGAGCACTAAACAGTGTGAGATGGCAGGAAGTGGGGATTCTGGCTCACCCAGGGCTCCCATGCTGGCTGAAGCAGGCAGAGGTGACCACCTCACCCCCAGCTGATTGAGGCTGGGTGGCATGCATGCCCTTTATTGCCACTTCTCCGATTTTTATTTTAAAGTTACATAGTCTGTATTGGAGGCAAGCTCTCTAGTACTGAAAGTGGTAATGAATGCAAACTTTTGTAAACCTGAGGCATCAACTGTGAGCTCACTTCATCCAACTTGTCCTCCATGTTTATAGCCTCTGGTGTAGAGGAATTCTCTGATCCTTTTCTGGTGTCTCCTGGGGATGTGGCTGTCGCAGGCATGCATGCCGTGCCTGTACATCAATCCACACATTAATGAAATTCTCTTTTAAAAAGTGTCTTCAGTGTCCTCTAAGATGCTCCAAGATGGAGGCGCACCAAGCAGAGTTCTCCAGAGCAGCATCTCTGAGGGAGTCGGAGGGCAAGAAGCATAGGCAATGAAGCTCTGAGACCAAGTTGCAGTTCAGTGTCCCAATCCCAGGGGATTCTCGGGGGCTGCTTCACAGCTGCCCTGAGCAAAGAAGTTGCAACAGAATCTATCTTCTCTGTCTACCATGACGGATGCAGCTGCCCAGGGGCCGTACACTGAGAAATGGTTCCATTTGGGCAGAGCAATCCCTAGAGAAGGACCCGTCTCTGAGCTAAAGCTCGGTTGCTCCTGATGAGAGTCCCATGTGGACATTAGAGTGTCCACTATGCATCGTACCCAAGGGTGGGGAGACGAATTCCAACTGATAAGACTGGTGTTCAAAAATATACTTTTTGGCCAATTTAACTATGTAGACTGTTGGTGAAACAGAAAAGAGTCTACAGATCTCCTGGCTCACAGAAGCCCTCTCCTTACCTCTTCATCTTGGTAACGTATGAAAAGCCCTTGGCAGAGTTGTTCTCTGGAGATGTACGTGGCTGTTATGTTTCAGATGTGAGGTGTCCCCCAAAACTCACGTGTGAAACAGCCCAAGAACGTTCAGAGGTGACCTCATAGGGGTATGAGATCCCTGATCTCATCCGTGGATGAATCTTCTGATGGAGGTGAGCTGGGAGGTAACTGAAAGTGGGTGGGCTGTGTCTGGAGGAGGCGGGCATTGGGTGCATACTTGTGTGTTGAGCTCAACGCTCTCTGTCTCCTGGTGCCATGTCCTCCACCCCACTCTTCCACCATAATGTCCTGCCTGACTTCAAGCCCTGAGGAATGGAGCCAGCTGTCCATGAACTGAGACCTCTGAAACCGTGATCCCCAAAGTGAACTTTTTCTCCTAAAATCATTCTTGTGAGGTCTTTTGGTTGCAGCAATGAACTAGCTGACTAAACCACTGGCCCCAGCCACAGATGCCATCTTCATTACCCTGGGGCGTTCCCCTGTGTTATGTCACACCCATGCTTGCTATTTAGAGGTCAGAATAATTACGAATTATTCTGAGTGTCTCTGCCTTTTCCTGTTACCCGGAGGGTCCACTGGCTAGCAGATACATCCAAAAATGGCACCCCAGGACTTTAGGGACTGAAGCTTCCTTCCTTGGCCATCCTGAGGGAGACTGTCTCAGGACAACCTGGAGGGTCTCACCCCATATTTGCTCCTGGAAGGTGCCTTGGCACCGTCCACTCACCATGAGCACTAACACACAAGGGCATTTCCACTGGCTGTGGAGGATCACCCACCTGAGCAAGTTCTCGTTCCTTCCTGACGTGACTGTGCTGACATCAGCCACTCCTGGACTCCACCCACAGTGTTTGGGGCCCGAGGTCTCATGCTGTGAAGTCCTGGCTATTACATCCTCAGGGTGTTCCGCCAAGGGCCACCCCTGCATGGCCTCACCTGCAAGGCCCCATCATATTTCATAAGCACAGACCAGTTCGTTGTGGAGAGTGTGACCTGGTGCTTCTGTAAGAAATGACCTGGGGACAGAGCATGGGATCCCTGGAGATCTCTGCAGCTCTGTCCATCCTTTTCATTTCCCCCATGTGCACAGATGCCCATTGCAATCCTCAGATCCCCAAGGATGCACCCAGCTTGTGATTTGCATAACTATGAGCAAGGTGCTTCCTTTCAACTGTCTCTTTAGGTCTTTTTTTCCTGTCTCAGGGCACCTACCTGCCTGCCAAGATGGGGAAATGAGCTCCCCTGGAATTCTAATGTTGAATGGATTATTTGGCAGATCAGCCCAACATGGGAACTGTAGAGATTCCGTTAGACACGCCTTTGCTGTAAGGTTTTGTGCTTCAAAGAGACAGGGTCAGGAGGCACTCCTTATGCTCTCTCTGTACCTTCAAGCCACCTGCCACTTTAAACAGAATCCCCGAAACCCTGAGGTGCCTGCACTTTGAGGTCGCCTTCTAGACTGTGCAGCAATTGACCCTGCTTCCCGCAGAGCCCTTCCCAAGTCCTAACTAGCCACAGGGTTCTCCTGTGTTAAGGCAGTAAGGACCTTGGCAGGGAGAAATACCACCTGAGAAATGGCCCCAGGGACCAGAGAGAAGGATGGGGGTTTTCCTCATGTCCTATATCGAGTGACACTATTATCACTGATTATTTATTTATTTATTTTTTTAATTTTATTGTTGGTTGTTCAAAACATTACATAGTTCTTAATATACCATATTTCACAGATTGATTCAAGTGGGTTATGAACTCCCATTTTTACCCTGTATACAGATTGCTGTGTCACATCAGTTATATTTCCATTGATTTACAAATTGCCTTTCTAGTGACTGATGTATTCTGCTGTCTATCCCATTCTCCACTGTCCCCTCACCCCTCCCCTCCCCTTCTCTCTCTCCATCCCCTCTACTATAAATCGTTTCTTCCACTTATATAATTTTTCTCCTACTCCTCCTTTCCTCTTATATGTAATTGTGTATAACCCTGAGGCTCACCTTCCAATTCCATGCAATTTCCCTTAACTCTCACTTTCCCTCCCGCCTATCATCCCTGTTTAATGTTATTCTTCTTCTCCAGCTCTTCGTCTCTACCCTGTCCTTGGTTACTCCCCTTATATCAAAGAAGACATTTGACATTTGTTTTTTAAGGATTGGCTAGCTTCACTTAGCATAATCTGCTCTAATGCCATCCATTTCCCTCCAAATTCTATGATTTTGTCATTTCTTATTGCAGAGTAATACTCCATTGTGTATAAATGCCACATTTTTTAAATCCATTCATCTATTGAAGGGCTTCTAGGTTGGTTCCACAATCTTGCTATCGTGAATTGTGCTGCTATGAACATCGATATAGCAGTGTCCCTGTAGCATGCTCTTGTTAGGTCTTTAGGGAATAGACCGAGAAGGGGAATAGCTGGGTCAAATGGTATCACTGATTATTTAATAAAGGAGCCACAAGAACAGCTCCCGTCACCATGCGGGAATGTCTTCGAGGTGAAATGGAGCTGCACCCGTCCCTCATTAGGTGGGTGGAAGCTGAAGTTGCATTACCCAAAGGACTCACCTCGGGCTTTGCTGCCCTCGGATTGGAGGGCGATCTGGAGAGGTGGATTTCGGCACCTGTGGGTAGCCGTACCAGGAATCAGACGGGATTTCAAGCTTCTCGTTGCTTGTGGATACCATCAGTTTCTCTCGTGGGCACAGGTGTGAGCAGGACTGTGAGACCAGAAGTGATTTTCAGGTTCTTATTTGCCGCAGTCCAGCTGCAGCAAAATAACCGGGGGGGGGGGGGGGGGGGGGGTGACGAACAACTTGTGTACATTGATACAGCAGGAGTAGGAGCCGTTTATTGTAGGACCGGAGGGATATTTATACATTCCACACAGCTTATCTTAATTAGCATAAACTAGATACATCAGTCAACCAATAAGGAATCTCCACACTTAATGGCTCACTGGCATTACTTCATAAACCACTCCCTCTGGCAAAATGCCAGGCGCCATCCAGACTTGTTTACAGACTCTAACATTTGCCAGGCGCCATCCTGACTTATTTACAGACTCTAACACTTATTGACTGGAACACGTGTGATGTGGCCGGCAACTGCCCCTTGGCTTCAATCAGGACAACTTGTCCTGCCATCAAGACAACTTGATTTTCAATCTGTGCCCAGGGAGAACAGGAGCACCCCCCCCACACACACACACACTACTCACTTGTGGCCGTATGTACCACATCACCCAGTCTCAGAACACTAAGGTCGACTGGTCCAATGCGGAGCTAAGAGTGAGCCCCTCCAACACCAGGACAAAGGACTGAGGAGAGACAGCCTCAAACCCACGCATATGACAGCCCAGAAGGTGCAGTGGTGGCTCCTGTGTGCACAACCTCAGAACACACTGTGAGAAGCATCCAACCTTTGCAGTGAGAAGGACATTTAATTCAGGAAGACCTGTGGGCACTTTGCATGTTATGTATTTTTCTAAGTGCTAGAAATCAAGCATTAATTTAAAATGAGTTTAGGAGTGAACGCCAGTCAGTCTGCTCAAAGAGAAAGCAATCAGAAGCAGAGACAGGTTGATGAAGTTCAGGAAGACCCAAGGTGACGTTTGTGTAGATGCTGGCTTGCACTGTTAGGTAGGTGTCAGCATGAAAACGATGAAGACGTCAAAACCAGGAAATGCTTGAAGCAATACTAACCCCCAGCTTAGCACTTGAGGCAGCTCAGAGGTAACTTATTTATTGGGGCGCATTTCTAGTGCACATCACGGTGCCATGTTTATTGTGTATTGAATGAGTGAATGATGGGAAAATATTTACATGCCAGTATGTGAGCACATCTGCCTAGGAGGACGAACAGAGCTAGAATTTTTACACACAATACAATGCACTGTCTTGTGCCTCGTGACTGTCTTAATAACGCTGACTTACATAGATACAGTCTGGCCTTAAGAGAATAGCTCTCTGTGTCTATTATGGGATTTCCTTGGAAACCTCAAGTGTTACTCTAAGGACACTTGGCACACGGGCTTCGGGGAGGGAGGGGAATGGTGTGAGCGAAGCCATCGTGGGCGAGACTGATGCTGCTTCTCGCGGCCTCGAGGTACAAAGGCGGCTTTGGCCCTGTGGGTTTTGGGTTGATATTTGCTTTTTGAAGAATCATTTTTCTCTGTGCTTCATTTTGCAGCTTATTCTTTGGGTAAAGGTGTGTGATTTTTGATTATTGAAGAAAAATAATGTGTTCCTCTGCAGCGTCCTATATTTAGCTTCTAGATGTGATTGAAGTCCAAACAGGAGAGGAGAAAAGCGAGAATTCAAACACAACTACAGAAATAAGGGCTGAAAAGTTCCAGATTTTATGAAAAGTGTGAAGCACAATTTTTTTTTAATATTTATTTTTAGTTCTCGGCGGACACAACATCTTTGTTGGTATGTGGTGCTGAGGATCGAACCCGGGCTGCACGCATGCCAGGCGAGCGCGCTACCGCTTGAGCCACATCCCCAGCCCCTGAAGCACAAATTTAAAAAGATGAATAAACTGCAAGCAGAAGACACAGAAAGAGAAGTATTTTGGGATCCATCACAATAAAATTTGTTAAAACAAGTGATATCTTGAAAGGGTGTGTGAGTGTGTGTGTATGAGAGGGTGCGTGAGTGTGGGTATTTGTGGGGGTCATGTGAGTGTGTGTATGAGTGTGTCTGGGTATTTGTAGGTGTGTATGTTAGTTTGATTGTATGTTCTTGAGATGTGTGTGAGTGTAAGTATTTGTGTGTGTGTGAATATGTGTTTGAGTGTGCATAGAATGTGTGTTATTATGTGTGTGTGTGCGTGTGTGTGTGTGAGGGTATAAGAGCATTTTGGGGTGTGTGTGTGTTATGTAGGGAAAGAGAGAAAACTAGAAAACAAAGTGAAGGAAGACTTTCATTGCAAACCACACAGTGGAATCATATAGAATAAGATCTTCAAAGTGCTGAGATGTTGGGAAAGAGTCTCCCTGGGACAGTGATGCAGCCCAGATGTGTTTCTAAAAGCACAGGCAAAACCACACCTGTGTGGCCAAAGCCTGAGAGCTGGGCCACAGCTGAGTGCCCTGCTCTACGGGAATACGAGGTGGGAGGGCTCTCTGAGAACAGAACGGCCCTAGGCCTTAAGCATGTCGGCAAGTGCACGGGAAAGCATTCTCTCATTTTTCAATTAACACGAACATTAATTGCAATCTTAAAGGATAGTAAGATTAATGAACTCTGGGACTTAGGCATGGAGGTAAAATGTGTGACAAAATTGGCAGGAAGAACAAGAGGGGAGGTACAGAAATGGGGTCCTGGTGAGAGAGTCACCTGACCGCTGGACACCGAGTGACCAGGGCAGGTTCACAGCCCCTGGTCTCCCTTCTCACACTTACTTTGTTGCTCTGTTTCTACATAAGTTCTAGAACTGGCTTGACGACCCTACAAAGAGCAGTTTCTGAAACCGTGGCTGGAATTTCACAGAAGCCCTCAGTCACTTTAGGGGTCATTTTAGGAGATTTCCCAACCAGAGGTCGGGGGTCCTGAGCCTGGCCTGGACCCTCTGCACTCAACAGTTATTTTTTTTCTCTCAACAGTTATTTTTTCCAAGGTCTCAGACACTGGTCCTTCACAAGGGCTGTCACTGACGTGCTCAATGTTTGGGACGTTATTTGAAATGCTGTGGTTTTCTTAGGTATTAAATTCAGATTGCTAATTGATGTGAATGCTATGTATAAACTGTGCTAACCTGCAACATGCAGGGTGTGTGTGTGTGCATGTGCATGTGTGTGCATGTGCATGTGCCCATGGTCAGAGGAATGGTCAGGGAGTGGAACAGAGGACGTACATGCACACTGACATGTACATAGCTTTGATAAGCCTGATAATGTGACTCGATAGGAGACACGGCCTAGCACAACTGGGTGTCCATGTACAAAATAAATAAAACCCAACCGTCACCCCCATTAGACTCCAAGGTTAACTCTGGATGGAAAAGGTGATGTTATTTTACAGTTCAACTGAAACACAGATATGAATACATGGCCCTGGGGCAAGCCACGATTGCATAAGCAGGTCACAGAGGTCAAGAAGCGCAAAGGAAAGTGGGATCCATTCGCCTTTGTCAAGATGTAAGATGCCTGTGCTCCTGGTTTCAAGATGTCATCATGTAAATTAAACGGAGGCCACAAACTGGGACAAGTCACAGCGCACACCCCTGACAAATGACTCACATCAGAAAATGCAAAAAAGTCCTAAGTCTCAGCGAGCAGACAAACACCTGCAGAAGCCAACACCAGGAAAAGCATCGCGACAACCAGGGAGCCAGGGGACCCCAAACCCGGCCATCAGGAAAACGGAACCTGCACAGCAGGGTGCCATGACTCCCCGTTAGGATTTTAAAAATCCACAACATCAATTGCTAGCAAGAGTGTGAAGCGATTTGAACACTACTGTGTTGCTTATGGGGATGTGAAAAATAGGCTACGACTCTTTGGAAAGTCGTTTCTAAGCAGTTAGCCATGTTCTTAGCTCGCCACCACTTTTAGTTATACCCTCAGGAGAAATGAAAGCACATGCCCACATGGAGACTTGGGCCTGAATGTTCATATGCTTGAGGCCAAGAACTGGACTCCACCCAAAGGTCCGTGAGTCAATGAATCCATCAGTGAATAATGTATGTTCACACAATGGAATACTACACAGCAAGGAAAAGAAACACATGGCTGATAAACATCATGAGAGAATCTCAGAAAGGTTAAGCTGAGAGAAGAAAGCCAGCCCAAGCATTGTTTTGAGCCCTCCAAGAAGCAGACAGTAAGATGGGATGAGAATGTGCTAAAGGTGAACTGGGGGAAAGTCCTTAAAACAGGGGTCAGAGCAGAAATCAGCAGTTAGCTTCAATATGATGAGGCCTGGTGCTTGAGATGGGAGAGGGAGAGGGGATGGTATTTTGAGGAAGAGCCTTAGACTGACGACAACATCATTCTAAGAAATTTTTGTCTTGAGGGATGGACCCACAGTATCACTGGGGCTGAGCTCTGGGCTGGGTTACGTGCTGGGGAGGCTGGGGAAGGGTGGCCTCAGCCAGCAGTGAGCCAGGAGGGACGATAGCTGGGACTGTCAGCCTCTGCTGCTCCCGCAGCTGGAGGGCGAGTGCCACCATGTGATGTCTGCCACAAGCACGTGTCATGGGACCCCACTCCTGTGACACTCCAGGACCGAGCTTGACCTTTAGTGGAATAAGCAGGTCAGAGCGGGGATCTGGGGCATGGGGAAGAGGCCAGTTAGGCCCTGGGACAGCAAGCCCTGCGGGTCTGGGTGGTGCGGGGCTCACACGCACCTTCACAGGAACTCACTGCCTTCCACACTCAACACTGATGCTGGTGAATCGCACCTCGGCCAAGCTGATTGTGACAGAGCTGGGCTGCGGAGGAGCAGTCGGTTCCTAGGCCAAACTGTTGGCGGGTTCCACCCCAAGGCAAGCCAGCTGCAAGCTCGGTACTGCATCACGTGCAGGTGAGGGGACGGATTTCAGCTCTCTGCCTCGATTCACCCAGTCCCACTGTGTACAGCATACCCACTCGTACCTGGGGCAGCAAGGTCACTCCCGGGTGCAGCTCTGTCCTCCCAGCAGGGGCAGGGGGCAGAGGAGGGACGGTGGGGTGTGGCTGGGAGGTGAGGCCTTCGGGGCTGCTCTGCAGGCCACAGTGATCAGAGAGGCCTGCCTGCCTGCCAGAGCGGTGGCCTGGGTCCCAGTGGACAGGAAGCTGGTGAGACAACCTGGCAGGCTCCGGAAGCAGAGGGAGGCCCCTGTGCCCAGGACCCGAGCAGGAAGGAGCCTGGGAGTTTGGGGGCCGAGGGGGCCCACAGGGCCGATGGAGTGAGGGAGGCCAGGCCCAGGCTGCATCCTGGGAGTCCCAGGAGTGGGAGGGCCAGGCTGGTGGCCACGAAGGCACCAGATGTCCTGGCAGCTGTGGTGTGACCTCCGTCCTGTCCAAGCCCTGGTGCTGGCCAAGTGGAGCTCTGCTGGATGGCAACGCCTGGTGTCTTCTCTGTCCCTGGGTCAGATCCCCTGTGACATGACCAGGCTGGGAGCCAGCCCTGTCCAGGTCACAGGGTCCACACGGTCCCCCTTTCTGTCTCCCTCTTGCCCTGCTCCTTCCCCTGGTCCCTGCTCATCCTCTCCACAGCTGCTCTCCGGCTGCCTTCAGGTCCTCACCAAGGGAACAGGTGCCCTGTGTTTGCTGACAGCTGATCACACAAGGAACCCAAGCGGACACAGAATGGGTGCAGCCAGGGGACCGACCATGGCTCCCTGACGGGCGTCTCACCCTCCATCATGCTGGGGAAGTGGTCCAGCCACTCACTGCAAGTGCAATTGGAAAACTTTGACCAATTACACACACACACACACACACACACACACACACCCCTACACACACAGAGCAACATATCCACTGATGGATATGTTCCACATGAATTTAAAATAAATGATCGTTTCTATTTGCCCAGCCAAACCTGGGCACCTAGGCAGGGGACAGGCGGGGCCCATGGTGGTCAGAGCAGTCAATCCTGACAGCCAGAGATGCCAAGACCACATGAGGCATCAGTACTGAGCGTACCTCTCAAGTCAACGTCCCCTTGGACCATACGACCCCAACAGCAGAACGAGAGAGAGCCCCGCTCTTGGCTTGGTAGCTTCCGTGCGTCCACTGCATGACTGACGTGCTTTGAAACCCCCGTAGTATCTCAAATCGTCCCAAACTGGACACCTGACCTTCTTCGTCACTGCTCCTCCCCTGTCTTGTCAACAGTAAGTCGCAGGCAGGATGGGTGCCCACTTGCACAGGCCCAGAAATCCAGAGCAGGGACCCAGGTGCTCCTGAGCATTAGAGGCTCTGTTGGTGCAGATGGCAGGAGACTGGGACTCCTCAGGCTTCCATTCCCTCTGGGGTGGGAGAGCTCGCCCTTCTTACCAGTTCCCACGTAGTGCATGGGGTCAAGAGGGAGCACCTCAGAGTCTTGTGCTCACATAAACCTCAGCCCGCCCTATGGTCTCTGGGTCTTGCCCGCCGGCCTCGCCCTGGGCCTGCTGCAATGGTGGCCAGTCACCCCAGTGCAGGAGGGGCACCTGACAGTCCCTGGCTGTTGCTTTTGCATCTCCCCTTTATTCCCTACAGCAGCCACAGCCTCACTCCTCTGCTCCAGACCCTCCAATACCTTCTATCCACCCAGAACCAGGCCAGGATCCCTCAATGTGTCCTACAGCCCACGGGGTGGGAGCTGAGTGGGAAATGGGGTGCCCGGGCTCCCCGACTTGTTTTCCTGGGGCTGTCAACAGAGCAGGGATCCAGACCTTGTCCTCTGGTGCCACCCTGGTGGTGGATGCGGCTTTGTCCTCAGGCACTGTCCCCAGAGTTGACCCTCCTGTCCCAGCAGAACAGAAAGCCGGAAGCCTTGAACCTGGTCTCCTTCCTGGTTCATTCAGTGACCGACTGGCTAGCTGGAGGACTGGCCGCATGTCGCGCACAGACCAGTGACTGTTGAGTGTGCCTCCTTCCTGCCCAGCAAGCCTAGGACCTCACCAGGCACAGAGCCATGCAGGGCCGGCTCTGCAGAGTGTTTAGGAGGCAGCCGAGTCTTGGTAGGAGGGGACGTTGTTCCCTTCTGCTCTCTTTCCCAAGTTGAGTTGAGTTGACATCTGAAAGACGAGCTTCCACATTAAAAGGAGGAGACAGAGGGCCATCGCGGTGGTTACCGCAGCATCGATGTCCACACCCACCGTGTCTGGCTGGTGGTGGGTTCTGTCTGAGGTTGTGCCTGAAGGTCCTGAATAATAAGAGAGAAGAGGCTGAGACTCGGTTCCAGATGAATTTAAAATAAACAATCGCTTCTGTTTGCCCCAGCGCCGTTGGCCGGTCGCCAGTGCCTCACTATGGAGAGTGTGTTGCTTTTCTACCTTACAGTCAGTTTTGTCAGAGACAAAGTCACCTGGAGGCCCCTGTCCACCTACCTGGACATTTTCTTCTGAAAGGTAGCTGCTCCCCCACTTCCACCTCCTGGGGTCCCCCGTTCTTACGGGAGTTGCTCTGCAAGGAGGAAAAGAGCGCTGTCCTCAGCCCCGGGTTCCAGGTCTGTGAATAAGACATTCCAGGGGTTTGCTGTGCCATGTTGCTCTTTTTCAAACCCCTGTGGCTTCCCTCATTCACATCATCTTTCTGGCTCCTCCGGGTACTCGGATAGTGGGCTTCACCCCCAGGTTTCAGCCACCTGCCTCTGGACTCTGCCTGAGCTGCTTCCCAGCCCCATAGGCTGGGTCTCAGTTTGGGAGACAATAGAAGGAGGGAAAGGAGTCTTTCACACCCTCCCAGCCGACAGTCAGGCTTCGAATGTCAAAGAAAACACAAAACCACAGGTTGGTGCTTTTCTTACTTATCTCCATCAGCATTGTGGAGGAGGGGGGTTCTGTGCAGATCTGAAAGCTAGGTGGTCCACCTCTCTGGGACCTTGCTAGGAGACAATCCAGGTCTGTGGATTTGTTACAGTGAGCATTTCAGGGGAAGTAGGAGAGGCTTGCGGGACATGGACGGCCTGACACAGTAATGAAGGGGAGCAGAGCCGATCCCTGAGCTCCAACCAGCCTCTGCCCTCTAGTCCCCTGGGCTTAATCGGGTTAAGTCTGGTGACATTGGGTGAGTTACTTACTCCCTGTTACCTTCAATTTCCTTATCTTCAAAATGGAGTTAAATATCACTTACCCAATCTGGTTACTAAGAGGACTGGTTGGATTGATAATCACAATGTACTTACATGTCAGTATTTGAACAATCATTACTATGATAATGGACGTAAATCTTGGCTCATAGAAAGACAATTGTTTGAGGCAAGAAAAATCCTATATTGGGAGTCGGGCATCACTGGCATGGGCTGTCCCCGTGTTCCCAGCCACCTGATGCATGAAGATGAGTGACTTAAAGTGGTCCATGGATGTGCAATGGTGCAGGCTAGGGAAGCCAGAGAAATCCAAGGCACGGGAGAGCAAGGACATGGCCATGGCTGTCGGGTGTGGAGGACAGATGAAGCTGGGCCCCCAAGGGAGTTTCAGGAAGAAGGTTTATTGTCTGCAGGGTCAGAGGGGCTCTTGCCTAAAACTCTCTGGACCATGCCTCCTCATTTTTGCAAGAGTCTACCTAAGAGTCATTTTTTTTTTTCTTTGAGTTCTCAGAAAGTAAGTTTTGTCTCATTTTTTTTGGAATCGTTAGAGGTCTTACATGTTTTACCACAAAAGCAGAAGCAACACCACCAAGTCCATGGTTAAACTGAGCTTTTTGTAATACAGAGAAACAGGAAATGGGAAGTTCTAAACACACAGAGCTCTTCTGCAGAAATCTTTGCTGGTATCCTGTTAACAAGAACAATTACGGTGAGGTTCTTTGTAGAAGCTTAATTAAGATGCATTGGTGGAGGAGGGAGCACCACTACAGGGCAGCAGTGGGGTCCCCCAAGAGGTGACTTGGTCCATAGGACTATGGAACATGGCAGGAAGGCACATGGCTAATTGTCTATGAAGAGGTGTCAGTGGTCACTCAAGGGAAGGGAGGTTGGGGTCCTTCTGCTGATGGAATGGACACAGCATGGATGTCCTGGTGATGGGTACTTCCATCTCCAGGTGAAGCCTGGAGCCTGGTGTACCATGGCCCTCCAGCTGCATCTGATCAGGCTGCATGGGGACATGGAACCACCCCTCGCCTGCATCACCTCATCTGTAAAATGAGGAGGTAAGGGCCAGCTCGTCATGCCCACCGGGGACCTAAGCTGCAGCTGTCCATCACCTCTGGTTTCAACACTGGCCTGTGTGGTCAGGATGGACCTCGCTGTAACACCGCCAGGCTTTGTTCCCTTTGGTCCCCGTGGTGCCACAACAGAGCACCACGTTAAGCACGTCTGCAGTGTGCTCAGCTGGTGGCTGTGTGATAATGGATAATTCTGGGAGAAATGTCTTACCTCAGGGGATATTTATTCCATTTTCCAAATGAAGTGTGTTTCGTGACCACCTTCAAGTCTTAGGATTTATTAGAAGGACTCACAAGACCAATTCACCGAGATTTGCTAGAAGGACTCAAAGTCACTGTCCTGGATAAGATTCATGCCTGCAGGTGGACAGGAGGGACAGCAAGAGGTGTACCAAGCACGGAGGAGCCAGCCAAGACCTCCAGAGCCCTTCCTCAGGGAGTCACGTGGGAAGTGGTTTTCTCATCTAGCCGTGATCTTCAGCAATCCATAAGAAACATTTTCACCCAGGGAAGCCCACCCAGGTCTTCAAGCCTGAGGCTTTCACCAGGGGCCATGACACAGGTTCCACATTGGCAGAGGACCACAGTCCAGTTGGGCAGGTTTCCCACTTTACAACTCTGGGGGGCGGTCATTCACATTGATAGTCCATGCAACATTCAACATGAATCATGTGATTTTCTTGCAGATTACTGCTAAGTATCTTATCAAAGAGGCAGATTTTTCTAATTCATAATTCAGTGTACCATTTGGAATAGTAATGGAGCTGGAAATAATGAGTCAAGTGGTACATATTTAATAATAAATATTAATAAAATGCTTATGTAATTTAAAATGTATATGCTCTAAGGACCAAATGTTTTTTGGCTGATCAAGAGAAAATCTCTAGAATATTTTCTAAGTGATGTATATTGGTTGCCCTTGGCAGTGGATAGAGAGTTGGTCAGTGAATAATTTTTATTTCATATATTTACTATGAAACATGTATTTATAATAAAAGACTTAAGACCCATAAGCTTGAACCGTACTGACTTGAGTGGTTTGCTTTATGAGCATGCTACCGACCTTCCAACCAGTGAGGCACGCTGGAGCTTGACCTTGTATGACCAGGTCATGGTTCCAAGGTGATTTCCAGGAGCTGCTGCACCTTGGCACCTCTCCAGGCCTGGAGCAGGCTCGCTCTGACTTGCCTGTGTAAATCCAAGTTCAGGATTCTCCACTTCATAATTGACTTAGAGGCTTCTTGTCCCTGGACACTGAGGAGATGCCACTTTCCCCTTTCCTGTGTCCAGCAACGATGGCTGCAAGGCTGACTCTAGGTCTTTGCGATTTTATCCAGGGATATACCGAAGATTAACTGAAAGGGGTCTAATGATGAATGCCAACCATGCTTCACACCCGTGACCTCCCAGGAATTGGCTTTTGTTAGACTGGGAGTTGCTATCAAGCCCCTGCTCGGATCTGCCATTAGTATCTAACAAGTGAAATACAGTTAAATCGCATGTCACCAGGGTTCTTGCAAAGAAAACTCGAAGCTGAATTTTGCAATTGATTCCCCAGGCCCTCCCAGAACTCACCGTGAGAGAAAGATAATGGAAACGGATTGTTTCAAGCCCGACTTCAGAAGTGTAATTAGGGATGGCCTTGGGCAGCCACAGCATTCGGACAGAGTTTGGAATTTCTTGCCAAATTTGTGAAGTCATTTAAATTTTTTTTGTAAAGAGCTCTTTTGTTCAGATTCTCTGCCTTTTAAGAAGGCGGGCTTAGCGCTCATCAGCCGGGGACTTGGGTTGTTGCTTCCTCCACCAGGCAGCCGGGGTGTTGGCAGTTTCAATGAGGGGAGGAGCTTCTGTCTGCATTCTTTTTCCCCAGAGAAAAACATAGAGAAGAAAAATATCTTCATTCAACATAGTGAATGTTCCCAAAGGTACCAATTGACCACCGTCTCAGGTTCCACCTGCCAGGTGTGGCCAAGAGGCCATCTTGTCAAAGCCACCCCATGCTGCAAAGTGTTATTGACAACCTCCAGGAGAGGAGGGCTCTGCATGTGTGCCACAGTCTGGCTGGGCACAATTCAGGAGCCACTTGTCAAAAGAAACGAACTTTATTTTTAGAACAAACACAACAAACCACACAGCTCTTGAGGAAAACCTTCAGAGCCCAACTGCCACCACCAGCTTCCCACAAGCCTCTCAACCTCCCCCACTCCTCCTCCTCTTGAGGCCGATTGGCTGGGTCAGGTGGGCAGAGCCAAAAATGTCCCCCAGTGAGCAGCTCCCTGGTCTGAAAGGGCGGGGAAACAACCCAATGAGCATCACCACAGAGGAGCCAATCAGTTGGCAGCTAGAAGTTTGCTGGGGCCGCTGTGAGCCAATCATCAGCTGGCAGCTGGAAGTTTGCTGGCAGTTGGAAGTTTGCTGGGGCCCCTTCGGCTGTGGCTCTCAACACATGTGCTACTCGGGTGGTAAACAGGTGACACATCAATCCCTGTTTTTACAGCCTTCCAGGGAATTCTGAAGCGGGTCTTGCTTAGGAACCAGAGTGCATGGGGTCGGGGGTCAGCCTGATCCTTGGGCTTTAAAGAACAAAACAAGTTGTGTCACAGTAGATCAACGGGCCCTCCTGGGGGATTCCTGAAGGTGGGGCTGGACCTCAGGAAGGGGGAGGGGCGAGGTCTAGCTCTGAAGATCAGACCCCACAAGCTCAGGCACTCATCTGCCCACCTGGGGACAACGACAGCACAACCTCTGGAGGGATCAGACAGTGGCAGGGATACTGGGAACCTGGGACATCTGATGGTCTGTCAGGCCTGGAACCCAGGGTCATGGGAACAAGAGACCTTCCAGAACATTCTCAGAGAAGGCTCAGGCCCCACTCTCTCCATTCCGTGCCACTCCTCTGAAGGGCCTGGGCCTTACAGGCTTTGTGTCCATTCCCAGTGCTTTCTGTTCCCCTGTAAACCTTGTGTCTTCATCGGCCACCAAACCTATCTCCCTCCTAACCGGCCCTGGCCTCTGCACGTGCCTCTGTGCGCGGTTTCTGGCTACAGGGGAGAGGATGCCCGGAGCTCCAGCCCAGCATCTACCTCCCCAGCGCCTCCTCGCCCTGCTCCCCCTTCCAGCCTCTGGGACTGGGGAGCTCTGGGGAGAACCCGTCCTTCTCAGACATCGGTTTTCATATGTAGCAGTAACATGCCTCGTACTAAAAATCTTAAGCTTGTTACCCTGCGTCGCTCTCCTCTAAGCTGGATTATTTTTTCCAATTACATTAACCCCCCTGTTCCATTCTTTTATGAATCTGCATCAGGGCCAAACAGGGGTTGAAAGGATGACTATCCTAGGAAGAATCCTTGCAGGAGGACAGGAAAGCCCAATCACGCAGGGACTTTGCCACAGAGACAAGGACTTGAATGGGGTCTGCAAACCCCCGTCCCTGTGTCCTGTTGACAAGGTGACCTACAGTAGTCTCCTCTGCCCAGGACTCAGGGCTTCCCTGGGATAAGAATGTTTAAGTGGTAAAGCCAGAAATGTCCCAGGCAATCTGGGGCCAGGTCCTTCTGCATTCAAAGCTGTGGGGACGGCAGAACAGTGGGGTAGAGGAGGGTGGATTCTGCGTGAACCTGAAGGCTGTGTTTAAAGTCCAGTCTTCCTAGCGCTTAGCAAGTGACTTTGCTTCTCTGAGACTAAAACTGCTGCATCTTCAACATGATATGGCCGCGCCCTTCCTGCTAGGTACCATGGCGAGGAGTAAATGGACCTTGAAAAGGGCCTGGCCCAGCGTCAGCCCTGGGCAGCTTCTCCCCGACCCTCAGATCAGACGCTGGGACTGGCAAGAAAACTTGGGCTTTCCTTGAGACACAATGGTGAAGGGGGGTCACAGACACCAGCAGTCAAGCTCCAGGTCATTATAATGAATGCAGGAAAAAAATCCATGATGGAGAAGATGTCAAAATGTCAAATAAGGACAAGGTGAGGTTCCCTGTGGGTCGTACTGAAGCCCGAGTCGGAAGGGACGGTGTGTGCTCCACGGATGTCTCAGTGACCAACAGCTTTAACAAAATTGATTTTGATGAGTCAAGAGGTCAAGAAAGCAGCTATAATAACATCTGTGCGGGGTATAAATGAAGTATTTGAATTCTAAAATATTATTATGACTTTTAAGACACCTACTTTTTAAATTTTTTGATTTATTTTTTCAATTAATAGAATGTTTTGGGGAAAACTGTGAAAAAAAATCATGGAAATATCCACCTTCATGTCTGGCTTCTTAACCTAGCTGGGTGTTCTCAGGTTTGTCCATTCCATAGCACGGGTCTGAATTTCCTTCCTTTCCAGGGCTGGAGGACACCGTGGTGTGGACCACTACCCTTTCCTTAGCCATTCTTCGGCTGAGGGACTTTGGGAAGGTTTAGTCCATGGTGACCAGCACTGCTGTGAATGCCTCTGCCTTGTGAGCCCCTATTTCTGACTCTGCCTGTGTGAAATGTCCAGCATACGTGAACCCAGAGGGGAAGAAAACAGACTGTGTGGGTCAGGAGCTGGGAAAGAGGAAAAGGCACAGAGGTACTGGCTTCCTGCTGAGTGACAGGTCCATCATTTGGTCTTGAATCCTGATTTGGTTTCATTGGGCTGATTTTTCTTTCCTGAGGCCTCAGCCATCTGCAGGATGAGCAGCTCCCATTGCAGAACCCTTTGGAAAAACACCTAAGCTGCCCTACGAACAAGGGCAGCGTGCGTGTGGCTGAGGGCAGCATCTTACATCTGCAGACAGTGTTGGTCACTGGTCATCAAGTGGCTGTGCTAGGTGTGAGCACAGTATGAGCCTTTCTGACCACAGTGATGACCTAGCCATTTAGCGCTAGCACGGTCCACTCCTGGGCGAGGCTCCATGTCTGTCCAACTTCACCGCCAGTGGTGCAGGAGGGGGTGGAGATTTCCTCTGCTCCCTGGAGTTGGTTGCCATGGCAACCAAGGGACCATCCCTGCACAGTCCTGGAAGGACTGGGGCGGGGGAATCAGGAGGCCCCACAACACCCCAAATTTCACTGTGCTTCGAGGTCTGACAAACCTGTTTGCCTCCCTTTGTTTTGCCATCCTGGAAAGGAGCCCGGGGCCCGTGCAGGCCACCCTGCCCTCTGACGGAAACTGAGGCTCTGAGGAAACTGAGGTTCTGGGGGGCAGGCAGTAGGCGGGGAGCCACTCAGCTGCAACCAGTCAGGTGGAAACCCTGGGGCCCATCAGAGCCCTCAGGGAGCCTGGGAATGCAGCCCCAGAACACTCGCTCAGGTTCCGTTGAGGTGGAGAAGAACAGGGAGGCGGGCCAGTAATTGCCAAGCGAGGTGTGTGTGTGCGCCCGAGAGCAGAGAGAATTCCCGGGGACATGTGGGCATGTGCTTTGCTTCTCACTTCACATCGTTTTCTTGTGAACATGAAATAAGAACTTAAGTAACTGCAGGGCGAACGTGCTTATGGCCCTTGCGGAGTTTCTACAATTGAGAACACCTTGTTGTATTCGTTTCTAAGCCTCCTTTTTAATTGTTCACTGTATTCTAGTATTCTAATCATACGTTGGGGGGAAAGTATAATAGCGCATCAAATGCATCGTTTCACAGGACAAACCATGAGTAAATATTTAAGTCAAGAAAACAAGTCAACTAAATTAAACATATAAAATTGCAGAAGGCTTGGTACCAAGGAGCACAAGGCCACCAGGGCATCCTGACTGATTCTGCAGGACACCTGGGGTCACTCGGGCCATAGGCCAAAGGCTTTAGCTCTTGCTGTGAGTGTTCTCCAAAGTCAAGGGAAACTGTGGTCTGAGGTGCCCAGCCCTACAGTGTATTTCAGAAAGCATGAAAATCATTCCCTCCAAAGGAACAACGTGCAATGTAATGAGCCAGCTGTTCTGCTCCGGGGCCAGGATGGGAGGGTGGCCTGCCATCCCCACTGGGTAGCCCTGCGCTGGTGCTGGTCTCTGCCTCTTCTCCCCTGCCTGTTCTCTGTCATATTCACCTGAGCAGGCAAATGTCAACAGCACAAAATCCATGCTGTTCTACCCTGGATGCAGGACTCAAGCAGGCCCCTTGTCCTCGCCACCTGGGAAGGACCAGGTGAGTCCCCTGGGGCCAGGGACTTGGGCACCTGTCTGGCCTGTTCTCCACCAGCCCCTGCTTCCCCGACTTGGAGGCCCCCTCGAGAGGGAAATGTGGGAGGTGCATTGCTGACCCCCTGCTCTTTGGGCCCTCCAGTCCCAGCCTGGGCTGCTGACCCTGCCCTGTGCCACCAGGTTCTCCTTGAGTTTCACGAGCCTGCCCCACACCTGCCTTGGCATCAGGGAGCCACCAGAGGACACCTGCTGAGACCTCTCCTGTCAACCCACACCCATTTCCTTATTAGCCACCCTCCCTTGGGCTAGGGAGTCGGGCTAATGTGATTTCCTGAACATCCGTCACATTAATCCACTGGCTGTCACCTTGTTTTTTGAGCCAAATGAAAAACATAAACTAATCTTTAATTTATAACAAACCAGCGACACCTGAATGTCATTAAACCACGTGGGACTGAGGACACCTTTGCCTTCATTCCAACATGCACAGGGGCAGGCCCATGGGGTACCGTGTTTCCTCAGCAGGTGGGGTGCTGGCCAAGCAGCTGTCACCAAGGGAGGGAAATTGGTCACGCCCTCTAAAAGCTCTCATCTACTCCAGCTTTTATTTGAGAAAACTTTTCTCGTTTTGGAAAGAAATACCCCAGCACCCTTGGCTCTGTTAATACCGTTACAGCCCCTCTGGGAACACCTTCCATCACTAAGTCATCTCTGACCCTTCTCCTTCCATGAGTTATTTTATCGACTCAGTCAGGCAGGGTACTAGGAGCCATAGTAACACTGCTCACCCATCTGGACATCAGGTTGTGCATAACCACTGCCACAGCTGGGCCCCCTGCTGGCAGGTTCTACCTCCTCACACTCAACCCGGGGCAGAGACAAAACATTCCAAAAACATTTCTTCTATACCCAAATGCACTTTTGACTTTTTGTCTTATCATTGTTCCTTAAACAACACATTTATGAAGCACATGCATCGTAGTAGGTATTATAACTAATCTGATGGTTTGAAGCCCACGGGAGGATGTACACAGGTCCTGTGCAAATACATGGCCACTTTACATAAGGAACTTGAGCAGCCATACATTTGGCTTTCTGAGGGATCCAGAATGTGTCTCCTGCAGACACCGGGGCATGGGGAGGGATGAAGCTCATCTACCCCTGTGTCTGTCATTGCGCATCACACACACTGGCCTGCACGGCCACAGCTGGGAGGAGCATGTCTCTGAAAAACCCTGGGCTACTAGAGCCCCATGTCCCCCCAGGTGCAGGTAGATAGAGGGCCTAGAGGGGACATCACCTTGAAAAGGGGAGAGGCTCATCAGTTCAGCTGTGACAGCCACTCCAAGCCCGTCTGCCAGGTGATGGGGACCAGAATGTCCCAGGCTGGCACTAAGAGCAGGTGACCAGTGGGGGCAGCCCAAGGAAGATGGGGACAGCAACACTGGACAGATGCTGACCTGGGGCCATTGAGCAGCTGAGGTTGCATGGCCTCTAGCTAGATCCCCAGACGCATGGCCTGTCTTCCCTCCTGCTACAGTCACTCAGTGGATCATAGCGTGATGCCACCTGTATACAAATGCACAGGACCATCCCTCTGTGTGTGCAGGGCCCCTGAGACATCAGTGACTGTGAGCTAATCTTATTCTGGGTCCTGAGGCACCTTCACCAGCCGTCGCACCTACCATTGTAGTTTCCAATATGGTGAAGAGAGAAGAAAGACTCCTGTGGGGGTGTGGGTAGCAGAGGGCTCTTGTCATCAAGGACCCTCTGAAACAGCCAGTGTTATCAGGGCTAGGGCAGTCCAGAGGGGGACAGAAACGTGACTTCAGTGCCACTGTCCAGGGCAGGAGTGCCACAGAAGTCCAATCCAGTTCACAGGCCAGAAGGGGCCTCTTCACCAAAAAAATCACAGAAACCAGCCCAGAGAAATAACCACGTGTGTGGTTTGTTTCTAAAATTGTAGCTTCTAATAAAGTGACGGTCTCTGTGGAAAAGAGGCAACCCAGTGAACAATCCACTCTAAATTGACTCGTTTTGTGAAGAAGTTGCTCTTTTTATGAAGAACGGTCTCTGAAAGCAGAATTATAGAAAATGATTTGAACATTTTAATCAGAGTTTCTCTGCTCTTCAGGAAAGAGCCACATAAAGCCTGTGACTGTCCCCACAGGGCCCATTGCTTCCAGCCAGTTAACTGGGGTGTGGTGTGCCTTCCCTAGGGCAGCTGGTCTCTGTCAAGGGGTTTGAAGCTGGTTCTTGGGAGTGGACATGTGCAGAGGAAGACAGCTCATCTGGTCAGTGGCCTTTTGATATTTTGATATCACAGCTCAAAATCCTTCATGCAGAAGGAGGAGATCCACCCCATAGGAGGTGTGGCCTATGAAGGTGCAGTGGCCAAGTTCCCCTGCCCAGGGGACCCCTCAACCCCCTCCTCATACCCAGGCAACAGGCAGCTCCCTTCCTCCTCTCTTTCTGCCAAGTCCCTCAGACCCACCCATCAAGGAGGCAGAGCTGGGTCTCCAGTCCTGGCCTCCTTGCTGGTCCGGTGTGCAACAGTGCTTTCTTCTTTCAAGACCCGGGCCCGTAGCCTTTGCCTCCCCCTGGTGGGGCAGAGAGCCTTCCTGGGAGTCAGTGTCCGGCTCCTCTCCTGAGATCCTCTCTCTCCTCTAGCCGCACTTCCCACTGCTCCTCACCTCAGTTTATTGGTTTATTTTTTCCTAGACTCCTCCCTCTCACTCTCTTGAAAGCTCCAGACCCCTTCCCTGTTCTCCTAGGTGAGAGTCTGGGGCCTTGCTTTCAAGAATCTGATGGAAGAGGAACAGGACTGATCCAGGGTTTCTTTCCCTCTAAACAAGCAACCGCCGTAGCAGAGGCCCTGCCCCGTTGACTGTGTGTCTAGAGGACCTCTCCTCCTCAGCGTCTGAGCAGGCCTCGTGTCCGACCCAGCAGGAGCCTCCCAGGGTCACCCAAACCATCCTCTCTCTCCTCTGTCAGGCTGGGTGTGCTAAACAGGAAACAAATGGCCCCCCAATTCCAGTGCTTTTCAGCAAAAGTGACTTATTTCTTGTTCTGCAGAATCCAAAGGGGGTATGGGGAAGGTTCTGCTCCAGGTGGCAATTCAGGGGCCCATTGTCATCTCATTATGCACCCTCCATGGTACGTGCCGTACCACATCCCATGCCCTGGAACAGGCAGAGGGACTGGAGCATCTGCCCAGTGCCCAGCGCAACTCTCAGGGTCCTTTAGCCAGAAGTCTGGACAGCGCCTACTCCCCAGGGAGGCTGGGAAACCCAGGCCTGGCCACGTGGCCAAGAGGAATGTGAAGGGACTGGCCAAGGTGTTGCTTCTGCCACACCCCAGACCACAGCTTGAGCTGGCCGCGCCTCCTCTCTAGCCAGTGGTCATGAGGCCCCTTCCCAGTTCCAGGTCTTCAGAGCCCCCTCCTGGCAAAGGTCCCCAGAGTCAGCAGACCATCTCACCTGGAGGCAGAGGGAGGTTTTGTCTGTCGACTGCACCTCACCCTGGAGGGAAGTCAAAGCTGTCAGAGCATCAAAATAGAAGACGCTCCCCGAGACCTCCTATCATCAGACCCTGGCACCCCTTAACAGTGGGCTGCAGCGAGCATGGGACCAGGTCCAGGAACGAATGGCAAAGGGCGACGATGGGGAGCTGGGTCCTGCCTTCAGCTTTAGGCCTCTCCTCGAAAATCACTGTCCGAAACGCAGTAACCATCTCAGAACAGAAAAGTCTATCTCGCCTGTGACCTCATCTGGAAGAGAACCACCTCCAGTTGGTACTCCTGCTGGGCATTCGTCACCGGCAGGTGACAGACACGCAGGAGAAGGTAGCTACCTCTAGGTCACAGGTGCCTGTAGCTTAGGCAGCCTCCTTTGAGCTGGACCATCCCGAGGACTTGCGTTCTGAGTCTTTTGCCATTGGCAGTAGGAAAGCTGTCCCCAAAGCCCTGGGTGACAAGCGCAAATGAGACCCATGCATCTGGGAAGTGGCTGTCACCTTGCTCATCCTGTCCTAAAGCCAGGTATCAAAGGGCCCAGGTAAGGGCCTTTGGCTGGTCATGGGTAGTGCATTTTGGTTATTAAAAGAAATTAAAGTTTGTTACTCTAATAACATTATCTGAACACCCTTGACCCCAGATCTCCTTGCGACTTGCTCTCTTTAAACCCAGGAACACACCCAGAAAGCTCCCTGCAGCTCCTCCACTCTGCCAGTCCCCAGGGCTATCCCTCCCTGAGCTGTCCCACCCACACAGTGCGCTGGCCCCAATTTCTCAGTTCCCCAAGGGCTGACATCTTAGGGTGTCTTCCCAACAGAAAGCACTCCATGTGGTGACTTGTTTTCTTTTGTTCTTTTTAATATCCCAACGTTTTAAAATAAACATTGCCCAAACTGCATTCTTACCAATGACTTCAAGCTCAACTGAAAAATCGTAATACTCTATTCATAAATCTATTATTTTAATGCAATTTTCAGAGGAAGTTTTAATAAGTTAGTGAATTATATTCCTTTAAATATTTCAGAATATATTCATAAATTTAACATATCCCGGTCCTTTTAAGACAATGTATATTCCTAATTAACTTGGAAAGTGTTCTCAAATGTTTAAGGAACCCTAGTAAATCTCACAAGCGAAACTTACCAGAACCCGCAAGTTCCCCTCAACATTCCAATCTTGTTGATACTTAAGTAAATTCTCTCAAACTTTTCAACTTAAAATCGCAAGTCTAAAATGAATGTTTCACTACCCTGGTTAAGCTGGAATCACAAGGCTTATAGACAACCTAATGGGGTCGATTATATTAAATACTATAAATATTTTGCAGACATAACATTGTCTAATAAATACTATGCTTACCACACACAAAAAAATAAGAAACAGACCTGATTTATTTTATTATAACTGTTTCTATTTATTACTCTTTATGGATTCTAGACTCATTAAGGAAAAAAAAAACTTTATCTTTCCAGAAAATGCAAGTTACACTCTAGCAAATTGGGACCCATCAGACCTTGATCATTGAGCTTCTCTCCTCAGTGGGCTGGTGGCTGGACGACCAAACACAGCACCTCAATGGCGCTCACCCTCCCCAGTCTGACAGCCTCCTTAGGGCTTGTTCTAGAGCCTCAGGGAGTCAAGCTCTGCATCCTCCGAGAGTCCTCCTGAACCCTCCTGTCATGGGGCTGAGTCTCACCTCTGGTAATTACAACTTGTGGCACCCTGCTTCACCCTGACCCCTTGCACTGCCCCACTCTGGACCTCCTATGTTCCCCCCTTCAGCTAGTGCCAGCCGGGATGTGTGGACTCCTCTGCCCTCTTCTCTCCAGCTTGCTCTCCAAGCATCTCGCTCAATCCCAGAGGCACCTGCTTGTAGGCCTCTCCCAAGGCCTCCAGGGCCTGAGGGCCTTTTGTGGCGGTCACCTGGGCCTTCTTGTTGAAGTCAAGGACACACATTTCAGCTGGTGGACTGGCCATAGCTCCCAGCTCAAAACCGGCCTTCAGTTATGCCAATCTGTCTTTGCTCTCCCGACATTTCTGACCACTCCTCACTGTAGTTTTAGTTCAACTGTATTTACTCCTCTTTATGCTCAAACGGGGATTTGAGAAGTCGTACTTCCACAGGGTACAGAGAGTTTTACTTGCTTAGGCCCCTAAATAAACATGTGGAGTGTCCACTAATGTCCTAAAACACTGAAAGTTAATTTTTTAAATTTATTATGGCTGGTTGTTTTTGAATCCTACTAGATATTAAGTAATATAATTATTTTAAAAATGATTATATTGATGGGCATGGTGGTGTAGACCTGCAATCCCAGAGACTCCAGAGGCTGAGGCAGGAGGATCCTAGGTTTGAGGCCAGGCCAATTTAGCAAGCCCCTCTCTCAAAATAAAGGGGGTTTGGAGCTTGGGGATGTTACTGAGTGCTAGAGTACCCCAGTGTCTTAAAAAAAAAAAAGAAAAAGGTCCTATTCCTCCCTATGGTGAGCAATCATCCCAATTTTCCAGGAACCAGAGGAAGCAAGCACTTCAGGAAAGAGGACTTTGAGTGCTGAATCCAGAAGCATCCCAGACAGAGTCCCCTGCTCCTCCACAAGCCCAGGCTTACTGCAGAGCCTCAATCCAGTGAATGGACTCAACTCAACAGACATCCAGAGTACTTTCCATAAAGTATGTATTGATAGAAGAAATAAAATATCCATTTACAAACACTCAGTGTTTTGAAAAATATCTTCATTGTCAGTCGAGATTGTCACTGGAGCAGTCACTGGTGCCCTGAGCTGCCCAGTAGAAGGACCAGTTTGTCTGAGACGGCCATATTGTGAGGAAGTCCAAACTGCAAGGGTGGGCCTAGCTGAGGTCCCAGCAGGAGGTTAATGTCAATCACCTGACCTGGGAGTGATTCCATACCTTCAATTCCAGTCCCCTGCTATTGACTCTCACCAGCAAAGTCCCTCATGGGGCCTTTGCCTGCTGAACTACTGACCTGTACAAACCATGGGTCCAGTAAAATGGTTGTTTGTACCACTAAATTTGGGGGAAGCTTTACCCCAATCTTAGAATCAGTCACCCCCCAGGACCCTCTAGGCTCCTGAGTGTTAGGACCAGCACACAGGCACTAGGGGTGTGTTTCCTCAGTGTCTGGCAGAGGGGCAACTGCTAATCTGGGGGCATTTTTGGAGGTGAAACAGGTTCACTTTTTGTATTTCAAATTTAAAACTTAAGTTGCAGGACCGACACCACACAGCCAAGGCCTCCTCAACCATGTGACCCCCAGTTCCCCTCCCAGCCCACCATATATGTGTTGGGTTTTCTTGACATTTTCCCCCTCCATTTACTTTTCTCTACAGTTTTTCTACTGTCTTTGGGCGATCTCACTCATTCCTAAGATTTCAGCCATGGTTGTTGCTAATATGTGCTGTAATTATATGATTTTAAATTTTTTTCCAGTTTTGGAGTGATTATGATTTACAGGATTGTCTGCCATGGCAGAGAAGTCACTTGTGGCCTCTGCCAGTGGCTCCCCATGGTCCATACTGCATGTCTATAATACTATCTCAAAGCAGGAGGTTGACATGCACCACAGACTGTACTTGGTCAGTGTGTGTTAAATCTCTCATCCTTGGAATACAGTTCAGAGTTTTCCCTCTGGGGAAGTGTCACCTTTGTGACTTGTTCCATCCCCTCTCCCTGGAATTCCCACCAGCCCCATTGCCAGCCCCTGGCACCCTCCCCTTACTGCACCTGGCTCTGCAGGCTCCTAGATGAGGTTCCCCCCGCCCTGGTGAGACTGGGTCTTCCCCGGGCTTCCATGACACCCTGACCACTTCACCCCCCTGTTCCATCATCACCTACCTTGTGTCCCTGTGAGGTGGGGGCCTTGCAGGGGACAGCTGCTTGAGTCCTACCCTCTGATTCCCGTCTCCTTCCAGTCCAATGCCTGCCATGGAATCAGCTTCTGTTTCTAATTTTTTTTTGAACAAACACATCTAGGGTCTTACAGGAAAACACAATGTTCTCCTTAACAGAGACAGAATGTTCTCATTAACCAGAGGGAGAACATGGGAGGGAAAGAACAGAACTCCCCACAACAACCAAACTGTAGTCAGCTAAGGTGGTCCTATCAAGGAAGACACCCAAAATAGAAAGCAATGCTATGCCTACCAGAGAGGAAAGAGGGGGTGGGGAGGGAGGGGGAGGGAGAGAGGGAGGGATGGAGGGAGGGTGGAAGGAAGGGAAGGAGAGAAGGAAGGAGAAAAGGGAGGAAGGAAGGAAGGAAGGGAGGGAGGGAGGGAGGGAGGGAGGAAGGAAGGGAGGGAGGGAAGAAGGGGAAGGAGGGAGAGAGGAGAGAGGAAAGGGAGGAAAGGAAGGAAGGAAGGGGAGAAGGAGGGAGGAAAGTAGGAGAGAGGGAGAGAGGGATGGAAGGGAGAAGGAAGGAAGGGAGGGAGGGAGGGAGGATGGGAGGGAAGGGAGGAAGGAAGGGAGGGAGGGAAGAAGGGAGGGAGGGAGGGAGGAAGGAAGGGAGGGAGGGAAGAAGGAAGGAAGGGAGGGGGGAGGGAAGAAGGGAGGGAGGGAGGGAGGAAGGAAGGAAGGGAGGGGGGAGGGGGGAGGGAGGAAAGGAGGGAGGGAGGGAGGAAGGAAGGATGGAGGGAGAGAGGGAGAGAGGAAGGGAGGAGGGAGAGAAGGAAAGAAGGAGGGAAGGAAGGGAGGGAGGGAGGGTGGAAGGAGGGAGGAAGGAAGGAAGGAAGGGATGAAGGAAGGAGGGAGGAAGGGAGGGGAAATGAGTCCAAGCAGAGGCTTTCCGAATTCGAGATTGATTCTGCAAACCAGAAGGCGCTCTCTTTCAAGAGGTGATTAGTTATTCATAGCAGCGACATTTATTTTCTAGCTACTGGATATTTAAAATAAGATTTGACAACTAGGAAACATAAGTTCTGTGCTTTACTTGCAAGGAGGCAAAAACAGTCGAGGAGTGTTTGTTTGCAGAACTCCAAGGGGCGGGCAGGGGAGGGTGAGAAGCAGGGACCTCAGCTGGCCCAGGAGCCCCTGTTCCTTGGCTGCAGGAGCAAAGTGAAGGGGAAAGTGCCTTTAGAGAAGAGGGAGGAGGAGGAGGGCAGGGAGGAGAAGGGAAAGCTCTGGGATAAGCTGTCAAGGGAACATTGAGTGCCTTTGACAGGGAACAAAGGAGAAAACCCAAGGATGATTTCCCCTGAGTATAATATTTATATGAAACCCATTGTCTTTAAAGCCTGTGCCACTAAAATTAGAAATAGACTCAGAAGGAGTTTAGATGGACAATTGCCAGGGAATTTAAATTACTTTAAATTAAATTACTCCAGAGGTGTTTCATAAAAGCTCATTTAGCACTCTGTGTCAAGGGGATGGTGCTGCAAACTCTGCGGTCGCCTCCCTTGGGGTGGCTGCTCGGCTCTGCCCCCCACACTCCCTGGGACACCCGGAACCTCAGAAGGGACCCTGGTTGGAGATCAGGATGCCCTTGTTGCTGGTGGTTAACACAAGGTCATTCTGGGAGGGGGTGACCCCTAATCCACTGTGACTGGTGTCCTCATAAGAAAAGAGACACACAGAGACCCCAACCACAGGGAGGTGGCAAGTGAAGAGGGAGGTGGCACTGGGTGCCACAGCCATGGCCCAGGGAGGCAGGGGAGGAAGAGGCCAGGGAGCACGTCTCCGAAGGCTTCAGAGGGAGGCCCTGCTGACCCTTGGATTCCCAGCTCCACAGCTGGTGTTTGTTTTAAGCCACTGCTGAGGATGGGATTATGTCCCTCCCAAAAATTTAAGTCACGTCCTGCCCCCAGCGTGGTGTGTGGGAGATGGGGCCTCCTGGAGGTGACTGAGGGTGGAGGAGGCCTGGGATTGGGACCTTCCATGAGGAGCAGGACCTCTCTCCACCTCTCACCCAAGCGAGGACACACACACGGTGGGAGGGTGCCACTGGAAGTCAGGAGGGACCCTGAACCCCCCTCAGGGGCTCTCTGATCTTGGACGCCAGGCCTTTCTGTTGTTTAAGCCCTAGGGCCTGCGGTGCCTTGTTATAACAGCCCCAGGTGACTGACAACCAGCCCGGCGGTGGCCACTGGTCACCGCAGCCATGGGAAGCTAGTATAATCAAGTAGCAGAAGGTTCTGGAGAGCCGAGTCATGACCAGGATGTCCACAGTGCGGATGTCACGTTCTAGTGTTTGCAAGCCGCGATATTCATCCATGGACACAGGGCAGGGGAAGAAGCCCTCTCCCCAGCCCTCCAGCAGCCTTGCCCTCCTCCTGCCCAGGAAGCCTGGCTCCCCAGCGCGTCTCTGCTCTTAGCTCAGATGCATCTAGAACCTCTTCCCTGAGGCTCGGGACCTCATCTTGGAGAGCAGAGTGGGCAGTGGGACCCGGGCTCTAAGGGCACCGCTTCCCTGGGCTCCAGCTGCGTGGGAAGCAGTGCTGGCGGGGGGGGGGGGGGGGGGGCACAGGCCCCTGGGCTGGGAAGGGGAAGGGGGAAGGGACAGAGCCATAGAAACAGACAAACCCTGCAGAGGAGGTGTGGTGTTAGGCTGCTGGGGCTGCAGGGGACACGCACCCCAAGCTGGCTTAGAAAACAGAAATGTGTCCTTGGGTCATTTGGAGGCCGGAAGTGTCAGCCCAGGGGAAGGCGAGCAGCTGTCGTCCGAGGGTGGAGAGAGGACTGGGGGCCCCTCTCCATCTCAGGCAGCTCCAATCAGCAGCTGCGTAACCCCGGTCTTCACAGGGTGCTCGTCCGTTGTTTATCTGTCTTGGTTAAACTGCCCCTTGAAGGCCACCAAGAGGTCATCTTGGGTGGCCCCACCCTAATGGCCTCATCTTTACTTGGTCCCAGCTCTTAGTTCAGGCTGCTGTGATGAGGACAGCCGGGGGCCCAGACAGTGGACAGTCGTTCCTCACAGTTCCCAAGGCTGGAGGCCAAGAGCCAGGTGCTGGATGATCCCCTTCCTGGAGAGAGCTCCGCATTTGGCACCTTCGTCCAGGGCACGATCCCCTCATGAGGGCTGCACCCTCGTGGCCTAAGAACCTCGCAGAGGCCACCTCCAGATGGATCAGGTTGGCACTGAAGCATCAAGGTCTGAACTGGGGGACACCCACCTTCTTGCTGTCCGTCAGCCCAGAATCTATTCCCAAGGGAGGCCACAGGTGCCCGCGCCGTGAAGAGGCTGCACCATCTTTTCAAGAGCACATTTTAACCCCTGAAGGCACCAAAGGCTGCCAGGTGTTCCCTGGCTGCAGAAATCTACCTTCATACAATCTGAAACCTAGAGCTTAGGGATGTCAAGTTGGGCTACTCAATAATTATGCCGATTAGCATTTTTTTTTTAAGTTTGGAACACTCTGGAAACTCTAGATGGAATGAAATGAAGGACCGAGTCTGGTGGCTCCAGCAGAGAAAGCTCACTGGCCTCAGGTGACTCCAGCCGCCTGTTGCACTGTCTGTTCCTTGCTTGCAAAACTAGACCTTGAAACCGCTTCACAGGGTTTTTGGGGAGGTGAAATGGGGCTATGTGCCTAAAACACCTGTGGCATGGAAAAGCTCAGTAGGATAGTCCCACCACTTGTGACAGAAAGGGTGACATCTCCCAGTCGTGATGACATCTCTCCTAGGTAGAGGAGTAGCACCCCCCAGGAGTGCGGGTTGGTGAGGCTCCACCATGAAGGTGCCCATCGCCACCTGGTGGCCGCGTGGGGAAGCCTCAATTGTGGTTCTCCAAGGACAATCAGCCCTGCAATGGCTTCCCCTCCAATCACAGGCAGAAGAAATGAGAATCCATTAACTGTCTTGTAACTCATCAATTAAAACGATGACAGGGACGCCATGTGCTTGAGCCCAGGAGAACACTGGGGCAGGAGTTCACCTTATCTTTCCCTAAGCCATGTATCTGTCTCTGCCCCTGTGGGTGAGAAAATTGGAGTTAGCCTGAATAAATCATGTTCTTCCCTATGTGCCCCGACAGCAGGATAGTGTGCAACAAATACTCATAGATTGAAATAGTGAGTGACTTACTACTAATGGCACAATATACTAGATTTTTATTGAGCACTTAGTATATGCCAGGCCAGCTCTGAGGATGCATGGATTATGTCCACTGCTGCAGGGACATATGTATGTAGCAAAGAAACACCCTGCTTAGAATGCATGCTTAGCTTATAAAGAATCAAGACCAGATATTTATCCAGTAACAGGAACCACCGACCTCAAAACTGCTTAGACATTGCATTAAAATGGGAATCCACAGATATGGAGACATGTGGTGAGAAAGAAAAGCAGCCAATAAATAGGTATCGGGGGTCACGTACTCCAGCAGGCTACGTACCTCCTCAGTGGCCCTGGGATGTGAAGTAAACCTTGTCCCATGGTCCCTGGAAACCTGCAGGTCCTGGGCCCAGAGGTGCCTCCAATACCAGGTCAGGGGCCAGCTGCAGAGATGCCTCTGGAGCCGCCAGCTGGGACCTGGGGTCTGACTTGCTGCTGTTCTGTGACTCACGGGAGGTGTGTCCTCGTGCCAGCCTGACACCTACCTAGAGACATTTGAAATCAGCAAATTTATATTTGTCCCCACAGTGGAAGTGGCATACCCTAAGCCACACAGAGCTTCCCGATTTCCCTGGGTCCTGAGTTCAACTACAGCGAAATCCACGGGCCCCTGAGGCAACCGCCCCACCGTCTCACAGGTAACAAGGGAGACGAGCCAGCTGGTGGGTGACTCGGGTCCTCTGGCCCCAGGTTGGCCCCTGCGGTGTGACCCCCACTCACCCTGGGGCGTGCCATCCCTGGGACTGCACCACTGGGTAGGCAGCTGCCTCTCTGCTACACGTGGGGCCACACCCAGGTGCCATGGGAAGCCAGGCAGGTAGCACATGGGAATGCGGCCAGATGGGAGGCCTCAGGACACCAAGGCGGTGGGCCATGTAGGGGACAGTGGCTGCTGCCCAGCTCCGGCCAGTGGCTGCTCTCAAAAGAAACCGGTGTCTGGGCTCTTGATTTTACCTATTGGAAATGGTGTACTCTTCCCCGCCCCCCAACACCCAGAATATTCCAAGACAAATAAAACAGATGAGGGATCAGTCTCCTTCAGGGCCAGAGTCCATATGGAGTCTTCCAACTGATCAACTCTAGCCCCAAATGCAGCCCCCATTCTCGGCCTCCGTGTGGGCACCACAGATCTGCTCCATCTGCCCTCACTCCTCTCTGCTCCAGCACCCTCCACCACTGACTGAGAGCAAACTACTCCCAAGGTTGATCTTCCCTTGGGGACACTTGGACCCTCTGATCTTCCTCCCCTCGCCAATCGCCTTTCCTGATCTACGTCTATGACGCTCCTGAGTGGGCATCAATAACCGTCTCTCAAGGCAGCACATCAGGAAGGGCTCCCTTACCCAGGTGACTCTTTTCTGCAAGTCCTTATCACTGTGCTGTTCTTTTCCCCCTTGGACAAAGTCACCACCTACCAGCAGGATAGGTCTGCTCCAGAGGGAGCGCAGGGAGAGGGGGTCCAGGAACAGAAAGCCCGGCAGGCAGCAGGGGTAATGGAGAGGAGAGCAGTGCACAGAGGCTATTTTTACCAGGGCTCTTCTCTCTTGGACTCTTCGTGTTGAGCTGGAGCGAGGCAGATTCATGCTGGAAGGGGTCTTTGTGGACAGGAGCGCCAGCAAGCAGGGTCTATTTCTGTCCACCAGCCTGCGTGGGGTGGCTGGGCCCGCACGTGCTGCCAGCAGGACAGGGTGGTTGCTCTACACAGGAGTCAGGGGGTCTCTCCTTCCCTTGGCCAGTTCTCTGCAAGCATATCACGGCCTCCTCTTCCCCGTGAGAGACCCGAGGCCCATGCAAAGCTCCCATCCACCCATTGACCCAGTGAGCCCTTGGCCTAGAAGACCCTGGGGAGGACACAGGGGCTTGAAACTCGAGTCCTGAGCCTTAAGTGTGGGGCCCACTAGAGTCCGGCCGTCTCTGCTGGGAATTCTCAGGTGTGCCTCCTGGGTCCCACCTGCCTCCCTCCCTCCGTCCCTTCCTCTCTCCCTTTCTTCCTCCCTCCCTCTCTCCCTTCATCCTTTCTTTCTCTGTTTCTGGACCCTTGGCCCGACACCGGCATGGACTAAGGGCACCATGTGGAGTGGAAGAATACCTGGGTCACACACCAGGTGAATCCTGACACATCCCTTATAGAGCCAAGACAGACCTGGGGCTGTGGGGGTCAGCCATGGTGGGGACCAGGATGCGGTGTGGCCATGGAGGAGCGAAGGAGGCTGTGCTGACCAGCGAGTCTGCACCCTGACAGCACTGCTGGCTGCGGGACTGCCCGTGCTCTGTAGAAGAGTGGACCATGCCCCCGGGACCAGGGCGGCTTCCTGGCTATGATGAGCAGTCTGGTTAGAGAAGACACAGCCCTTGAGATAGGGGACCTGAGCAGGCAACATGGGACCTCCCTGTGCCGTCTTTGCAACCTTCTGGGAACCTGAAATTGTTTTAATGCAACTTTCATGTTGAGCGACACTAAATACCTTCAACCATATGCTTCTGGAGATCAGAAGACCACAGACCCCAAAAGATATATGTGTGTGTGTGTGCTGCAGTCTGGCTGCAGCAAAATAACCGGGGGGTGACGAACAACTTGTGTAGATTGATACAGCAGGAGTGGGAGCCGTTTATTGTAGGACAGGAGCGATATTTATACATTCCACACAGCTTATTTTAATTAGCATAAACTAGATACAGCAGTCAACTAATAAGAAATCTCCACAATTAATGGCTCCCTGGCGTTACTTCACAAACCACTCCCCCTGGCAAAATACCAGGCGCCATCCTGACTTGTTTACAGACCCTCACATTTGCCAGGCGCCATCCTGACTTGTTTACAGACTCTAACGTGTGTGTGTGTGTGTGTGTGTGTGTGTGTATCACCAATAATGACTGTTGTGTAGTGTGGGAACAGTGCAGCATGTGGTCATTAGCAAGGTGACAACCTATGTGTCCATGGTGAGATTAAATTGTTAACATATTAAATAAGTGAAGTGGGATGTTGAGCTTGGGCCAGCTGTGGCCAGCCTGCAAGACAGGCCTGATAACCTCAAGGTTTTGATTTATTTTTTTCCTAGTACCAGGGATTGAACCCAAAGGTGTTTAACCACTGAGCCACATCTTCAGCCTTTTTTATTTTTTATATTGAGACAGGGTCTCGCTAAGTTGCTTAGGGCCTCACAACATTGCCGAGGCTGGCTTTGAACTTGCGGTCCTCCTGCCTCAGCCTCCTGAGTCATTGGGATGACAGGTGTGCACCACTCCCCCAGCTCGTTTTGCCACTGATTCTTATTTTTTCCTTGAAACTTGGCCAACCAAGATCCTGGTCCACCCTCACCCTCCACCTGCTCCATGACACCCAGGCAACACCCAGCTGAATTTCCTCATACAGCCTTCAGCCGAGTAGATTCTTTTCTTAGGTAAAACAGACAAAAATCTAAAGAAAACTTAAAACAGAAAACCAGGCCTTCTTTCTGCATGGGGAGCAGAGCTTTGTGCGAGGTTTGCCGGCCTGTGGGGTCAGTCCCTCGCTCCTGTGCAGAACTGAGGTTCCTGGAGGCACCCACGCCCATCTCCTGGGGCTTCCAGGCTCCGAAGGTGCCCCTGAAACTGCACAAATCAGCGACATCATTAAAAAACACTCAATGGGTCACCACTTTGACCAATTTCCTCAATCACAGACTGAGCCTGCGCACCTGCTGGAGCAGCCCCTTTCAAAGCGCAGACCAGGAAGGTCAGGGATCCTCTCCCTGCCTGTGGCCTTATCTCTTGGCTGAACTGAACTTGAACCTGGGGAGCTGCTTCCTACAAAAAGACCCAAAGGAACCCTTAGTGACTCGTGGCTTTATTTTTATACTTTCTTTTCCTTAAGAATAAAAAAAGGCAACAATTCTGGAAACCTCTGTTTGTCTTGGCCATTTGCACCCTAGATGCCAAGAGCCTGGGTGGACACACGTCCCGCTGACTTTGGAGGGAAACGGGAATGGCTAGTGCTTTCCTTGTGGCTGCTCCTTTGCTGTCCCCTGCACCAATCATCTCCTACAGTGCCGTGTAAATTAATTTGTGAGCAAATCAAGAAACTAACAGAAGACCTGTGAGCCATTTCATAGGGAACACAGCTGTCTCGGAGGACTCAGTGTCTGTGATGCCACTTTGCTAAGACCTGTGTGTGCATGTGTGTGTGACAGGGGGGACTGTGTTTTGCTACATCAACAAGCAAACCCAAAGTCTCGGGAGTGTGTGCAGTGGGTGTATTTCTTGCTTTCATGACATGCCCACAGTGGGCTGGAGGGGCCCCTGTATTCTGTCCAGGACTGAGGACAACAGAGCCCCTCGCAAGGCATCAGCCATAATCACCATGAGGGAAGGGGAACGGGTCCCTTTACTGGGGCTGTTGTGAGTTTCCTTGCCTCTTCTAGCCATTGAGACGTAAGATATTTTATTTTTTTAATTTTGCACTCCTGAAGCCTAATCATCTCCTCAAGCTCCTTCCTGATGTGACAGGAACCCTGAAGCCATTTCACAAGTCTAGCATCATCACGGGGGTCTTTGACCTGGGAGCACATCTGGGGCAGCAGGGACAAGGACAGACACAAGAGAAGCAGGTGTTAAAATGTTGTTCTGAAGGCGTGCAACTGAAGTGAGAAAGCACAGGCGAACTGGCCCGCTGAGCACCCAGGAAACCTACCAGCTCCGGCTCCAAGCACTGAAGGAGGAGCGTTGGTTGCAGAGGCCTCCGACCAATCTCAGTGCCACACGCTCCTGACACCCCCGGATGCTGCAGGCAGACAGCGGATCTCAGAAGAGAGGGAGGCACTGCACGGGCCACCGTCCACTCAGCAGCTGTGGACTGACCCTTGGTGAGGAAGTCGTCGAAACTGAGGCCCCCCTGTCCATCCAGGAGCAGAGGAAGGACGCGGGCTGAGGGCTGGACAGGTATTAAGTCAGACATGGACGCAGCAGAGATGTTGGGACATCAGGGAGGAAACTCGCCCTGTCGTGTCTCCAGGCAAATCACCGCCTTTGGGTTCCCTGTCTCTATCCCAAGGGACAAGAAAATTTCTCCTACCTTTGCCCCCAGCAGGAAGTCTCCTGGGGGCCAGGCAGCGGGGCCAGCGCTCAGAGACACCTGCCAGAGGGTGTGCTCACCCCACAGAGAGGGAGGGCGCCCAGGCAGGGAGGGAGACGCTCCTGGACACCAAGCTGGCAAGACGCATGTGGCTTTGAAGAGGATTGGCATGAGTCCCCGATGCACAGAGGGTCACCCACCCTGACTCTCTGGACCCAAGGAGGGGTCCTCCTTGCCTTCGGGCACCGGGGAACGATCATGTCACCATTATGGCTTTTGAGTCTACCCTCCCAGTGGGGAATGCACACCTTCCTGGAAAGGGTCTCCGTGGTGCAGGACACAGTCTGGGAAAGCTTAGGTTACATGGAGTTAGCTGGCGTCAGCCAACCCAGGCAGGTGGGGACCCACCGGGTGAGGAGGCTCCTCTGCAAGCACCATTTTCCTGAGCTCGGGGCCCCAGGAACACAGCAGAAGAGGGCAGGCACCAGAGTCCTCCTCTGGACCTGACCTTCCCATCTCCCGCTGTGGTCCACCCCCAGCAGAGTCCACCCTTTCCTCACACTGTCCTTCTTAGCCCACGTCTGGTGGCCATTTGTGCCTTCTGATAGAAGATCTCAGCCCTCCAGGGAGCTTCTCTGGATCAGTGTCCTGCTTCCCCTGTAGCTGGGTGGTGCCCATATCTGAGGGAACACACCTAACCCAAAAGGCTGCCAGGGAGATTCTAGAGAAGAGCTTCAGACAACAAGGAAGCCAGCAATCCCCACTCCCCACCATTTCTTTTCTGGGTGTGACTCACATGTTGAGATGTGATGCTTGGAACCTCTCCAGCTCCTTTGTGACCATGAGGCAACCTTCATGAAGATGAAGAACCATCCAGGAGGGCTGACAGAGCAGAACTAGGGAGACGCTGATCATGATGCAAGTGGGATTTTATTTTTCTTTCCTTTTTTCTTTTTAACTACACAAATAATTCCTGTTTATTGGTAAACCTTAGGAAACACTAAAAATAAAAGAGAGAGAAATAAAACCGTCATCCCCCAGAACCTCAGGCCATGTGTGCTTCTTGTTTCTCTCTTGGTGCTGTAGGTTTTGCTTATTATTAACCCTCCCCCTGCACAGGACACGGACTCCTTAGCTCTCTGTCTCCCTGCCCTCCCTTCTCCAAACAGAGGCCGTCAGCTCTGGTGACCTCATGAGCTTGCTCCTAAACCCAGTCCTGGGGCTGCCTCCTGCAAGGGGCCTGTGTTACCAGCTTTGTGACCCTTGGACACATGCCTAAGGTCATCAGCCTGGGAAAGATCCATCTTGGCTAGTAGTGTTGGAGGTCGCTGTCCCTGGCCAGCTAGCCTGCTGCTTTGGGACTGCAGGGAGGTGGCAGGTCACCCTCGAGAGCATGTGGCCAAGCAAAGCAGCTGACCTCCAGGCCAGGAAATGAGGGAGAGAGGAGGGGCTGGGGGTACGCTCCCCCTTCCCAGCACATCCCTGCCTCCCCGCCCCTCTTCTCAGAGGGTCAGCACCTCCCACGCGGGGGACCACGCCTGCTGCGTGGACCTTTGGGACCTCCCAGGTGTGCACCAGGCCACGCTGTTTTCCTGCAGATGTGGGCTGCCCCGGTTTCCACAGCAGGGTGGGTCAAGTGCTTCCCGGCGCGTTGGTGGAGATGCTGGCACATGCAGGAAAACTCTGTTTGCTCCTCGCGGGAGTCTCAAGCCCTCTCTTTGGAGGCTTGGGGGCCCAGGGGACAGCAGTTCAAGACCAAGACTATCTCCTCACAACAGCAGAGGAAGCTTCCGGAGGGTGGAAGTCACGGGTGTCCTAGGAGGTGGCCCCAGACCGTAGTCACTGCAGAGTCAGGGCCTTTCTAGTGACCTACACTGGCCACCAAAGGACACAAAGGACACAGGCTGTGGGCTGAAAGGGCCTTGCCAGACAGGGCGGATGCTGAGTGAGTGTTTTGGAGGGTCTGGGGGTTCACCAGCGCAGTGGGAGGTGTGGTTGGAAAAGGAAATAGTGAGGAAAGCCAGGGGTAGGAACAACTGTCTCTAAACCGCTTTGATGTCAACAAACTTAAAAACACACGCTGCTCAAATAAGACTCCTGATCCTTTGCAGAAGGCACCCCTTTAAAAAAATGCAGTCATGCCCAACAGAAGCCCTAAGGGTGCTTTTGTGAGATTTCCAATGCTTAAGTGTGTGCACAGCTAAATTTCTAGGTATATAAATGGGGGCTGGGTGCAGACGGAGCCTGCTTCCCTGACACATGCGCACTTAGAACCTGGAGACACAGGGCCAGGGTGCCTCTGGGTCCCTGGTGGGATGGCTCTGTCATCAGACTGGTCTCAGCCAGTGACAAACAAAATCATCTCCAACGCATGCTCCTCTTCAAAACAAGTGATCCTCGAGTGGCTGCAGTTAGCTCCTCATTAGGACAAGCAACGCCGCCCTCTCCCTCTCCAATATGTGACACATTGTGATTATTCTTTAGCAACTCATAGATCAGGACGAGTGTTGGATCAAGTGTCAATCAAGACGAGCAGGTTCTCTCGAGATGGGGCAGGAGATCCTGAGGAGCGCAGACTCTGGCCTGGCGTGACCGCCTGTACAGACAGGAACTGGTTCCTTCTCTCTCTCTCCGTGTCAACATCACCTTCTGGAGTACAAAGACAACAGGTGAAAACCTCGATAGATAAGTGGACCATGGTCAGAACAGGTGTGACATTACAGTGTGGACCCACCACATCCCTGATAACCAATCCAACGGGGAACTCTGCAGCCAGCAGCTGGGGGCGGTCAGGACTTAGACAGCAGCTCTGAGCGTCTCCATTGGCCCTCCACTGCCTGCCCAGGACCAATCAGAGACAGCCAATGTGCTGCCCCCGAACCAAAGCACTTGGGGAGTGCAGCCCCCAAGGGCTATCCAGAGCTGCCCTTCCCCCACTGTGCGTCTTCCCCACCACCCACCTGCCTTGGAGATGGCCAAACGCCAAAGGGTAGCCAAAGTCCTAGTTTAGTGGCCAGTGCTGCTCTCACCGGGGACATCTTCATTCATGCATACAGGGATAGCACCACTTTAGCATCATGTTGCTACAAGCTTTGATTAGGGCTCTGAGCCGTGCCCAGTGCTTTGTGGACACCTTAGCTTTCTGTCTCCCTGCCCAGTATGGTCAGGCCCTCCTGAACCTGGAACCTAAACATAGCCACAGAGACATAGAGTGACCTCTCTGCACTTGCTCTTCCATGGCAATGAGCAGAGAGCTGAGTTCCTGCTTGCCAGAGGACCCAGAGCTTCAGTCCTGAACACACACACAATCACCTGGAGATACTTTACTCTGTACCTACAGCACCGGTTCAAATCCTGAGCTTGCAGGGAAGTTGCCCAGAGGGTCTGTTGTTTATCGACATGGAGAGAGGGTGTGCATGCTGGTGGGACTCGTGGGGCGGGGGGTGGGGGGAGTGAGGGGCTCTCTGAGGACTCTGGCTGTTGTTGTTTGATTTTCCTCAGGAATCAGCCAGGCTGAAGATACTGCTCTGCATGTACGAAAATAGATTTCCCCAAATGGATGTGTTGGCCCAACAGATGATAAATTGCCTTTCTCCCCACTGTGCAAATCAGAAATGGAAATAGATAAAGCAAGTCCAGAGCGATGTCATGGTAGAGGGGGCTGGATTTCAGGAGGAGGCTCACCGTGGAGACGAAGAGGCGGCTGGGGTCAGGGGTGCCCCCTGCTCTGGACACAGAGATAAGCAGGGACAAATCTCCAGTTACACAGCAGGTCCTGGGTGGCTACGATTGCCCAAACCTGCATTTATATTGACTTGCATGTTCTTCAATATATTCACAGTCCTGCAATTTTAAATGGAAATAAAATCAAACTGAGCAGGTCCCAGGGAATCCCTGGAAAGCCGAGGGGGAGAAATCTTCCTCTTCTTTAACAACAAACAACAAACCAAAAATACATTCTCAAAGCATTTATTAGAAATTCCTGCACAAGGTAGATGTCTTCCGGGTTTTGATGAGCACAGTATTGTATAAATGCCTACCTAATCCCAGTCCAGAGCCAGGGCCTGCTGACCCAAACAAATGGAGGAGTCCCCTCCAGACAGAGTCCAGCTCATGTCCCACAGCACCTGACTATCCAAGGCCTCAGGGAGGGGGAGTTGTTAGAACATTGGCCATGGTGACAACATCCCTTAGAGATATGGAGCCCTCTCTTTCACAGCTAGTTTCTTGGAACTGATGGGGGAAAATGTCAGGAACAGGTAGGTGTACTGGCCAAAGGCTATGTCAGCAACTGGACACAAACGTTCTTCCTGGTTTAGGGGCCAAAGCTTGTTTCCATTTGCTCTGCTTTTGGTCTTTAGAATAATGAGGGTAAAATTACCTGCTATAATGAGCAAGCACCCCAACATACAATGGTTCAAAGACAATCACTGTGAATTCCAGAGCCAATGCTTCTGACTAGTGAGCAGCTCTTCTGCGGGGCATGATCCAGGGCCTGCCTTCTGTACCACCTGCAGCTTTGAGCTTGTGTGCAGCTGGGTGGGCATCCAGCAGGAGAAACCTCTGCAGAGGGTGCAGGTTGGTTATGAGAGGTTGGCTCAGGTGGGGATGGGAGGGCGGGGCTCCTCCCCAGCTGCTCACCTGCCATTGGCTAGGAGTGGGTCACATGGCCTCAGCAACTACAGGGAGACTGGGAATAAAATATGACCCAACAGGGGAGGAAGCTGGCCCAGCCAGTGAGGATCCAGTCTCCCTTGAGTCTTTAAGAACCCACCCAGGACAAGAGTTGACAAATACCCAGGAGCCAGGGGGAAGCACAAACTCCCACTGCCTGGTTCTCCTAAAAGAAAGTGATTTGAAGACATAGTAGAAAGACTTCATTCATTCGTAATTTTCAAAATGAAATGCTCCAAGTGACAGAAGACCTAAATGGCACAAAGTGGGTATCAATATAAAACGTAAAATAACCTCTCTTCTCCCCAAGGTGGAAGAGAAAGGTATAGAGTATTTGCACACACACAGAAAAAAAAAAATAGCCTGTAATAATCGGCGATAGGATATTCCAGAGGGAACTTTTTATTTGTATTTCCTAAGCATGGACATGAGCAGACCCAGCTGGCCAATCCACACAAAGCCCTTTGCTCCCCTACAGGCACAGAAGGGTGTCGAGAAAGCAAGAGCTCGGTGTCTGGCTGGTGCGTGGGGAGCTCACAGAAGTATTTGCCAGGCCAGGCGACTAACGTGTAAGAGAGCTGAGCAGGGAGCACGCTGGGCTGGGCTCGGCCGTCACTCTACCTGCAGCAACCCTGCAGCGACTCACCTGCAGCAAGCCTGAGGCTGAGCTGATGAGGAAAGTGGTATCAGTGGGTGGAGATGTGATAGTTCTTCATCACCAGGGAGAGGTTTGCATAAAAGGCCCTCAGGCCCTGTGAGGGACTGGCTTGATGCTAAAGCTGTGAGAGGGAAGCAACCAGGATTCTCCTTCTTGGTTGAGCCTCAGGGGTCACAGAGGTAATGGCAGAGAAAGATGAGGGACGACCTTGCCTGGGAACCTGTGTCCGAGCACTGGCCTGAGCTCCTTGCTCCCACTGGTGAGGCTTCAGCAGACCAAGGGAAGCGAGAAGGCGGGAGGAGCAGCAGGGGAAGGGGGCAGGCGGGGCTCCAGGGGCCAGAACCCTGGGGCAGGAGCCTATGTGTCCTGAGACCACGGAGGCACTGAGGTACAGAGGGTGACAGCTCTCTTCAGGTGTTTGGGAGTCTCTCCTGGGATCCACCATTGTGTCCACCAGAGTCCAGAGACGCCACCTTCATGGCAGTAGAGCCTCTCTCCAAAATTTGGAAGCTCAGGTTCAACCACCTTCCAACATGGACAATTCTCCATTCCCAAGACAGGATGCTGGGGGGAAGCGGGACATGGAGAGCCTCTGTCTGGCTTCCTTGTATAGCCAGAGGGGCTCTGGATTCCAACAGATGCCCACCTACTCACCACGCAGCCTCGAGACAGCTATTTAGCATGCATCCATGAGCAACCCTAGAATAAACACTCAGATTTTAGAATCAGTTTCATCCTTTGTAAAAGTGAAACAACAATATTGCTTCCCTCTAGGTCTGTGTGTGTGTGTGTGTGAGGGTGTGTGTGCACGTGTGTGTGACTTAAATCTAAGCATGAGCACACTGCCCATCTGGGGCACAATGCAGGTGGCCTCTGGCAAACACTGACCCCTCCTTATTAATGTGGTTCCTGCTTGCCAGCAGATTGTCCTTCTCTTGACGTGCTTGCCTTCCTCGTGGCTTAAGCATCATGGGCTTGGAAACGGCTGACATTTCTCCATGTTTTAGGAAATATTGTCTCCTTGGCAATCTTCCGTTTGGACAAGCGGTAACAATATCTCTGATTAGAACTGCCTATAATGCAACAACAAATAATGGTCTCTGCTTTATTTCCTAAAATCCATCCACATGTGCATGAGTGGTGCTGAGTGCCCTCCCAGTGGTTTGTCCTGGCCACTTTCAGGTTTGTGCCCTCCTGCCACCCCTGTCTCTCCCCACCCCTCCCCCGCTCTGCTGACTCTCTGCACCACTTCACTCCCAAGCCACTCTTCCTGGTCTTCCCTCCCCAGCACATAGTAGGTGATCAGGTGGCAAATGGAAACATGCAACTCTTTGTATAAGACTCAGGAAGAAAACTGAAGTCAAAAATAGCAAAACCTAAAGCTATTTCCTATAAAAACATATTGCCTAGGAAAATATGTCATGTGTCATAATTTTATACAATACCATAGATAATACTTGATAACATGATATCTGGACTGGCCATACATTTTACTGGCTTGCTTTTCTGAAAATTAATTATTAGATAATAAAAATTTATATTGTTTCGTGTTTCCAATAGTTATAAATGAAAACGATGTCAGTTGCTCTTGGCAAATGCAAATTAATTTTGATAGTTTTTAATTTTGAGGATTTTTTTTGCTGATGCAACTATTACTGGAGGTATTTAGAGTATTATACAGGCTGCAACAAAGCTGAGATAAATTTCTGGTATTGTGAAATATGTGTTTTAGCACATTATGAGGCGATGTACGTGCAGAACGACTTTTCCAAAAATATTAACTTTTCATACAAATCAGTTTTGTGTATATCTCATTTTAATTGTAAATGTGAATTCGCATGAAAGCATTTCAGCATCCTAAGCTCATCGAGGTCTTAGAAGAAATGCAAAGTGACTTCCTGCTTTGTTTATAATTCAAATATATTCCACAGCTCCAACTTCAGTTTAGTTCTTAATTGTATTCTGGTTAATAATTGGTTTTTTAGAAGCATCATAAAAATAGCCTGATTTTTTTCCACTGAATGCAGATATCTGTACATTTAAATTCTGCATCTGAACCTGTGGATATTTGCTTTGCAACATGGTGACAGTTTTCAAAACCTGAGACTGTAATTTAGAAGAAGACTCTAGCTCTGAGATTATGTATTATTAAGTTGTCCACGTGAAGGTCTTTATTTGGTAGTAATTTGCTGAAAAGTTTCAATCTCTGTAAGGAAGTCACAGACATGGGCTCCAGGGCCTCAGCGGTTAGCTGGATCTCACCTTAGGGGTTCAGGGCCTCCCAGGACATCCGGAAAGGTGCAGGAGGAACACAAGGGCATGGGGTACTGGCCACAGTTGTGTTCATGGATATGTATAACACAGAAATGGACCTACTGGCTCCGCTTCTATAGTGGAATCACGAGAGATTAAAAAAAGACCCCTTACTGCTGTGTCTTTGGTTTTGTGTCATGAGTATCACATACCGAGTTCCAATCCACAGTGTGCACGTGGGTGTGAGTGTGTGCGTGTGTCTTCCTGAATGTGCACAGGTCAGGATTCCTAGTCTAGCCCACCTCTGTCTGACTGTTGAAGGCGTCATCTCATGAGTGCTGGGGCTACCAGGCAGTTCAGGCTGATTCCTGAGCTCCTCAGCCCCTCCCCTCCTCTCAGCAGACTAGATTATAACTTTTAGAGGCTTAAGAAGAACTGAGGTGGGAGGTTGCTAGCTCTCAGTGCCCACTGCTCAGCTCTGGTGCCCACAAGATGGAGTGATCTGTCTGAACATCAGCCCTCCTGACCTTCCTAGAGCTGTTCACTTTGCCTTCTAGTCCCCAGCTCTGTCCCAGCCATAAGGTGACCCAGTCCTTGATCACCCTCTGAGACCAACCTGGTTGACCAGCTGTTCAGGGTATCCATCATCCTTGGTCACAAAGGACAGTATGGCCGCCCCTCACAGGAGGAGAAGGGCAGGGTTTGTGTCCCCAGCCCCTTGCAGAAGATGTGCACGACTCCAACCCCTCTTCAATGCCAGGGTGACACAATGCCTGATGTACGTCCAGCTGGAGAGGCAGAGGGCTGGGGCTCCCGGTCTGGGATCTCCAATGCCGTCCCATCCACCACCCCAGGAAGCAAATGGGCAAAGCCCACTTTCTTCTCCTTCTGAGATGACCCCCACTGCCCCAAGCACATAGGATCTTTGTGGATTCTAGATTCTGAGTGAGCTTGGGAAAAAAAAAAAACATTGCTTTTTACATATTGTTTAGATGAAAACTTGAAAGTTTGAAGAGGCTCACGTTCTTATAATTGATATCACTTTTTCTTTCAGGAGCTTTCTCTGTTGGAGTTTCAGCATTTGAGTTTAAATCTAATCTGAGCCGGGTCCTGGGTCATTTGCTTTGTGTTTGAATGATCACTGTGTGACAGTCCAGGGCAGTGAGCCCGAGCGTCCCGGCTGTTTGGGTTAGAGAAGAGCAATAAGTTGCAAGAAATGACAGAACACAGCAGGCCCTCCTTGGTATTCTGCAGTGACCTCTGTGTCTGCGCACAGACCGCCAGCTCACCTGGGGCTTCCCTGCTTGCCCAGCAGGCCCAGGGCCAGTGCAGAGATCCCTGCTCTGTGCAGGGCTGGTTGGCTGCAGTGTGACTCGCCCCTGGCAAAAGCAGAGAGATGAAGGGGTGAAATGTCAACCACCCAGAGAAGGCCAAGATGTTCCAGGGAATGGACCAGAGACAATTAAATAATCCTTTCCTTACCCAGCACATATAATATCCATTTTTACATTTACTTCAAGCAAAGGAATTTAAGGAAATTTTCAGTGAAAGTTTAACCAACTCATCAAAATACATGAAAGAAATAGAAATGGACAATTGGTGCCTCCGACAATCGGTTGATCTCTACATCCAGGACTGACGGGAAGCTGGGTCCCACCTCGTGCCCTGGCTCTTGAGCCCACAGAGAGCCCTTTACGGTTTGAACCCAGTTTTCACGTCTGTTAAAATAACGAAAGGTCCAGCGGTCAGCAGAGCTGGGGAGCAGACTCCAGTCAGGGAGGAGGCGGCTCTGGGAGCTGGGATGTGGCCTCTCTCCAGCAGGGGGCAGTGTGGGGGCAGTGTGTCTTCAGCCCAAGCCCAGGAGCACAGAGCTTCCCTGAAGGCTGCCCTCCCAGAGGGTGGCCCCGTCACAGGGCCTCCTGTGGGTTATTTGTTGTTGTTTTACCCTCAGATTGCAGTTGTGGTGTCTTGTTTTCTAAAGTGCCATTTGCTCTGTGCTTTATTGTGTTAAACTTCATGGCCGACGAGGGAACATTGAGTCCACCTTGTTGGAAGCAGGTGAAATGCATGTGGTGAGAAGCCAGCTTTGGTCCTCGAGAGGCCTGGCTGATTTCCAAGGACCACGGCCCTTCCTTCTGAGCCTCGGCATCTCTGTTCTGCACCAGCCTCCTGCATAAGCTCAGAGGTGTCTCATGGCCGAGTTCTCCTCAACAGCCCTGGAGAGATAGGCACTGGAGAGATTGATGGTGGATAAGCAGATAGAGATAGGTAGATGGTGGATGATAAATGACATATGATAGACAGATGAGTGATAGATGATAGTGAGATAGGTGGATGGTAGGGGATAGAGAGATGATTGATAGATGGTAGATAAGGTAGATGGTAGATGATAGATAAGTGATAAATGATAGATGGTACGTGATAGATATAGATGGTAGATGAGAGATGGTAGATGATAGATAGTGGGCACAATTCAGCTTAATCTACTCTAACTTGACATTTTATGTAATTGGTTGATCTTGTCAACCCCTCAAATTATTTTTCACATTTAAATTTTTCTCAGATTTTCTTGCCTTTTTTTAAGCATAAACATCTCATTACATACAAGTACCATATTACAAGTACCATATTAAAAACCAGAGTAATTAACACCCCCCTCATTGGAAGGCACCGTTGTTTATGGATGGGAATCTTGCCTTGCGCAGTCCTAGTGAATGTTGGGCTCTCATGGTGCGCCCAGGGCCACAGCCCCACTGGGTCCTCATGAGTGGGCACCCTGGTGACCCTGGTTCACAGGTGAAGTCAGGGGATATTCTCACCTTTAATTTCATTCCAAAGGAAATTTTGAAATTCTTCAATCCAATTCAATAAATAAGCTACTAGAATGATACTGGGCTGCTTGAATGCGCGGTCAGTGTGGGGAGATGGGACTTCTCTGTGCTTTGCATCCGCCCAGGGGCAGTAAACTGTCGCGTTTCTCGTGACAAAAACACTCAGGGTCACTCCAGGGGAACTGGGCTGCAGGAAATAACCACACAAGAGACAGAGATAACTTTTTCTTTGTGGGTCCTGTGACGGCTCCTCTGTCCTTAAGGGTCCACAGAAAGAGAGAGCGAGAGCATGCGCTGAACCCTTTTATTGAGGAGAAGCTGCTCAAATGAGGCAAGGGGTCAGGTTTCAAGGGGCTGAGTCTAGCTTCATGATGTCTGCTGTCAGCAGGTTGACTGACATCTAGGAAGGCCACACCCAAGGGCAGAGCAAGAGAAGGGGACACACAGAGGGCGATTCCATGGAACATTCTATCCTAAACAGGGCAAAGGGGTAGGATTACAAAGGAACAGGTGAGCATAGCTCTATCCATGGGGCTGCAGGAAGGGACGCCTACCCATCAAGACACATTCTGCTACTTCGAGGATCGGGGCAGTGTCTAGGGCCACTACAAGGGTGACCAGATCACTATGAAAGTGACCAACAGAGCCTCTACCGATCACGGGAAGGAAACTGCTAGTCATTCAGCTCGACTGCTCCCCACAGTACACATTGAGAGGCAGGCTTTTTGTGGGGTTGGTCACGTCACCGAGAAGATGGTCTCAATTCTTCACCTGGACTCTACAACAGAGTTCCACAGTTCCCTTAACCCGGCCCACGAGAGCATTTAATTTATCTTATTTATTTATTTTTTTAAGAATTTTTAATTTTTTTTTAATTTTTTTTATTTTTTTTTATTGGTTGTTCACAACATTACAAAGCTCTTGACATATCATATTTCATACATTAGAATCAAGTGGGTTATGAACTCCCATTTTTACCCCAAATACAGATTGCAGAATCACATCGGTTGCACATCACATTTTTACATACTGCCATATTAGTGACTGTTGTATTCTGCTACCTTTCCTAACCTCTACTATCCCCCCTCCCCTCCCCTCCCATCTTCTCTCTCTACCCCATCTACTGTAATTCATTTCCCTCCATGTTTGTTATCCCATTCCCCCCATAACCTCTTATAAGTAATTTTGTATAACAATGAGGGGCTCCATTCATTTCCATGTGATTTCCCTTTTTTTCTCCCTTTCCCTCCCAACTCATGACTCTGTTTAATGTTAATCTTTTCTTCCTGCTCTTCCTCCCTGTTCTGTTCTTAGTTGCTCTCATTATATCAAAGAAGACATTTGGTATTTGTTTTTTAGGGATTGGCTAGCTTCACTAAGCATAATCTGTTCTAGTGCCATCCATTTCCCTGCAAATTCCGTGATTTTGTCATTTTTTAGTGCTGCGTAATACTCCATGGTGTATAAATGCCACATTTTTTTTATCCATTCATCTATTGAAGGGCATCTGGGTTGATTCCACAGTCTAGCAATTGTGAATTGTGCTGCTATGAACATCGATGTGGCAGTATCCCTGTAGTGTGCTCTTTTAAGGTCTTCAGGAAATAGTCCGAGAAGGGCAATAGCTGGGTCAAATGGTGGTTCCATTCTCAGCTTTCCCAGGAATCTCCATACTGCTTTCCAAATTGGCCGCACCCGTTTGCAGTCCCACCAGCAGTGTACAAGAGTACCCTTTTCCCCACATCCTCGCCAGCACTCATTGTTGTTTGACTTCATCATGGCTGCCAATCTTACTGGGGTGAGGTGGTATCTTAGGGTGGTTTTGATTTGCATTTCCTTGACTGCTAGAGATAGTGAACATTTTTTCATGTACTTGTTAATTGATTGTATGTCCTCCTCTGAGAAGTGTCTGTTCAGGTCCTTGGCCCATTTGTTGATTGGGTTATTTGTTTTCTTATTGTCTAATTTTTTGAGTTCTCTGGATATTAGGGCTCTATCTGAAGTGTGAGGAGTAAAAATTTGTTCCCAGGATGTAGGCTCCCTATTTACCTCTCTTATTGTTTCTCTTGCTGAGAAAAAACTTTTCAGTTTAAGTAAGTCCCATTTGTTGATTCTTGTTATTAACTCTTGTGCTATGGGTGTCCTATTAAGGAATTTGGAGCCCGACCCCACAATCTGTAGATCGGAGCCTACTTTTTCTTCTATCAGATGAATGATTTGATATCTAGCTCCTTGATCCACTTTGAGTTGACTTTTTTGCATGGTGAGAGGAGGGGATTCAGTTTCATTTTGTTGCATATGGATTTCCAGTTTTCCCAACACCATTTGTTGAAGATGCTATCCTTTCTCCATTGCATGTTTTTAGCTCCTTTATCAAATATAAGATAGTTGTAGCTTTGTGGATTAGTCTCTGTGTCCTCTATTCTGTACCATTGGTCCACCCGCCTGTTCTGGTAACAGTACCATGCTGTTTTTATTACTATTGCTCTGTAATATAGTTTGAAATCTGGTATCGCTATACCACCTGATTCACACTTCCTGCTTAGAATTGTTTTTGCTATTCTGGGTCTTTTATTTTTCCATATGAATTTCACGATTGCTTTATCTATTTCTACAAGAAATGCCATTGGGATTTTGATTGGCATTGCATTAAACCTATAGAGAACTTTTGGTAATATCGCCATTTTGATGATGTTAGTTCTACCTATCCATGAACAAGGTATATTTTTCCATCTTCTAAGATCCTCTTCTATTTCTCTCTTTAGGGTTCTGTAGTTTTCATTGTATAGGTCTTTCACCTCTTTTGTTAGGTTGATTCCCAAGTATTTTATTTTTTTTGAGGATATTGTGAATGGAGTGTTTTTCCTCATTTCCGTTTCAGAAGTTTTGTTGTTGATATACAGAAATGCCTTTGATTTATGTGTGTTGATTTTATATCCTGCCACTTTGCTGAATTCATTTATTAGTTCTAGTAGTTTCTTTGTAGACCCTTTTGGGTCTTCTAGGTATAGAATCATGTCATCTGCAAATAGTGATAATTTAAGTTCTTCTTTTCCTATTTTTATGCCTTTAATTTCTATCGTCTAATTGCTCTGGCCAGTGTTTCGAGAACTATATTGCATAGAAGTGGTGATAGGGGGCATCCCTGTCTTGTTCCAGATTTTAGAGGGAATGCCTTCAATTTTTCTCCATTCAGAATGATGCTAGCCTGAGGCTCAGCATAGATAGCTTTTACAATGTCGAGGTAAGTTCCTGTTATCCCTAGTTTTTCTAATGTTTTGAACATAAAGGGATGCTGTACTTTGTCAAATGCTTTTTCTGCGTCTATCGAGATGATCATATGGTTCTTATCTTTAAGTCTATTGATGTGGTGAATAACATTTATTGATTTCCGTATGTTGAACCATCCTTGCATCCCAGGGATGAATCCTACTTGATCATGGTGCACAATTTTTTTGATGTGCCTTTGTATCCGAATCGCCAGAATTTTATTGAGGATTTTTGCATCTAGGTTCATCAGAGATATTGGTCTGTAGTTTTCTTTCTTTGAGGTGTCTTTGTCTGGTTTTGGAATCAGGGTGATGTTGGCCTCATAGAATGAATTTGGCAGAGCTCCCTCTTTTTCTATTTCCTGAAATAACTTGAAAAGTATTGGTATAAATTCTTCTTTAAAGGTTTTGTAAAACTCCACTGTATACCCATCCGGTCCTGGGCTTTTCTTGGTTGGAAGTCTTTTGATTGCTTCTTCTATTTCATCTATTGATATTGGTCTGTTTAAGTTGTGAGTATCCTCCTGACTCAGTCTGGGCAAATCATATGACTTAAGGAATTTATCGATGTCTTCACTATCTTCTATTTTATTGGAATATAGGTTGTCAAAATAATTTCTAATTGTCTTCTGCATTTCTGAAGTGTCTGTTGTAATATTGCCTTTTTCATCCCATATGTTAGTAATTTGAGTTCTCTCTCTTCTTCTCTTCGTTAGCATGGCTAAAAGTCTGTCGATCTTATTTATTTTTTCGAAGAACCAACTTTTAGTTTTGTTAATTTTTTCAATAGTTTCTTTCGTTTCAATTTCATTGATTTCTGCTCTGATTTATTTAATTCTTGCCTTCTGCTACATTTGTTGTTGTTTTGCTCTTCCTTTTCTAGGGCTTTGAGATGAAGTGTGAGCTCATTTATTTGTTTTTTTTTCCTTTTTTTGAGGAATGACCTCCAGGAGATGAATTGCCCTCTTAAAACTGCTTTCATTGTGTCCCATAGATTCCGATATGTTGTGTCTGTATTTTCATTTATCTCTAAGAATTTTTTGATTTCCTCCTTTATGTCTTCTGTAACCCATTGATCATTCAGTAACGTATTGTTCATTGTCCATGTGATGTAGGATTTTTCCTTCCTTCTTTTATCATTGATTTCCCGTTTCATTCCATTATGATCTGATAAAGTGCATGGTATTATCTCTACCCCTTTATATTTACTGAGGGTTGCCCTATGGCATAATATATGATCTATTTTTGAGAAGGTTCCATGTGCTGCTGAGAAAAAAGAATATCCACTTGATGATGGTTGATATATTCTATATATGTCAGTTAAGTCTAGGTTATTGATTGTGATATTGAGGTCAATAGTTTCTTTATTCAACTTTTGTTTGGAGGATCTGTCCAATGGTGAGAGAGGTGTGTTGAAGTCACCCATGATCATTGTGTTGTGGTCTATTTGATTCTTGAACTTGAGGAGAGTTTGTTTTATAAACGTCGCAGCGCCATTATTTGGTGCATAAATATTGATAATTGTTATGTCTTGTTGGTGAATGGTTCCTTTTAACAGTATATAATGTCCTTCCTTATCCCTTTTGATTAACTTAGTCTTGAAGTGGATTTTATTCGATATGAGAATAACCACCCCTGCTTGCTTACGAGGACCGTGTGCGTGGTATATTTTTTCCCAACCTTTTACCTTGAGCCTGTGTATGTCTTTTCCAATCAGATGTGTCTCCTGGAGGCAGCATATTGTTGAATTTGTTTTTTTAATCCATGTTACCAGCCTATGTCGCTTTATTGGAGAGTTTAAGCCATTAACGTTTAGAGTTACTATTGATATATGGTTTGTACTTCCTGCCATGTTTGATTATTTATCTCTTTTTTTTCTAATTTAGTTTGTTTCTCCATGATTAGCTTTCCCCCCGTCCTCTGTCTTTACCGAGGCACTTCCCGCTGATGGTTTTGGTTATTGTTTTTCATTTCTTCCTCGTGTAGAGTTTTGTTCAAGACACTTTGCAATGCTGGTTTTCTGGCTGCAAATTCTTTTAATTTTTGTTTATCATGAAAGATTTTTATTTCGTTGTCATATCTGAAGCTTAATTTTGCTGGATACAGAATTCTTGGTTGGCATCCATTGTCTTTCAGTGTTTGAAATATGTTGTCCCAGGATCTTCTCGCTTTCATCGTCTGTGATGAAAAATTCGTTGTTAACCTTATTGGTTTACCCCTGAATGTAATCTGCCTCTTTTCTCTTGTAGCTTTTAATATTTTCTCTTTGTTCTGTATATTGGATATTTTCATAACAATGTGTCTTGGCGTTGGTTTACTGTGATTTTGTGTGCTCGGTGTCCTGTATGCATCTACAATTTGTATATCTGTTTCCTTTTTTATTTCTGGAAAGTTTTCTGTAATTATTTCATTCAGCAAGTTACTCATTCCCTTGGCATGAATCTCTGTGCCTTCCTCTATCCCGATGACTCGTAAGTTTGGTTTTTTTAAGTTATCCCAAACCTCTTGTATGTTTTTCTCGTGATTTTTTACCAGCCTGTCTGAGTTGGCTAGACTCTTTTCAAGATGATATATTTTGTCTTCATTATCTGACGTTCTGGCTTCTACTTGCTCCACTCTGTTAGTGATACTCTCGATTGAGTTTTTAATTTGGTTTATCGTTTCCTTCATTTCTAGAATTATTGTTTGATTTTTTTTATAATCTCTATCTCCTGATAAAGATGCTTAACTTCTTCTTTTATCTGTTTATGTAATTCATTTTCAATGTGATCTTTAAGGTTCCTTTCCATCTCTCTTAGGTGTTCCTTGAGTTCTTTATATGACCATTTTTCTGATGACTCCAGGTCCTCCTGAATATTTAGGCTGTCCTTCATTGTTTGTACTCCTTTTCTTCCTTGCTTTTTTATGCTCATGATACTTGTTGTTCTGTTTGACTGCTGAGTTACTGTTTACTCTTATAAATTTATTTGATGCTTGGGAGGAGAGGTATTAGAAGGGAAGGGAAGAAGTCACTAAAGAGAGTGAGTGTAGGCAGGTAGAATTCAAGAAAGGGGGAATAAGAAAATTGAAAAGACAAAAGAAAAAAGTGAAAAGAAAGAAAGAAAAAACAAAAAAATAAAAATTTAAAACCAAAAAAAAATTATAATGATAATAAACAAATGGAAATTAAAGTTTAAAAATAATATTAATAATAATAGAATAAAAAGAATTAAAAAAAATTGAAACCATTAATAAGAAAGTTGAAGAGCAACAACATCAACAACAAAATGAAAATAAAATTTTAAAAAATATCAATAATAATCATTAAAAGTAATAATAATAATAATAATAATAATAATAATAATAATAATAATAATAATATTAAATGCAGTCATAGAGCTCAATTAACTTCTCTTCCAGTAGGTGGGAACTGGGCCAGGCTTCTCTTCTTGATGGGTGGGAACCAATCACTGTTCCTCAGCTCTTCTTCCCAGATTGTGCGGGTCTCCAATCCTGAGTGCCTAGGGCCTTCTCTTGTGGTTCCTCAAGCCAGGCCCCGCTCACCTGTGAAGCTCGCCACAATACTGGCTACACGCCAGGTCTGCTGCTCCTGGGAGCCCTGTTTCCATGGATGCCTGGGCACACCCTTTCTGTTCTAAGTCTGTAGGACTTGGGGCTGAGGACCCCCAGCGAATTTGTTTGCCCTCAGGTAGCAACTCCCCTGGTAGCTGGTGCAAGGGACCTCTGTTGTCAGCAGAGGGATACCCTGGGTCTGACTATCGTGCTCAGTTGGCTTTTACCTCTGTGAGTTCAGGTGGGCCGACTAGTTATTTCAGCGGGATCATTAGTGCTGAGTCACTAGAAGCAGGCGAACCAGAACTAGAATGCAGCCCAATCCGGGCTCGGTGTGTTCTGAGAGAGGCAGACTGTTCGCCCGGGATCCCCTTCAGCTCAAGAGTGCCTAGTGGTCCTGAGCGAACAGTATTTTGACAGTTTACTTCTCCCTATGCTCGCGCAGCTGAAGGGGTTAGAGACTTGATCTCTCCACGTCCGCCGCCATGTTGGATCACTTAGATTTTAAATTGTCACTCATCTTATCAGCTGTTTCATTTAACTCGGCAGCTCACTCGCGCAGTGAAGAGTCTGCTCTATGGTGCTCCGCGGGAGATGGCGGCGGCACGGTGGTGGCTCAGCTGTGGCCTTCGGGACCCCCGGGGAGGGGGTGCGGGCTGGGGGAGGGGAGGCAGCGCCTCGGGGCCACGCGGGTACCGGACACGCGGGAGATCGGGCGGGGTGGGGGAAAGAAATTGAGATCTAGATTTAGGGACTGAGCGTGGGAGGAGAGACAGCTGGGGAGAAGCAAAGCGGAAAGGCGGAGAGGAGAAGGAGAAGGGGCCGAGGGAGCCGGGCAGCTCGGGCTGCGGCCTTACTGCTCACGCTGAAGTCATGATGGCTCACTCCACCTTGGCTGGAGTCGTGGCGGATTTACTCCACCTAGGCCCCTTTCTTGACACGGTGCTGGGTTTTTGTCGACAGATCTCCTTTAATGATCTTTACCTCATCTTTTCAGATGCGGCGGCGCGGAGCACGGAGCGGCTTACTCACTTCCAGCCGCCATCTTCCTCTAATCTCGAAGAATTTTTTAATATTTATTTTTTTTTAGTTTTCGGCAGAAACAACATCTTTGTTTGTATGTGGTGCTGAGGATAGAACCTGGGCTGCACATATGCCAGGTGAGCGCGCTACCGCTTGAGCCACATCCCCAGCCCTATCTTATTTATTTCTGCATATTGTATGATATGTGTTGCTATTGTCAAGGAAATCTTTTCCCCATTAAAAACTCCCAAGAAACAAAATAAAAGATGTAAATACTGATGAAGAACAAGAGACATTACTCTTTTGAAGACACCATAATCATTTACAGGAAAGCCCATGAGAATCTACTAAAATATGATATCAAAAACAATTAAGAAGGAGAATAATATTAGAATATATAAAAATCACCAGTTTCCTGTAAAATAATGAAGGAAGTTATCTATTTGTACCTAAATGCCTTCTATAAATCAAACGTTTATATTGAAAAATGTCTCTCTCTTTTCCAGTCACTATTTGAATCTATAAAATGCTCATTGTTTCTATTGATTTATGGTGTTTTATTTATTAGGATCTTTTAAAGTATAAGTTCTTAAATTATGTCTTAACTAGAAAGTGGCAGTACCCTGCAGCAGGATTCACCTGACCCATGTGACTTTCCCGAGTGGCTCGTCTCCATTTTGAGAGGCCTGGGAAGTTCAGGGGTATTCAAAATTACTGTGGTATTCAATGACTAAAGGCTGGTATTCTCGGTTCTAGAAGGATCCAGAGATTGCCCATTTGTTTCTCTACCCTTTGTTTTTGTGTCCACTGCCAGAAACCTGTCTCCAGAGGCCTTGCCAGCTGGGCGTGTGCCAGCTCTGACCCATTTCCTCACATGGGACCTGCTTTACTCTCTTCACTCTCTGGACCATCTCTAGGGATGCACCAGGGCTGGCTTCCTGGGCTCACAGCCTTCCTGGTGACAAGGCACCCGGCTCAGCAGGGCTCGGTGCTCTGTGGTTGCATCTGGTTGCACTCGTCACTGTGCCCAGTGTTTTGCAGTTGTGTCCTCATGTCCTATGGGGTCCCTGCCCATGTCCTCCCAGTGCCTCAGCTAACTTCTGAGTCTTGGCCACCCCATCCCCTCTGACATGTCGTGTCTGTTTGAGTCCAGAATCTGCCATTTACAGGCTGTGGGGTCAGCGCCATGTTATGTGACATCTCTTAATTTACTCGTGGGTGAAAGAGAGATCAACGATACCCACTGCAGGGGAAGGAGGGCTGGCTCTGGCAGCATCCCTCCTACTGACTCATCATATCGTCACCATCATGAGTCCTAACTGGAAATTTGGTCCTAGCAGGTGGCAGGCCAATTCTAAAGGGTCAGTGGCTACTGTGCTCATCTGTGATAGCAACTTCACTGGAACCAACGGGGATAGAAGGTCATTTGACCTGAAAGGGAAGGGCCACAGGCTGCTGCGGTGTGGGACCTGGGCAGGTTAACGTCAGCCCATGGAGGACTTCTCCTGCAGGAGCCGTCCCAGAACTCCAGGCATGCATGGGTGTTCAGAGCAGGACACAAAGCCCTCACAAATCCAGAGAGTGATTTCATTTTAGGAGTGTGCCTGTGTGTGGGCTTCTGTGTGCAGTTCACGCCCAGGTGAGTTTCTGCATCTGTGCATGAATGTGTGTAGGTCACGTGGTGTCTGTGTGAACATATGTGCATGTGTGCGTGTGTGTGTATGCTATATCCTTTTGGGGAGTCTGTGTAGCATGCCTGTGTGTGTGTGTGTGGAGTGTGTGTCTGTGTTTATGTGTGGTATGTGTGGATGTGAACACATATGCATGTCTGTGCGGTACATGTATCCATGCATGTGTGTGCAGGTGGTGCAACATGTCAGGAGTCAGGTGGCTGGGGCTGCCATCCCAGCACCTCTGCTGGCTCTGCCTGTGGATGTGACACCAGTGACATTCCAGTGACTCCCCACCCTCATCCTTGAGAAGGATGGGTCGTTGCCCCCACTGGGTTTTGGCAAAGATGAACCAAGCCAGCAGAGCCAGAGCAGAAGAGGTGCCCCCTGACGTCGTGTTGACCATTCCAGGGGCCTGGGTCCCCTGCAGTCCACAGGGGCTTCCCATTCCCAAGATCCGCAGGTCTGGGACGCTCTAGCCTGGCCCAAAGCAATGTTTGCAAGGAAGGGACACCTGGTAGAGGGAGGGGCGGAGCTGCTTGGAGATGGCCAGGCCTTCCTTCTATCAAGCCACCACCCCCAGACCGCAAATATGACCTCCTTTCAGGGCCCGAGTTGAACGAGTGCCCCATGGGTCCACATGCAAACCAAGCTCCAAGCCAGCTGCATTCCCTGGGCCCAGCTTGCCCCGGCAGATCTGCAAGTGGGCACCACGTGGCCCACACACAGTGGAGCAGGGGCAGGTGCCTCCTGTTGGCACAACCCTGAGCCAGACCCCTGATGTCACCACATGTCATTCATGTCCATCCAGGTTCTCGGAGCATGGAGCTTCACTGTCCCGTGTCCGATGAGGGACCTGACGCCCATACCCTGCTCAAGGTCACCCAGTGTGGAGCGGCAGGTGGAGTCACAGCAGCAGGCTCCTCGGGGTGGAAAAGTCACTCCGACAGCAACACCTTTCCTTAGACCCCTCCCCAGAACACAGTCCAAGCTCCCTATGAGCAATGAGATCTTGGAGAAGGTCCCCTGTCCCTGAGGTTTGCTGTGTCCTCCGGTGGAAAGCCAAGGGAGTGATGGGTCACAGAGTTGGGATTTGTGACGCTGTGTTGTAAATGATGGTAATGCCCTTTAATAACCTTGACCTTGGGGAGAGAGAGCCAGAGCTCTGTGCTCTGAGGCGGAGAGAAGTCAGAGCAGGGGCCATATGTGATTCCTGAGCCCCTGCAGGACACCCAGGGCCCAAGCCTGAGCTGCTCTCCCTCTCACACCAACCTGGCCTCCAGCTCCCCTCCCAGAAGACCAAGGTCAACTGAGGTGCTGCTCACCTGTGACCCCTGAAGCCTGGTCTCTCCTGGCCGAGTTGGAGACGACCTTGACTGACACTCCTGCTCTGCACCCTGCTCACCCGCCTTGCTCCGGGACACCACGTACTCCCACCTTCCCCTCGTCGTCTCTATTTCCTACTATAAAACTTTCCCAGTGTCTAGAATCTCTTTAGTCAGAACAGAAAAAGCAACTCTGCTGCCATTGAGCTCTTTCGATTCCGCTACTCACCATGATCCTAAATTACTCTAATATTTTGCATCCGTGACAGAAAAATACAAAAGGTGACAGATGAAATGTAGGTCATGTCGACTTTTTTTTTTCTGGCCCAATAAAAGTGCAAGTCCTCTCAAAAAATCTTCCCCGGCTATTATAAATAGGGAGAAATAATGTAAAAGTGTGCTATTTGAGATTGGGCCATCGTAATCATTTTAAAGTGGTTACAAGCACATTTCTGAGTAAATCTACCATAAGCTGCCTGGAGCTGGTGTTGCCAAATGCAATTCTGAGAAGCCCTTGGAGGGGAGAACCATTGGCTGCTAAGCAAGTCGTCGGCGTGAGATGAGTTCAGTTGGAGATATTCACATGGATGATGCGGGTCCCAAGGAGTGAGGGACAGGTGGGGCCTGGGGAGGGTATCTCTTTTAATGGTAAAACCCCGACTTTCTAACATGTGATACCCAGTTCCAGCAGCAGTTGGATTTTATACTCAGCATCCATGGGGTCAAAGAAATTAGAACATTTAAACTAGGATTGAGGAAAAGATGTGCTTGTAGGTCAGTCCTTTGTTTAACAAGGTCAGCAACCTGAGAAATCCCAAGGCCCACAGCTCGGCCAGGTTCTGCTAGTGTCTTCTGTAAAGGGGCCGAGAGTGAATACCTGAGAATTTGCAAGCCAGGCACTTCCAGGACACCCAGCCTGCCCTGCACAGCACAGGGCGGTGGATGGTCCCCAAATGCTCTGCCCAACCAGCAGCCAGATGCTACCCCACCTGGGACTGTGGCCCACTGACCCCGAGGTAGGGAACAGCCATCTTTTTATCTGTCAATTCAGCATCTTTTACAAATGCATCTGGGAAGGAGAAAGGAATGCCACCTCTCTGCGCTGCTCCCACGGAGAGATGGGAGAACAATCAAATCACCTTAGCGATTTAATAAGAACCTGCTGGGAGTCATTTTCCAAACTCGGGTCCTGGTGGTCAGTGGAGAGCCTGGCCAAGCTCCAGGCAGAGGAGTTACCTCCGCTGCAGTCGGGAGTGGGGAACATTTCAACTCAGAGCCAGCATCACAACTCCAGGTGGGATTTCCAAAGGAGACCCCGAGGGGAGGGCTCCTCGGGGCAATGAGGATGTGGCTTGCCACACAGAGGAGCTGGTGACCCTCGTGGGGTTCAGAAGGCTGGAGCTGTCCCATTCAGGTGCCAGCTGGCCCAGGTCCTGCCAGCTGGGACAGAGACACCTACCAGGTGGTGCTCCTGGTCTGCAGCCCCACAGCTCCACGCTCTCCTCCACCCCCACAGGGCCCTCCTCTGTCTCCAAGTCTCTTCTCTTCTTTTTTAGGTTCAATTAGCACATAACAATTCTACATACGTGTGGGTACAGTGTGACAATTTGGTGCATTTATAGTCTACAATATGTAATGCAAACCAGTGAAGCTGGAATTTCCATTTCTTTAAATACTGACCATTTCTTAGTGTTGGCGGTTCTTTACAGACTACATCATAAATTACTGTCAACGGTGGTCACCCCACTGTGCTGTAACAGTGCACAGTGACACCATTCCTCCTGTGACCCCATTGTCCAAGCCCCTCGACCCCTCTCTTGTCCTTATCTGTTCCTCTTCAGTCAGCTCCGAGTTCTCTCTCACACATGGGGGTGACAGCACACAGCATCGTCTCTGTGCCGGGCTTATTTCACTTGACATAATGTCCTCTGGTTCCATCTGTGCCATCGCAAAGCATAGGACTTCACTCTTTCTCATGGCCGAGTAATATTCCACGGGGCCATGAAGTGACCCCGAATATAAACTCACATGCTGGAGATGGCAAATAAAAGCTCAGAAACACAAATCCCCGATCAAACTATGGGGTCACCTTATCTTTCATGGATTTCTCTTATCTCCAGCAGTTTTACACCTGGGAAAATAAATTTCTATCCAATTTAAGCCATTCTTATTTTGCAGTCTATCTGTCAGCAATTAAAAAAAAATCCTACTTGGTTCAAGGAAGAAGTGTCCCAAGCACATGGACCATCTATGCTGTACTGCAGGTGGGGACACTGCTGTCAACAGGGGTTGTGGGCCGCACGAGCACAGGAGTGGTCAGCACCCAGAAGGCCCCAGCCACACCCCGGAGAGAACGAAGATGGGGTTCTGCTTTTGTTTCTTTCTCTGGGCACCATCTGCCTGATGGGCTGAGCTCTGCGCCTGGAGCAACCACAGACCAGGGCGCAGAGAAGCACCCAGAGATACCCTAAGCCAGTGTGGGCGTCTGTATCCCACCCCGACTCCAGGCCTCCAGAGCGCAGGGCAGCCTTGGCTTTGCCACATCCCACTGTCCTGGGGTGGGACGTACCCAGAGCCCAAGAAAAAGGTGACATGTGAGAACGAGAAAAATATCATCTATGTCAGAACAAATAGGACACCCTGGTGCCTTCCAGGACAGGCCATTGTAACAGGTTAGAACAAAGCAGGAGAAATCCTGCTGCAGACCTACATCACGACCCGGGATCAGAGCCCTCTGCCCCCGACCTAGAGCCCTCTGCCTCCCACCCAGGACCCTCTGCCTCCCACCCAGAGCAGGGGTGAAGAGGAAAGCCACAGGATGGGCCCAGAGGAGGGGCCTTTGCTTGTCCAGGTAATTGGCTCGCCTGAGAGAGAAGCATTGGGGGGGGGGGGGCTTCATTTTAATAGATGATTTTCATTTTAGCTATTTTTTCCCATTACTGATGGATGTTTCTAAATATTGGAACAAATGATGAGCAAGAACCATACTGGTTACTTTTAAAGGCACACGCAGCCAAATGTGTCAAACCAATGGCCTTTATCCCAGATCCTGGGACATTAAAAGAAAAGAAGCTCTGAAGAAGGCTCCAAAGAATGGGACTGTTCAAATTGTTTATGGTTCACACACACTTGACTCTTGTAATAGAAAATAAAATGCTAAAATAACTAAAATCATATTAAAATATTTTTTAGCCAAAGTATCGGGGGAAGTTATTTATTGCACACCCAGGCAGGGTTTGGATTCGGGTTTAAAGTTTGCTTTGGAAGGGTTTCTGTCAGCTTCTGTTGAGCCCCCAGTGAGACGAAAGGCCACCTACCCTGTGTCACATCTCCTGGGCCATATCTCCAGGCATCTACCAGTGAGGCCCCCAGGGAAACGTCTCTTTCTCCTGTCTTCACTGGGTGAGAAACTGCAAGAGGAATGTCTTCCACCTTTTGCAAATCTGGAAGGGAATCGGGCATCCTGGGGCGGCTGGGGCTGCCAGGACAAAGCATCCCAGACTGGGGCTCAGACGTCAGCAACGTTTTCCCTCAGTTCAGGAAGCCCTGCGGCCAAGGCCCAGCTTCTGCTGGGGTTGGCGTCTGTGGAGGGTGCCCCTTCTGGCTTGTGGAGGATTCCCTCTCCCTGCTCCCTCTGGAGAGAGCACCTGGTGACTCTGCCCCTTCTCCTAGGGCCCCAGGGCCCACCCGTGGCCTCACTTCCCTTTATTACTTCATGACATTCCTTCTTCCAGATACAGTCACATTGAGGGTGAGAGCTTTGTCATACAAACTTGGGGGTGGGACAACATTCAGTGCATAACAGATTACATTTTTAAATTTCTGGTTTCCTTGGACCTTAAGGTAGACAGCAGGTGGGACAAGCTTTAGGCCTCCTTGCTTGGCACTCTGAGGACGAGCAGAATTCAGGTAGAGGCTAAGAGTTAAAGCAAAGTGAGAAGGGGGGCTGGGCAGCGCAGGCACGGGGCAGGCACACCCTGAGCAGCCTGCTAGGTGACCACCATGTGTGGATGGTCAGACACCTGTCACTCAGTCACGGTCTGAAATGCCTGCTGTGTCCTCCTAGTCAATACAGTACCCCAACACTAAGCCCTGGGAAGACAGAAACAGACTCCACGGACCCCTCACTCGAAACCGTCTTGCCTTGGGGCGGGACGTGGCTCAGGGGTGGAGATACTGCCTCTCAAGCAGGAGGCCCTGGGTTCAACCCCCAGCACAGCAAGAATAATCCTAGTAATAATAATAATCTTGCCTTACTCACTTTATATTTTATATTTTTTTTATTTATATCATTCTATCATCTTTTGTCTTTAATCACCCAGATAGAAAACTAAGTCTGAAATCTTTGTGATCTTCAGCTCAGCAAATATTCCATAGGTAAGTTACCAAATCATGATTCCTTAAAAGCAAAAAAAATGATACTCAGTTATAACATAAATTGTTTTGCTTTAAGAAGAACACTTTTAAGAGAAGGAAAAGACAAGCCACAGACTAGAAGAAAATATTTACCAAATGTATTTCTAAAAGATTGGTATAAAGACTACACTAAGAACATTTAAAACTGAATAATAGGAAAAAAAAATCCTACCCAAAATGTCTGGGTAAGATGGTGCACACCTGTAATCCCAGTTTTGGGAGGCTGAGGCAGAAGGATCGTGTGTTCAAGGCCAGCCTCATCAACTTAGCAAGGTCCTAAGCTGCTTAGCAAGACCCTGTCTCAAAATCAAAGCTAACAAACAAACAAAAGTAAAAAGGGCTGGTGATGTGGATCAGTGATTAAGTGCCCCTGGGTTCAATCCCTGGTACCCCTGTATTCCCCCAAAAAAAGACTTGTAACAAAAATATGGACCAAATATTTCGATACTCTAATAAGAAGATGCAATTCTGCAGTGAAAAAGATGCTTGTCACTATTTAGGAAAAGCAAATTGAAAGCACAGAAGTGCTGCAGAAGCTCCTTTAGAATGTGGCTGTGACAGCAATATCAAGTGCTGGGGTGACTGGGTGGCGGAGACCAGGGTCCTGTGGGTGAAAGAGGGAGCTGAGCTGTGGGCACCCTGGGGACAGCTGGCATTCCCCATCCAGCTCACAGGTTAGGGCGGGCCCTCTAACCCGGCAGTTCCACTTTAGACACTCATGAAGACAAATGAAAACACATGTTCCCACGAAAACCGTCGGTGGATGTCTACAGTGGCTCTATTCCTGGGAACCCCACAAGACTTCTCTGTCTGCTGATGGACCAGTGGCAGTTTGTGCAGACGACGGAACAGGACTCGGCAATCAGTAGTACCAAGGTCACATAAGAACGTAGCTCAAGGTGCATTTAGACATAGGAAGAAAGTTAGAATAAAAAGGCCAGGGCCCATGACCCACTGTATGACATTCTGGAAAAGGTGCTGCCATAGGAAAGAGAAACTCAGTGGCTGCAGGGTCCAGGCAGTGGGCCAGAGGTGAGCAGGAGCGGTGTGGGGGAGGGGAGGGGAGCAATGGCTCTTACATCTTGGTGGCAGTGACCTCACACCTACTCACCACTGGCCAAAACTCAGAACTAGTGTGAACTGGACCACAAAAATAAAGTCACCGTCACCTCCAAGACAGAGCCAATAACAGAGGCCAGGCTACAGAGGGGGTCATTCTTGTGTTGGTCTCATTGCCCCAATTGCAGCTTACCCAGTCTCCCCAGAGCCCTTCCCGTCCCACACACAGGTCACTCATGGATGCAAAGCAAAGGGTCATGGAACATGCTTGGGGCTGGTCCTGTCTCTGTCCTCACGCACGTCGGGACAACGGTGTGTCCTCCTTAAGACCTTCCCTGGGGAATCCATCCTCTCTCTCTATAGCTAGATTCCCGGCACCTCTTGGTTGGGGACTCGCCGTCTCCCTTTTGGGTACCCTCAGTGCAACCTGGTAGCCCCCTGGACCTTGCAGCTGCTCTGTTCCACATTCCGGCTGGCTCTCTCGCCTGTATTGTTTGATCAGGGTGTTCTCCCAGGGGAAGGGGCTGAATTCAACCCAAATTCTCAGGGTACAAACAAAACAGAACCAGGAGAAGCCACTGTGTGACATTTTACCTACTAAGTCTATGGTCATAAATATCTTTTAAATATTAGAATATTCTTCCTCATTTCTAGTCTTCCCAGCAAAACCAAGAACTTAGGATTCATATATAATCCCTGCTGTGTATAAAACTTGGTTTAATGCAATTATTTTTGCAGTTCTTGGATGATCCATAGCAGAGTCAACACTTTTCCCTTCCTTAAGATGCTGCCAGGATGTGATTCCGTTTACCAAGTCATATTCCATATCAAATATTCACCTTTAGAAATCAGGGAACAAAAAGAACTGAATTTTCCAATCTCATTAACCAATGCCAGTCTTCATGAATACTACATGTGAATCCAGGGAGGAGATGGCCGTTTGTATGGAAGGAGAGTAAATTTTGCATTCTCTGACATTTAAAAGAATAGTCACAGTATTTATGTCCATAGTGTGCTTCAAATCAGAATGCTTTTTGAGGCTAACTCAGAAATGACATTTGCTTATTTGTACTTTTAGGTTTTGTGGCTTACGTGGGTGATGCATAATTCATGGCAGAAATCATTTGGCTTCACAGAAAGTAATTTAGTTTATCCCTTCCAATGTCACTTCCAGCACACGCATGGCCAGCTGTGTGGAATGGGGCTGGGGTGCAGATGTGTGTAGAGCACGGGAAAGTGGGACGGGACCTCAATATGATGCTCTTCGAGTGTTTCCATTAATCATTTTGCTCATTGTGGGAGATTCCTGATTCATATGCTCCAGATGACACTCGTTAGTCACAAGCAAATTGAGACACTGACATCACTGGCCACAGGAGAAAGGGGACCAGGATGTCTTTCTCATACTGAAATCTTCATGCTGGTCATAGTGTGGAGTACGTGGTGTCCTCTTACCCAAGTGGCAGCTCTTGGAACTGTACTTCAGGTCTCCTGGAGTCAGTTACAGACAGGGAAACCTGCATTTCCAAAGCTGCAGCCTGATGGACAGCCCTCTGGGTCCAGCAGTGCCCAGCATGTGGACAGGGCCCAACACCCAAATGTTTAATAAGATCACACTTTGGAAGACTCCCAGACATGCTGACATGTGTCCCTGAGCCCCAAATGACCCTCCCAAGAAGCCCAGTCTGTCAAACCCCACTGGCCATAGTCACTGAGTTGACTGAGCTTAGAGAGGGGTGCCGATGGGTGGTGACGCAGGTTCCTGCTTCTTTCCTAGGGTTGAAAGACCTGGCATTTGGTGACCAAGGTGTGTCTTTGCCTCCTAATTCTTGCTGCTATCTGGTAGGGAAAGTTATGTCTCAGGAGAATGGCAGAGAAACAGGTTTGGTTGGGGACAGAAGAGGAGAAATCAGTGCTGCCAGGTACAGCATTAAGCAGCCCCTGCTCTGAGCACAGTAGGGCTCCACAAACTCTGGGCTCAGGCTGTCGATGGGTGGTCCTCAGCTCAGTGTCACCAGGGAAGGCCTTAAACTATCTTAAGGCTGGGGTGTGGCTCACTGGTAGAGCACTCACCTAGCTTGCACGCCCTCCCCCTCAAATTATTTGAAGCCAGGGCCTTCCCTCCAGAGGGCCTCCATCATCCATCTGAGCCAGAAGCAGAGCGGGGTACCTATCACACTCCCCCAAAAGGCCCATCCACAAGTATTTGCACTCCAAGTGCAACAGGTACCACATTTATTTTACTTCTCCAATACAACCCAGTCTGGCTCAGCATCACAAAACCGGATGGCAGGAAGTGCAGTCTGATACTTGGGAGGGTCTCCTCCTCCCTCCTGGAAGATTGTGATGGCCCTGGGGTTGAGGACGGCTTCTGAAAGAGGATGTTCTGCATGCTCAGGTGACATGGGTGGACAACATAGCCACCAGTTCACTTCATAGAAGGGAGAGCGAGACATCATTGCAAGGCCCTCTCAGGAAGGAATGTGGGCTGTGACTTTCTGTCAACTGTCCTTTCCTCTGGACATAATTAAGAGACTGGTTTCTAAAGAAGCAAAGCTGGGTTTTCCCAGAGAGAAAGAGTCCTGGTGCCCAGCTGGGGAGAGGCCTGATTGGAAGGAAGATGGTTCTTGATAAGAACATCCAGGGAGAGCTGTTGACCTCCTATTGTGAATTAGATAGAAGGTGTCCCCTAAATCACCTTTGTAATGCAGGAGGTGAAATGATTAGATTACAGGAGCTGTGACCTGATCAATGGATTAATCCATTTGATGGGGTAATGATTTGAATGGACTAACTGGGTGGTAGCTGTAGGCAGGTGGTGTTTGGCTGGAGGAAGTCAGGTCACTGGGTGTGTCTTTGGGCTTTATACCCATGCCACCGCGTCTCTCTCTCTCTCTCTCTCCCTCTCCCTCTCCCTCTCCCTCTCCCTCCCTCTCCCTCCCTCTCATCCCTTCCCACTCCTGCTGCCATGAGCTGACAGCTATCTTCTGCCATAGGCCCTTCCACTATGAAGTTCCGCCTCACCAGGTCCCACAACAAGAGAATCTGTCAACCATCCACTGAGCCTCTGAAACCATGAGCCCTTTTTCTCCTCTAAGTTGTTCTTCTCAGGTTATTTGGTCACAGCAATGAAAAGCTAACTCATCCCCTGACAAGGTAGGTGGCCGTCGGGTTCCTTGACCGTGGTCTTAACAGGACAAGAGCTGATTGCCTCTGAGCGGATCCTCTCGCCCCATGACTGAGCAACTAGGAATGGCAGCCTTGGTGGACCAAGGACCAGAGGTGTCCTCAACCGTGGTGGACAGTGTGAGGCCAGGGTGCTTTAAGCCCACAGCACTGAGGGAAGATGGCCCTCCTAACCATCATGGTGGGACTTCCTGCCAACCAAGACCATGGGATGGATGCCATTTAAAAACATAGGTAAACATGGCCTTTGTTGTCTGTTGAGTGTATGTTCAGGCATCGAGCTGGCGGGGCAGTGCCATGGGCAGACCGTTTCCTCGACACCAAACATCCATTCCTTAATACATCTAATGACAGGACCTTGTAGATGTAGTTGAGTGTACACACCCGAGGTGGAGAGCTAATCTTCAACTCCCCAAGGGGGATACACCCAGTCACATGACCCTGGAAGGCAAAGGGCTGTCTCCAGCTGGAGGCAGAACATGCCCAGGAGAGGTCCCATCCAAAGCACCATGGAGGCTCCCTGTGTCACCCAGATGTGTGATGAAGAGACAGGAAATGTGGGTGGCTGGGTAAGCTGAGGAGCATCCCTAATCCACAGATCCACAATTAGAAATGCTCATGGCATCCACCCCAGAAGGGTAACCAGCAGATGATGGAAGGGGATCCCAGGATGGGGAAGAATGAGGGAGAGACAGGAAAAGCCTGTGTCACCTGGATGTAATTGACAACAGGTCCTTGCTGGTCCTTGCAATGATGAATGCTTTGCACCAATGGGTGACATTAACAATGGTTCAACTAAATGGGGGTGCATGGAACTTTCTAGTGTTCTCACAACTTTTCTATAAATAACATTATAAAATTATTATGAAATAAAGTTTATTTAAATTTTAAGTCATGTAAGTAATCCCAGGAGGCTTTTTTAATGTTGTTTTTAAGACTTTAATCACATTATGATCACTTTAATCACATGATTTTTTTTTAAATTTATTTATTTATTTATTTTTTAAAGAGAGAGTGAGAGAGGGAGAGAGAGAAAGAGAGAGAGAGAATTTTAATATTTATTTTTTAGTTCTCGGCGGACACAACATCTTTGTTGGTATGTGGTGCTGAGGATCGAACCCGGGCCACACGCATGCCAGGCGAGCGCACTACCGCTTGAGCCACATCCCCAGCCCAATCACATGATTTTTTGTAATGGTTTTAATGATGCACAAATTTAAGCCTGGGTATTATCCTCTGAAGACCTTCTTGGATACACACCACACACATTTGGTAGAAGTTGTTATCATTCGTGTTATATTATAAAGAGTGCACGGTGGAAAACACTGCTAGTTAAACAGAAGGTGCTCAGCTCAGGCATTCACTGAAAAAAATTAAAACCAGCACAGAAAATTAGCAACATGGAAATGTGAAACAGCAAGAACGCTTTATCTTATCCCCACAGCTAATTGAAATTGGGAGAACCAGTCTTTCTTCAATCTTTGACACCTCTGCCTCCAGCACACAGGATGCATGTCCCTAAATGTAAATGTCACCTGCTGCCTGGCTGGGTGAGGGGGAGGGGAGGAGGCCATCTCCTCCCTGCAGGGGGCAGGCCTGGAGACAGTCCTGGTGCCTGTAGATCCCTGGACCACACTGCAAATGCTGAGTAGGCACCTGCCACCTCCAGGCACCAGGTGAGAGGCTGAGAGAAAGCAAAAGTGAGCAGCCAACACCCTGCTCTCCTTGCACAAAAACAGGGACAGTTCATAGGAAATCGGTACTTCTAGTAAACATAAAGGTGCAGAAGAGATGCTGTGCCCGGGCATCACTGTTTCTGCCCAGCACCTGGTTCCTGGATGTCCCCTCTACTGCTCTTTGGGGACCCACCCCTCCCCACACTTAATTCTTGTGGCCTTAGCAGGCTTGTGACAGAGGTCCTCTAACCCTGAGGCCACAGTGATTGGATTCAGAGACAGGACTGTGACTCCAGATGGCCAGGAAGCTCCATTTCTGGATTTTGTCTGCAGTTATGCAGAAATAGGATGTTCTTTCCGCTTGGTTTGCAAAGTCAGCGGGAGATAACCCTGACCAGCCTGGAGTTGTCAGTAGCCAGCATTTGGAGAGAACTTGGAAATAAACCAACAGAGAGACAAGCAGGTCCCAGAGATGGAGCGGGTGAGAGAGACGGAGAGAGGGAGAGAGAGAGAGAGAGCGCACCCTGTTTTCATTTGAGCTTCTGGACCCAGCCATTCCTGCAACCTTTGTAAAGCCAGCAGCATCAGCTTGCAAATGCTGGTGTGACCTGCAAGCACAACCTCACAGCTTAAAACCACATGGACGTGGCTTGAGCTTCTGGAGGCCAGAAGTCAGGTCAGTTTTGGGCTCAAGTCTGGACAGTGCAGGCTGCTTCCCCTCAGCAGCCAAAGGGGAGCATCCGTGTCCTGGCCCTTCTCCTGCTTCCAAAGGCCACCTGTCCTTGGCTGTGGCCCCTCCCCCACCTTCAGAGCACTTCACTCTGGCCTCAGCTTGCACCCTGGCCTCTCCTTTCCTTTGTATTTTAAGTGGACACTCTGTCTCCTCCCATCAGGACCCTGTGGTTGCACTGGGTCCCCCCAGATCTTCCAAGCCAGCTTCCCCCTGCTGAGAGATTTAACTTGATCCTATCTGCACAGTCTTCCTGGCATCCCCTCAGATCCCAGGAAATGGGCTGTGGACATGTTTGGGCAGCCTTAACTCTGACTGTCCCACTATTCATGCCTCCCCTTTTTTTTCCTTCTGGTATGAAGCTGGTTGAGTTTAGTTTCCTTGTGCACAACCGCTGTTCTGTGAACGTGCCAAATCCCTGGATCCTGCACGGCCAGCGGCCGCTACTGTGGAACCAGAGGGTACATCCACAAGGATGCCCTTATAAGAAAGCAAGAAAGAGAGAAGGTTGACATGCTGGTAACAGGATGCAAGGGAGGGCCTGCCTGCCTTGGTGTTGAGCCAGGGGCACAGCAGAGGAAAGGGTTCAGGTGAGGGGACACGTGAGCTGGTGCATGGCCGTGTCCTCTTGTGTCCTAGGAGTTTCATAGATGGACATGTTTTTTCTTGGGTATTCGGAAGTGTGCATTTTGGTTGTGTATTCAGAGTGTCACAAATGCCGGCATCCGTTGTGTCCTTGAGGGTTCAGCCTCTGCTCTCCACCACCGTCCATCCTGTGTAAGTGGTGGTCACCCGCGCTGCCTGTGGGACACGCCCACCCCACTTCCCTCCCTCCTCCTCATCTGTTCCCCTCTCATTTTCCACATCAGAGTTGAAAAGTCTCACAGCACAGCCAACACAAGATGCCACTGCTCCTTCCTGAGCCGCAGGTGGGTCTTCAGTGTCTCTCTGATGGAGGGACATTCTGTCATCTGGAAGAGAAGGTGACCCCTGCCCCTGTCCCTTCTGTTGAAGAAGCCTCAATATCCTTCATCCCTCTCTGTTGATTCTCCCTAAAACTGGAGAGTGGCCAGTGGCCTGAGGGAAACCATGTCCTTCAAATGACACCTGCCAAATGTGACTTCTTCATTGAAGGAAGCCCCACAGATTTCAAAGAGCTTCCTACGAGATCAGGGTCCAGCAACGTGGGCATCTTCTGGCTGGTTCTCTGACCTTGCTGGGTGTCCCTTAGCTTCCGACATGAGACACCAGGCTCTGAGGTGACTGAGGGTCCAATTCACAGGGTAGGCTTTAATGGAGCTGGGTTAGCTGAAAAGTGTTGAGCCCGCCCTGGGTCCAAGAGGGCCATCGTGACACTCAGAGGAATGGCCTCTGAAGTCCTGACCAGGGAAGAAGCCTGGGACTCCCACCTCTGCTCACTTCCCTGGGAACCAGCACAGACCAGGAAGACTCACAATGGAAAGGAGCCCACCATGGTTGCCTCACGGTGACACCAGTTAAGGAGGTGGCATAAGTGACAATCTGACTTGGTCACCACAGGGTGGCCATGGAAGGCAGGGTTGTCCAGTGAGCCAAGAACTGCATTGTCCAACCACAGGCCACTTGGCTTCCTCTGCGGAGGGTCACTTTCCCACACTGCAGAGGGCATCTGGGACGTTGGCTTGTCCATAAGAACTAGAAATAAGGCTCAGTCTGTGGTCTTTCCGTGGTGGAGACTGTGAAGGAGTGTGGAGGACAGGCACAGCGTGGCCCTCTAGGGCCATGGAGTGTGTGGACAGACCATCTGAGACCCCTCCCCCTCCCCACTCTCCTGCTGACCTGCCCTCATCCCCTGGTCTCACCTGGGTCCATGCAGGGAGGGGCTCCAGCAGGAAACAGAGAGCAGGAGGCTCATCCCTCTGGAGCCACCCCAAAGGCGTTCCTATCCCCTGGGCATGAGTGATGGGGACTTCCTGACCACGCCAAGTCTGGGTGCAGTAATGTCCCTGCTCCCAATATCTTGACACTCACAGATTCCTTTGGGAAAGAATCGCACACTTCCCTCTGTTCCTACAAGGACGCTGCCTGACAGAGACCAGAGGAGAGGGGGGTAACCAGGACTGCAGCTTTGCGAGGCATCTAGATCATTGCTAAGCAGATTTCTTTTCTTGAATTTCCTTGATGATCCATTTTATTTTTTATTGCAGTGAAATTCATATGACATAAAATTACCCAATATAAAATCGACCACTCCGTGGCCTTTAGTGTCAGCGTGACATCCTGAAAACCACCCTTGGTCTCTAGTTTCAGAACACTTTCATCCCCCTGAGTAACTCTGTACCCAGGAAGCCATGACTGCCCAAGCCCTGACAGCCACCTGTTTGATTCCTGTCCCTGGGGCTGTCCCTCTCCTGGAGGCTTCCTCTGAATGGCACCCATGGGATTGGACCTCTGTGCGAGCCTTCTCTCCCCGAGCATGACATTCCAGGGTGCACCTGTTGGAGCATGAGTCAGGACTTCCTACCTTTCAGTGGCTGAATAACTGGTGTGGACATCCCACTGTGCTTGTCCACTGGCCCACTGGTGGACATCTGGGCACCTGGGACTCACGCTACCATGAGCAGCCTTTACCCAGGTCTCTTGGGTGTCACTATTGCACGAGTTCTCAAACCCCAGGGCGCCTCTTTTCCCTGGTGGGCAGGAGCCTTTCTGAATGGGAGGGGGTCTAACAAAAGAGTGTCCCTGTGGGAAGGGTGCTCCCTTGAGCTGGACACCCCTCCCCTGTCACCAGTGGTTAGAGTTACCCTGCCTAGAGGCTGCCTGTTTCTCATGGCTGGTCTCTATGGTCACTATGCAACCTCAAGTCCTGGGGCAGCTGCTTCCCAAGGGTCATAGAGGGGAGACTGGGTTGGCCTGAATGTCTCGGGCCTCCAGAGCTCTGCTCCACAAAGCAGCCACACGCGTAGGGGACTGGAGGGTAGGGACCTGTGACACCTGGCCCCAGACAAGGGAGAGCTGTGCAGCGCCTGAGACTGATAGCTTGTCCTCATCCTTGAGCCAGCCCCTGGCATGTTCACCACCCAGCAGGGGGATGCCACCCTTTGTTTCTCTTCTTCCTACACTAACAGGTCCTCTCCGAAGGTGACAGCAGTCAGCTCCTGGGGAACGGAAAGTGACAATCACCTGAAAGCGGACTGGCCAATATCCTGTCTTTTCATTGCTAAGTTGTCACCTCTTTGCTGTTGTTTTTATTACTTTGGGAACAATGGTGTCAATAAATTCAGATAAACACAGTTTTATTTTTAAAAAAAGCATGTGTTTATTGCTAAAAAATACAAATCTCTGAAAACTTACCAAAGATAGCAGCATATCACTGCAGCCACTGCTCCCCTGTTCTGTCTCTGCCTCTCACACGTGAACACACGTGCATGCACACACAGGCGGGCACACTGTAGGCATGGCCTCAACACCCAGCAGAGGTCAGGCTGAAGCTGAAATTTAGGTGATCCTGGCTTCTTTCCCACACCGTGAAAGAAGCACCCTGCCTTTCCCCCAAATATCTGCAAATGCCTAGAGAGAAAATCAGTCTTAATATTTAACAGCTCATTCATTCATCTGTCCATCAGATAGCTACAAGTTTAGCTTCTCTGAGCCACGCTGCTCTGATGGCTGGGGACAGGGAGGTGGAGACAGCAGGTTGGACCTCCTGGGACTGCACCTTCCAGCAGCTGTCCCTACTGGCCCCATGCAGCCCTTGCTCCTAGACACCCAGATGACAGCACAATTAACGGTGAGCTCAGGTGTTGACTGAACAGTCCAGATTCAAATTTCTTGGCGCTACACCCTCAGTTCAAAGAGAAATGGAATTTCTATCAATTCTTGAATCCTACTCACTTTGGTTAGAATTTTTTTTCAAGCTGCTTATCATTCTATAGGTAGTCAGAGAAATAATAGTTTTTACTGCATGCATGAGTGTGACTGGGAATCTTAATTTCTGCCCTGTATGTTTTTATTGATTTTTACTGAAATATTGATCTGACGCACATACTTGGCAAGCTGGGCGGGAATTCAGTCAAATGCGGGGGATTTTTGTTGTTATTATTGTTGCCTGATTTGCTTTGCCTGTAAATTGAGTAAAGGAATTGATTCTAACTTCATTTATTTCCTACTGCAGCCGGCTCTTTAGTCCCCAATACTCTCTGCGCTACAGAAAGGGCACTAGCTCTGACAATAAAACATCAAGTCCCGGATCCATTTACCAGACCACCTGTGATATTTCTTCTCTGGGCGCCATGGTTTGTGGTTGCTAACGTATTTCTTTGGCTATATAATTTTATAATTTACTTCCAAGGTTGAAGGGCTATTATTTTATATCCCAAACCGTTCCCGATAACATCCCAATACAGAGTATGTTTGATTTACGGGACTAAAAATCTATGTTTCCTTGCGAACTCACTTTAAAATCACTTCCAATGACTGTATGATGAAAAATATTTAGATTTTTCAATTTCTCTGTGAAAGTGAACATGCTTCATGCTCAGGCATATTTTCTTCGTTAGCAAAAAGGGCCTCAGGCCTCATCAGCATGGAACTGAGACTCTGAGGCCAAATGCTGGTCATCTTTGTTTTGGTTTTATGTGAACGCATTGGTGACATCCCGCTGAGCAGGTGTGTAGTCGCTCTCCTTGGACGTGGCTGACCTGAACTCTCTGGACCGAGGCTCACTGCCTTCCGGGCACTCACGGGCTTCTCCACACACATGAACTTGCACTGGAAAACCCAGACCTTCCCATCATTCCCCACATTCAGGATGGAACTCCCTCCAGGTCAGCCCCACCAAGGGACATCAGCCCAGGTCTCAGCCGGTCACCTCAGTCTGTTCCCTAGCCATCACCAGGGTTTGTCTGAGATTCTGACTTCCAGTCTTGACTCCAAGATTCGAACCTCAGTCAGCTGGAGCTGCAGCCATGCCGGCAGCCCTCGCAGAGCTGGAGAGTCAAGTGGACGTTCCTTTCCTTAGTCCTTCTTTATTGCCCTCAATCCCAGTGATTTTGGGGGGAGAAAGTCCATTTTACAGAATAGTGGAGTGAGGGTTTAAAATTCCAAAATGGAGATTTAGGGGCTTAAATTGTAAAATTAGGCCATCATTTTTTTTTTTTCTGATTACATCTGAGAACTATAACAGAATATACAGTTAGCTTCACTTCGTAGGCGCTGAAACGCTTGGCTTACAAGTTGGATTCACAGGGAATTATTGGTGTCCACTGTGTGTGATCTTGGCCCTCAGCTCTTGACTGTCTCCATCTGTGAGGTGGACTTTAAGTGTGGATTATGCAAGATGTAGACAGGGCTGGAGGCTTTGCAGGACTCGAGGTTTTCCAGGGCTTGGTCACAGAGCCAGAGTGGGAAGAGCTGAGCTTACAGGGCAGAGGTGGGCCCAGTCCAAGAGCTCTTGGAGGCCTGTCATGTCTTCCCTGGAGCAGGCCTGTGTTTATACCTGACGTCCTTCCAAAACGAAGCCCACTTTATGTCACCAGTAAATCTTTCTTCCATTAACATATATTTGTCAGAACAGTTTTCTTTCCTCTTCTAACTGCCAAGGCTAATTTGTAACTCTACCTTTCTCATGTCTGCCCAGCTCTGCCTTTTAACTGCACCCAACCCAAATGTAATGAATAAACCTTGGGCCAGACTTTCAGAGCTCCTGACCTATAAGCAACAATACAGCTGTGCAATAGAAGAGGTGACATTTAAAGAAAGGGAAGAATCTTGTTCAAATGCGACCGGCCAGCACAGAATGTATTAATTTTCCAAGTGTAGGCCTTGTGATCCTCTGACACCCAGGTTTGGCTGATATGTGATTCTTCGCCTGGAAGACAGACTGGCCGCAAGCTGGACCCGTGTCCAATGCCCCAGGTAATTACTGTTGGAAGCTGGGTGCTGAGTGGCTTGCCATGAGGTGCTGAATCCAATGTGGGAAGGCTCACCCAGTGCCTTTCTGAGTTGACAACAGGAGTTTCCTGAAAAATAATAATAATAAAATAAAACTAGTGGTGATGCGGAATCTGAGTCTCGCACTTATGAGAAACGTCTGAAGATTTCCAGCCAGGCTGCTCTCCCCTCTCCTGCTGTTCCATTATTAGAGGTGTCTCTCTCATTGATTGTGGCTGAAAGACCACAGTCCCCTAGGGACACACACAGCCAATTTTCAGTGATCCTGTTAAATCTCCTTCCCATTTAAAGATCTGAAGATAAAAAACGTTTTTTTCTGCCCAAGCAGTGGTTTGTCACAGTCTCCTGAGTTAGTGTCTGTTTTCTAAAACCCCAGGTGGCTCCTCTGGAAAAAAACAGTAGGTGGAGGCCGAGGCTGAGGTGGAGGCTGAGGCTGCTGTGGCTAAGACGGGCTTCACTCCGCCAGAAATCAAACCCTCTATGCTCATGGGGCACCAGTAAGAGCAGGGAGGAAACACCTCTGTTTTGGAAGCCCTTACATGTTTCTGAGCATTTGTCAAAGGATACTTTCAAATGCTCCGGAAAAACACTCCTCTTGTAAAAGATGGAGCTGAAAACGCGGAAGCTCATGTGGCTGCTCCCCAGCCTCATTCTACATGGTGGACGAGTGAAGAATCCGATTCTCAGGCGCTCATGGAGGCTACCAGCCATCCGCCAGCTGCAGATGCTCCTGGTGCCTGAACCCAAGCCTAGGGAGCCCCCAAATCCTAAGAGCAAAGGAGGGGCTGGTCGTGGGGATGACCTCCAAACGCCTGCCCTGCACCCACTCTTTCAAACATTGGGTTCCCACATGTGGCAGAGGATGCTGACGACCCAAAAAGTCCACCCCAGCCCTGGGAGCAAAAGAGCCCAGCCTTCCCCAGCTCCCAGGAAATCCAGATTAGCTCAACCCAACCAGTCCTTTTCTCTGCTGGGATTGGCTTAGGGCTAAGCATGTGACCCACTGCCAACCAATAAGATGTGAGAGAAAATGAGCCCAGTGGTCCCTGGAAAAGGGGACCCTGGTGCCGGGAAGGAAACCCGCTGTGCTGTTGGATCTAGGGACCCCCCTGGAGCCAAAGCAGCCATCTCCCAGGAACAGGAACCCAGCTGATGGGCTGAGGCTGGAGAAGCAGAAAGGGGGAGGGAAGCTTATTTACAGCTGCACAGTAACCTTTGCCGGGGTCCCCACACCTGAAGCCATTCTGATACGTGAGATGCTGAGGTTTCCTTCTCATTGGGCTGTTTGGGTAGGTTCTTCTGTTATCTGCCACTTGAAGGATATTTGGTAAGGCTCTGCATTCTCTTTAATTAGAAAGACTTCTGGGTGACACAAGAGACCCTTCTTTGTCCCCCAATGCTAAGCTCTTTCTGAGTCAATGCAGAGGGAGGAAGTCTATCAGTTGACAAACCCCCAGCCCCATCCTTCTCTGAGCAGACACTGTCCCGAGGAATCTGCCCTCTTAGGATCCCGCTGAGCGGTTGTCCACGCTGCGTCAGCCACCAGGCGTGGTCCAGCAGCTGCAGGAATCTTCTGTGGCACTGGAGTTGAGGAGCCAGAGTATGGGGCATTGCCAGGGGATGAAAGGGGAAGGCTGATCCTACTTCAGGAACCGACAGAGAGGCATGGAAGGTTCTGGGATGCGAGAACCTCAGAATATCCATGCACTCTTCCTGCCTGCAGGAACTCTGTAGGATCTGCGAGGGATGCTTGAGGGACACTGCATCCTGGCCAGAACTCCATGCCCCACCCTCCCTGCCGGCCCTTTCTGGGCTTCCAAGGCTTCCTCCCCATCAAACCTTGACTCTGACTTTGCAGAGACCCACACAGGAAGAATCAGCATTCTCCCTTCCTCTGGAAGCCCAGGCACGACTCTCCCAGTTGGAATGCTTGCTGGTCCCTCCCAGTGAACAGGGATGGGGGACATTTAGGCTGATGGTAACTTTCCAGAAGATTCTAAAGACTGGGATTTTCCCAGTGGGCCCTGGGGTGGGGGTGAGAGCAGGTTGACTTTCAGGTCTGGCCTTCGGATTTGCACTTCTGAGCTCGGAGAATTCAGTTCATACACCAAGGAAAAGCCACAAAGTCTTAGGAATTGTAAGGAAAGGGAAGGTGATAGGAGAGAAAGGGAGGAAGAGGAGGAAGAGGAGAATAAGGAAGGGAAAGAGGAAGGGAAGGCCTTTGATGGGACTGCAGTGTTCTCCTCCTGGACTCCTTGTCCTCCCCCCGGTCAGCCTCTTTCCCTGCTCTCCCTTCTCAGAACCTCGTGTACTGTGAGCAGGACACTCGGGGCCCAGCTAGCAGACTGTGTCAGCTGTGACACAGGGTCCATGGCTCTGTCTGTGGATGGTGGAAAAGCTGATTCTTGGACTATAAAGAAATTTTTTTTTTTTTTGTACCTGGGATTGAACCCAGGAGGACTTCACCACTGAGCCCCATCGGTAGTACCTTTTATTTTTTACTTTGAGACAGGGTGTCACTAAGTTGCCTAGGGCCTCAATAAATTTCTGAGGCTAGCTTTGAACTTGAGATCCTCCTGCCTCAGGACCCATTTTGGTTTGGTGACATTGCCTTTGTAGGTTCAGCCTCTCCCCTTCAAAGGAAGCTTGTGAGAGCCCTCAGCTTGTACGGCTTTTGTCCTTACGTGAAAGGACTCCTGACCTCCAGAACCAAAAGATAATTAAGTTGTGTTGGTTTAAGACACCAGGAGCATGGCAGTCTGCTACAAATAATAACAGGAGTTGAGCCGCACAGCACCTCAATGACTTGCCTAAAGCCACTCCACGAAGCAACCCCAGGACCGGGTGGAAAGCCCTGCTCCAGAGGCCTCCCTCTGCACCCTGCCCTCTCTGTTCCCACTTGCTACCTTCAGACTTCCAGTGCTAGAGCCAAGCACCCGGTATAAGGAGCCCCTGGCTGGCTGGCATCCGCCTATCCTGCCTTTGCACTCCCCGATAGGACCGCCTACACTTGCCAGATGTGCACCTGACCTTCCCAAGCCCACCAGCTGCCCCAACGCTGCTGAAACCTTCAGCGCTTGCTTCGCCTCTGCTTAGGGGGGAATCTCGATCACCAGACTGCAGCTGTGTCAAGCACCCAGAGATTTTCCCACTCCAAGTTTGACGTCTTAAGCTGATAGTGGTCAACATGAAGGGCCTCGTAGCTTCATTTTAAGTCTAGAGCACGGCGTCTCTAGCATCCAAGTAGGACATTAGCCGAGTTCCTGATGCAGTTGTTCAAACATGTGGGACTGGTTAAATTTACAGTGGCCTTGAAGGAGCTCTGGTGGTCGAGGGGTAAGGGAGTGGCCATCTCAGGATGGACAGATCACAGCAGGGCTTGACATACATTGTTCAATAAATGCCTGCAGACACACATCTGCAGACATTTATTGAACAATGTCATGGCAAAACTTCACGACAGCTTGCACGTTCTGGGTTTCTTTGGGGTGAGAAGGGGAGGGTGAAGGGGCTTCCCATCACCCACCTATGTTTTTGGTGGGCAATGAATTAAATTGACATAAGGCAGGGTTGAAGCTTTATGATATCCTGAGCTACAGAAAGGAATAGGGATCACGGCTTCTGGAGGGGGTGGAGACAAGTTCTCGAGGGTGAGAGAAGTGTATGGTGAATACAGTTTGCCTGATGTACAGATAAGACCTCTCAGGTGATAAGCTTTCTCAGGGAAGCCCCTGCCTGACACAGATACTTGGGCTAATGTAGATTTCCTTCCTAGACATAATTTTTTTCTTTACCAAAAGGCAAAATTCTCAGAGTTACTCCTATGTCTTTAGTTTCTCAAAAGAATTATCTCAAAATAAGCAAAGACGTTCTTATGTGGCAGCATGTCCTGTCTGCAGCCATGTCGGGGGGTGCGTCCTGCGTTCCACCTTGAATAAGGAGGAAGCTCTGGAACCAGGCAGTGGTCATGGTCACACCACACTGACCCTGTCCTTTATGCCTTTGAGTTGCTCACTTTAAAATGGTTAAATCAGGAAATTTTACATCATGTGTATTTTACCACAATCAAAATAAACCCAAGAAACCTCAGGTTCTAAACAGAGTGGCAGCCTTTTTTGACTCAGACGATAGGTCTTTCTCCCATCCTGGGTCCCTCACTGTGCACCTGTTACAGGCCAGCCAGTTAGAGACATCTGGGGTACAGAGCAGGGCAGGTCTCTGTTGGGGAGTCCTTCACACCCCAGCAGAGGAGAGACACCATGTCTAGTGGCCACAGAAATGGAGACTTCAGAGAGCGAGTGTTGGAATGACCATAAAACCAGGTGCGTGAGGTAAGTGTGAGGCGGACAGTGAGGCTTTAGGGCAGAAGGAGAGTGATGGTCCTCCTGGAGACACAGGCATATGGCCCCTCCCAGCCACTGCCCCAGCCTGGGGAAGCTGCAGGTGGGGAGCTGAATTCTCCCTGGAGCCCCAAGAAGGAAGGACTTCAGGTCCAGAAGTAGGGAGAAGGCCAGGGTGGCGGGGTGATATGGAATGGAGCTGGAGAGCGGCTGATCAGGGGAGTCCTGTCCAGAGGTGTTCCCTCTTTCCCTCTGAACGAGGTCTGTCTGCTTGAGCCCCTTTGGATAATGCACTTAACCCCAACGAGTGAGTTTCATCCAGGGAACTTGAGGCTCAGTGGCACCCAGTAAAGGGGAGGCTGGGAGGGGAGTGCAGATGTCCCCAAACAAGAGTCATTCATTGGTGGCACCAGCAACTATGGAAAGAAGGGCTCCTTGTCCTGGGTTGATGTAGGTCCAGGTGTCAAGAAGTGGCAGTCCGAACTGGCTTGTGGGTCAGCCATTCCCTGGTGGCAGGCCTCGGGAGGGAGCAGAATCCAGCAGTGCTCTCTGGGTGCCTGTGCGTGGGAGCTCATGACTTTGCCCCGCCCTGCTTTCTGAGGCACCAGATGTCTGTCCGCAGTGCTCCCTGCAGTGTGCATCAGGCTCTAGGGGACCCCATCAGGCCTCAGAAGCTGTCATCCTCTCCACTTCACTGCGGGCGACACAGGGAAACCCAGTCGCTTGCAAAGTCCAGGCAGCAGCCCAGGCCTTGAGGCCTTGTTCCCAGGCAGGGTGGCCGAGGAGCCCATAGTCTGGGTCTCTGGGTGGTGCAACACCCTCCTGGCCACTCCCCGGACTCTCTGGAACGCAGGCCGGATGCCAGGGACGGGGTGGTGTCTCCATCTGAGCTGCTTCGACAAAGTTCCATGGACTGGGCAGTGCATGAACCACAGAAAGTCAGTGCTTCGGGTTCTGGGGGCTGGAAGTCCAAAGCAGTGGCACCTCCAGATTCAGGGACCAGAGAGGCCCCGATTCCCAGGTCACAGGCCCGCCCTCTCGCTGTGTCCTCGTTGGTGGAGGGCCAGGGAGCTCCAGGGGCCCCTTTTAGAAGGACACTAATTCCATCATGAGTGCTCTGCCCTTATGACCCCGTCACCCCATGAAGGCCTCACCTCCACATGTCCTCACGCTGGGAGCTGGGCCTCCACAGGTGGACTTCAGGGGGCACAGACCTCAGGGCTCAGCAGGTGGGCCCCTAGATCCCCAGACTTAGGTGCTTCCCAATGGGATCAAGGGAACCTAACAAAAGTCACATTTCTTGCTCGCTGACTAGGAATGAGACACCTTCATGTTTCCAAATGCGAATCACTGGGAAGCCGGGAAGAGGATCAGCAGCCAAGAACCTGGCCAGGACACCTTCCTGCTGGACTCCTCCTCCTCCTGTCCTTCCTCTCCACTCCTCCCTCCACCCAGTGGTGGCCATTGGTCTAATGACCACTCAGACTCTCCCAGAGTCCGCAAATTCTCTGCACATGGATGAGGGCAGAATTCTCACCTCCTCCATTCCAGAGGTGATCACTGAGGGTGAGAGTCGAGCGGAACCTGCCCACCTCTTCCAAGGTCAGTCAGTAGCCACGGTGGCCCTCAGCCCCCACTGGTCTCCCTTTTCCCCCACTCTGAACAATTCTGGATATTCTTGTTTTATCATAAGGAGAGATGAGGATTGGTTAGGGAAAGAAAAGGTGGCTATAAGGAGGAGGGAGGCGAAAATCACTCTTCGTTAGCTGATTACAGTCCTTCTGGATGTCCTGCAGCTGTGCTTCTGTACACAGGCAGCTCCAGATTGCACATGGTGAGAGGAAAGTTTAACAATAATCATAGAAAATCTATTTATTCCCGGCTGTCTGTGCGGACACCACCCGCCCTCCTCATATCTGCTTAACAGCAGGTACTGGGAGGACAGAGCTGCTCTCAGCAGAGGCTGGGAGGCTATGATCCAGCTGTCCTGCTCCAGGGGTTGCCTGGTGTCTCTCAGGGTCCCCATCCCACTTCGGAGAAGCTGACGCTGGGATGGGAAATGCGCTGTTGGAGATGTCTCTTGCCTCTCAGGACGTGGCGGACACCTGCTGGTTTTGTCCCTCTGCCATTTTCCTTGAGGACGACCCCCTCTGCTATGATCAGTCCACAAGGGCCAGGAGGCTGACCCAGCATAGCTCCAGGGAAGGAGAAGATCCAGGACCCACAGCCCCAGCCAGGAAATGGATTCAGCAGCATCAAACACTCAAAGGAGGCCCTTTGTCCTCCAGCTGCCCAGCTGCCAGGCTATGGGGCTGTGAGCCGTGGGTGAGATTTGCATCCTTCACTGAGAGTCTGCTCCCACAGGCCCAGCAGCTAAGCAGGCATGGGCAGGTTGTGGCTAAGGCCATCATTTCTCCATGGTGGCACCTACAACTCATCCTTTTGCCTTCTGTGTAAAAGCCAAGCCTCCTGCAAAATCCTGTCCTCTTGGACAGCTGTCCCTCAAACCCCTCTCTTTCTTTTTTTTTTTTAAGAGAGAGAGAGAGAGCGAGCATTTTTTAATATTTATTTTTTAGTTTTTGTCAGACACAACATCTTTGTTTGTATGTGGTGCTGAGGATCGAACCCAGGCCGCACACATGCCAGGCGAGCGCGCTACCGCTTGAGCCACATCTCCAGCCCCTCTTTTTTTTTAATTAATCTCTTTTCCCCTCCCTGAGAGCATCCGGGGGTGCGGTGTACCCAGCAGTGCACAGGTGGAAGTGAGGTGCTCTTCAGGCCGCTCACCCCCGACTCTCACCCCACTCAGTGAGCATCTGGTGCCAATGCCCAGGTGAGCTTGGGTCTACATGTGCAAATGGCAGAGGCTCCATCAGCCTGGGTCCCTGAGTAACTGCCTAGAGTTGAGTCCCTGTCCTCCACCCCACACCCCTACACCAACCAGACTTGACCAAAAAAATTATAGACGTTGGGGAGACAACTGAAAGGACATTTCAAATGCTACACCCCAGGGGTTGTAAAGAGCCGGGGAGTGTGTTCAGCTTTGCTCTGTCATGACCATCTGTGATAACTGCTGAACTCTGCCATTACAGGAAAACCATACAGGCAAAGCACAAACAAATGGGCATGGCTGTGTGCCAATAAAACTTTATTTACAGAGTCAGGCCAAGGGCCGCATTTTGCTCAGGAGAGCTGCTTGCCCATCCTTGCACGTGATCCTCTGCTTTTGCCTCAACAGGGAGGCTGCTCACTCTTCCCAGGTCCTGTTCCTGCATGGGGATGGGGACTTCCCTCTCAGCCCACACAGCCAGTGGACAGGGCAGGCAGCTGCCTCCTGACCTCCGTGCCTCTTGCCTGTGGAGGAGGAATCTATCCGGTAGATGCAATTGCCATTCAGAGCACCCCCTCATCTCACCTCCTGCCTCCCCTCTGCTCTCCTCTGAGCCCTGTAAGGAGAGCTGAGATCTGAGAAGGGGTTTCTTCCAGAGGGGATGAGAGCCCCTAATTTGCCCACAGATAGGGCCATGCCTTCTGGTCCAGCTTATCTCATAAGAAAGCAAATGGCCTTTTGTCGCACTGATGGGCTCCTGTATCCATCTCTCACTTGGTGCCCAAGTGGGAGGCAGGGCAGGGGGCTTCTGCTCTCCTTGCTCCAGCTGGGTTTGGCTAACCAGAGGCACCAGGGGGAACAGGGTGTGAGAAGAGGGTAGGCTGGGCTTTCTGCCTTGTGCCAGCGTTTGCCCACCAAAGGACACAACCCCTCCCTGATGGCTCTGTCCTAGTGACCACTTGTCCCTGTTCTAAGAGCTCCCCTTGTCCTCTGCACTGTTGCTTTATTTCCTTAAACCTGACCCCACCTGTGTAAGTGTCCCTTTATAACTGCCTCCAGGGTACCCAGCCACTGTGCATTTCTTGCCTGCCGAGAGGGGAAAGGGGACAGAGCATCCTCTCTAATGCCTGCCCCAGTCCTGCCTCTGTATCCTGTGGTGGGTTGAATGGTGGTCTCCAAAGGGTGTGTCCACCAGAACTTCATAGTGTGGCTTTATATGGAAAGAGGATCTTTTTTGCAAGTGCGATTCAGGGAGGAATGGAGATGAGGTGTCCTGGGTGAGGAGAGGCCCTTCAGCCAGCGAGTGTCTATGTGAGTAACTAAAAGGCACACAGATCCAGAGACAGGCTGTGTGAAGACAGATACTGAGGCGGAAGCGTGCAGTCACAGGCCAGGCACATGGGGTTCACCAGGAGCTAGAAGGGGCAGGACAGGCCCCTCTTGAGACTTTGGAGGGAGCTCAGCCCTGCGAGCCCCTGGCTCCAGGGCTGTGAGGGGGTGTATTGTGTTTCAAGCCACCTGATTTGTGGAAGCTTATTGTAGGTGTCCCCAAAACAGCACAGCTCCCAGCCGACTGGGGTCACCTGGTATCTCTGGGCCGAGTCTGGGTTTCCCACCTAAGGATGGCAGTGTCTTATCCATAAGTGACACTGATGAAGAGGGTCCCTTTTCTTCAGGATACTTGAGCGTTGTGCTCCTAGGAAAGACTTCTGTCCCCACGTCAGCCCCGCCATCATCCCGCAGCTGCTGAGCCCCCGCCTGGCCGAGCCCAGCCCTGCAGGGAGGACAGCTCTGCTGACAGCAGCAACTTCGCATCTGCTCCAAGACCCCAGTTGCCCCTGCTCCTGTTCTCCCCTGGTTCCAAAGTGTCCTTTTGCTTGCTTTTCATTTATGGCTGCATCTCAGGTGGCCTTGCTTCTATTTAGAGCCCAGTCCAGGGCAAGTCGCATCACAGGACGCGTGTCAGCAGAGCTCAGCCGCAGGGAAGAGCTTCTGAGAGTGCTTGAGTCTGGCCCTTTACGGTGCCAGGGATTCTCAGGGCTGTATGTCTTTCCACATTAGCAGGGACCTGAAGCAAGGAAAGAAGACTTGTAGCAAGTTTCCCAGGAGGAATTCTGTGGAAGAATATCTCCCCTAGGTTCCATGGGTTTAGGACAAAGACCACAACGTAGGAGCCAGGAAACCCACAGGCCCACAGATGATTTTAAAGCTTGTTTCATATCTTACAGGAATTAGTAGCCCACATCTACGCATGGTCTGTTTTACATAAGAGTCAATTCATCTGTCCTGCCCTTCACCCCGAGAACAGTTGGCCCAAGTTGACCTATTAACTGGGCTGGTGCATGCCATGTGCCACTGCCCCCTCCTCTCCCTACTGTCTGACACCTGTCCTACTGGAAACAGTCACCGAGCCCAGGGGCCTCTCTAGATTGGAGTCTCTGCTTCTCTAACACCTTATCCAGCAAATATATGCTGAGTATGTGAACCAGGCCATGTGCAGGGAATGGGGTGGTCAACCAGGCAGGCAGGGTCCCCGCCTCTGCCCTCGAGGGTTTTCCACTGTGTAGGAAACAGGGTCCTCATATAATGTGACAGGGGAAGGAACTTCAGCCTCTGGAATGCCATCTGGAAGACCCAGGATGGGCACTTGTGTCCTTCTGTGTGTCCACTTTTATTCTCGGTGGCATAGATCAGATCCAAGTCTGCTGTAAGTTCCTAGCCCCACATTAGCTGTGCTTGATGTTCTTAGTGTTAAATGCATCCTCCTGACCTCCCGACCTCCCAAGCACTGGCTCAGGTTGTTTGTACTGGAAACAGACCTCAGTTTTGGACTTGCTGTCTGTAGTTAAAATTCTCACCCAGCTGAAACCCTTCAGCAAGCCTCCAAGACCTGAGTTATCCGAAGGCAAGAAAAGTCCAGTGATTTTAAAGTAATTAATGTCTGATGTATTTGAAGAGGTAAATTGTCTTAAAGGAACTGAGAGAGCCTTTTAATTAGGGGAGAGCCTGTGTTCACCTGGCGAAGGGTGATGTTCGCAGAACCACCCTGTTAAGTCCCATGTCTATTACTAGAACGGCATAGTTCTGAAGAGCACCTCAGCTGGAGGACTTAGACTTGGACATTTATCACCTGTGAATGCACTTTCCTCTCTTTTTCAGTGTGATCTTCAAGACAATCGTGGGAAATAGCCATCTCCACAGCTTTTGGGCAGGTAACATCTTGCCCAGGAGTTGGATGTGACAGTGAGGCGTGGCCCCCCTGGTCCAGTGTCATGCAGAATCCCCACCATGGCCAGGAGGTGTGGTTTCCTCTTCTCATCCCGAACCTCCAGAGCTGTGCCAGCTCTTTTCCTCTCCTCCTGGCCCTTGTCTGTTTGGAGATCACAGGGTGGGAGACATCTGCGGGTGCCCGGGCCTTGGCACAGAGAGGCCATCCAAGCCGGATTCCTCAGTGAGTCTTTCCACACCCTCAGCTGGCTGGAGGACGTGTCCTGGAGCCCTGCCCAGCACTCCCCTTGTCCTTTCAGTTCTTGTCCAGTCTCTGGGCTCACAAAGGCACTTCCCAGCAGACTTCGGGAATGTTCTCTCACACTCTGGGCTGTGTCTTCTCTGAGCCTTTACACCCGCTTTGAAATTGACTAGAAGATGTTCCCCCGGGGACACAATTTTGAGAGCCCACAGGAAAGGAAATACTCTTAAGATACACTTTAAAACTCAGAGGTCTAACCTGCTGCACGCACAGGACCCCGAGGGGTACAGTAGGTGTGCTTCTCAGAGGTGGGGACTCCATCAGGTGGCCGAAGGCTGGGAGACCAGGGCTGAGGATAACAGGGACCAAGGTGAGGGAGGAGGAAACAGGAAATGAGGAAGATTCCCTCCGGGTTGTCACCCGGGAGACCACCCAACCTCCTCTGCCATTTATCTCTTTGCCAAAAAAAATGCCCACCAAGTGACCTCCTGGCTGCAAGTCACTCACTCAGTAGTCAAAGTCCCTCATAGCAGCCAAAAATACCCTACTGTCCATCAACTGGTGGATCAACAAGACACGGTCACCTGTAGCAGGGCGTTGCTCAGCCATGAAGAGAAAGAAGTGGGGCACGGAGGGTCACATGCCAGATGATTCTTTTCATGTGAAAGTCCAGAAGAGGACAGTCCTTACAGATGCAAAGTAAATTAGTCCCCACCAGGGCCCAGGGCACTGGGGAGAATCGAGGAGTGACTGGGGGTGGATATCCCTGGATTTCCTTGGGGACATTAGGAATTTTCTGAAATCAGGTGGTGGCGAGGGTACACACAGCTTTGAGAATCAACCCATAACCACAGAATCAAGCACTTAGAAAGGGTGAATTTGGTGGGTATGTAAATTATATCTCAACTTAAGAACAAATTCCAAGCCCCAGGGTTGTGGGTTTGGGGTCCAACCCAGGTCACCTGCTGACCTGTGGCTCAGGGAGGAGTAGAGAGGGGACGCCTCCTCCCTCACAGGCTTCCTGGAGATGCATTCTGGGAGCTGGAGTCTGGGGTTGCACTCACCCCAGGAACCACACTCCTCCAGGCAAGGCCCCTTCGCTAGGTGCCATGAGGGAGGAGGGTGGTGGCTGCAGACAGAGACCTGGAGGACAGGAGGGAAGGGTGTTCACGGCCTTCTCTGTGTGTTTCCAGAGACCTTGATTTTTAAAGTAACCAACAGGCAATGCTTAAAAAAAAGAAACGTAAAAAAATAAAAATAAAACTATGCAGCCAGCCAGAGAAGGGTTCCACTTCCAAAGGGCTCGTGTGGTCACCCTGGACCGCCCCGTACCCTGCTTCTGGATAAGCACGAAGCCACCGACTGGCAACCTAAGTCCATCTGCAAGGCTCCATCGGCCAGGGACGTGGTGGAGTCGTGGGCAGATGTCTCAGCACACTGAGGACACCTGAGGTGAGGACAGGAGCCCTGGGCAGACTATGGAAGAGTTTTTGAGGAGAGTTAAAAGCAATGTGGGCCTGACTGTGAAGCTCCTGTAGTCACCTGGCTTCTCTGCACCTGAGAAATGTGGTTGACCACTGCTAGTCCTGGGTAAGTTGCAAGTGTCCCCTCCTCTGGGAACCTGCAGGATCTCTGATGAATCCTAAGTGACTCCACTGGTTTCAGATGCTGGCCACTGTTGGCCAGAGCAACATGGACAAGTTACATTGTAACAGTGCTATGTTGTGTCTTAGTTGTGGGTGAGTTTGAATTGAATTATTTCCTATTAAATATTCAAAATTTAGGTCTTATGAGCAATGACTGTAAAATTAAGAAAAAATGAAATCAAAGTCTTGGGGTGGAGAGGGCCAGCTTTGTAGGATGGCTGAACCCCCTGCAGCTCAAGACGAAGATGTTGGAGTTGGTCTCAGAGAACCGTTTCTTTGGTTGGTGATCATGAGGACCAACTGGGAGTAACTGTTACTACTCCCATTAGACACTGCCTTGTGGCTATCTGTCTTTTCTGCCACAGAGACCCATCTCTCTTAGCTCTCCCATGTTTTCACTGTGGATCTCACTCCCCAGAAGCCTGTGGTCAGACACCACTTCTTCAAAGGGATCACGGAGAATTTATCCAGCCTTGCTTTTCTGGATGCAGGGCATTTTGTAGGGAGCAATAAATGTGGATGCTTGGGCATTTCTGTGAGAATGGGTTACACCCTGGTACAGTAACAAGCAAGTCTGAAATCCCATTGGCTTAAAACGTGTGCTCATTGACTCGCTCGAGAACCCCAGGTGACAAAGGAGCCACCACCTTGACTAAGGCCAGCCACCACCCACCCTCTCCAAATATGGGGTTCACTGAGAGGCACATCTTAAATAGCCAGTGTTAACTATCTGCATGAGACACCCTGGTCTCATGTTCTGAAAGGATGGAGCTGAGTGCTCACAACTGCTTCCTCCTGAGAAGCAGGGAATGGCCTTGGTTAAGATGTTCAGATAATGGTAGTTTGGAGAATATGATGATGTATAAGTAGCAGAACAGGGCAGTGGGTTAGGGGGCCATTACTCCAGGAATGATCACTGACCACAGCAGCAAAGTGCTCAAGGGCCCCACCCCATCTATGAGTCAGAATCAGTGTTTTAGCAAGCTCCCTAGGGAGTGGGTGCACACCGTAAGATCTGAGGATTGTGCAGCCAGAGTATGTGAGCGTGAACCCCAGCTCTGCTGATTTCTAGCTCTGTGACCTTGGGCCACTGAGCTAAATTCTGAATCAATTATATGATCTTAAATGGGCTTAATGACAACAGTAGTGCCACAGGATTGTGGTGAGGGTGAAATGAGTCATCACCTGGCCACGTCTTCTAAAGGGTGTCTGTCACAGAGTAGGGTTCTGCAAGTGTGAGATGGTGGTGGTGAGGAGGGAGGTGGTGGTGGTGGTAGTGATGGCACTACTGCTGCTGCTGCTGATGACAATGATGGTGATGATGAGGGTGATGGGCAGAGCACTCCTCTGCTCCCTACCCAGGCCCATCACGGTGATGGTGTTGATGACGGTGAAGCTGGGGGAGATGATGTTGGTGAGATTATGACAATGGTGGCAGTGGTGTTGATGGAGAGGATGGTGGTGTGACTATGATCATGGCGATGATATGACAATGGTGGTGGCTATGGTTATGGTGATGATGGTGATGATGATGGTGTTGGTGGTGATGGTGTGATTATGATGATGGCGGTGATAGGACAATGGTGGTGGCGATGATGGTGCTGATGCAGCAAATACAGTTAAGGCACTGTGAGTCGCAAGGCATAGGAAGGTGCCCTTTGCCAACCTTGAACCCTAATGGAAGAAAGAATTCTATTTTGTGGGTCTTTACCATAACGAAGAGAGGAGTTGGGCATCCATCAGTATTGAACGGGAAGTGGGATAAGGGCCAACTGTGGGCATTTGAGCAATTGTCCTAAAGTTGTTCTCACAGGCCAGTCACTGACATTCTGTATCTGTCCTTGGGTAGCTGTGCCCATGTCCTTTCAGGGAAGATTAAATTCTACACAGGCTGAGTTTAGGGAGGGGTAACAGAGCAGCATGAGGGGCTGGGGACCTTTCTGAAACATTAAGCAGCTATTACAAAAATGAGGTCTAAATAAGTTACCGAGACATCTAGTGTAGGAACCAGATACACTGAGCACACACAGGAACACAGTGAGGCTAGTGAGTGATCGTCAATATGGACTTTGAGGCCAGTAGCCTGGGTGGAATCCCAGCTCTATTCCTTCCTCTCTGGGTGATCTTGAATGTGTCACTTCACCCCCTTTGACATCAGTTTTCTTGTCTGAAAACTGGATAGAAGAAGAGCACGTGTTCAGAGACGGTTAACAGAATTACTTCTTAATTAGTAAGTACCTAATAAATGCTAATTGTTACTGGCATCCTCACCATCACTATTAGACAAAATGAATAAAAGACAGAATGCATAAATCTCAGATTCCTCATTAGCATAAATCTCAGAATCCTACATTATTAAATGTAGGATTGGTGGTATTTATTCATTGGATAAGGGGCTGGGGATACAGAATGAAGCAGGTCAGACTTTGTTTTCCACCCAGCCCACATGAAATAGGAGAGTGTGAAAGTAAAGGAATAAGAGTGGACAGTGACAGTCCCCACAAACAGTCCCTCGCTGGTTTCTATTTTTGGATGATGTGAACATTGGAACACCTACTGTGTGCAGTGCAGGGGGAAGAGGGGTATGTCCTGTATTCCACTCCCCTCCCCAACCAGACCAAGGTCCTGGGGTTTGCTCAAAGAGAGAAAAGACATTGCTACAGTTCACACCAATGCAAAACCCAGTTGTGTGCTGGGTTGGGTTGGTGGCCATGACCTGGTTGTGCCGTTTCTGAGGGCTGAATTTAGATGCCATTGATGCCGCGTTCCACCAATAAAATCACCTTGGTTTCCTGAACTGTACCCATGCTCCCCAAGGCTGCTTACCACCCCAGCCTTCCCCCGCCCATGAAGGGCACACTCAGAGATGCACGGCTCAGTCCTCTACTTCCTCTCCCAGGAGCCCGCTGACCATCAGCAAGCCCTGCAGTTCCTGCGTCCTTCACCACTCTGCTCTCTACCCAGGTCCAAGTCCCAGGACTCCTGGATGCCCTCAGGAGAGCTTCCTTGGCCTCTGGGCTTCCTCTGCCTCCTGCTACAGGCGATGTGCTTCAAGCAACCTTAGCAGACCTTCTGGGAGGAGAGCAAGGCCCTCCAGCTCCTGGCCCCCAGCCTTTGCCCTGCTGATTCTCAGTGTGAGAAACTCACCCTCCCTTCACCTGCAATCCCTAAAGGTGCACCACAAATACACTCTCCCCTTAGCCCGATCCATGTTATTCAGAACACACATCATTGTCTTTGGGGATGAATTGACTTATACATTTCTTGAGAGTCTATCTCCTCGACCAGAATGCAGGATCTATAAATGCAGGGCCTGTGTTTTTGTTCAAGCTGGAATCTGGGCTGACAAATAGGTAAGAAAATGACAAATGCTTGTTGAATGAATGAATGAACTGTCAAAGGGCAAAACTAATGTTCCCCACTAGAGCTGCTACCAGGAAAAATGATATAGTGTCCAGAGCAATGCCAGCCCAAGAACTTAGAACTTCCTTTTGTGTTCCATTCTTTGCTTTTACCTCTAGTAGGAAGCAGCAGAGTCAGACCTTGCTGTTGAATTTGTAGGATGACCGTCGCTGTTTTATGAGGCCAACATATAGCCCTCATTTCCATGTGTTCAGTAATTTATTATGTATAGGTCTTATTATGTGTAAGGAAATCCTGAGCCAAATTAGCAAGTTCTGTCTTTTATTTTATGCAATATTAGCAATTTGGAATTTAAGCACAAACTAAAAAAAAAGAAAAAGAAAAAGATCTGAAATTGCCTCTTTGACTTAGGAAGGAACCCAACACATGTGGAAGCAACAGGTTTCCTTTTTCCAATAACTCTCCTCTCCTATAAATCATGCTAATTGCCTCCATGTGCCCACAGCCTTCGGGGAGCTTTACAATAGCCTTTGAGGAGATTAGTGGTCTCTGATGTTCCTTATGAAATTCAGAAAAGCATCTGGAAGTAATTTAAATTAAGGAATTAATGATTTTGAGGTTAAATAATACATGACTTAAAAAAATAAACACAGGAAACTCTATAAGCCCATGAACCTCTAGGTTTGCACCTCCATTCCTGTGTATTTACCTAACCAACATAAATGACCACGTCATCCCTCAGATTTGCTGGATCTGTATTTTGTTTGATTGATTTTTAGAAGACAAATTAAATGAGGTCCCACAGTTAGACTAGCAGAGGGGGAGCTCCCTGTTTCCTAGGTCTACTTCTGCAGGGATGAGAAAGACAGCCTCTGGGATGCTGGGAGGCCTTGGCCCAGTGTGCAGGGCTTTGTTACAAAGCAGAATGGCCACACAGTCAGGTGGGCTTACCAGACTGAAGGTCATCTTCCCTTTTTTAAAATTTCCCCTTCATTTTGAGTGGCTACGTATTGTGTTGTGTTGGGTTCAATTTCCTCTTGTTTTATTTATTTGCAGGGTGGAGTCCTTAATCCAGGGACCACATCTGGCTTTGCACAAGAAGAGCAATGTTCTGTGCCAAAAGGAAAGTCAGAGAGCAGGGGAGGGGCAGCTGTTGGTCTGCAAGGGAGAGCAGGGGAGGGGAGGCCCCAATCCAGGGCTTTTATTTTTTGTTCCTATTATAGGATAGGCGGGAGAGAGGATGAAGCAGATTCCAAGCCCATGGTCAGAAATAATGGGAGATGTTGTATTTCTCCCTGATGGCAGGAGGCTAGGAACATTTAAATGAAAAAAATTTATTCTCCAATGACTTCCAGGCTTAAAAAGAAGAAGAGGAAGAAGAAAATGTGCCTTTCATTTTAGGAGCCTGTCTACTCCACGACTGCTCCCCACTAGCTGGGCACTCATTTGAGCAATTACCAGCATAATCCACTTAAAAAGTTAAGTCGCTACTCCCCAGAGAACCGACCTTCTGGGCACGGCTGGCTCCCCAAGCTAAAAGAGAAACAATGAAGCATCATAAGCTGCAACCTGGGCCATAGAATCTCCAGCCCCCCAGCCCCCAGCAGGGAGAGGCTCCAGAACTAGGGGTGCTCCAAAGACCTGGCTCCATCCCCGATTTCTCCTTGTGCAAGACTCATATTCCCTTGAAGCTGAGTTGAGGGACCTTTCTCCTTTATCAATCAAGGACTTCTTTGTTTCATTTCAAAATTCTTTCCTCGAGGGCGGGCGAAACATAACCCAGTAGTCCTTCCTTCAGAGGTTGGTCTGAGCTCACCTAGGGTGAGAGCCAGGAGCCCAGGGAAGGTGGGGACCACCGGGACTGGGGTGCTGTAGCTGGTGCAGGACTGGGCCAGGTTTCCAGTCTCAGAACCCATAGCCTTTCGCCCCCAGACACCAGAGGGAGCTGGGGTCCCGCCCTCTAGTTGCTTGCACCTGGTGGAGGGGGAAGCACCAGAGTCCATAACTTGGCAGAGACTGCTCCAGGGTCCCGCAACGCGGGCGAGGAGAGCGCTGGGAAAACCTGAGAGGATGGAGAACAGGTCAGGAAGCGGGGCAAGGACAGCCCTTCCAGATCCGTACCCGCAGAGAAACTGCTCTTACAGGACAAGCTTGGGGCATGCGTGTGTGGCGGCGGCGAGCTGGGTTTTGTTTTGCCCCCGCCCCAACAGTTAATAAAAAACACATGCAGCGCGACGTGCGAATCCAACGGCATGAAAGGATATGCAGTGAAAAATGAGTCTTTCTTTCGACCCTTAGTTCAGTCCCCTTCCTGAGACTGCGGGTGCCTTGTGTTCTCCATGCACCGTGCTACACCTACGTGCATCTGTGTCCATCTGAGTTCCTGCCCTGCACGTTGCCTTCCCCACTAAATAATGATTCTGGGAGATCCAGTCGCACATGACTTTTAAATCCAGATGGCTCCAGATCTCAGAGCTAAAGCGAGGAATGGCTTGAAGTTGACGTTGGGGTATGACAACCACCGGGCCCGCAGTGAGCACAGGAGGCGGCGACTGGAGGGACAAACTCCATCCTGCGTGCAGGGTGCCTGGGCAGGACACTGCACGAAGGCAAGCGGCTGCGAACATGGTGTTTCGCGGTGCTTGCGTCGCCCCCTTCCCTAGTCTCCTCTCACTTTCCCCGCCTCCAGGGTCCTTCCCTCCTGCCGGCGCGCTCCTGGTCCCCGCCGCCTCCATTCATCACGGGTCGCGGGCGGGGTGGGGGGTGTGGGGCGGGGCCTAGGCGGGTGGCGGGGGCGGAGGTGGGCGGGCCCGGGGGGCGGGCCCGCCGGGCAGTGGCGGCGGCGACTGTGGCGGCTGCTGGGGAAAAGTTGTCCTGGCCGGAGCGCCGCGGCGTGCACGCCGAGAAGCAGCCGAACGGACGCCGGGGCTGCCGGGGTGTCCCCGGGCATGGAGCAGCCGGCGGGGGCTGCAGGCGGGCGCAGCGCCCCGGGCTGGCAGCGGGCGGCGAGAGCGGCCGGGAGCAGGATGCGCTCCAAGGGAGAGGCCCCCGGGCTGGTGGCGCCGCTGTGCGGGGCGCTGAGCCTGGTGTTGAGCGTGCTGCTGGGCAAAGGTCAGGTCAGGCGGGAGTCGACAGCACCGGCTATCGCGAAGTTTCACGGAGCCCCGGTGAAGGCCAGACGAGGGGAGCCTAAACATGGGGTGCAGTGGGGACATTGACAAGGGCGCCAGTCCCATCAGGAGCCCTCCACGGAGCGCCAAGCAGCCCCTTCCCTAGAAGGGTGGATCCAACTGGGCGCCTGGGCTGGGACAGGATAGGTGCAGAAGCTCCAAACCCAGTACCCTAGACCACCCCAGACCCAGTGCTGCCTCCGGGGTGAGGAGGGGGCACTTTCAGAGCGACCCCCATTCCTGAGTTCCGCGGGGACCAGCCTCGGCTACAGCAGTCACATTGTTGAGCCGGGTTGCTTGAGAGGGGAGCCCAGTCCTTTGAGCCCCTTCCTCCCAGCTGTGCGAACCCCATCCCCAGGTCAGACAGGGGTACTGGGGATCCAGTCCCTCTCTGCAACCCCTCTCTGCAAACGCTGGGTCCCTAGAACCCACGGTGGCTCACCAAAGGACTCTTACTAATCGCGCAGCTCACCCAGACACCAGCTTGGCAGAAACCTGGGACTCTCTCCAGGCACCCCAAATTAGGCCTGGTATGTCTTGGGGAAGCGTGTGGGGATGAGTGCGCTTCGCTGGGGCGGGCTCCCAGTAGCTCTCTCCCCAGAGGACTTTCGCCTCTGCCTCCCCCCTCCTCGGAGCTGTAGGGATGACTACTGCCGCAGGTCTTTGAGATTTGTGCAAGTGAGCCAAGGTAGGGCTGCTGAAGGGCTCACAAAAGGTAGCTGTTGCTGTAATCACGACCATATTATGATACCCATGTGGGGACCATGGCCTCGCAGGGCGATGAGAGATGGTCCCAAGCCCAGCTGCAGGAGCAGCTCAGCAGCCCAGGGGTCCCAAGGTGTGGTCTGGGAGTGGGGAGAGCATTCGGTGGACTTCCTGCCTCCCGCGCTCTGGTGAGGGTCTCGGGTCCATTTGGGTAGCTGTGGTGTGCATGCACAAGTGTGTCCTGAGGCTTTGAGCAGTGGGGCGGGGCTGGCCCCAGGCACTGGCTCTGGGGCTGGGAAGAAGTGCAACCTCAAATCTACCCCACAGCAGAACAGAACTCTCCCGCCCAGCTCTCTTGGGCCAGGCTGGAAACGCATTGGTAGAGACAACTTGCCAATGGATGTTCAAAAGCAGAGTTTGCTTTTCAAAAGTCATTACTCACCACACTGTCTGAAATTCCAGAGGAAGCTGCTTTCCTGGAGGGGACAATTTCCCAGACCCGCCAACTGGGTGTGTTTGTGTTTTACTTGTGGTTCCTTTCTCCAGACTGCCCCAGGTGAATGCAGTGGTGCACTTGGAGGGTGTGTGTGTGTGTGTGTGTGCGTGTGTGTTGGGGAGGGCTTTTTTGTTTTATTTGCAAGCACCAACACCCAGAAGCCTGCCCTGAATTCTGCTATTAGCTAGAGGTCCCTGCATTTCTAGGACTCACTTTCCCCAAATGTAAAGTGGTCATTGGAAATGCCCTTCTCTGCATTTCTCACCGGGGTCTTTGGGATCAAAGGACCTAATGCACAGAAGGTGCTTCCTGGAGGGCTCTGTCTGGCTGGGTTGAGCCACAGCAGAGCCCTCTTTCCCTTTTCTGCCCTATGTCCTTGAGAGGTCTGAATCAGGTGAGGACTTCAGTTGTGTTTTTAAAACAAGTTGTGGGCTTTTCCTATTCAAAGCCTGCATTCCTGGTGTGTGTGTGTGTGTATCTGTGTCTTCTACAGGATTTCACTTTTGATTTGGAGTAGCGATTGCTACCGACATGCACATAGAGGGGTTAGGAGCAGCTATTTAGTGGGCATACAGAGCCAGACCAGCAGTGGATGGGGGTGGGGTGATGAACATCACAAGCCAGGGAAGTCCACCCTATAGCAAAGCCACCTGCTTCTGCCTTGATGTGGTTGGTGGGCTTCTCTGTCCTTGCTGCAGTTTCACAGTGTGTGTGTGTGTGTGGTTTGAGGTCTTCGAGGGTCTGCAGTTCATCTTCTGCAAAATGTTTTTGCAGCTCATTTCTCATGATCAAAAGCAGCCGTTCAATCCATCCTCACTTCTGATTCCTCCACACTTGCTCCATAAGAGCAAATGAGCCTTCTTTAAATTTGTGCTATCAACAACAACAACAACAACAACAACATCAACCATACTCTAAGTCTTTCTTTGTGAGGATCTACTTGCTGATTTCTGGAATCCTTGAGACCCACAATGTTTAATACCAACTATATGTTTATTTTCAACTATGGATTAAGAAGCTTTGCAATTTGTCAGGGCTCAGAAAATACATAGTGGTTCTCAGAAGTTTCCTTAATTAGGACAGTTTTGAAAGAAGGGAATCTCTTCTTAAGATTAAGACGAGCGAGTTGAGGCAAAGTATCTTTGAGCTGGGGGGTTTGATATCTGGGGCCCTAAAAAGCAGGTGGAAGGGCAGATGGCCTGGGGGGAACTCAGAAGCTTGTGAAGGTGGTTGGTCACCTGTGAGGCACTGTCAAGGTTATACAGGACCACAGTCTGTTTTCTGAAATCCGGGGACTAAAAATGTTTCAAGAGCTAGGATTATGGAAGTCTTTGAATGGCAAGATACAGAGTAGAGACCAGGTTGCACATTCCTAGCAGATGCCTTCCTGTGCTTGGCTCGCAGTGGTGCCTTTCTGTGGTGCCCATGGGTAAGCTGCAGGAAACACGAGTCTCTATCACAGATGGGGGCTGCACTTCAGAGCTGGCCATCCAGGGACTTAAACATCCACTGCCAGCCAGACCCTTGCTTCGTCAGCACTTTGGGAATTAGGGGTTTCTGAAAAGGGATTTGGGGCCTGTTGCAGGTGTGAGAAGGACAAGGAGGTCACTGGGGTGGGAGGTCCTCCTCAGCTTGCTCAGGGTTCCACTGGCACCAGGGAATGAGCTCACCTTGCCCTGCCCATGCTTGATGTGTGCACAGGACACTGAGCACAGAGGCTCACATTTTCACCCTTCAATCCCTTCCCATCCCTCATGGTGGAACTCCTGTGGCGTTCCAGCTTCCTGGAGCTTATTTTGTCTTCTTGGAAGCCATTCTGATTAACTGTCCGGCTCTGGGGGGCCAGATCTCTCCTCTAATCCACATCCCTTGACTAGTGCTCCCAGGTCCCACAGCCTGCAGACAAATTCCAATTTGCCCACATAATATTTGCAAACACCAAAATAGGCTCCGACATTTGAAAACAGGGGAAGTCACATATACAAATCAGGATTTCCATGATATGTACATCTATCAAGGCATCTTGTTGCGCTCCATAACTATTTGCAATTTTATGTATCAATAGAAAAGATTGCATTCTTAGTTCACTAGAAGTTGCGTGCAAAAATGCTATCAGATACTCTTTTGGCTTCTGCCAAGGTGGTCCCACAAATGATCTTCTTGATCCTGAAAAAATAATCAGCAATTCCAGCTTCCCTTGAAAGTGCACGTACCCTGCTATCCCCAGCAATGTTCCCATGTGGCTCCTTTGCACCCCTGTGAGCAAGTATGTCCCTCTCTGAAGGTGCTTATGCACACTTCTCTTCCCCCACTCACCTGCCTGGTCCTCATGACCCACTGTACACTTGATCACGAGAGGGGCAAGAGTCAGGCAGGGAAGAGCCTAAACTCTCTAGTTAGCACTGGCAACAGCGTAAGTGGAAAAGAAAGCCTCTGGATATTAGTCTGCAGGCCTGAAGAGCAGGTTAATAAAAATGAATCCTTGCTGTATTAATTGGAGTAAAGGGGAATATTACTGAATTAATGGAATAAAGGAATGGCTGATTGACAGACATTTTTACAACCATCTACTTTGTTTAAAAGCTGGGTTTATTAAGGTGTGACTGCATAGGGTGAAATTCATCCTTTCAAGTGAGTTTTGACAAATGTACCATCCTTGTGCATTGTACAGAGTGTAAATGTGGCACAATGGAGGTATAATGCATTTCCATCAGCCTCAGAAGCTCCTCTGCTCCTGGGTAGTCACCTCCCTCCTCCACCCCAGCCCCCAGCAAACCCCCTTCTCTTTTTGCCCCTGGACTTTGGCCTTTTCCTTCAAGCCAAAAAAAGGGGTGGTGCAGTAAACATGCTGTGAACATTCACAAACAGGTTTTTAACATTAATGTGTTTTCATTTCTCTTGGAATTTCTAGGCAGTTTGGTGATTGCACAGCAAACTCATGTTAAAATGTGGTTTGAATGTTTTTTCATTCTTTCTAGGCTGTGGATAAATGTCACAGCTGTTTTGTATCTTCATCAGCACTTGATATTATCATTTTGTTTGTTTGATTTTGGTAGATGGGCAGTGGGTATTTTGTTGAGATTTTTAACTTCACTCCTGACAGTGGTGAATATTCTTACTTGTGTTTAATTGCCATTCTTATTATTGGCAAAATGTGTTTTTCAAACATTGTGCCCATATTTTACTGGTTATTTATTTTCTTATTATTGACCTTTGAGGGTATTTTGTATATTATGGCTGCAAGCTCTTTATCAGATTTTGTTTTACAGACATTTTCTCCCATTGCATCTTTGGAGGAGCAGAGATTTTAAATCTTAATGAATCTAGTTGATTTATCTTTTCTCTTAATGATTGTGTTTTTGGTGTCACATCTAAGCAGTCTTTGCCTAACTCAAGGTCAAAAGGATTCTATATATTCCAATTGGTATGTTTGTTCTCTTAGCTACTGAGAATGCTTATATCTCTGAGTTTGGCTTTGTCTATTTAAATTTCATTCTGCCAACTTTTGTTTTGATTATTTCAAAGCACTGTACCCTCTGCATTATTATGTCCTTTGGTTGAATCACATCAATTAGTATATCATAATGCCTCTCTTTATTCTTGGACATATTCCTTGCTCTGAAGTCCATTTCAGATATTAAGGGTGGCTTCCTCAGCTTTCTTTCAAGTAGCATTTATGTTCCATTTTTTCATTTTAGTGTTTAGCATCAACCTTTGCAGAAAGCACACAGTCCCAACGGAAACCCATTCACTTTTTCCTTCAGTCTGACGGTCTTTGTCTTTTAATCATTGTGTTTAAACCATTTATATTTAATGTGATTATCCATAGATTTACATTAAGAGCCAACATTTTGCTCATGGGTTTCTTCATGTCCCATCTGTTCTGTATTCTTTGCCCCTCCTTCTTCTGCCTGATTTTGGACTAGGTGTTTTTGTGATTCCATTTTATCTCCATGATTGGCTCATTACTTAGAGTTCTTTTTAAGTTTTAGTCATTGCCCTAAGGTTTACAAAGTGCATCTTTAATTAATCAAAGCTTATATTTGAGTTATGTTATATACAGGAACCTTGAAAGCATATATTCCCTGGGCTTTTTCCTGTTCATGTGATTCTTTTTCAAGCACACACCCTCTTACACCATAGGTGTGGCTACAAGAATTGTCAATTAGAGAGTATTTGTGCATAATTATAAAAAATGAAAATCACAGTTACTTGGCTTGCACTTGTTTCTGAGTGGGCACTTCTGATATCCTTGAAATCATTTTCCCTGCAGGATTTTATTCTCTCTCCTACCTGCATAGTGAGTTCTCTCGTTTATGTACCCTAAGGATTGAGAAGTTGCTGCTTTCAAGGAGAGAAGACAGGTGATGTCCACCCCAGCTATCATGGGAGTTAGCAAAGTCTCTGAGACAATGAGTTCCAGCTACTCTCTGATGGGGTGATTTCTCCTCTTCTGCAGTATGCACACATTCTTTAATTAATGATCTTCATATAGGTGTGTTCGGACCATCACACTTGCAGATGGCTGGCTCCCTAGAGCTGCCCTAAGGTTCTGTGTAGAAGATCCTCTCTTCTCTCTGTAAAACACTTCTTTCTTTCTCAGCAAACTTTGTGCACTCAGTAGTGGGCTGAGGGTTTGCTCATGAATGAATGGGGTGGGGGGACCACAGTCTGTGTCAGAGAAGCAGAGACTTCATTTTGAGCTTCTGTTCTGCCGGTTCCTGAGTGAGTTGGTCAGAAGTCTTTGGTTGTTAGCAGCCAAAACTTTGGAAGGAAGTCCTCAGGGATGGGGAGCTCACCATCACACTGCAGGCTCAAGGGCCAGGTTTCCTGAGAGGAGAGCCTGCCTGCTGGGGGTAGCTGATGCCTGCCTTCTGCAGGGCACCCTGACTGATATGGGGCTTCAGTCATTTTATTCGCTTTTATGCTCAGTTTGTAGATTCCAGAGAGAAGGAAGCTCACAACATTGCTGAACCTTAGAAGCATCTGGAGAATTAAAAAAATAAAAATAAAAATAAAAAAACACCAATCCTTAGACCTGCCCCAATGTGGTTGAGTGGGGGATCTTGGTAGCAGAGCAGGGAGTGGGCGAGGGGAGGGTGGATCACTTTTGATCCATTTAAAGATCTGTGAGTGCTTTTAAGGTACAGTCGGGTGTGACCAGGTCACATAGGTTCTTCTCTGTCTAGAAGAGACAGCTTGATGGACAGTCCCCCCCATTTCCTATCCAAGGAAAAAGGAGAAGTGCTCTTACCTAAGAGGTGGTTGCTGAAGGCAAAGTGGTTGCTGAAGGCAAAGCCCAGGACGCCCTTCCCACTGCCCCGGGCCTGCTGGACAATGGGGACCGTGGTGGGGGGCAGCTCTGCTGAGCCCCAGGTGCCTGCCCTTCGGTCAGATGAGGCAGCTCCTTGAGAACAGCAAGCGGGTGGGCTCGCACTCCTGGTGCAGTGGGGCTATGGCGCCTGGCAGGGACCACAGCAGGGCAGCTGCATGCAACAGCGAGGCCCAGGCTCCAGACTTGGCAGGCCGTGTGTCTCCCAGAGGGATCCGCACTGCCTCCTCCAGCTCCGGGGCTCCAGGGGCCTTTGGCATCTGGCTGCATCTCCCCAGCTGGTCTTCTCCACATGTCCCTCCCCTCTGTCTTATAAGGACACCTGCCATTGGATGTGAGGCCCCCTCTCCTCCAGAGGTCCTTCTGAGATCTCAAACTTAATAACACCCGCCAGGACCTGCTGTCTCAGTAAGATGCATCCACAGGTTCAGAGAGGATGTGTCAGGGCCCTTTCCAACAAGTGCACACAGTAGGATTCGGCAGGGGAGGAAGAGCACACCATCAGCACAGTGAGGCCGCAGATGTTTACAGCTAACCAACATCACCAACTAACTGAACAGCGCTCAGGGCGAGGCCAGAACAGTGGGACGTTGGGTCGGTGCAAGGCCGTCAGTGCAGGCCCACGCAGGGCCCGGATGTCTCTTCTGCTGCAGTAGCAGGCACTGCTGGGCCTGGCCTCGGGGCAGTGCTCTGGACACTGTCCCCAACGCCCATCCCCTGGGCTCCCAGAGCCACCCCAACACAGGGCAGCTCTGAGTCTCTCGGGGTAGCTTTCTTTGTCCAGTTCTGCATCTTTCTTGCTCAGCTGGTCGCTGTGGCTTCACTGTGGTTTGTTTCCTGCTGCTCCCTCACCATCCCAGACGCTGTAGAAATGTGGATGCTACCCCACCCACTTGGGCACATGGAGAATCACTAGCAAATGTTTGAGATGCCAGGGATTCTTGCATTCACAAAATAAAGGGACTTTAAGGACACTTTACCCCCTTCAAGACATGCGCACATGAACACATGCCCATACACAAAGCTAACAGTTTCTGGTTTTATCATGAAATTGCTGCTTAGTGATGATTTCAAGAACAAACAAACAAAATAGCAAAAACAAAAAACCTCACAGTGTAACAAAGAAACAAAACCCAGAAGTCTCACGCCCTGTAAACTGGGATCAGCACTGCCAATGGGGATTCATTTCTATTGGAAACAGTGAGGTTGTGTTTGAGGCACTGGGAACAGCTTACCCCCTCCTTGCCTGATAGAAATGTTCTTGGAAGGTGCACCAAATTTAGTCTTTTAGTCCTGAGTCCTTTAGTTGAAAATGCAAAAAGAACCTATCTTAAGCAAACCATATCAAAGCCAAAATGAAAAACAAAATGTTTTAGCACGGCGTAACTGAGACATTTATGTGGGCTTCAGGCATAGTTGGATCCAGGAATCATGCAATGTCACTGGATGATGTTCCTCTCCTCTCTCAGCTTCTCTGTTCTCTGTGCTGGCTTCATTTTGAAGTGTTCATCAGTATCACCAGCAGCTGGCCCCACTCTTACATTCTTTCCATGCTCCCCTCCTGGAGTCCCCGTCCTGGGCGAGGGCAGTGCCCAGAGTGATGGGAGCCTGTCAGGCAGCTTGCTGCCTAGCTCACTCAGGACACACTCGAGGGAAGCTCCGTGGTTTGCAGTGCAGACTCTCTGATGCCTCCTGCAGTGAACAGGGCTTGAAGAGGGCAGCGAGTCAGGAGGGCCAGCTTGCCCGCATCCCACCAGGAACACACCAGGGTGGCCCTCCTTGGGCGTGGCCTGCTCAGCAGGGATTCTCTTCCTTGGCCTGGCTGTCCTTTGGGAAGCACCTGTCCTGAGACATCAACAGGAGGTGTCTTGGTGCCTGTGACATCCTGAGGAGCACCTGGAGCTAGATGCATGGTGGTGACCAGGTTGCGGAATGTGCTGGAAGTCTAGATGGTGCGTCAGCTTTTGTCTTTGCTACTGTGAAGTGAAGCCCTCGACAGGGAAGCCGACCTTGATGACACCAGAAATCCGCTATGTTAAAATGATGCTCAGGAGATGGCTCAGGTTATTTTCTGACCACTGAGAGGCCACGGCCTGCAGTTTCAAACCCTGCTCCTGAGGAGGTGCCTTCCAAGCCAAGCCCTGAGCAACGCGGAGGGGGTTCCTGGGGTGAGACGGGTGAGAGCTGAGAGGCCAGGAGGGCCTGCGCGCTGGGGAGTGGACAGGAACATGGAGGAGTCCGGGGGCAGCAAGGATGGGGTCCAAGGGGCCTGCGGTCTTGTAGAGCCAGAGAAGGAGCTGGGTCTTTTTCTGTGAATGGTGGGGGGTCCCTGGAGGGCTTTGGCACTGGAGTGGCAGGCCCTGGTTTACGCCGAGCAGTGGGCATGGATGGCCAGCCACTGTGTGGCAGAGGGTTGGTAGGTTGGAGGCCATTGCGAAGGTCCAGGCAGGATATAATGGCTCCCACCTGGAAGGGGGGGTCACTGCTGAGATGGAGAGGTCCAGGGGTCACTTTCAGCCCGGAGCCCCTGGGCTGGCCTCTCAGGTCACCCTGTGAGGAAATCACCTGGGGGTTCTGGGCTGCACCGTGGATTAGAAGTCTGGATACTCAGCTGCGTTTATTGCCATCAGAGGCCCCTGGAAAGTGGCCTTCAGGACTAGGGAATGCTTGGCCCCAGGCAGGTTTCTGAGCGTCAATCACTTGACCTCAGCTACAGTTTTGGGACGTGTCATTTTGCAGAGCTGACTCTGTGGCTGTTGTGATGTGTTGTCTGTCACCGTGGAGATGGATCATGCTTGTGTGCTAACAGGCAGAGTGTGGGGACAGCCGCGGGTGGCCGTCAGCCCAGCTCTGCTGTTGAGGAAGCTCAGGGTTCTCAGGGAGCGGCTGCCTGCTCTCCGTGGTCCCGGGATCCAGCCCCCTCAGGTCCTGCCTGTGGTCCAGCGACTCCCTGAGAAGCTGTTACTCCAGGGCCTCATGACTAGGAGGCAGTTGTGCCCACAGGACGAGAGCAGGGGAGAGCAGGGCCACCTCCCCAGGAGAGCCTTGGCTGCCTGTGCTCTACAGGAACAGGCACAGCCTCCCTCGGCCCTCCAGGAATCCCCCCCCCCTTGCCTTGATCTGAAGAACCCAGGAGAAATGCAGGTCTGATGGAGGCCACTTGGCCGGGGTGGGGGGATCTTATGTTTTGATTAGTCGCTAGCTGACCGTGTGGGGTTAAGCACATTTCATTTTGTCCTATGTCACATTTTCATTTTGTCCTATGAAAATTCACATTCTGCTCAAAGTAAACCTTGTGACCATTGAGCAAACCCTTTCAAATATGCTAGTTGCTCGTCACTCACGGAGTCAGGACACCAGCAAGAGAGAAAACGAGCACCGTGAGGGGCACTGTGAAGCCTCCTGGCTGTGACTGGCAGGTCTGGGCACAGCTTCCTGGACTCCAGGTGCCCTGGGCAGGCGCTCTGCAGGAATTTTGGGTGGTCTGGGATCCTCCAGCAGAGGCCGCTGGGGGACAGGGCATGGCCTGGAGGGCAGGTGACAGTGTCCATCCTTCATCCTCACCAGTTTTTGAAGCTTGATTGAGCGAGGAGCTGGACCTCAGACCTGCCACAAATAGGGTTGGCTGGTCACTGCCACCAAAAGGTGTGTAGAAGGAGCTGACCTTGGTTCCTTATGTAGTCACTGTCTGATGCTCTCAAATGCTCATCCACGTGTCTGTGCAGAAGCAGGTGAGGGGGTGGAAGGAGCGATGGGCTGATCCCTGAGAGCACAGAGCGGGACCCAGGGAACCGTGATTCTGCAGCGCCCTCCCAGCACTTCCCAAGGCATCCTGCTGAAGTCGGGCGTCGCCACCCTCGGAGACAATTGTCCACTGATCCCATTATCGTTTTCCTGTCACCATCTGGATATTTTTATATGCCTGTCTCCTGGCTGTGAATGAGCTCTTACACATAAGATACGCTTTATAGTGCCATTTTGTGAGACGTCTGGAATTTGTCACGATTGGTTGTGGTGACAAAGACAATAATGTCAGTTCTCTTCACTCCAGAAACAATGCAGGTCAGAACACCATAGGTGACTTATTCAAAGTACTGAAACCACAGACAATGACCACAAAAAATCCTTGCCAACCAAGAATCTGTGTCCAGTGAAAAGAGTCTTCAAATCACTGAAAGCAAAGACCCAGAAGAGTTTCCTGGAGTTTATAACAAGTGGAAGGGAAATACATGGCAAAAAAAACCCAGGCCTTGGGAAGGGACCTGCAGCTTGCGTGGAGGAAACAGAGTCCTGTGACCACAGGGGCAGTGGGAAGGTGGTGGGGACACGCCTACTCATCATGGGCCGCATGGCGCTGGGCTACCTGAAGATGAGTTTGAGAGGGTCTGTGTAGAGGTTAAAATAGGCCCCAGAGGATCACTGTGGAACAGAGGAGGGTGGCCAAGAAGCCACAGGAAAGAGGCATGGATACTAAATAGATCATGTAAAAGAGTGACAGAATGGGACACAGGTGGGAAATCGAAAGATAAGTGGAAAATGGCAGTTTTCATCCACATGTATCAATAATTACATTAAATGTAATTGTATCCAACCTGCAAAGTTCAATACACTTAAGCTCTGTTAATAGTTAAATACAATTAAGTGGTTGAATAAAATTAAAAATCAAGGATCTTCAGGATGGAAAACAAGGGAACACCCAACTACGTTATTAACAAGATACCATAAAATATGTTAAGCAGTAGTAAGACATAGATGGGTCAAAACTAAAGAATGGAAGAAGAACTACTTCTAACATGAATCATAAGTAATGAAGTGATAAGTTAGTGTCAGATCATGGGATATTGCCAGAGATTATAAAGGAAAGTTCATCACCACAAAGGGGTTGAGTTCATCAAGAAAGCATAATGATCCTTAATCTGTATGCACTCAATAACAATCTTCAAAACACACAAAGAAAAATAATTGAAATAGCAGTAAAGACATCTATAATTGTAGCTGGAGGTATAAGCACCCCTTCCTCCTCCACTGATAGAATAAACAGCCAGCCACTCAGTAAGGACCCACAGAACAAACTCACTCCAGGAAACTGAGATGAATCCACATCTACACACTAGTGTACACAGTGATAGCAGGCTAGCTTCTCCTGTCAGGAGTGCTTGGGATCTCACCAAAGACAGCACACTGGGCCACAAAATAGGCCTTAATAAGTTTAAATAGGTTAAAAACTATTCAGAGTGTGTTTTTTGACCTACACAGAATTGAAACCCAGAAAGATAGCTGTAAAATCCCCCAACATTTGGTGATCAACCAGCATATTTCTAATTTACCCATGAATTAAGAAGAAATTAAAAAGTCAAAATACTTTTTTTCTGCAGGAAATAAAAACTGCAGCATGTCAAAATTATCAGCACTTATACTTCTAAAATATATAATAAAATTTCAAAATATAATTGAGATTTTAGAGACATCATAAAAAAGAAATATACCATGTTCATAGACACTTTTTTCCTCTTGAATTGACCTACTGGATCATTACACCAGATAAAAATCTCAGTAGGGATTTTTGTAGAAACTGACAAGATAATTTGGCAATTTGTACAAGGCCTACCAACCTGGAAGGTATGAAACAGTTTTAAAAAATGAGAACAAATATGGAGGATGTCTAGTTTGCTTCAGTGATCAAGATTACATGGTATTGGTGTATGATAGGCAGAGCTCACTGGGTCAAACCAGTGATGAGAAATAGAGCCCCTCTCCTCCATGGTCACTTGTTTGACTCTGAAAGCACCAAGATTCATTAATGAAGAAAGGATGTTGTCTCTAACAAATCATTCCAGATTGACGTTTGTATGAACAAAATGAGCCCTGACTCTTATTTCTCACCGTAGACATTAAAACTAATTCAAAATGGCTCAGAGGCCCAGGTATAAAACCTAATATCCTAAATAATGTGAAAGAAAACAACAGAAAATCTTTCTGACCTTGGAGTGGCCAAAGGTTTTTATTTGTTGTACAGAAACAAACAATTTTTAAAAATCACAAAACAGAAAAACCAAAACCAAACACAAACCTTAAATAAAAATCTGACTTTAAGTAGCATTGGAACATGGATCACACTAACAATGTTTACTCCTCCAAATCTACCTACAGTTAAGGAAAAAACATGTAAGAAGTGGACCAGAAGAAATGCTAACCAGACGTGTCTAACAAAGGAGCTGTCTGTTCCAAGATGCTATCAGGTTAATTAAAAGGGAAATAAACCATCAGTAGAAGGGGGGTAAAGAGTCAAATAAAAGCTTCACAAAATTCAAGATGAGCGAGAGACCAATAGACATGAGGTTGGACATCAGCCTGGTGCTCATCATCAGAGCGATGCACCTTAAGACAGCTGCAGTCCCACTGCCTGCCACTAGGGGCAGCAGGTGGACCACAGCCAGCTCTGGGGCGCCTGAGCATGACCAGACCTGGGGTCCTTCCTGGTCATGGCATCACAGGCGTGGGACACAGTGTTGCAATTGCTTATGATGCTAAACACAGCCTGCCTATGTGACCCGGTGGCTCCACACAAATGCTCCATGATCATCAGCATCAGGAGTTTGAGAGAGACTAGCTGTGGTCAGCTGATGGTGCGTGAATGAGGTGAAGCAGGTCCCTGCAGTGGGCCACTCCCCAGCAATGACGAGACCCAGAGCCAATACGTGCCCCAACTCTGAGACACTTGAGAGGACATTCTAGGACCCACACATCTAATTCATGGACAGAAAGCAAACCGTTTTTGCCTGGAGCAGGGGTGAGGGCCATTTAGCTAGGCAGGGGCAGGAGGAGCCTTGCGGGATGCAAGTCCAGCTTTCCCACAGTGTTCATGGGGCCCTGGTTCCCGGCCCCTGCAGATACCAAGACCCCCCAGATGCTCAGTTCCTCATGTGAAGTGGCACCGAGTGTGCCCCCACCCTCTGTGACCCTCCTGCTTTCAATCATCCCTAGGTCACTTACAATGCCCATTGCAACCTAAATGCTATTTGAACACCTGTTAGGTTGTGCTATTTATGGACTAATGACAAGCAGAAAGTCTGTCATGTTCAGTGCAGATACAGTGTTTGTGGGATTTTTTTTGACCCGGGATTGATTGTTCCCAGGGCTGGGAACACTCAGGCACAAAGGGCCAACCGTGTTCTCTACTGAGTTGTCATGGTGGTTACGTGAGTCTGTGTACTTGTCAAAAAGCATTAAGTGGATATAATCTTAAAACAGGTACATTTCATTGTGCGCAAACTATACTCCCCAAATGTTGGTAGAAAAATAAACGATGTGACATTTTGGTTGAAGGCAAGTGGATGTTAAAATGTGCCCCAGACTACCTGCACTAGTAAGATTGTTGAGAATCGTGCTGAAACAGAGCGCTCTGTCTCCACTGAAAGGCATCCTTCAATGTTAGGGAGAGGAAGGCAAAATCAAAGCAGGGGCTGATGTGGCTTTGGTGGCGGGGAGGGTGGTAACTCAGTCTTCCCCTGTACCGTGGGGAGGCAGAAAGGGGCAGATTCTCCTCTGATGTGTCCTTAAGATAAGAAATGCTGGTGACAACGTGGGTGTGGGGCAGGGGGCCATAAATTGTTGAGGCCTCTGGAGAAGAGACAAGTCATCCGCAAACTGGGAAAGTCAGGATACCTGAAAACAGCCACTGCCCACCTGCCATCCTGGACGTCTGCTGACAAGTGTCCCCTGTATTTTGGAGGTGAGGTCTAACTCATCTCTAGCTCACCCAAGAACCTGTCTCAGCCAGGAACCAGGAGGCTGCTGACCCAGCAACCTGATCTAAGCTGCCCCGTGGGTTTTATTCCCACCAGTGTCACCGTTGTCTCGGGGTTTTCCTGTACCTCCACCTGGCCCTCGCCTCACAGACTGACTCCTTTTTGACATTCTTGATCTTTTGTCCTATTGGTATGTGACTATAGGAGCTTGAGCTGCATCTGAAGTTGGCTGGCTTTGTTCCAGCAGCCGTTAGGCCTCAGGGAAGGTTCTCTTGGCCTTTTCCTCCTAAGTGTAGACCATGATCACAAAATGGCTGCTGCACAGGTAGACACACTGTATCCAGAGTCTCATGATATCTCTGTTCCTAACCATAAGAAAGATAAAGGAATAATGGTCTTTTCTTTATCAGGAGTCGACTCAAATGCATTACGTATGCCACATTCTCAGCACGAAGTACTGTGTTGCCATAAATACACATGCAGCCTCCCACAGACGTTCATCTCCCCATGCATACATATGCAAAGACGTATGTCATCTTTATTTTCAGTCCTGTATTTCCATCCGTGTACCTTAGAAGACCTTCTTAGTGGTCCTCTTTGCACACGTACTTGGGTTTGAAGCCCTGCCTGCCCCTGGATGAGTGGTTTATCCAGGAGACTTAAGTCTCTGAGACCAATTTAGACCAATCCAACTTATCTCCTGGGGTTGGTGGAGGGAAGACCCTCCTAGAGATCAAGGTCTTTCTAACATCTGAACAAAATGGGTCTTGGTAGCATGAAAAGGGGGAGATGGATATTGGGAGGCAACACGAGGATCCGTTGCATGTGCTCGGTCTACCTACCTACCTTAAATCAGAGACCAGGGCAGCCATGCTTTTTTTGGACAGGATGCATTTAGCTGAGAATGCAGCATTTTTTTTGAGGTTCAGCTTGAATTCATTCATTCATTCTGTGAGTGTTAGCTGAGTACTTACTACATGACTGAAACTGAGGATGCTGCAGACAGTGATTGAATTGCTAAATAAGTAACCTCAGAACTTCCTATGAGTGATGTGGACAGGAAGAAACCAGGGTGGTGGTCGGGACAGTGATGGACTGTTTGGTTCACTAATTCAGGAGTTTTGGTCAGAGAACAGAACCTGGGGTGGTGTTTGAGCAGATCCTGAGAAGGACCTGGCTCTGGGAAGAGCTGGCAGGTAAGGAGATGTGGAGAGGGGCAGGCTCACCCTGAGAAGACCCTAAGGGAGTGTCTTCAGGTGGTGTCTTCTGTGGGCTCTGGTCTCTGGGGTAAGCAGGCTGTTCACCGGCAGGACCCTTTGGCCAGCCCCTCGCCTGTTCTAGGAGCCGTCCCTTCCCACTTGCCCCTGGAGGTGACATATGGAGACAGTGTCCCTGTCCTTTCCACAGGCCTCAGAGCGGGCATCAGAGTCCATCACAGGACGTGTGTGTACTAGGTGACTCGGGCTCTGCCACCTGAAACTCCGTGGCCGGTGCAGTTTTCTTCCCCCACGTAGGGAGGGGCTAGAGAATTCTGCGCTGAGAACTCAGATTTCTCACCGGAAGTCTGTAAAGTCAAAGGACAAAACTAGAAAATCTGCCCCGAGGCATAAGTGACACCCATGAGGACCACGTTAGTTTTCCAGAGTCAGAAACCAGTCAAGGGAGGGTGGCCTGGGAGCACCCGGGCGGGAGGACGGGGCATCAGAGTCCGGGGCTTTTCTCTCACTGCAGGGCTGACATGAACTCAGGGTACGGCGAACCTCCTAACGGCGAACCTCCTAACGTAGACTTTTGTAGCAGGGAAAATGGAGGCACAAGGTCCAGGTGACAAAGAAAGCCTTTGTGCCATCTCCTCATGCAGACTTTATCCATCCATCTGACAAAGGGCTCTGCGAATGGCTGCACTTACAGGGACAGTATTAGACGAGCCTCTTCCTCTGTACTACAGGGTGTCAGCGTTCGAAGCAAAGGGTGTTCGTTCTGAGGCATTTTAGATCAAGAAGACGAGTCTCATCAATTGATCTATTAATCAAGCTGTTGGTGGATACACCCACACACCCGCCCGGCTGCCCCCAGCACCCACGGACCCTGCCCTTGTTCCAAGGCAGAGGGCCAGTCGACCACACTGATGGTCCCTGCCCCTCAGCCTGCCGAGGGAGGGGCTATCAGGACAAATACACCTGTATTAATCTCGGACGAGGACACATGATTGGGGGAATAAAAGATGGTGGAGTGTCGGGTTCTAGGAGAGGGTGCTGTGGACTTTTATGTGATCAAATCGAGTGTTTGAGAAAACAGTCCCTTACCCAAGTGTACAGGTTAGTGGAGGGCCCAGGATTCCAGGTTGGAAAGTGGAGGGTTCTCAGAAAAGAGGGGGGAGGATCAGTGGAGCAGAGGAAGGGGGCTGAGGAGGGGAAGGAGGGATGGGAAAGGGAGGACTGTGGAATGACACGGGCCAAATGATGCTAGGCACATACGAGTGTCCCCCCTGGATCTCACTTTATCTATACAGCAGAGATTAAGGAAAACATATGAAGGCCAGCGGAGGAAGGGGACAGGAGGGACGAGGGGCAGGAGGCACTGGGGACTGAAGCCGAGCAAGGACGTCAGGACCCACCACTGTGCGTGGCTGCCACGCACTAATGAAAACGTGAAGAGGGCCGCCCGGAGTCTCCCCGCCACACGGCATGGTGATTGTGATTGTGCACACAATCTTTCCAAGCTCTGCTTTAAATAAGTAATAAGAAAAATGTCCCAGGAGAAATAAGCACCCAGAAGAGAGAAGAGGGGCTCTTGACTGGGCGGCTTCATCACCACTCTGTCCTCTCTGAGTCTCAGCCTCTTCCTCTGTGTGGGGGGGATGGCTGCACCTTCCTGCTGGCCCCCCGGGGTGCTGTGACTCTGCTGTTGCAGCTGATGTGAGGAAGGGTGTGCGGAGGATGTGAGTCACAGCTGCCCTCAGGAGGGGGAGGCATGCAGGTACTGGACAAGCTGGCCATGCAAATGGGTGTGGTGGCCTGCAGGTGTCCTTACCCACAGGAGGGCTGGCCGGTCTCTGATTGAGACTGACATCCTGTGTTGGTCGTCTGGAGCTACCTCAGCAAAGTATCACCGAGAAGGTGTCTGCACAGCAGGAACTTATTCCTCTCTATTACCAAGGCTGCAGTCCAAGGTCAAGGTGCTGGTGAGGGAGGTTTGGTCAAGAGCCCTTCTCCAGGCTCCAGGACAGCTGCCGTCTGGCTGTGTGCTCTTGTGGCTTCTCCATGGTCTCTTATTCTAAGGACACTAATATTGGCCCCACCTTTGTGACCTTAATCAACCTATTTTCTTCCTCAAAGGCCTCATCTCCAAAGTCTCCACAGTTGAGGGTTAGAACTTCAACATTGGAATGCAGGGTGCAAATATCCACACTGATGGGGAATTCCACCTGAATTAGGCAGTGATTGAGTTTGGCCCAGCCCTTATGCAGAGGGCTCCCAAGTCTACCTGGACATTTGAGAAGACACAGGGAACAGATGGTCAGTTTTTCTTGGGGGAGCCGTTGGGCCACCGTCCTAACTTTAGATGGCAGCCCCGCCAGGTTTCTAGGTTTCACCCTAAGTTAGACCAGCTGAGAGGGTCATGCTGGCACCCCTCAGGGCTTTGGGTCAGGGACCAGGTTGTCAGTAGGAGCTGCAGAAAGCCCCATCTTATTGGACCAGGTGGGGTCATGTGCTAGTCCTTGAACCAATCACTGAGGCCAGAGGAATGCTGGATAATGGTTGATTGTCAGCTGGTGCCCTGGAAGCACTTCTGCCGGAGGGGTGGGCTCAGGCCCAATCAGGAGAACATGGCCTGAGAGGGGTCAGGGGTCAAGTTCCCCAGTGCCCCAAACAGATGAGGGGCCAGACTTTTCTTGTCCTTAGATATAGCCAGTGCCCATCTTCTTGAAATATTAGGCCATTCTGTCTTCTCTCTCAGTTTTTTTTTATCATTTAGAAATGATTTCCAAAGTCTGTGATGACAAATCAATGTACAAATTGGATAAACACTGGGCACCCGTGAATAGCGCACTAAATTACGGGGTTCAGTGATGTCTCTTTGCTGCTGTTCCGCTTTACCTGCATTCCCAACAGCAAACACAGCTCCTTAATTTGCAGTATTCAGGGCATAGATTTTTTCTTTGTCTAGTAACAGGATTAGCTCAAATCAAATATCCAAAATAGCTCATCTGTCCCCTCGCCTTCGAAAGGAGCTTATTTGGGGAGCAGCAACCCAGAAGGAAATCATTGAACCACACTTGGCTTCCTGCTCTCACGGAGCCACAAACCCTCTCACCCTCATCTTCAGGGGGAGGTAGGCAGAGCCACCAGCCACCCAGCATCGATACTGCTACCTGGCCCATGGGTGGTCTGAGCAGGGTGTCATCAAACAGCTGTCTCAGACCCCAGGGTCCAACAGTGGCATGTTTTAGAGACACGTGTGCCATTGATGAAGCTGGACAGAGTAACTTCCTGGGGACAGCTACGTTAACACTCCTGTTTCCCAGAGACAGCCAACCACTGTTTCCTGGGTTGATTCTTTGAAAACAAAAAGTGAGACCAGTGCAAGCTTTCAGGGTGTACTGATGACTGAAGCTTGTGATTTCATCCTCACATGAGGAGGTCCAGTCAATAGGCAGTTGCTTATTTTGTAAACCGAATTTTGAATTTGATAGGAAAATATGCAAATGCCACACTAATTTCCCCAAAGTGTGGAACAACTTTTTTTTTTTTAAAGAAAGAGAAAGATTGGACTTTCAATTCAGGAAGAGCCACGTGATTGTCACTATTTTTGTCTTCCTAACAAGGTGAAGGTCAAGGTTTATCATTTTGTGCCTTGCTTTAAATACTCCAGAAAACCAAGCCCCCACAATGGCTCCCCCAAAAAGGTATGTCCAAAGGTATGTCCCCCTGGTACTTGTGAATGGGAACATACTTGGAAACGGAGGCTCTCAGGGAATCTGAGAAGATCCCATCCTGGACTTCTCCAGCAGCCACTGTCGTTAAGAGCAAAGGGACAGCTGGGATAGCCAGAGGAGAAGCCCAGGCCAAAGGCCACATGGAGATGAGGTGGGGATTGGCCATGGGCCCCCCAGGCCAAGGCACTTCGGGAACCACCAACATGGAGAGACTGAGCCTTCTTTCTGGGTGATTGTGGCCCAGCTGGTACCCCAGCCTTTCAAGATAGTTCCTGTCATTTTAAGTCACCAAGATTGTGGCCACTTGCTATGCCTCCCAGGGACACTGATAATATAAGCCCACTCATGTGCTTCAAGACTCTGATGAAGAAAGGATACGGTTGGATTTGATATAATTCAGCTGTGGAGACAAAAGTAGGTCTGCTGCTTGTGTTTCATGAACTTGAGTCCTGAAACCCTTTTCTCAATGCCGGGGCACACGGTAGACGACTTAGTTTGAATTATAATAATGTAGCAAACTGCTTATTTTAGATATTAATACTTAGGTCTAGTAAGGAAAAGGTGCTGCATGATTTATCAAACGGATTGGAAGGATGGCTTCAATACTGACACTGCACATTTAGTCTTGCCAGGTTCAATGTGGAAAAAAAAAACATGGAGACGAGCATGTAATTTTCATCGAGTTCTGCTTCTTGCTACCTTCTCTCAGCTCCTCTCAAGATAGAAATTCTAAAATGCTGTGAGTGGAAAAAGTGGGACAGTCTTCTGTCAGGTTCGCCCATTAGGATCTGCAGGCTTCTCTGTTGACAGATAGATTGTTCACGACAGTTCTTAATTAGCCGGGCTCTTCTGAGGTGGCGCTTGGTTTTGAAGGGAGTTGGCGAGGCCCAGGAGGGAGGGCTGGGGAGTTTTCTGTGGCCTGCCTTCCCCTCCCTCTCCCACTCAGACTCCGCGCTCACACATTGTGGTGTTCATTAATTTGTTCAAACACGCTAAGATTTCCAGGCTTGTGCTAGCTCCAGGAAACCAAAAGTATACACAAAACCACACCCAAGACAGCCAGGTGATGGGTGTCCCAGGAGGAGGCATTTATAAGGCACTTTGGGGTCATAGTCGGTGGAGGAAGCAGCTTGTCTGCCTGGGAGAAATTGTCAGTCAGGAAGGCCACATGTGGAGGCCGGGCCTTCGAGAGTCTGGAAGGATGTGTGGAGAAAAGTCGTGATGGGAGTCGTGAAACCAGCGACCCTTCGGAGCAGCTGCCCAGGGCCCGGCAGGTCCTGGGTCCTACCTGCATCACCCACATCAACACTCAGTCCACTTTAGAGGCCCAGTGACCGACCACCTCTTATGGATAAGGAAACTGAGTCAGAGTAAGTCTGGGTGACGGTCCTAAGTGGCAGAGCAGGACATGGACCAGGGCCATCCTGAGCCACTGTGCCACCTGCTGGCTCCTGCAGGAGGAGGAGCACTGTGGGGAAGGAGAGCCCAGGTGTGCTCAGGAGAGGCCAGCCAGGGTTGATCCTCCCAGGGTCAGTATGGAACGCTGGTGCTCCGCCACGAGAGAAGAGCTGGCCTCCAGGACTGCAGTGGCTCCTCCAGGTGGGGTGAGAGGTGGACCTGCCGCTGGCCAGTGAACCCGGTGGGTCCTCTTCCCTCCCCTCCCTCTTGTGTTTCCCTTGCTTCTGGTTCTTTCCTGCCTTCAGAACAAGTGTTTGCTGGGAGCAGATGCTGGGGTCCAGTGAGGAACCAGCAGGCAGGGAGGTGGAGTTTTTCATCACACAGTAAGATCCGTCACTTCTCTGGTTCCCTGTGCCTTATGGCCGTTGGACCAATTCTGGTATCGGTCCATCGATGGAAGTGGAAGTTGTGAATCACTTTCAGTGAGATGGGCAGATTAAAGAGACAGGCAAACAGGTCAGATAACTTCCAGATTGTGGCAAGACTGATGACTAAAGCAGGTGACATGGAGAACTAACGGAGAGCGGGGTGAGCTGAGGAAGACCCTCTCTGAAGACTAACGAGATGCAGAGACTCGCCTCACACCTGGCTCCGAGTCTCTGGTTGCTCCAGGTGCTGCTGTGGGTTTTCTTAAGGAGCAGAACTGCCCAGGGGTGAGGCAGCCCCGGGCTCTGGGTGCTGGTAGCAGGTGAAGCACTCAGTCTTCCTACCTTGCTGAGATCCTTGATCCTCTGTGTTCTTATCTGTAAAATCAGAGCTCTGGCTCCTCCCCACATACTTGTTTGTGGATTATGTGCATAAAGCCTGGGAGACATAAGCAGCACCCACGGTCCTCCGTATGCATCCGAGTGCTCTGTCCTGATCCTTTCCACTCGCACACCCGGTAGCCCCCGAGTGTTTGCTCAACAGCTGGCTTTTTTAGATCAGCTGCTTCCCACCAGGAGACCTCGGGACACAGAGTGTTGGGTCCTTACTGGACCTCCCCAGCTGAGGGGCACTCTGCCCAGTGTCCCCTTGCTGTCAGGTACTGCTCCATGCTGGGCCCCACTCAGCCATGTCAGCCTAACCTCCGCAGGACACAGCGGTCAGTGGGCTGACCTGGGACAGCCGGTCCACACACCCGCCTCTCGGCTTCTCTAGAGCAGAAGGCCTCTGGCTTGCGAGGTCCCAGTCTCCTGGTGGGCTCCTCCTCGGTGCCTCTTTCTGTCTTTCTGCCTGCAAGCCCGGTTGGTCTGCCTCCCCTGGTGGCTCTGCTAGCTCTCTGGATTTGTCCCGTCCAGTTTGTCCAGGTCCCTTTGTCCTTTCCCATTTTGTCTCACTCCATCTCTCTCTCTGTCTTTTCCTCTCTCTCTTTAGGACCGCACTTGCTTTCCCATCATCTCCCTCTCCCTCCATCTTCCCTCCCTCCTTCCTCGTTCCTTCTTGATCTACTCTTCCACCTCTCTCACCTCCCCTCTCTTCCTTTCCAAACCATGGATCCATCCACCCATTCATCCACCTACCCACCCACCCACCCAGTGGCCTGACTGAAGGATGGACAATCAGTGGAGCCTCCTTCCAGGGCTCCCCCTGCTCCCTGCAGTCACCAAGCCCCGGCCAGTTCACAGCACTATCAGGGAGTTCATTCATATTTAAGTAAAGCTATCCCTGCAAGCCCAGGACTCAGCAGCACTACGTGTCTCCTCACTGGTGCCCTCAGCCCACGTTTTAGGTTTCAATGGAGCAGATGCCATTTGCTTGTTAGCCTGGTGGCAACTGGGAGTTGTTTTAAATTTGAATTCAGCTCAAACTGGATGAGAGTTTTTTCAGACAAGAGAGAAATAGTTGACAGGTTACGCTGTCGTTAGCGGCCTGCCCATCAAGGGGAAGGAGAGAAGGCACAGGTGACTGCTGTCAGTGTTGGAGCTGGTGTGGGCTGCACAGGACCCACGGAGGTGGAGTGGAGGAGGAAGCAGGCTGGAAGCAGGGCAGAGCTGGCCTCCGTGGTCCTGCGCCTCTCTGGCTCCTGTGCCCCATCTCTGTGGCGGTCTTGGTCTCTGGGACTCAGGGTTCCCTCTCACCCTCCCTGTTCATTAGCTTGGCTTACGGTGCCAGTGGGAGCCTCTGCTCTTCTGCTCTGGCCCAGGTTGGATGTTACTGCCCACTTTACAGAAGAGAGGATTGCTGGCCCGGGGCCACTAGGTAGTCTGTGGTGCAGACAGATCTCCTGGCTGTAAATCGAGGGCCATCCATGTCGACCTGACCTGCTCTCCTGCCACGGGTGTGGGGCCTCCAAGGAAGGGTGCAGGATCCCGTGATCATCTCCAGCTGGTCAAGTGAAGCATTTGAGAAACTGAGGACATCGCGACTTTGGTGTCATTTTGGAAAGTTGGAGCCTTGGGGTGCAGCTCTTCTGTCTCCCCCACCAGGACTCAGGGAGCAAAGGACACTGGCATGGTTGAGCCCTTGGGGAAGGATGACTCTGGTGAGAGCAGAAACCAGGTAGGACCCATGGAAGCTGCTCTGCAGGTGAATTCTTGACAAAGACATGACATGTCCTGGAATCCGAAGGCTGTGAAAGGCCACTTGCCGGAGCTCTGCAGGAAGCCTGCTCCCTGCCAGTGTTTTACCCACCTCTCCACCTCCCGCCTTGGCCACTCTGCTGGGAGGAAATGCCCAGCAACTGCCCTTTAGTTAATGTCTTTCTTTCTGGAAAGGAGTCAGAGAGGCTGAGATCTCTTCATCCCCATTCCACATGCTTTATCTGGACCAATCGATGGTGACTGGTGGGGGACAAGTCCATTTTGTATAAAATGGTGACTTGGCACCTCATCACCATTCCCAAAGTGATGGGAGTGAGGAGGAGGGAGGTTTCCAATGGATGGTCCCCCTGTCATGTTGGGCAGTTTTACCAGGGTTCAGTATTTGGTGTCTCGTTCTACCTCGGGCAGTGTGGGGGGCAGTGTGGGAGACAGTGGGAAGAAAGAAGTGTGGTCCCTGCTGCCGTAGTTCAGAGCTGTGGCTTTAAGGGTCCAGGGCCTGCCCCCTGCCCACCCCCAGCCAGTGCAGGGGCTGAAGAGACTGGGCTATTTACGCTGGACTAGCAGCCGCCCTGCTGGTGACCTCTTCTCACACCAGCTAGGGAGACTCACACCCTTCACCCGTAGCTACTGGGGTGGAAATGCCCACCTTGGACTCTGGTGAGCAGCTGGGAGCCCCTTTCAAGGGCTGGGCCCTCCCCCTACAGCTGCCGGCTGGGGCCTAGGACAGCACATAAGAGCCCCTCCTGACCCTCTGTGCGCCAGCCTATTAGGAATACCTTTCTTTGTGTTATTCAAGAACTCATAAAGACCCGAATTTTGTAATCTCTTACTGCATTGTGTATAATAAATTATCCAAATCTAAAAATATCCCTTGGTTGCGTTGGGGAAGGGAGAAGGGCTGGTTTCAGAGTTACATAATGCACAACAGTGGGACTGAAATCCTTTATTTAAATTGAAGCCAGTGTCTTTGCTCCTCTCTGGGTGAAGTTCACATCGCCTTGCAGCTGTTAGAATGAGTCTGGGTGTCTGCCACCTGAGTGTGGTCAGATTAGATTCCTGCCTAAAGGCCAGTGTTCTTGGGCCAGGGACCTGGGTGTGCAGGTGGCCAGAACTCAGGGCTGTGGTCCAGAACCACAGGCTGGGGGAGGAACTGGGGGAAGCACATGAAAGCCACACAAGGCCATGGTAGGGGTCTCTGGGGACACTTGACTGCAACTAAAAATTAAGGTTCACATGCATGTAACATCTTTGTAGAGGTTTTAAAATTTAAAATCTCTATAAATCTACCTTTGATCCTTCAAGCTTTCTTTTGAGTTAGGCAAAGGAGTGGATGGCAAGGTCCGTTGCACAGGCAAGGAGCTGAGCAGGCTTGCAGGGTGGCTGGCCAGGTGGTGGCTTCTATGGCAGATCACATGCGCTCCCATCCTAGCTCATTACTTAGCAGCAGTGTGATTCTGGTAAAATGGGGATACAAATAGTAACCCTTCAATAGTGGTGTTGCAATAGTGATGTTGCAATATCGATGTTTGAGGATGAAGTAAGATGTTAATAAGAACTGTTAAAATGTATCAGGCACTTACAAGGTCCCAGGCAGTTTTTGGTGCTTTATCAGGTATTGATACGTATCATTCTCTGTATTATAAACACACATTATTATGAATAGCAAGTGCATATAAATCATTCGGCCCATGCCTATCACTTATGTAAGGGTTTAAGAGAAATTAATTGTCATTAGTCATGTTTTTTAGGTGACTTATATTCTGAATTGTTATGCATTTGTTCATCAGTTCATCTTTAATTAAGTTTTTGTTTTGTTTTGGTGGTGCTGGGGATCGAACCTGGGGCCCTGTGCATGCGAGGACAGCTCTCTACCACCTGAGCCACAGCCCAGCCCCATCAGTTCATCTTTGTTGTATTTTCTTTTGGTTCTTTTGATTGTATCTGTGGGCCTGAAAATGGATTTCCCAAATACCTTTGTTAAAATCCCCTCAATATCAATATTCTCTCTCTCAACATAAACACCTAATATTATTTTAATGAAGTGTTCAAGAGTAAGTTACACATATGAGGTACTTTGTAAATACTTTGGTGTGAATTTCCCCAGAATCCTTAAAAAGGAAGAGTGAAATCTTAAAATCTGGAAATGAATGTCAACACAAAGAATTTTCCCATCCCTGGGCTTTCTTCTTATTCTTGGCCCACTAGTGTCCATTGTACCAACCAACCAACCAACCAACTCCGGAATCGTGAGTTGTGTCTGCGCCCCTTGATCTGGAAGGGTTCCCTGGTCTCTGTCCTTAGACCAGGATGCACTGGAGGGTACCGAGCAGTCACTGTGCAGTCCGGGCTGGCCTGGCCCTTGTTCCTTTCCAGCCTCACCTCTCCTCCTCTGCGAGACACAGGGTCTGTTCACATGTCACTAGTGATATCACTGATGGCCTGGAGCGGCTGGTGTACAACGTCTGCACCACACAGCTGCCGTTTCTCCTCTTTGAAGTGAGCACAGAGGTCCTTTGCGCTGTGCAGAAATCCCGTTCCTTGTACTTTTGATCACTACTCGAGTCCACGCATGATTCTGCCTGAACAGCTGTGGTAACAAATGGTGGCCTCGGAGGTGGTGGTCTCCTTCTGCCGTTCCTTCCTCATTTACTGGTTGGAGTTCGACCCTAAGGACGCAGCTTCTGCTTCCCAGTGGTGTTGGTGTGGACCACTTGCAGTGATGCTGAACTGTCCTGGTTCTGCAGCAGCATCTTCACCTGTCTCCTGTGTCCATTTGACATTTTCTGAGCACACTGTTAGCTTCTGGGTGTTTTGGCTCATGACCTTGACAGTCTTCGTCTCAATCTGTGAATTGGCCGTTTCTCTTTCCTGGGGTGTGGTGTTCAGAACTGCAGTTTGGGCTCTAGGTGTCCTGGCTGCTAAAGGGGTATTGTCCTTTGGGTCTGTGACCCCTACCCTGGACAGAACTGAGGAAAAGCCGCACGCGTGCACACACCCATGGCCACACTCCACACATGCACACACGTGCATCCCACCCCAAGCTCCTGCTGGCCACCTGTGCCAGGTCCTGTTTGCAGAGCTCACCCTGACTCTCTCTCCTCTCCACCTTGAAACCCCTTCTTCCAGCAGCAAGAACCCTGGAGCTCGGTATCCAGCACGTCATTTGCTCAATCCTAGATACTAAAGGAGCTTCGGAGCTGCTGACCCGCACTGCGGTGGAGAACGACCCAGCCAGAATTCAAGACGTGTTTACAGTTATTTTTGTCTTTGCTCTGAGAGTCCAAATAACCTGCCCCAAAGTTACTTGCAACCACTAGATTCTAATGGTTCAAAACGATGGAGGTTGATTTTGCCCACACCCCATGTCCAACACAGATCAGCCTGGGGCTTTGCTCTGCATTGTCCTTACTCTGGGACCCAGGGTGACAGGGTGACTATCACCAGCACGGCAGAGAACAGAGGGCACAGGAACTTGCATTCTTGGATTCTCTGGTTCAAAGTGAATGCATCCGCCCACTCACTTTCTGTGGCTAGGCCCCTCACCTGGCCACACCTACAAAGTGGGCAGAGAAGGCCAACCACTCTCTACAGCTGGTGGACAAGTCAGTTATCAGTGTCTTCCTTATAAACCCCGGGAGAAAAATCTGTTTTACAGAGGATGAAGCTGAAGCACTTGGGCTAGTCTTAACTAACACATGGAGGCAGTTCATCACGTTCTCTGTTGCGTACTATTTCACACTGTGGGTATGTACCGTGCCCACTGAGCTGTGCCCTGCATGTGGACGTTCAGAAGGTTTCCACCTTCTCCATGGGACACAGTGCTCCAATGAGTACCCTTGAGCAGTGGCCTGGGTGGAATCGTTGAGCAGTGCGGCCTCAGTCAGAGACTCCTTATTGCCTTTTTTCTTCTTAATAAAGTAAATATAGAACTAACCTTATTAATTTACTACAGGAATTGTATCGGGTACCACAAGAAGCCCTTCTCCGGATGCTGGGAACATAGCCAAACTTTCCAGTGTAGCGGCTACTGTTAGTGTTATTATTGTCGTTAGTGGAGCTGGGGTGCAGTGGAGCTGTTACTGGTCCATGGCGCCAGGGCTGGAGTGTAGGCTCTGGCTCTCTCTGTCCCTTTGTGCACTCTGTGGGCCTTTCTCCTGATCCAATGGGGCTTTGGGTTCCCAGCATGGGAGCCGTGGCTGCCACCTTCCCTTCTGAAAGGAGGTGCCTGGGGCCAGTGCGTCCTCCTCCCCTCCCTACCTCTGAGTCCTCTTCAGCGTTCACTGGGCCCTTGAGACCGGAGCTAACAGAGCTGCCATTGAGAGACCCTGGCCATCTGAGTGACAAGAAGGAGGAAGAAGGACCATCTGGAGCACTCAGGGCCGCTGGGGCCTAGGCCTGAGGATTCCTCTGTGGCCACAACATGTGGAACCACCTCATCCTGAGACTGCCCGCGCTGCTCACAAGGCATTGAGGCCTCCTGGGCTCGCTCTACTGACCACGTTCCTGATCCTGCCAGGTCCTTTCCCACTGGCACAACTGTCACAGTGGCCACATCTACTTGGTACATAGCCCTGCACTCCTCCTAACCCTGGGCAAAGCACGAGCCTGTTCCCAGAACAGTATTGCCTCAGTGTTCAGAACATGCAGTGGGTTCCAGTGTGTGTACAAGGTTCTGCAACCATCAGTGCTAATTCTCGAATGTTCACGTCACTCCCACCACACAGACCCTACCGCCCAGCAACCCCCACGCCCTTCATCCTCTGCTCCCTTCACAGCCACTGATCCACGTCCTGTCTGTTCCGGACATTTCACACACATGGAATTGGCAGATGCGTGTCTGGGCTTATTTCTCTAAACATAATGTTTTAAGGCCTGTCCCTATTGTGGTCTGTCAGTTCATCTTTCTCATGGCTCAGTGGCGTTCCATTGGACAGGCCAGCTTGTGGGGCAGCCCGTGATGGGATCTCCTTAGGCACCTGGCACTTGCCTTCACTTTGGGCACATTCACAGCTCTTGGACGAGCATGGCCATACTTATGCATTCCCTGGAACATGCCACAGTCTTCCAAAGCCCTGTGGTCATCTCCTTGCCCATCTCTCCCCTTTAAGCTATTTGATGAGGTGCTCTCCATGCCTCAGAGAGCTGTGCAGGTGAACAGTCACCTGTAATTGCTTTTGACAAACATCTCCAGGGAGAAGATGAGCCCAGAGCCAGGCCACATACAGCCTTGCCAGTGGGGTGCTCCAGGGAACCCACAGACAAGGTGTGTACCATGGGTGGTTTGGGAATGCGGGTGGGAAAGGTCTCCAGTGGGGTTCTTTCTCTGTGGTGCCCACACTGCTGGTTTTTACTGGGAAGGTGGCGTCATGCTTCAAAGCCATCGCAGAGCTGGAGAGTGGGGGAGTGGCCTCAAGTTAAAATGCCACCAAGGTCTCTGTGTTTGACTAGGACCTGGCCCTCTATTTCTTATATAAATGCTCTCCCAGTTGTAAAAGTGTTTGGAGCATCTCCAGAGCCCAGGTTATTTTGACAGTGTTTGCCAGTTTCCTTGTGACTTTTATGGAGAAGAGAGTTTTCCAATGGCCTCATTGTGACTTTGCCCTTGGTGTCGCCCTCAAGGGACAGAAGGGCCTTCCACAGAGGAGTGTGGAGATGCTCTCTAGGCATCGGACCTGGGGCTTCCACAGACGGAGCAGAAAAGACTTGTTCTGTGGTTTATGGTGGATGTTTAGCAGTTTCCGCAACCAGATCATTGTTTTGATGTAATATTGGACGTGATTTCTCCTTACTGCGACTGCGTGAGGCTGTGTCTTGGTCTAGAGACAGTTTAGTAAAGAAGAAATGGTGTATTTGTGAGATCTAGTGAAAAACAAGGAGTCTGTAGGAAACTCAGGCTTGCTGTTGGTGGTTTCCTGGGCTTGGAACATTAATTCTCCATGAGAAGAAGGCTGGACCAGCTTAAGACCTGGACACACGGCCCTGCTCAGGCGCCTGGAGATGGAACAAGCCCAGGCCTTACCTTCTCAGCTCAGGGGACCAAGTGCTCGCAGGAGATCATGTGCATGGATGAAAACATGGTCAATGTGCCTTTGGCCACACACACTCCTCACCCTCCCCCGCCTTCCAGAAAGGAGGAGCAGACACTGGCAAATGGAGATGGCTCCGTGTGCTTATGCCATCATGGACCCAGACAAGTGACTCCCCTCAGTGGATTCCTTAAGCCCTCAGTCCCCTCCTGAGAGCCTCCTGTGGAGCCCCACACAGGATCCTTGTTCTCCTGCCTGGAGAGCTCCACTCGAGGGAGGCCAGTTCAAGTTCAAGTTCATGGATCCCACCAAAAATATCCTCTGTCCCTCCTGATAGATACAGTTTTGGAAGAGGAAAGATTTTGCCTATTGCAGCCTCATGAAAAAGCAAGTTCTTTAGCAAATGATTGTTTACTCTTCTAGGTGTGAAATGGAGCCCACAGATCACCAAACTCAGCCCTGCAGTAGGACAGGTCCTCTGGCCATCCCTGCTGCCCGTGTCAGTGGGCCAGACTTAATTAGACAGCTGTGATGCACAGGCTGTGGCTTCACTCTTAATGTTTGTAGTCAATTTTGCCGCGACTCTAAGATGGATGGAGGTGTCCACAGAGCCCTGTGCTGGCCTCAGCCTCAAACCAGGGACAGCCCTGGACGTTGGCACAGTTGTTAGTACCCTCAGGAGAGCCCCTCCATCTGTGGGGCTGCTGCTCAGCCACTCCTTCACAGCACAGGGAACACAATGGGGCCCTAAGGATGAGTTTACTGGGTCCCTAAAGATCTGCATGCACTGGGGGTTCAGTGGCCTGAGTCTGGGATTGAGACGGCAAGGAAGTGGGAATCCAGGAAGATGCAAATTATGGCAATGCACAAATTAGCTTCTTCAACCTGGGATGGAATGACTTTCAAAGGACAGAATCTAAAGGCATAAATATTTTAAAAACCTGGAACCTGACCCTAACTGGGCAAGATTGGAGGGGATAAATGTCAAGTTTTAAGTCAACAATTACTCTGAAGTTAAAAATAAAAAAAAAAAGTAGGGGATACGGCTTGAGAGTGTGTGTGTGCGTGCACACCTGTGTGTACGTGCATTGTATACGTACACGTGGCTGGCTGGCTTTTATTCTTTAATCGTTGTGGTCATGTAAAAGTGGACAAATTGGCACAGAAATTTGGATTTCCAGTTTCTGATGAAAAAATCACGAGATAATGTGGTCCTGGGCCTTGGGCCCACGTGGGCTGCACCTGGAGTTGAGTAGAGGAGACCCTTTGTGTAAGGCTTGCACCCCTCAGCTCACCACAGTCCCCACTACTCCCTCTTGTCTCCCCCAAAGAGGTGGAAGGACATTTGCCACCTCAAGTCATACTCAGGAGGCTGGCTTTCCGATCTTAGATTTTAGATGAAAGTGAGTTTTTTCTCATACTGTGGTCTCAAAAAAGAGAAAGGAGCAACAAATGATCTACTTCATTCTGTCATCCTTCAGGCCCTAAGAGGGTACCAGAAAATTGGATTGTGTTCTGCCAAAGAATGTCTGGGTGGCCAAGGGTTCTTGAAATCAAATCACAGGAGGAAAGACTACAGCAAGGGTGAGTGTTTAGTCTGGTGATGAGAAGAAGAGGCCCCAGGGTGAGGTGGTGACGGCGCTTTTATGTCTTTCAAGGGCCATCATGTGGAAGAGGGAGAGTTGTGCTTTTTGTATTCCTAAAGTGGCAGTTAAAAAGGACCATTTTCAGTTCAAAGTAAAGGAAGGACTGCAGAGGTGGTGAGTTCTTTGGTTAAGCATTCAGACAGATGATGAGGTTCAGATCTTAACTCCACCTTCCTTACCACCGGACCTTGGGCAAATCGCTTAACTCCTGTGAACTCAGATCCTTATCTACAAATGGGGATGATAAAGATGTGGTGGAAAGTTACCTTCTATAGAGATTTGTTCTAATGTCATTGTGTAAGGTAGAATGAACCACAATCAAAATAGTCCTGGAAAGCCCGTTAGAGGAGAACTGGGCTTTTGGAAGTTCAAAAGACAGTTGATTAAAAAAATGTTTTCCTTGCTTTAAGCCACAGGCATAGGACAAGGGTTAGTTTAAAGGAAATGGTGTGTGGGGGGGTGTGCCCAGGTAAGCTGGCCTTGGGTAGCCGCCTTTTACTCTCTGTGTCTCCTGGTGGAGGTTTCATCCGGTGGCAGCCCAGCTATTCTGAGCATGTGTAATTGGATTTCTGTTTGTTAGATCCGTGTGATGAAGTCCCAGCATGAATTTGGGGAATAATTGAATGAGAATGTACATCTAAAGGAAGTCACAAAGTGTTTGAGCCATCATATGTCAATGTTGCACTGATAAATGTACAAATTTAGATCCACGCGCATACACTTGTCCATGATCACATCTACAAATCTTAACCTCTACTGGGTTGTAGGGCCACAGTATCTATGGCTGCATCTATGCTGTTCCCAGCCCTGAGCACAGTGTCTGGAACAAGTAAATGTTGGTTGAATATTCAAACAAATGAATGCTAGGGATTCCTGGAGGTGGGAGGAGATACCATGCATGAGTTGCTTTCTTGTCTTTGTGGGACATCTCCACTGAATTTCCTGTTACTGGAAATCTTCAAAGAGAGGTGGAGAGAGCTCTAAAGCCATAGGACTTGGTGATAGTGGACATGTGGGCCTGGCCTGTGGTCCACCTTCTTCTGCCCTCTTGAGGATATTCCATTCTGTAACACGTCTTGATCATCTGCTTGTGGAGGGCAGTGCGTATAGAGCCCCAGGAGCTACCAAGGTGGAGTGCATGTGACGTGTTCCCTTAGCAGTTTTCAACAGCACATGAGTATTAAAGGGGCACCACTGGTTGAGCATTTATTAAGTTCCAGGTACTACCACAATAAGGATATTAGTACTGTTGACTCACTTCATTGTCACACGGACCTTCAAGCTAGGAACTATCAGGGCCTGGAGTTTGCACACGAGGAAACAGCAAGTAGAAGGGCAATGCCACTCCTTGCGCTCTAGTGGATATGGGGGTAGATCCCTTCCAGGACCCTCAGACCCACGCATCCTGAGTGTCATTCTAATGTCATGTACCACACTGTGTGGGTGAGGTGGCAGGGACAGTCAGGGAGTCACTTGATGATGGCTTACTCTGGATCTACAAAGGACCTGTATCCGCCCACAGCACCTGGAAGGTGTGTGTGTTAGTCCCTGTGGTTGCTGTAGCAGGTCACCATGAACTTGGTGGCTACCCATGGTTCTGGAGGTGGGAAGCCTGTGAGAGGCTGGTAGAGCCACCTCCTCCTCCAGCTTCAGAGGCAGGCTGCCTTCCCAGCTCGTGTCCTCCTCCATCTCAAAGTCAGCACTGTGATGCCTTCACCTCTCCCCGTGGCTCCTGATCCCATCACCACGTCCTCTTCTCTGACTGCAGCCCTCCTCTGCCCCTCACGAATACCTGCCCAACAACCACCCCAGTCTAGGTCCTTAAAGGCATCTGTGACATTCCTTTGCTACACATGTTTCGTTCCTAGGGCTGGTGTCACAGGTTATACAAATGCGGTGACTTAACACATGGAAATTGTTCTCTTGGAGGCTGGAAGTCTAAAATGAGGGCATTGACAGCCCCACTCCCCCCAGAGACTCTAGAGAGGGTCCATCCTTGCCTTGCACAGCTTCTGGGGGCTCTGGGCATTCCTGGGATTATGGCCTCCTCACTTTAATCTCTGCTTCCCTTGTCACCTCTTACCTATGTCTCTGAATGACCTTCCTTTCTCATACTGGTGCTTGTCATTGAATTTGGGGTTACCTTAATTCAGGATGATTTCTTCTTGAGATCCTTAAAGTTTACCTCTGTCAACCCCTTGTTCCAAACAAGGTTGTGTTTTTCTGCACTTGCGGTTGTCTTGGGTCAGTGGATTGTGGCTTCCAGAGCCACCGAGGCCAGTCGAGTTTCTCAGCAGGAGATGAACTTGTACATGCTCCCAGAGAAATAAATATAAGTTCATGCGGATCTCGAAATTGTGCCTCCAGCCTGTGGCTGCTATGAGTAAGTGTCTGGCCTTCAGGTATCAGCTGGACTCATAATAAGGAGATGTTAAAGGGCCAATAATAGAGCACTAACACATGAGAGCCTTACCTGCCCAGGAAGGGTCTCGTCCCCACAGGTGACCTGGGAGGGGTCAGGTCAGGCAGCGGGTGTCAGAAGAAACAAAGTCTGCTGCTGAGCAGACTGTGGGCTGCTGGTCACCAGACAGCCTGGAGGACCCAAGGTCAGCACCTTGGAGAGCAGCCTCACTCTTGGGATCACTGTATCCCTATGAGAGCTGCAAGGAGTTTCTCCAAGAGGCTGGACTTTCAGACAGGACGGGCTGGACGATGGTGTGTTCTCATGGGGGCCCTTACAGAGATGACATCACTTACAGGCCCCTCACCCTTCGGGTTCAGATGTGAGGGGTGCTGGTCAGGGAGGCAGGTCTTGGGCTCAGGCAGAGCTAAGCTGTACGCCTGGGTTGGTGTGGATTGTTTCTATTGTTGTTGCAGATAAAAGAAAGCTCGATCCAACGGCTCCTGGCTAATGCTAATTCTACTTGGAAGAACACGGAGAAAAATTCCAAAAGAGGTTGCAGGCCATCCTTTCTCCTTTAGCAATGCTTCACAAAAATTCCTCCCAGAACCGCGGTTACTCTATTTCTGGCATGAATTTCCCTCCTTCACGCGCTGCCAGGAGCCATGCAGCTCAGAAGAAGTTGTCAGGTGGTTTGGATGTTATTGCCTAATTTTGTCCTTCTTTATGCTGGTAATTGGGACTTTCATTGTTCCATTCTAATTGGAGATGTGTCATATATTTCCTGTTGGCCAGGGATGGGCACTGCTGCCTTCTCAACCTTTTGTTCCTGTCAGCTTCATTATGATTTCAATATTAATTAGATAATTTGTTCTTCTCTGTCTTTGGCATCTATAATTAAGAACTAACATCCTGGAATTGTTTCTGCATAATTCAAGGAGATCTTGGACAATCCCGCATGAACCTGCACACCTCTGCCTCCACTTGCCAGGACGCATGCCCGTGCCCCCTCCTCCTCCTGGGGACCCTCATCTGCTCTTCCCTGGCCAGGCCCTGCTTGCTACAGGGTTGGGGTTTGCTGGAGATGTGGGGCTGGGACTGTGCTACAGATTTCAGGCCTGGTCAGGTACAATCCCTAGTGTCTGGTGTCTCCTGGGGACATATTTATTCTGTGTTCAGTAGGAGGGAAGGGAGCCCTCCATTGTGCTTTGGTTCTTGATTCACAATCTAAACCCCCATCATGCAGCTTTGGTGGTAGGGAGGGTGTGTCGGCTTCACTGAGCTTCCAGAAGAAATTCAGAGGATCTAAACAAAGTTCGTAAATTAACTGGATCACAGAGTGGTGAGACCCAGACACAGGTAGGCATGGGTCCAGGCACAGAGGCCATGTGTTGAGGCTGCAGCCTCCCTCTGCCATTTTCCTGTCTAACAGCTTCATGACCACACAGCTGACACTCAATGAGCTACCCATGTTTAAATGGAGAGTTTGGTACATTTTGATGGTTTTGTGGGTGCAAAATCACCACCCAAATTGGGGCAGTGATATCTTTAGCCTTTGATCTTTCTTCTTGCTTCTTTATGATCCCTTTTCTCTCGCTCTTCTCCATTTGTCCCATGTAATCACTCCCTGACAGTTAATTTTTATTTTCTGGAGTTTCATATAAATGAAACAGTAAAGTATGTTTGTTATCTCCGTCTTCATTGCCCCTCTTCTCTCTCTCTCTCTTCTTTCCCTCAGTGTATTTACTTGAGATGTATCCTTGCTGGTATGTGTCTCCATAATTCTTCTTTAACTGCTGAGCTGTATTCCACTGTGTGAATATATCACAGTTTGTCCCCGTGGATGGACATTTGGGTTGCTCCTGGTTGGGCTAATGCTGCTGGGAGCATTCATGCAAGCTTTTGTTTGTCATTTCTGTCACTTCAAGCAGTCATTTCTCTAGGAATAGAAGAGTCGTACAATACACAGAAGCACATGTTGAACTCCTTAGGAAGCTGCCAAATTGTTTCCTGAAGTGGGCGTGGCATTTGCTTTCCTGCCATGGGTATCTGAGAGTCCTGTTACCTCCACAGTTGTGCCAGCACTTGGTGTCATCATCCTGTTAATTTTTGCTATTCTGATGGGTTCAGAGAGGTGGGCCATATTGGTTTTAGTTTGTATTTCCGGAATGATTAGTGCTGTGGAATGTCTTCCCACATGCTATTTGACATCTACAGATATTTGGTAGAGTGCTGCTCAAATTTTTTGCCCATTACAAATTTTTAAAAATGCTTGTGATTGACGATTGAGGTATGATTTGAGAGACTTCATCCCAGACTTTGACCTGTCTTTCATGATTTTTCATCTTTTGAAGAGCATAAAATTTTCACTTGGTGAGATCCAATGTATAATTTTTTCTTTTATGAATTAAGCTTTTGCTGTAAAATCTAAGAAATAATTGCCTCATCCACGTTCACAAGATTTTTCTCACATATTTTTCTAAATTTTCTAAATAGTTAAGCTGGTACATTTAGGTCTGTGATCCATTTTTTGAGTTAATTTTCGTGAATGTGAGGTAAATGTCTGAATTCTTCTGTTTAGCATGGATTTTCCGGTCGTCTCAGCACCATTTGTTCTCTGTCATTGAAGACATTCTTTCCGTGTTGAATTATCCTGGAGTCCTTGTTCTCTGTAAAGAGAGCTTTATTTCTGCCTTTCTTGTCTGGGTGGCTTATTGTCTTGCTTAATCACCCTGCTAGGCTTGCCTGTAAAGAATCCCTCACAAAGCCTTGACCAAGTGGCATGAGTGGGTGTCCTCCCTCAGCGCTGATCCTGGGGAGAGGACGCTCTCCTGGCTCCAGTAAGTTTAACTCTAGCAGTTTCTGTTGCTCTGCACACGACTTTCATCGAGTGTGAGGAATTTTCCTTCCAATCCTGTTTGTTTGTTTCTGTGTCTGTTGAGATGACTGCATGGGTTTTGTCCTTTGTTCTATGTGGGGGTATAAGTCTATTTCTTAGAGAAAAAGAGCTTTGAAGTATTTCAAAATTCTTTTTTCTTGATAAAGTGGGAGATGACAGCACCATGGGCCAGCTCTTTTTTGGTTGTTTTAATTTTTATATCTAATTCTTGCTTGTTTGTTCCCTAATTCCATAGGAGGGTAGGGAACTTGCACCAGTACTGTCTTTGGTTATTTAACAATGCTGAGAAGGAAACGCTCTGGGAGCCGGTTCTTTGGTGAGCTGATGAGTTCCAAGTTCCCAGGGCAGCAGACTTGTCCAGTGGTCACCCCCAGCTCCAGGTCCTCCCTGTCACCTGGGGAGCAAGTGCGGCTGGGGGAGTGCGCGGATGGCACCATGGATGTGCCAGAGGGAAGGCGCAGCAGGAGCTTGGTGTGGCCCTCTCCTGAGATGCAGGGCTCCCTGCTCAGCTCTCTCCCGCGGTCGGCGTCTAGTGGCCCTGCTGGTGGACTGGCTGTGCCCTCCTCCCCTCAGCCCTCCAATGGGGCAGGACACTATCTGTCTGGCTCCTCAGTGCATCCTGGTCACCTGCCACTGAGCCTGGCACCAGGCAGCTGCTCCGCAAACAGATGCTGAATACAGCCTCTGGCCACTCCCTGGGGCCCGAAGAGGACAGCACTGCTGTGGAAGAGGGGGGCTGTACAGTCAGGGATGCGGGTCTAGACCTACTCAGCCTTCACTCTCAGGGGATTGTGGGAAGGCTGCTCTTTTTTTAAAAATTGGTTCTTTTTAGTTAAACACAACAGCAGAATCCATTCTGCATAATTATACAAGCACGGAATGTATCTTATTCTAGTAAGGAACCCCCTTCTTGTGGATGTGTGTGACAGTAGAGTCCACAGTGGTGATTTCATACACGAACACAGGAGAATCATGTCACACCCATCCCACTGCCTTTCCTTTTCCGGCGCCCTTCCCTTACCTCCACTCCTCTTTGTCTAATCTACAATCTTCTATTTTCCCTGCCCTTTATTGTGGTTTACCTTCCACATATCAGAAAAAAAACTTTCAACCTATTTTTTTTTGGGGGGGGGATTGGCTTATTTCACTTAGCATGATATTCTCCAGCTCCATCTATTTACCAGCAAATGCCATCATTTCATTCTTCTTTATGGCTAAGTAATACTCCATTGTGTATATGTACCACACTTTGTTTATCCATTCATCCATTGATGAACCACCTAGGTTGGTTCCATAGCTTAGCTATTGTGAATTGAGCCGCTCTAAACATTGATGTGACTGCATCACTGTAGTATGCTGATTTTAGGTCCTTTGGGTATAGACCGAGTAGTGGGTCAAATGGTGGTTCCTTTCCAAGTTTTCTAAGGAATCTCCATACTGCTTTCCAGAGTGGTTGCACCAGTTTGCAGTCCCACCAGCTGTGTATGAGAGTACCTTTTCCCCCACATCCTTGCCAAAATTTATTGCTTGTGTTCTTGATAATCTCCATTCTGACTGGAGTGAGATGAAATCTCAGTGTGGCTTTAATTTGTGTTTCTCTACTTGCTAGAGATGTTGAACATTTTAAGTGAGCTTCGGAGCCAGACTCTGTAAAGCCTCGTAGGTACTGGGCACCCACACATTTCTTGTGCATGAGTTCATGCGAACCCCACCTGAAGCGAGCACAGGGCGCCATCTTGCCTCTGAGCAGGACTCTCTGGCTGCTTTCTTTGGTGCTCCTCGACTTCACCCTGAGTGCACCCTGCTGATCTCTGGGGTGGGCTCTTCTCTCCCCACTCTTAGACTGCACATTGGCCATTTTAAACATACCAATGAGATTGTATGATTCTTACCTTCTGCAGATAAAGATGTGTCCTCTTTTTCTCTTAAATATCTCAAAGGTCTACAGAGAAATTCACTCATGTGAGGAACTAACAAACCTAAAAAGAATGAAAGACTGGAGCTCCTTTTGAAGCCAAGGTCCTGGCACCAAGGAGACGCGAGGAACATAGATGAGAGATTCTGAGACTCTCACATGCTTTAACCAAATACTCATGAAGTTTAGCTCGAGCAATTTATTAGTGCTTTATTGATGTTTATCACTAGACTGTTACAGACTCTTGGAAGTGATCGCTGCCCATTCAGCTGGTGAAATATGACTTCTATCTCAGTGGGAATCAAGGGGATGTGCTTCCTCCAGGAGCAGGTGGAGTGGATTATGTGATCTCCTGTTCACAGACCCAGGCTTCTTGCCTACATCCCATTGTTGAGAGGAATGGGCTCTCAGTAGTAAGAGACCACTTCTCACACACACAACCTTCTCACCCTTTTCTGATTATATTGTCTCTCCCCTGCTCTTGGTTTGTCTTCTAGTTACAATAATGAAAGACCTGAGGCCAGGTAACTTTATAAAGAGAAGAGGTTTAATTTTGCCTCATGGTTCTGGAGGTCCAAGGTCAAGGGGCTGTATCTGGTGATGATCTTCTTTTCAGCAGAGTTCTGAGTCATGTGGCCAGAGACAAAAAGCACACATAGAAAACTTGCTATTTCAAGTAGAGGTCACAGTAACCCCTTTGGCTAACAGGAATTGTGCCTCTATGAGAAACATGCTCTCCTGTCCAAACCCAAAGAACGGACCAAGAGACACAAAGTATCACAAACAGTGAGGATTTACTGACAGTCCTGCAAGCCTGGGTGTCTGGGGGCGCAGGCACACCCCGACTGTTCCAACCAGCATTTTGTCTCCTCAAGGTGCAAGAGCCCTCCCCGGCTCCTCAATGTCTGAGAACTATGGGGTGCACAGTCTTCCTGAATGTCACCTAGGTTTTACTGTCCCCTATTGGTTATTTTAAGGGATGTACCTGGAGTTTCCACACGTCCCTTTGCTTTCCTGGGCAGGAAGGCCTTTCTGGGATTGATCTGTCCCGTGTGGGGTTTAACCCTGTTGGTCAGCTGGGCCTCCCCCCACCTCCTGAGAGTCAATTTGTCTTGTCTCCTCACTCAGGTGTCAACCGCTAGTTTAATCATTTGCTCTGTTTCCTCTTTGGCTAGTTTTCTTATATCCTCAGTAATTTTGCATTGAAGGCTAAATCCTGCGTTCTGATAATGGACCGCGGGACTCTCTGTTTCTACCTCCACTGCAGAGATGAGGAGACCAGTGCTCACAGAGGTCAAGTGTCCAGGCCCTGCAGGTTGAAGGAAGGCACAGGAAGCTGGAGCCCAGGTTTGCGTCACTCCAGAATCCGCACTTCACCTGTGTGCTGCCCACACAGACGTGATCTGTAGAATTTAGGGAAGATTTAGTGAATCCGGAGGATGCTGAATTGGGAGGGGGGTGTCTGGGGTGCAGGGCATGGGAGGGCACAGGTGAGGCTGGAGGACGTCATGGTGAAGGGTAGTGAAGGGTACTGAGTGAGTCAGAGCCCTAGAGAGAGACGTCAGCAGCACGGAGTGAGCAGACTGCAGGCCTGCATGGAGCCCGGACCACTGGTCTGCTGAAGGTGGAGAGAGCGTGCGGCTGCACAGCTGGGTGGCATCAGGAGGGCCACTGCTATTGAGGTGGAATTCCCTGAGGCTGGACTCGGAGGTGACACCTGGTCATTGAAATACAGAACATGGATCATTAATAAATCAATGACCGTCCCCAACCCATGACAGTTCAGGGCCCAGGCCCATCAACAGCAGAGCATGGCTGTGGTGTCCTGGCAGGAGGAGGCCCTTCCGAGGCTGCCAAGAGGCGCCACCCACAGCCTGCCTGAGCGGGATTCTGTACGGAATCTTCTCAGTGAGTCAGGGCAGATGGGCGCGGAGCTCGCCAAGAGTCACATCTATAAGAATAGAAACAAAACAGTGCAGGAGAAGCATCCATGAAAAGCTTCCTTGAGATGCATGCTCTGCCTTGGTAGGCATGCCCTGGGGCGGCCTGGTCCACTGTCCCCTGAGAAGGAGCTGAGCTCTGTGTCTCGGGAGGTGGAGGCAAAGTTGTGTTGATCAGGACTGTGGCTCCGAGTGGCTAGAACCAACTTAGTTCCCCAAGTAGAGGGGTGTGTTGGTGTCCCAGCAGACAGTGGGAGGCCTGGGTCTTGGTGATGGCAGCAGCCAGAGAACGGAGCTGCTCACTATGCTTTCTGTCCCTGTTACCATGCACAGACTTTCTCCTCCCAGAGCAGCTTGTCCACAGCCGTTGTAGCCTCAGGTCACATCTGTATAGCCTTGTAAGGAGGGAGGAGAAGAATCTTTCACCCTCCTTGTTCAAAACTTTTGAGGCAGTGTCCTGGCCAGTTGAGAATGGTCCAACTCCTCAGCTTTGTGCTGGGGCCAGTGGTGGGAATCGGGCTGGGGTGGGATTGGAGGCCAAGTGGTGCGGGCATCCTCAGGGAGCCGGATGGACGTGCCTGGGTCACCTGCTCATCTTGCAGGCAGGATCTTAGGACAAAGGAAGGGGCTAGGGTTGCTGGGTACATCAACAAGACAAGAGCCCCTCTGCAAACATTTTTGTTTTAGAAATTAGAAATTCAAATGTGTTTCCAGACCTATCTGTTGGGTCTTGAAAATCTGGAAATACAGGCAATATTCTGTTACCAATGGCTGCCCTCAGCACTCACGTGTGGGGGACAAGCAAGCTCAGACAGGGGCTTGAGCCTCCTTGTGAGCAGGGGGAAGCTTACCTTTGTTCTCGATGGTGATGGAGGGCTTTACCAGGTAGACTGAGAACAGCCAGGTCCTCTTGGCAGGGGAAGGCAGCAAAGGCAGAGATGCAGAGGAGTCAGAGACCACATGGCCGTGAGCCTGGGAGGCAGGTGGGGACTGGGTTGGGGTGGCCACTCCAGCCACGGCAAGGAGCTGGGGGCTCTATCCTGTCTTCGCTGGAGGACGTTATTTTATTAAGTGAGAATTTTAGAAATTAACTGAAAATGAGGTGATTTTGGCAATAGAGAGAGGGATGAGTGAAAGGGAGGAAGGGTCCTTGAAGAATCCCCTTCATTTCTCCAATAAGAACCCTGGAATGGTTCAGACCAGCGAGAGACGGGGCAATGAGGCTGAGCAGATTCAGGGTGAAGAGGACCTTGCCATCCTCGTGGTCCACACTTTCCTTCACCCCTGCCCAGTCCTGCCCAGTCCCTCTCTGCCATCTCCTTATTGTCACCCATACCTTTAGCTCTGGTTGACATTGTGATGTTTATGTGCTGACTTATTTATTGTTGGTGTTTGCGTATTTGCTGTCCCATGTCCCACATCATTCTGTGAAAGGACAAAGTATCAAACATCTGATCAGGTGCTTATGGGGCAGGGTTTTCATCTTGCCAGGAACTGGTGATGTGAGGGGACATCTCCCAGGAGCACCCTCCCTCAGAGGAGGCAAGGTCCCCTCCCTGAAGTGGGTGTGGTGAACAGGACAGAGCACTGTGGAATGTCATGCCTGGCCCTTGGAGGGCAAGCTTGCTCCCTGAATCATGACTGTGGTCTCATGAGCTCATAACCAGGTCACAGGAGAGAGGCTCTGTGACAGATGCTCCTGAGCCGGTCATGCCTTCTGACCCCCTTGGATCAAAAGGACAAAGGCACGTGTGCAGATCTGTTTGAGGGGCGGGGAGAGGTGGTCAGCCACGTGAGGGAGAGCACAGTTTGGCCTACAGACCACACAGTGGGAAATGCTGCTTGGGTGGTCCTTGGCTCCCGTGAACATGGTGTTGATCACCCGTGATGAGGAAGTGGCCACTGTGCTAACCACGTTCACTTAATTAGACCAACACAGGAGACACCTGTGGGCACCTGCCCAGGGTGATATTATCTTTCCCTCTTTCTTTCTGGTAATTGCTTCCCTCACTTCTCCTTGCACTTGTGGGCCGGCTGCTCGCCATGCCTACCCTGCATGACCTGTCCCTGAGGAGCCAACCTAAGGGCCGCTCGCCCCCTGAGCAGGACCCAGTGCACTCTCCCTCCCAGGACTTGAAGTAGTCACCCTGGGCTTCGCTCTAACAGGTGAGGTCCCCATAAAGTGTCTGCCAGTGCCTGGAAGGACAGGGCCAGTCCTGCTACAGAGTGAGAAGGGGCAGCTAAGAATCTGAGAGGCAGAGAGAGGGGCCAGGACGGTTCCTGGTTGCAGCTGAGGCTCTGCCACTTTGCCGCCTTAGTATGACCCACCCCCGCCCTTCTCTTCTCAGTGGAGTCTGTGCCTTGTAACTTGTGTGTCCTCACTCACATGGTCAGAATGCCTAGTTGTCATTGAGCCCTCCACTGCCCAAGCACTTTCCAGGCAAGACAAGCTTCGAGGTCAGTGCTGATTCCCTTCAAGGTTTGCAAACTGGGGACAAAGGCAGAGGACTTGCTGGCCTCACACCCCTCCACCTCTGCCCTCAGGAAGAGGCTTCTCCATGGCTCTCTCCCCTGCCCAGGCGGCTTCCCACCGCTTGGTCAAAAGCCCACTGCAGCTGGTCCTGCCCCAGGTCCCAGGACTACAGACAGAGCAGCAACAATGCACCACTGTTACCTTGCACCACTGAGAAAGAATGATGCCAATTGCAATTTTGAGACCCCATCAAATGCACGACGAATCCCATTATCAGTAACATTGGAAAGTGAAGGAATTCTCACTAGGTAACTTACTAGAATGGAGAATGGAATTCCCTGGTCATTGTGTCGTTGGCTGTGTCTCTGTAGCTAGCCTGTGAGTTCTGCAAGGGCACAGACCACGCCTTCATACTTCTGTAAACATCTCAGGCCAGCTTTAAACCAGGAGCATGGTAGTTGTTGCATAAAGATAAACTGAGCTACAAGGAGACAGTGTGGTGGGGAGGAGCTACTGTTTCAGTGTTAGGAGGGCATTTTATATTTTGGAAATGAGTAATCTGTATATTGTGGAGAAAAAGTGGCAAAAATATCAGTACCAACTTGTGTTTAAAAATAAAATTGAGATGACTTTAGAATTCTGGAAGAGTTGCCATGTTCCCATACATCCCACATGCAGCTTGCTATGTTAGCATCTTATAAAACCAGAGAACAATAGTCAAAGAAATTCATCGAGGTGCTCTAATAGTGACTGAATGACAGATTTATTTGGAATTGCTTTTCCCACTGTGTGCCTTTACGTTCTAGTAGGAGCCGAGTCTCCTTAGGCTCCTGTGATATAATGTGCCATACTTCTGCCATTCTCATTCTGGGAGGGACGGAGTGCAGAGCTTTCCTGGGCCTTTGACGGTTCCTGATTTTGCAGCTGGGTGGCTGGTGGTCACCCCTCTTGGTCTACTGCAACTCTGCGTCCAGAAGTTCCTGTCCTCGGTGGGTCTCCTGAGTGCTGGATGGATTTGTGCTTTGTTAGCTCTGTCTTAGGAAGGAGTCAAAGTCCCTGCTTCTGAGCAACCTGTGAAATTAACAGATAAAGATTCACTGAATTTTCAAATGTTCCTTTGAAAACTTCCATTTTATATAGATAATATCAGAATCTTGGATGAAATCTAAACTTGGGCGCTAATGGATTAAATTTAGAGTTTTGCTTCACTCCTTCAGTTATTCTCTGGCTTTTGATGCCTCTCATTACTTCAGGCAAAGAAATGTGAATTGTAAAGACAAGCGTCCCCCTCCCCCCATGTTATTCTAGTTTGAGGGAAAGCTAAGTACCTTGTGGAATCAGAAGGGTGGAGAAAGCAAGCAAGACAGCAAGGAACTGTCTGGTGCTTCTTCATTTGCTGCTTTTGGCCATTCAATATTTCAAATTAACAGAGCAAAACAAATAGAAGCTCAAGGCTAGTGCACACCCTGGTACCCTGGGGAGCAGGCAAAGGTGGCAGCATATTTGTAAGTTTGTTTCCCTTTTAAAGCGACCTGTATTGAACCAATGGATTTCTGAGCCACAAATATTGATGACCATTCCAGGTTTTAGATTCATGACACCATAGTTAATGACCCCGATGAGCAATAGGCATTACTTGCATTTTTATTTTCCTATAAAGTCAACCCAGGAGGGAAATAATAGAAGAAGCCTCCTGTTTAGCCTGACCAGTGAATACAAGGATCTTTTTACATTGACAACTCAAATGATTACTCTGTGCCTAAATTCTCTTTGCATTTGATCTTTACTACAATGATGATCAGATTAGCTGACAGTCACTGCCTAGAAAATGATAGATTCTCTGCAACTAGGCGGGATTTGGGGTGCAATTTGCAACTCAAAGACTAAATCAATTCATCCTAAAGGATTATATCCTTTCTATTTACAAAATTGAGATGAAACTATTTTCATAAAGTAGTTCTCACTTGCCTGGTTTAGCATACACTTCCAAATTTGTGCTCTTTGGTAATGAGAGAGGGGAGGAAGGAGGAGGAAGAGAACAGAGTGAAACTGAAGCTCTGAGTGTGGGTCCCTCACCCTTGAGTTGCAGGCGCCCCTGGGCTACCTCCACCTCCTGTATTTTAACCCTTTCGGGTTGTGCAGAGCGTCGAAGTCTCCACTTGAACCTCTTCCTACTGTTAATAACCTAAACTCCATTTTTTAAAAATTCACATTTTGTGTTTTACTGGAAAGTCAAACTTTTTCCTCCTTTTACAGTGATTGTCCATAAAGACAAAGGGATGAAGGAGATCACCAGATTTCTAAGAAAAGATGAAAGATTTAGGTAATGAGATTGAGAACAGAGAGTGACTGCCAGGCTGCAGAGCTTGGGTGGCCTGTGAGACCCTCTCAGCCTCCAGAATGCAGGGGCCAGAAACAGCCCCACTGGCCCCTGTCTCCAGGTGTTGGTCAGCACCCTCGCTGTTTCGGGTGGTGAGGTGCAGACCCACCCCGTGGGCCTCTGGCTGAAATGTGCTTGGAGGAGACCTCATTCCCTCTCACTCCATGATTTTTAGGAGCAGGAGATGTTGAGGAAGCTCCGTGGTGATGGTGTGGTGTAAATCGCGGTGGTGGGTCTTGTCCTGCTCCATCACTGTCCATGGGTCTTAGGCCCAGAACTCATTCATGGACTTTAAATGTTGACATTTAACTTTAGGCTGATAGTTTTTCTTTTTTAAATAAAGATTTCATGCTGTAAAGCAATGATTCATTCTTAGAAATATAGTGATCTCAGTTTCCAAACAGATCCCTTGGCTGCAAAGGTCATGAGAGCTTCGGTACAATTTTAGGGAGAGGATGCTTCCAAATGCATCTCCCTCTGACCTCAGAGGAAGGGTGATGTGTGGGTGGGAATGGTGGATTCCATGATGTTAGGGTCTGTAAACAAGTCAAGATGGCGCCTGGCATTTTGCCAGAGGGAGTAGTTTGTGAAATAACGCCAGCGAGCCATTAAGTGTGGAGATTCCTTATTGGTTGACTGCTGTATCTAGTTTATGTTAATTAAGATAAGCTGTGTGTAATGTATATATACCCATCCTGTCCTTCAATAAATGGCTCCCACTCCTGCTGTATCAATGTACACAAGTTCCTCGTCACCCTCTGGTTAGTTTGCCCAGCCAGCAGGGCTTTGGCACCATTTGTCGGGGCAAAATGCGGTTTAAACCTCCCTGTGCTGCCTCTGAGGGCATGCACAGCTCAGGGACCAAGAAGAAAGGTGGGTGGTAGCAGAGGGTTCATGCAGGTTTATTGAAACCTAGTTCCTCTGGCCCACATAGAGCTCTCATATTTAAGTATCGAAACTTAAGTCATGTTTAACAGGAATCTTTTATAAACCTGCCTCATCTGAGCAGAACACCGTGCGTATTCATGTGTGTGTGTGTGTGTGGGGGGGGCATTCAGTGGTCACTGGTGATTTTACTGTGAAAGTACTGGACACATCCATGGCTGCCTTTCTAAGTATCTGGCCTCCTGTGAGCAAGTCTTTTGAAAGCTCCTTTTTCCATTGTTACAGATCTCCCCCTTCACGGTTTCTACTCTCTATGCTCATGGAGGGGCTTCTGCTGGGACAGCGCCTCAGGTAGCTTCCTGGGGAAGGTAGAAGCAAACCTCTGCCTGAGAAACTATGTAAGCTGTGTGCCCGAGTAGTCATAGCCACCTGTGGCCTTTAAATACAAATTAATGAAAATTAAAAATCTGTCCCTCATTTGCACCAGTGCCCCCCCGCAGTGCTGAGTGGCACAGGTGAGGAGCCCTGATTCCTGGAGGGGCCAGAAGCTCAGCCAGGGGAGAAGGCTCTGCTCACCTGGCTCTGTGACTGGCATCCGCTGCCAAGCTGGCGAATAATCAAGCAATTTGCACTTGTCAGTGTGTCCACAGAAGTAAAAATTGGTTCTAAGGCTTAAAGGACTGCTTTTTTTTTTTTTTTTTTTATCCAAAGTGTGTGAGAGTGAATCCTCAGGCCCGGTAAGTCTGTTCTGGCTTCTAGGTTTTGAAAAAACAGCTTTTAGTCATTCTATTGCATAGAGTGGTCCATCTCTTCTCACTGAATGTCCTCCTTCTCCTCCTCCCTTTTCCTCCTCCTCATTCTCCCACCTCTTCCTCCTCATTTTCTTCCTCCTCCATCCTCCCCCTCTTCCTCTTCTTCTCTTCTTCGTCCTCTTCCTCCTCCTCCATTCTTTAGTCATATATGACAGGAGAATCCATGTTGGTAGAATTCACAAGCATGGAATGTGTCGTCTTCTAATCAGGAGCTTGTTTTTGGGGATGTGAAGAATGGTGAGGTTCCCGTGGTGTGTTCATGGTTGGATCTTCTGAGGAACACTGCTTCCTCCCCCAACAACCCTGGGTTCTGGGGGTTGTGGGAGGCCTCCTCCTGAGACATCCCAAGTTGGGTCCTTTCCTGAGTTCTGTTGTGTGCCAGGCCAGGGCCACAGGCTCTGGAGCAAGCCATAGCCGCTTCTCCCTGGGCTTCTGTTTCTTTGACCTTCTTACTTCTCCTGTCTTGGAATTCTGTGAGCACCGTCCTAACACGTGGTGGCATCATGCAAATCTCTCCAAATCTACAGCCCACTTGCGTCTCCCAGGCAGTTGGCAGATGAGGAATTCGCTTGAAGAACCCATGTAGTGCTGCTTTCTCTTTCATATTTTGAGGAGGAGTTTGTTGGGTAAAATTTTTAATTCTGCCCATTTTGTTAAAAAAAAGAAAACAAACCAACCCACGTGTTATATTCTTAATATTATGATGGAATTTTTCCTATAATCCACACCTTGACTTTAATGATACAAACTACTTCATTTCCATTGCTAATGAGGCCATTTAGAAAATATTTTTGCTTAATATGTCTAATTATTTCTCTGGTTGAATGGGAATGTTGCTGTTCTAGAAACCTTTTAAGACTAACCAGAGGGATTCCAACATGGCGGCGGGCACGGAGAGATCAAGTCTCTGACCTCTTCAGCTGTGCGGGCATAGGGAGTCCTAAACAACCTAAATCTGTTTGCTCAGGATCACTAGGCAATGCTGAGCTGACGAACAGTCTGGGGCGAACAGTCTGGGCCTCTCAGAACACACACTGAGCCCGGATCGGCTGAATTCAAGCTCCCGTTCGCCTGCTTCCCGCAGACACACAGCTGTGACTCAGCATTAATCCATCCAGCTGAAACAACTGGTCAGCCCTTCTCATCCTACAGAGGTAAATGCCTACCAAGCCTTCATAGGTAGTGGCCACAGGTTTGAAACGAGGCTTGGGAGAGACAGTAAGGACCCACCCGTTGCATTGGTCGCCCGGCAAACGGAAACGAACTGTCACCATTTGCAAGAGACACCACTATGGGAGAGAACTGACGTCATCAGACTGCGGCGGAGGAGATAACTTCATTGAAACCTGCGGCTACAGGTGTGTAATCCCCTAGCCTTCCCTCTCCACACATCGGGGAAACCTTAAGGGCCCCTCCCAGCTCTCCCGTAAGGGAACCTCCCAGCTCTCCCGTGAGTGTGACACCCAGCCGGAGGGAATCAGAGGTGGTACGGGACCCCTGGCGCGGAACTACCGCTCCCACCAGGGCTGACTGCTGAGGTCTCTTGCACCAGCTACCGGGGGAGTGGCTACCGGAGGGCAAGTAAAATTCGCTGAGGATTCTCAGCCCCAAGCTCTACAAACTTAGGGTCTGAGGGAATGGCAAAAGGGAAGAGTGTGCCCAGTTGTTCATGAAAACAGAGCTCCCAGGAGCACCAGACCTGGCGTGTAGCCAGTATTGTGATGAGCGGCACCTGTGAGAGGGGCCTGGCTAGAGGAAAAGTGGGAAGTGACTAGACACAAGAGGAGCCCCTAGACACTCAGGATTGGAGACTAGCCCAGTCTGGGAGGAGCTGCTGCACAGTGATTGGTTCCCACGTATTGACAGGAGAAACTTGACCTGGTGGGCACAGCGCCACCTACTGGAAGAGAAGTTAATCAAACTCTAAGACTGCATTTATTAGTTTTTTTTTTCTTTTTTTCTTTTCTCTTTTTTTTTGATTTGGGTTTTTCTTTCATTTTCATTTTTCTTTCTTGTTGTTTTTTAAATTTTTTTTACAATTTTTTTAAATTTTTTTCCTTCTAATTTAATTTTAATTTTTATTATTATTATTTTTTTAAATTATTTTCTTTTTTTATTTCCTATTTTTTTCTTCTTTTGTCTTTTCATTTTTCTTATCCCCCCTTCCTTGAATTCTACCTGCTTACTCTCATTCTCTTTAGTGACTTCCTCCCTTCCCTTCTAATACCTTTCGTCCCAAGCATCAAATAAATTTATAGGAGTAAACAGTAACTCAGCAGTCAAACAGAACAAGAAGTAACATAAGCAGCTTCAAAAAGCAAGGAAGAAAAGGAGTACAAACAATGCAGGACAGCCTAAATAGTCAGGAGGACCTAGCGTCATCAGAAAAATGGTCATATAAAGAACTCAAGGAACACCTTAGACAGATGGAATGGAACCTTAAAGAGGATACAAGACAGCAAATTCAAGCAGCGAAAGAACACATTGAGAATGAATTACATAGACAGATAAAAGAAGAAGTTAAGCATCTTTATCAGGAGATAGAGATTATAAAAAATAATCAAACAATAATTCTAGAAATGAAGGAAACGATAAACCAAATTAAAAACTCAATTGAGAGTATCACTAACAGAGTGGAGCAAGTAGAAGCCAGAACATCAGATAATGAAGACAAAATATATCATCTTAAAAAGAGTCTAGCCAACTCAGAAAGGCTGGTAAAAAAATCACGAGAAAAACATCCAAGAGTTATGGGATAACATGAAAAAACCAAACTTACGAGTCATTGGGATAGAAGAAGGTACAGAGATTCAAACCAAGGGAATGAGTAACCTGCTGAATGAAATAATTACAGAAAACTTTCCAGAAATAAAAAAGGAAACAGATATACAAATTGAAGATGCATACAGGACACCGAGCACACAAAGTCACAGTAGACCAATGCCAAGACACATTGTTATGAAGATATCCAATATACAGAACAAAGAGAAAATATTAAAAGCTACAAGAGAAAGGAGACAGATTACATTCAGGGGTAAACCAATAAGGTTAACAACAGATTTTTCATCACAGACACTGAAAGCAAGAAGGTCATGGAACAATGTATTTCAAACACTGAAAGACAATGGATGCCAACCAAGAATTCTGTATCCAGCAAAATTAAGCTTCAGGTATGACAATGAAATAAAAATCTTTCATGATAAACAAAAGTTAAAAGAATTTCCAGCCAGAAAACCAGCATTGCAAAGCATTTTGAGCAAAACACTACACAGGGAAGAAATGAAAAACAATAACCAAAACCATCAGTGGGAAGTGCCTCAGTAAAAACAGAGGGTGAGGGGAAAGATAATCATGGAGAAACAAACTAAATTTTTTTAAAAAAAGGATAAACAATCAAACATGGATGGAAGTACAAACCATATATCAATAGTAACTCTGAATGTTAATGGCTTAAACTCTCCAATAAAGCCACATAGGCTGGTATCATGGATTAAAAAAGCAAATCCAACAATATGCTGCCTCCAGGAGACACATCTGATTGGAAAAGACATAGGCAGGCTGAAGGTGAAAGGATGGGAAAAAATATACCACGCACACGGTCCTCGTAAGCAAGCAGGGGTGGCCATCCTCATATCGAATAAAATCCACTTCAAGACTAAGTTAATCAAAAGGGATAAAGAAGGTCATTATATACTGTTAAAAGGAACCATTCACCAACAAGACATAACAATTATCAATATTTATGCACCAAATAATGGTGCTGCGACATTCATGAAACAAATTCTCCTAAAGTTCAAGAATCAAATAGACCACAACACAATAATTATGGGTGACTTCAACACACCTCTCTCACCATTGGACAGATCCTCCAAACAAAAGTTGAATAAAGAAACTATAGAACTCAATATCACAATCAATAACCTAGACTTAACTGACATATATAGAATATATCAACCATCATCAAATGGATATACTTTTTTCTCAGCAGCACATGGATCCTTCTCAAAAATAGACCATATATTATGCCATAGGGCAACCCTCAGTAAATATAAAGGGGTGGAGATAATACCATGCATTTTAACTGATCATAATGGACTGAAACTGGAAATCAATGATATAAGAAGGAAGGAAAAATCCTACATCACATGGAAAATGAACAATATGTTACTGAATGATCAATGGGTTACAGAAGACATAAAGGAGGAAATCAAAAAATTCTTAGAGATAAATGAAAACACAGACACAACATATCGGAATCTATGGGACACAATGAAAGCAGTTTTAAGAGGAAAATTCATCGCCTGGTGGTCATTCCTCAAAAAAAGAAAAAAACAACAAATAAATGAGCTCACACTTCATCTCAAAGCCCTAGAAAAGGAAGAGCAAAACAACAGCAAATGTAGCAGAAGGCAAGAAATAATTAAAATCAGAGCGGAAATCAATGAAATTGAAACAAAAGAAACTATTGAAAAAATTAACAAAACGAAAATTTGGTTCTTTGAAAAAATAAATAAGATTGACAGACCTTTAGCCATGCTAATGAAGAGAAGAAGAGAGAGAACTCAAATTACTAACATACGGGATGAAAAAGGCAATATCACAACAGATGCTACAGAAATACAGAAGACAATTAGAAATTATTTTGAAAACCTATATTCCAATAAAATAGAAGATAGTGAAGACATCGATAAATTTCTTAAGTCATATGATTTGCCCAGACTGAGTCAGGAGGATATACACAATTTGAACAGACCAATATCAATGGATGAAATTGAAGAAGCCATCAAAAGACTACCAACCAAGAAAAGCCCAGGACCGGATGGGTATACAGCAGAGTTTTACAAAACCTTTAAAGAAGAATTAATACCAATACTTTTCAAGTTGTTTCAGGAAATAGAAAAACAGGGAGCTCTTCCAAATTCATTCTATGAGGCCAACATCACCCTGATTCCGAAACCAGACAAAGACACCTCAAAGAAAGAAAACTACAGACCAATATCTCTAATGAACCTAGACGCAAAAATCCTCAATAAAATTCTGGCGAATCAAATACAAAAACACATCAAAAAAATTGTGCACCATGATCAAGTAGGATTCATCCCTTCTACATGGGAATAATAGTAATTTTTATACTTTCTGGATAAGGTCCAAAAAGGAGACACAAAGATAATTATGAGATATTTGCCCCAGTTTAAAGATAAGAAAACCTGATTCTGTCCCAAAAATTTTTCCCATTTACTCTAAAAATGAGCAAAACCACTTACCATATTTCATCTAAACTTTAAATGTACATGGCCCTGAGAGAAGTGCCTGGTTTTGCCTATTTTGTGGTGTGTGGTGTGTGTGATTGTGATTCTCAGAAGTTAGAAAACATGTAGCCAATTTTTTTCTTCCCCCCACTCCCCATGTGTGGGCTGAAGGGCTTAGATCCAGCAACTGCAAAGAAAGCCTGATTCCTATCTATATGGCCTCTAGCAATATATTTTAAGCCATTTTCATTTTTTAAAGTTAAGTGGAACCATTTCTTCCTTGTGTAAACATGATCTTATATTGTATCTCAAAATACAAAACAGGACTACACAGATCTTCTCTGTTAGAACAAGGGCAGAGGCTCACTTCTCCCTCACCTTGCCCCCTGGTCACCTTGCCCCCTTCAACTCTGCAGAGACCTAAAGCCCCTGACATATAGTCTTCACTGCTTCACACCCAAGACTCTAATTCTGAAGGTAGATTCTAGGACATTAATTTGTGCCAATGATCAGTTAGCCCCTGCTTTCAAAGGAGGAGAGAAGCCATAAACATAAATCAAAGAAGATTTTCATTTTCTGAAGAATCAAGGGATGGGGGAAGGCTGTGTAACACACAGTGACAAAAAACATGTTTTATTCAGATAAATTAAAATGGCTATCACTGATATGAAATGAAGCTCAAACTGAGGGTAGGGATGCCCAATGCTCACTGTCCTCCCTGCCCCACTCCCCACTGGAAAATGGCTCCCTAACAACTGAAAACACAAGTAGAAGCTGTTGAGGGTGTAAGGGCCCTTTCCTGGGGGCTGCTCTGTGAGTTCATCACACAAAGTTGGGAACAGACAATTCTATGGTGGACCAGTATTTCATGGAAAACAACATGCTCATGAGATGTCACATAATGGAGTCCCTTATTCCATCAACTGCCAACCACTCTACAAGCACCAGCCCAAGAATTCCTGATGCTCAGAACCTGGTGACCTCATCTTTAGAGAACAATGGGACTGGGCCTTCTGGGGACTCCCATTGGTGGGCAGAGTAGTGGGTGAGTTCACTCTTTCCAGAGCCATAGTCCTGGTAACCAGAGTGAAACTTACGGATTCACAAAAGGAGGACATGGGCCTTCCAGGCAGTAAGTAAACCCAGACCTTTGAGTGTGGGGGACAAACTTTCAGGGAAGACCCTTTGCATGAATGGGGGTGGTGGCTGCCGGAATGGAGTGCTATTTAATTAAGAGACGGACTCCTCTAGGAAACTAAGGACTCCTCGAAGGCAGAGACCATGTTCTGCCCAAGCAGAAAAGATACACTTGAGGTCCTTGCCCTTAGTGAGGCTTCTTGGTCTGAATGACTGCATGGGTCCCAGACTGGGAGCCAGAAAGCCTGTCTTGAGTCTGGGCAGGTCTGGCCCCTCTACACCTAGTGTTCCTTATCTGTAAAAGGCTAATGGGGTCGCTTACATGCCTTGCAAATATAGTTTGACTGAATCAGGAAATTATTAGGCATGTCTTTGAGAAGGGTGGGAGGGAATGAGAGGATGAATGAGCCAAATCCAGGGGAGGAATGAGAAACAGTTCAGGTCCCAAGCTAGAGCTGTCAGTCAGCTTGCCTCTTTTCTTTTTTTTTTTTTTTTCTTTTTACTGCCTCAGCATGGGTCCCGTGGTACCTCGGATTGTTGGGGCTCTGCACCATAATAACTGGTGGCTGCATCCTCTTACTCCACTGGCGGAAGAATGTGCAGAGGAGACAGCGTGCCCAGCAGTGGGTGGAGGTGATGAGAGCTGCCACCTTCAGTTATAGCCCACTGCTGTACTGGGTCAACAAACGCCGCAGATATGGCATGACTGCTGCCATCAGAATAGACCCTCCCCAGGCTATTGACAATACTGACATTCAACTCCAAATTCCGGATCTTCCATCAGAGCCGCACCCCCGTGAAGACAGGCATCATGCCTTCAGAGGCGGAAGCCCCAAGGAGGAAGCCTCTGTTCCCCTGCAGCCTGCTCTGGTGGTCCCACAGCAGCCCTCATCTAAGGGGATGGCAGAGCAGGAGACCCCATCACCCTTCCCGATTGTCTTTCCAGAGATCCCCTCTTTCCCTCCCCTCCGCACCCTGAACTTTCCTCCCATGCTGTCCCACTCTGCCTCCTACCCCTTTCTCAGGGCTCCTAAAAGGCAGGTCCCCTTCTATTCCCTTCCCGCACTGGCCCAAGGGGTGAACTTACCCAATGTGTAAACTTCAGTGTCAAAGCCTCCTGTCACTGAAAGTGAGAGATTCAGGGGCCAGGTATTATAACCCATATAGATGTCACATAGTAAAGTTTTTTCAAAAGTCAGAGTCATTTGTGTCTCATTTGCCAGTAGGAAAGCAATGTCCTTCCCCTGTGTGATGGTGGCACACGTCTCACCAATACAATGAGAACTGGAGGCTGGCTCTGAAGAGACACATTGAGCCAATACTTGTGGATGAACTCAATTCCCTCCATCAAGTATTCAATGTGTTCAAGACCCTGGGCTAGGTCCCCAAAGGCACTGCTCTTCTGCAGGATGGGAAGTAAAATTGCCACAAGAGTAACAATTGCCAATGGCACACAGCTACAGCAGTCCACAGTGGCTATGCCACTGGCCAAGCAAGTCATCATGAGGTCAGTGAACCACACCACACTATGTGCTGACTGGGTGATGTCCATGATGTATCGATTCTTAGCTGGTTGTTTCTCTACATTATTTCTAACAGAACAACACTGCAAAATGGTTATTATGATTTTTCTTTTACTGATGAGGAGACAGGTTCCAAGGTTTCTTTTTTGTTGTTATTTTCTCTGAGCCTCTTCTCCCATTTACATCTGCCTGGCATTACAGTTCCTGGTCTTTCCACCCCATGGTATCCCTTCCCTAATCACGTCTTCTTAAAACATCCTTGATGAATGAATGCTTCACTGTGTGTAGAGTGTCATCAGCTTGGTCTACAGATTTGCTTACTGGAAGGGCTGGTGGTAACCACCTAATATTATATGGAGTAACACATCCAAAGCGTGTATCTTAAGATATCTATGGCTGCACAAAAGTTGAGTCCCCTGTCATTCTTCTACATGGGAATATTAATAATTTTTATACTTTCTGGATAAGGTCCAAAAAGGAGACACAAAGATAATTATGAGATATTTGCCCCAGTTTAAAGATAAGAAAACCTGATTCCGTCCCCAAAATTTTTCCCATTTACTCTAAAAATGAGCAAAACCACTTACCATATTTCATCTAAACTTTAAATGTACATGGCCCTGAGAGAAGTGCCTGGTTTTGCCTATTTTGTGGTGTGTGGTGTGTGTGATTGTGATTCTCAGAAGTTAGTAAACATGTAGCCAATTTTTTTCTTCCCCCCACTCCCCGTGTGTGGGCTGAAGGGCTTAGATCCAGCAACTGCAAAGAAAGCCTGATTCCTATCTATATGGCCTCTAGCAATATATTTTAAGCCATTTTCATTTTTTAAAGTTAAGTGGAACCATTTCTTCCTTGTGTAAACACGATCTTATATTGTATCTAAAAATACAAAACAGGACTACGCAGATCTTCTCTGGAAGAACAAGGGCAGAGGCTCACTTCTCCCTCACCTTGCCCCCTGGTCACCTTGCCCCCTTCAACTCTGCAGAGACCTAAAGCCCCTGACATATAGTCTTCACTGCTTCACACCCAAGACTCTAATTCTGAAGGTAGATTCTAGGACATTAATTTGTGCCAATGATCAGTTAGCCCCTGCTTTCAAAGGAGGAGAGAAGCCATAAACATAAATCAAAGAAGATTTTCTTTTTCTAAAGAATCAAGGGATGGGGGAAGGCTTTGTAACACACAGTGACAAAAAACATGTTTTATTCAGATAAATTAAAATGGCTATCACTGATATGAAATGAAGCTCAAACTGAGTTATAAAAACCTTGAATTCACCCCCTAAACTGAACCAAAATTGCTTATATGTGACCAGAATAGCTGCACTAGAACAAAAGTAGATTTGCATTACTTCATATGAGAATACAAGTTAGGTTAGGTTCATATAATAAAAAATACACACTCTGTAAAATATCAGGATATCCAAATGTGTTCTGGTTTGGGTATGAAAGAAACAAAATCTAGTTGGTGTTGGTAAATGAGCCAAGGAGATGCACAGCAAACAAAAAGCTGTCAATAAAAACTGCTTGACAGGACATTGACCCCATGGGAGTCAAAATTCTCCACTGTGACCAGCAGGGCCAGCACAGGAGGGTAGAGGGGTTATGTGCAGCAATGCAAAGAAAGGAAACTGCTGTAGAGTGCAACACAGCCAGCAGCAGAGGAAGGGTGTCCACTCCTCAGCTTTGTTGCCTCAGACCCATTCCTGGGTGCCAGGTACATTGCAGCATCTTGAAGCCAGGCACTTTATTCCTCTGGGAATTCTACAGGACCTGTTGCCTCTCTGAATAATGGAGAGGCTCTTTAAGTAAACATTATGATTCCAGATTATATATATATATATATATATATATATATATATATATATATATATTCAGAAAGCAATGCTTTGGGAAACTAAAGAAAGAAGAAGTAGGAGCTGCCACACAGAATAGCTAAAGGATTGCAAATGAAAGCCATACTCAGATCACTAACCCAATCTTTCTCAGAGAGCTGAGGATGTGGCAGTTGATGCTTGACTATAGCTCAACACAAGGACTAGGCTGGGTAAGTGAGGACCCCATACAGATATAAATCCCACATTCACAGTAAGTAATTGGTTTCTGGGGCTTGTAAGCTGGTATTCTTAACTAGAACAAAGGAAGTTGAGATAAGGACCTGTGTCTGGAGACATGGTAGTTTCTCAGGCAGGATGACAAGGGATCACAGGCCTGAGTGCAGAATGGGTGCATGTGGCAATGACCCAGCGATTCCATTCCTAGGCATATATTGGGGGAAGAAAACATATCTACAAAACCCTGCACAATAATATTCACAGCAGTATTATTCCTAATAGTCCCAATGTGGAACAAATCAAATAACTCATGAATGGATAAATAAAAATGGGCTATGTCCATACAATGGAATATTACTCAGCCAAAAAAGAAATGAAGTACTGCTACATGCTACAACATAAACAGACCAGGACAGCATTACACTACAAGAAGCATACCCAAGGCCACTTATTATGATTTTGTTCATAGGAAATATCCCAAACCCAGCATCACTCCCAAAAGACACTCCAGTCCCATTAGTGATCACTCTCACTCTCTTCTACTCTCAGCCCCCAGTAACCACTAATCTACCTTTCATCTCTATGGATTTGCCTATTTTGAACAATTATTATAAATTATATAAGATGTGACACTTTTGTCACAATACAGGAACAAAATAGTGGCTCCATAAATATTTGCTGAACCAGTGGAGAAGCAGTATAGAAAGAAAGGATATATGGTCTAGGAAAAGGTCACACAATTGTAGAGGTAGGAGAAATGTCATCTAGTCCAAATATCTAATTTTGTAGGTGAGAAAATCTAGATCCCCCAAAATCCTGGACTGACCCAGGGATAGTCAGACATAGAGTGACAGAAGTGAGAATTAGAACACAAAAGGTTTGATTTACAATGTAGGAGTTTTTGTAGACTAACTCTTCAAAATAAAAGTTCCCTTTTTCCTTCACTTCATCTAATATGATGCAGTGATCAGTACCTCCTTAGGTGTAGGGCTTCCTTACTTGCTTGTGTCTAAACATGGTTGAGACTTTTTCTGGTGTTTTAGGATGAATTTGTTTCAAGAAAAAGACCCAAATCATTTCTCAATATAACCAGGCCCTTTCAAACTCTAGTATTTGGTTACTACTATTGTTTCTCCCTTTGAGCATGTGTTTCGTGGAGATCTCCTACTAAAGTACAAGCTCTCTTAATTTTGAAAGCTCACAAGCTGGCAGCCCCAGGAAGTATGACTCTAGAGCTCACCCATTCTCAGAGAATAGCTCTGACATGTATTGTATCACCTTATTCTGATTCATTATCTAAAAACTAAAAAGATATTTCACAACTATAGATTTTAGGAACAGAACTCTAAAATGTCTTCTGCTTATATATTTGTTTGAATACTGGATCCACAAACATGTATTATTCACTCTTGTTTGATATGTTTTCTCTATGATGAGGATTAATGATCTTCTTGACAATAAAGATTTCTGTGATCCTTTGAGGAAAAAAAAAATTGACTCCAGCCTTACCTCTTGACTTCTACCTCATTCTATTTTATACTCATGGAACAATTACTATTTTACCCTTCAGTTTGTGAATCCAATACAAAGATTAACCAGCTGTTGCTTTTTTAATTCAGAAGTAAACCATCTTTCCCCCTCCATTCCAAGTGAAGCAAAACCCACAATCTATTAAGTTTGTCCAAAAAAGTCATGCTTGATAGACTAAGGATTTCTTTTTTTTTTAATACTAAGAATTTCTATACATTTTCATCAAACTTCTAAAACCATAGTTTTTACAGGAAAAATCTCTCAACTGGACAATATATAACAGATGAATTCTGAATTTCAACTAGATGGCCTTTTTTACATATATATGATATGAAGGATAGCTTTGCTCAAAGGAAGTGCACATCAGAGAAAGTGGGTTGAAAAGATTCGTAAAACTAGAAGGGAACAGTGATTTCCTCTAGTATAAATCTGACCCCTTCATTTGACAGAAGAGGAAAGTGAACTTAGCAAAGGAAGGACAGTCTTCTCAAGAAATAGTTGTAGAACAAGACAATGTCCCAGCCAGAGAGAAAGGAAGGAAAGGGGAGGGGAAAAGAACCTCACCCTAAAACTCACACCATGTACAAATATTAATTCAAAATGATCATGGATTAAAATGTAAAACATAAACCCATAAAGAAAAGGAAAGTGAAGCTCAGCAAGGGAACTTGGTTTGCCAAAGTTCACCCAGTGACTTAGACTTGTCACAGAGCTTGTTTCAATACATTATTATTCACCATCTCAGCAAACTCCAATTGGCCCTGATAATTCTCTACTCAGGCTCATTCAGAGTAAATGGTTGCCACTCTGTTGACTGGATATTTGTTCATGCTCTTTTGGTCTTGAAAAATCTGTGCTACTTCGATTACTCATTCAGCCTTCACTAGGCAACTGCCCTGTGCCAGCCACCTTGCAGGATTAGAAGCTGGAAGTCATGTTTCCCATCTCAAGGGACTCAGAGTTCATGGGGGAGAGAGTGGAGTCTCACCCTAATGAGATTTAAACCCCTTCAGGGCAACAACCATTTTTCCTTCCTTTTCTCCAGGTGAGCACAGCCAGGGGAGCGCTGGGCACACCTGGCATATTTGGTGATTGGCCAGTCTTGAGGTCCAGGACACTGGCTGCCCTGGTCTGTAGAGAGGACTGGAGTCTACAGAGATTAAGGGGCAAACCCTCCATAAGGTGAGAGAGGAGTGCAGGTCGTCCCAGGGGACTGGGGGCCACCTGGCTCATCTCTTGGTCTGCCACAGGCAGTGGATACAGGGGGACCCGCCAATGGCGGAGAGAACCTGGCAGACGGAGGAAGACCCCCAAAGCTCCACAGGCGCCTCCTCCCAGGGCACAGCCTGTGGCTGCCTGGTGGCTAATGATGGCTGCAGGGCCCTCACCCAGGTCTGTCCCTGCAGTTCCTCCAAAAAGGACCTTAAACTGCTAGATGGCAGGATGCAGGGGTCCCACTGTGTTTCTATTTCCTTCTCTGTCTCCTTTCTGTAGTTTGGAATTTTTTTCTGGTGGAAAGTCGTGGGTCACCCATGGCCTCCCCTCTGTCGCCCCCTCAGCCCCGTGTTTCTGCTTCTCCTCAGAAAATTTAGGTCCCTCGGGGAAAACTTTAAAATTGAACTTCCAATTTCAAGAAGAAGAAAATTTCAACATGAAGTGCTCTGGACTCACAGGGCCCAAGCGCCCTTTCTCCGGAGACAGGGCCTACTAGGACAGCATTCGCCTCAAGGGTCAAAGCCTCGCTCTCACCCTGTTGCCCTGGTTCCTGGGCCTTTTCCAACTGACTTCTCGGTCTCATGAATAATCAGCCCCGCCTTCCTGGGCGGGGCGAAGCTTCCTCATGAATAATCAACTAGTCTCCTTGGGCGAGTCGACGCTGCCTCATGAATAATCAGCCCAGCCTTCCTGGGCGGGGCCGAGGCTTCCTCATAAAGAATCAGCCAGGCCTTCCTGGGCGAGGTGATGCTTCCTCTTGAATAATGTATTTTTCTCTTTTTTTTAATTTAATTTTTTATTTTTTTTATTAGTTGTTCAAAACATTACATAGCTCTTGATACATATTTCATACGGGCTTTCAGGAACAGGAGGCGGAGTCAGTCTCATGAATATGCAAAGCAGAGGAGATTGGCAGATAACGCTCTCCTGCCAGGCGGGGCCCCTCACAGCCTGCTCCAGCTCTCAGGACCCAGCCCTCCAGCAGCCATTGCTGTGTCTCTCCCACCTTTCTGAGGGCTCTCGTCGCTCTCCCAAGCTGGAGGGACCCACACCAAGCTCCTGTCGCCTCTGGAAGCTGGCGTCTCTGACTGCCGCGCCTGGGTAACCTGTAGGTCAAGGACAGCCTCCTGGGGCTTTCTGAGGGAGCACTGCCCTCTGAGGTGAGGCACCAGCTGGGTGGGTGAGGTCCCAGGGACCTTGGTCTCCTAGGTCAGGCCACTGAGGTGGGGTCCCAGGCAGACCCGAGGCCAGCGCAGTGCGACGTGGGCCAGGGCTGACTAGACTCTGGAGGGACCTGGGGGCCAACGGAAGGCTCCAAAGGGCAGAGCGCCTCAGTCTTCCAGGGCATCTCCCACCTCTTCCCCGCCAGTGACCCTCTATGTGTCATTATGAAAATGAAACAAACTGTACATCGAGTCCCCTTACCCTGCCCCTGAGCGGAGCCCCTTCTGCAGAGGTCGCCCCTGCTGCGGCAGGACAGGGAAATCAAGAGGAAGGGGATTACTGTATGTTTTCTTCATTTACATCTAAGATCACCTCTGCAATCACATAGGGCAAGGTGGTATTTTTAAAAATGGTGTTGGAATAACACGAGCATGGAGAATAATAAACTCTTATCCTTCATCCAAGCTATACACACACACAAAAAAAAAATGTTTTTTAGATTTATTCTACATCTATATTCAAAATCAAAAACAAATTTTTTCTGATATTGGATTGGGGGAGGTAAGGATTCTTATATTGCAGGACTCAATGCATTAAACCAAAACAGAAAATTGGTAAATCAGCCCTGATTAAAATCATAAACATCTCATTATCAAAAGATATCATTAAGGCTGTAAATACATCAGCTATCAACTAATACAGAATCTATATAGAGAATATACAAAGGAACCCTAAAAATCCATAAGCAAAAGATATTTCAACGTTAAAATGAACAAAGCACTTGAGCAAGCATTTCACAAAATACATTCTAACAACCAACATAAATCCTAGGGGTGCTCAGGATATGACCCAAGAAATTCAGATTAAAACTACAAACAGATGCTCAGCAAAATGGTTAATGAATTTCAATGGTCAATCTCAAGGGTTGCTGAGGATATGCAGTCACTGGAACTCTCATGCATGCTATTTGTTAGTTCCTTATGAAACCAAACATACACCTACTCTAGGACTCAGGACTACACCACATGCTCAAGAGAGATTAGTTCACTGCCCATGAATGACTTCTACAAGAACATTCCTGGCAGCATTATTCCTGATAGCCAAAAGTTTGACAAAATACAAACATCTATCAACAGAAAACAAAACATTTTTTATATAATCATACAATGGACCATGATCAGCAATAATAAAAAATCAAGTACTAGTATACAGAACACCACAGCTAAGTCTACTAAACATTATGCTGAGAGGAAAAGTTATACATAGGGCTGGGTGTGGCTCACTATTGGAGCACATGCTTTGTATGCACAAGGCCCTGGCTCCAATTCCTGCAAAGTACACACACGCGCGCGTGCACACACACACACACACACACACACACACACACACACAGTGTCCAGGAAGCAGGTGGAGCCAGTGGGAAGGCCTTATGCTCTAAGTTCTGCACCAGGACCCCTCATGGCCCATCATGGTGGTGACTCCCACTGAGGGGACCCAGCACCAGAAGAAGGGAAGCTAAGGAGCCTGAAGGCCCAAGGCCTAGGCCACAGTGGCACAGCACCCACCTGGCCTGCTGAGTAAGTGTGGCCTTGAAGAATCTACCCTATGAGAGCACATGACGAGTGCCACTCAGAAAAGTCTCTGCGGCAAGGAAGGGAACAGAGAATGTGGCTTCTGCTACGGCCACTGCAATGCCAAACGCACAGGCAGAAGTTCCTAGGTCACTACCTGGCTGAGCACATTCATGAAATCCAGGACTGGACCTTTCCAGCCAGCAGGGAGAGGCCTAGAAGAAGAGGTCAGGCCAACGTGGAACAGGAGGGGAAGGTAGCAAGCAAGCAGGAGGGGGACAGTGACTCAGAGGATGAGAGTGAGGCTGAGGAAGAGAGTGAGGACAAGAGCAAAACAGAGAATGAGGAGGGCCCTGAGAAGGAAATAGAAGATGCACAAGAAAAGGAGGCAGAGGAAGACAACCAAGGAGAGTCTGAGGAGGGAGGAGATGCCACCAAGGCAGAAAGCAAATTTCACCCAGAAATAGAATAGGAAGCAGAGTGGCCCAGAGGAAGTGTCCAGACCAGGAGTTGATTTGAGCCCAAATTGCTAGAAAGATAGGCAGCTCCTCTGTTTCCTGTGTCTGGTCATTGAGGCTCACCAGGGCCACCAGTTCTCCACTCTAGGTGAAGCCTTCAAAGAACTCAGAGTAAGTATTGGTCATTGAGAGCACAGGCCTAGGGGTCAGGTTTCAATTCAGATGACCTAGCAGTGACTACATGGACTTGTCCCTCAAAAGCTGGACTATTCAACTTGTTGGGAGCTGTTCTTATTCACAGCTGTTCTTTTTGGTTGAACAACGTTGAGAATCCCATGAAGGTATGGACTTTAACCTGAGAAAAACTACAGTACATACAAAACCTAGTATATAATTTCTAAAATATCACAAGCCTCTAGTCTCTGGATCCCAGGCAAAGCAATCCTTGAAAGTTTTTAACCCCACTTTGGTCAGTGTAAAAATCATCACCATTGATAAAACTAGTGCCTTGACTGAGAGTTCTTGATAAGGGGATCTCTGCCTACTTAAAAACAGGAAACCATGATTTTATCAAATGAATCCAAGGGATGATTCCTCCCTAGGATAATGGTTTGGATAATGACTTGATGTGTGCCTTAGATTGCTGCTTTTAGGTTCTATGTGTGAAACTTGGTAGGAGAGTAAGAAAGCCAAGTCTAATGGGGATGGAAATGAAAGTTCTCAGGTTCTCTGTTTGACCTTTTACTTATCTTGGACCTTGCTGGTACCCTGAGAACAGTCTTTGGCAAGCCTTAGATGTTGGTAAACATTTGTTGAAGGAATGAATTTTCAAATGTATTTGTGAAAGGAAAGTGACCACAATACTCAGAGTAACCAAGAGATCTGTATTGCAGCAGTAAAAAAGAGGAGAGAGAGAGAGAGAGAGAGAGAGAGAGAGAGAGAGAGAGCGAGCAAGCGCCTGGCAGGGGAAGGTTTTTATAGCCCTTCTGCTGTTATGCCTAAATCTAATCGGGTCTCTGGGTTTGCAAGCTGCCTTGTTGGTACAAGGTTGGTTAAGTATTCAGCCTTGAGCGGGGGCTTGAGCTTTTGGACTTGATGGAAACAGGTGATAAAGAACCTGAAAGAGGGGTGTTGAGTGGCCAGGTCATCCTGCAGCTAACACTTGTTTAGCATGCCCTGCATACAACTTAGTTTAGCCTGTCCTGCACATAACATTCCTCCCTTTTTTTTTTTCTAAGTGACATGGGGGCGGCATAAAATCATCCGGCTACTTCCTGCTTAATGTTGGGGCAGTGTAGAACCTATGAGGGAAAATGGAGGAATTTCTGGGGGACAGGTCTGGGAACACCAGGGCAGCTAGAAATAACACCCAGATGCTATAGACTGTTATTTCAGCAGGGGCAAAGTCCACACAATTCCTTGAAGCCATAAGTCATCAATGGTATCAAACCAGTCCTGGGTGGAGGAGATCCTTGGTATCAGCCACTGGACCTGTTGTAGGGACTCTAGGAAGTATTGAAAGTGTTGTCTTCCCGTGGCATCACCAGCACCTGAAGAGGATCAGTGAGCAAAAATAGCATGAGGATTAAAGCAAAGGTCAGTTTTTGGCAGGAGTTCCACGCTGCAGGACTAGCAGAGAAGAGGCCATGAGGAGGCTTAAAAGGGCATAAAGGCTCAAAAATTCAGGGTGGCAGACTAAGAATTTCTCTGGGTTCCTTGTCTCTTGCTATCTGATTGGCCGTAGTTTTTGCATTGTCAGCATCGGGTGCAAGCTCCTTGAGAGGAGATGGAGTCATCTAGGTTGTGAAGCAGTTGGCAGTCCCTGAAAAGAAACTGGTTAAAGGTATGGTTAGAAATTGTGTTCATCTGTTTTGGGAGGAACTATATTATGCATGGGAGGAAAGTGCAGAAGAGTATTATGCCTATAAGAGAGACTAAGAAGGGCTTGACAAAAGGATTTGAAAAGAATTCCAGAAAAGAAGTTTGGGTAGTAGTTTTAGTCAGTTGGGTTGGAAAGTCAGTGAGTTTGTTAACATTCTGTTCTACTAGGCCTGATTCATTCACATAATAGCAGCACTCTTCCCTTAGAAATAGGCAAGTACCTCCCTTTTCAGCTGTCAATAAGTCTAATGCTCCTTGGTTTTAGAGAACCACCTGAGCCAGAGGTGACCTGTCTCTGGAGGGAGGAGAGTGACTCTGCTGTAGCATTGAGAGCTGCTTGAAGCATTTTGTGAAGGTCATCTTCAGTCCAGATAGAGTGCCCTGTATCTCCACCTGATACTCCAACTGCTACAGTTGCAGTTACAGAGATTCCTATCAGAATAGGCAGGAAGTCTGCATGCTTACTGTGTGGAGAAGTAGAGTGAGAGAAAAAGTGTTCAAATTCTGTGGTGCTATATAAAGTAAGTTGAGGGGTTACTTGGACAACAAAACAGGGAGTGGTTATATTGTCAGGGATGTAGGTCATTAAGGTTCCATTACACCAAAGAAAGTCTCCAGGATTTGTGTATTTGTTTGTAGAAGCAATCCTGTAATGCCACCATCTGTCATGTTGGGTGTGTGACGAGAGGCGAATGCAGAGCCATGGGGGCAAGGAAGAGAAATTGGTGTTATCGGGTGTGGGTTCCCACAAAGGGATATTTGAGGCATTTTACTGCCAGTGGGGGAGAGATCATATGAGAATTTGAGGGGGACTGCAGCCAGGAGGGGCCTTTCCAGGGAGGCACAAAGAAAACAGTTTGGGGGATTTAGGGTGAGGACTGTCGTGTTTAGAAATGCCAGTGTGTTTTGGATGATTTTGATCAAAGTATGGATCTGAGAACTAGGTTTGGAGGGGTCTGAGGAGGGGGGACCTTGGAGTTCCTCTGTCTTTTTAGTTAGGACTTTTTCAGAGTGCTCTATGTCTGAGGTAAAGATTGTTGACTTGGTCGGGGCCTGTGTTGCTATGCTCCTCCCTTTCCATAAATATTCAGAGGGTTTGGTCTGGTAGTTAGCCCAAAAGGGAGGGGGCACATGTGACTCCTGAGGACCATCATGGGTGGACTGGGTCATAGATTTTTAGTTCAAAATGCTATTTTCTCATCTTCTATGTGCTCTGGCCTCTTTCCAAGTCTCCTCAGGTATCAAATGGAACATATTGGTATCTAGTTTCTGGTATCTGGCATAATGATGGATTCTACATGACCAGTAAGGACAACCTTTATAAGTGTCTGGACACCATTTACAATAATCTTGGGTCTGATTGAATAGATAGCAGAGATAGGGTCCTATTCAGGCTGTTTTGTAGAATCAAGAATTTGCAAGAGAAATGGTAATAGGGGCAGTTGAGTTGAGGGGCATGTCAAAAATGGCACTTTGTTCAGTTTTTGATATGGATCCATCCTTCCATTGATCAACTACTGTGAATTTCCATATGTAGGATCTGAATGAAGGAGATATGGGAAAAGGCAGGGTAGGCTAAGAGGAGGTAAGGGAGGTAGACCCAGATCTGGAGGTTATTCATTGTTTTTTGGAGGACCTGGTGAAATGAAGTTTCAGTGGGTTAGTGGGAGAAGGGCTTCAGGCATATGCCAGTGAAGAAGAAAAGGAGGTATCCACAGACTCAGGCTCAGGAGCTGATGCAGGTTTTAACCTAGAAATGTGAATCCAGGGAGTTAGCATTGTTGGAGACTTTTGAAACCTCACAGTGGTGGGGGTATATAGGGTAACTTGTAGGGGTCCTTCCCATTTTGGTGACAAGGGAAAATCTTGGTGTTGTGGGAGAGAGAAGAATACCCAGGCTCCTTGCCTTAGGGGAAAAGAAGCATGAGTCCTCTGGGGGTCTGGGAGTAGGGTTTCTTGGTTTTACCAGAGGTGAGAGTGTATAAAGGAGAGGAGAGGGAAAGAGAGACTTTCTGGTAGAGTCCACAGAGAAGCTATGACACCAGGGGAAAAGGCAGGATGGCCATACATGACTTCAAATGGGGAGAGAAGGGTGGGTTTTCTTGGTGATACTCTAAGTCACAATAAGTCAAGGGGAAGAAGTTTGGCCCAATCTAGGTGAATTTCAAGGGTAAGTTTGGTTACAATTTCTTTTATTGTTTGGTTGGCACACTCCACCTTTCCAGATGATTGTGGATGATAGGGGATGCGCAGGTGCCATGGGCTGTTAAGAGCTTTAGCAATATGCTGTGTAATCTGAGAAATGAATTTGGGTCTGTTGTTGGACTGAAAAGATGTGGGTATTCCAAATCTGGGTATCGTCTCAGAGACAAGGATAGAGGCGACTGTGGTAACCCACTTGTTGGCAGTTGGGAAGGCTTCAACCCACCCTGAGAAAGTATCTACTAGAACTAGTAGGTATTTAAGTTTGCAAACTGGTGGCATGTTTGTAAAGTGCAGCTGCCAGTCGGCTGCTTGAATGAGGCCCTGTGCTTGATGTGTAGGGAAGGTTCCAGGTTTCAAAAGGGTTTGAGGATTTGTTCTTTTACAGATGGAACAGTTAGAAGTTAGCTGTTTCAGAAAGTGAACATCCTTGGGGCTGAGTGTGAGAAACGAGTTTGTAAAAGCTTTTAAGCTTTGGGAGTTAGTGTGAAAGATGGAATCAAGGTATGAGAGCATGAATCGGGTTTACACTGGGGATTTGGGTTGTGGGATAACTGGGGCTAGGGTACAATGGGGCAAGGGCTGCTAGTTAGGCTTCCTGATAAGCCCTTGAATTGCCTCTTGTAACAGGTGAAGAGTCATGTTGGTGTGGAAGGAGTGAGGCTCTAATGAGATCAGCACTGGTGACTGTGGAGCCCCTAGTTGTAAGAAGTCCTCTCTCTTTCCATGTGGCAGAGTGGGAGAGGATTATGTGATAAACATATTTAGAGTCTGTGTATAAATTTAGGGAATGGTCAGCCGCCAGGTAAAATGCCCTAGTGATGGCTATAAATTCAGCTTGTTGGTTGGTGGTGTGTGGAGGTAGGGATTTTGCCTTTATTGTAGAAAATTTTATGCTGAGTGAGTCAGTCAGGGAGATAACAGAGTATCCTGCATGATGATGGCCATCTAGTGTGAAGGTGCTGCCGCCGTCTGTAAACCAAGTGTAAGTGGCATCGGGCAAAGGCCCTTGATAGATATGAGTGAGTCAGAGGATAAGGTTTTCTAGTACTTCAAGGCAGTGATGGGAGGAAGGTGTTTCTGTTTGGGGAAGAGGAGTGGCTGGGTTTAGGGCTGAGCAGGCCCTAAAGGAAATGGGGGGGATCATGGAGGAATGAGACCAGAAGGAAAAGGATGTGGCAGGGAGTAAAGGTCTTTAAGCGTTTGTAAGTGAGAAGATCCTCCAGAGTGTGAAGGGAAATGATAATATTTGTGCTACCAAAGTCAGTTTATTTGTCTCCTATAGTAAAGTGTGTGCTGCAGCGAGAGCATGCAGGCATGGGGCCTGTCCCCTAACAATTGGATCTAGTAGTTTGGGAAGGTAAGCGACAGGAGCAAAGGTGGGCCCTTTATTTTGACTTAACACCCCAAGGGCTAAGCCTGTTTTTTCATGAATAAAGAAGAAAGTTTTGTTGGAAGTCTGGGAGATGTAGGGCTGGTGCTTGTAGGAGGGATTGTTGTATGGAGAGAAAATAAGATTTAGGTGATGAGGGGAGGGGCTCCTGTTTGTCTCCCTTGGCCATTTCATATACTGGTTTGGCCAGGAGTGAGAAATTGGGAATCCAGCCCCCATATATCCTGCTCGAAGGATAAGATTTTCTCCTTAGTTTTTAGGATTGGGGTAGTCACAATTTAGAGCTTTTTGATCTAAAGTGATTGTCTTGGAATCTTGGGAAAGTTGGACTCCAAGGTAGGTGACCTGGGTTTGTGATAATTGTACTTTTTGGGGAGACATCTGGTAACCCTTATCAGCCAGAAAGTTAAGAAGTGTGTTGGTGTCAGTTTTGGAAATATTGAGGGAGCGACTGCAGAGGAGTAAGCCATCTACGTATTGGAAGAGAGTCAAAAGAGGGAGGTTGAGGCTCTTTAGATTGGTGGACAATGTCTGACCAAAATGTGTAGGCAGTCACTAAAGCCTTGAGGGAGGAAAGTCCATGTTAATTGCTGAGATCATTGAGTATCTGGATCTGTCCAGGTAAAGGCAAAGAGGTCTTGGGAAGGTGGGACCAAAGGAATGTTGAAAAAAGCATCCTCTAAATCTATAACAGAAAAATAGGAAGTTGAGGCCAAAATAAGGTATAGGAGAGTATATGGTTTTGTAACTAGTGGTGGATAGGTTTGATTTAACTCTAAGAAGTTTTTAATTTCCTCCTTAATGTCTTCTATAACCCATTGATCATTCAGTCACCTATTGTTCATTCTCCAAGTGATGCATGATTTTTCCTTCCTTCTTTGTTTTTCAGTTTCATTCCATTATGATCAGATAAGATGCATGGTATTATTTCTACTCCTTTATATTGTCTAAGAGTTGCCCTGTGACATAATATATGATCTATTTTTGTGAAGGATCCATGTGCTGCTGAGAAAAAAGTGTAACTACTTGATGTTGGGTGGTATATTCTATATATGTCAATTAAGTCTAGGTTGTTAATTGTGTTGTTGAGTTCTATAGTTTCCTTATTTAACTTTTGTTTGGAAGATCTATCCAGTGGTGAGAGAGGTGTGTTGAAGTCTCCCATGATTATTGTATGGTGGTCTGTTAGACTCTTGTACTTGAGAAGAGTTTGCTTGATGAACGTAGCTGCACCGTAGTTTGGGGCATATATATTTATGATTGTTATGTCTCGTTGGTGTATGGCTCCCTTGAGCAGTATGCAGTGTCCCTCTTTATCCTTTTTGATTAACTTTGGCTTGAAATCTATTTTGTTTGATATGAGTATGGACAATCCTGCTTGTTTCCGCAGTCCATATGAGTGGAATGATTTTTCCCAGCCTTTCACCTTCAGTCTATGTATATCTTTTCCTATCAAATGCATCTCCTGTAGGCAACATATTGTTGGATCTTGTTTTGTGATCCATTCAACTAGCCTGTGTCTCTTAATTGGTGAGTTTAAGCCATTAACATTTAGGGTTATTATTGAGATTTGGTTTGTTCCTCCAGTCATATTTGTTTATTTATGTTACTAAACCTGATAATTTTCCTCTTTGATTACTTTCCCCCCTTTACTGTCCTACCTCCCACTGATGGTTATCAATGTTATTTTCAGTTTCCTCTTCCTGTAATGTTTTGCCAAGGATTTTTTGAAGAGATGGTTTTCTAGCTGCGAATTCTTTTAACTTTTGTTTATCATGAAAGGTTTTAATTTCATCTTCCATCCTGAAGCGTAATTTCGCCGGATACACGATTCTTGGTTGGAGCCCATTTTCTTTCAGTGTTTGAAAAATGTTATTCCAGGATCTTCTAGCTTTCAGAGTCTGTGTTGAGAGATCAGCAGTTATCCTGATTGGTTTGCCCCTAAATGTAATCTGCTTTCTTTCTCTTGTAGCTTTTAAAATTCTCTCCTTATTCTGTATGTTGGGCATCTTCATTATTATGTGTCTAGGTGTGGATCTCTTATGATTTTGCACTTTCAGCGTCCTGTAGGCTTCTAGGATATGGGATTCTGTTTCATTCTTCAAGTCTGGGAAGTTTTCTCGTATTATTTCATTGAATAGATTGTTCATTCCTCTGGTTTGGAGCTCTGTGCCCTCCTGTATCCCAATGACTCTTAAGTTTGGTCTTTTAATGTTATTCCATAATTCTTGAATGTTCTGTTCATGGTTTCTTAGCAGTCTTGCTGAACTGTCTATGTTCTTCTCAAGTTGAAATACTTTGTCTTTATTGTCTGATGTTCTATCTTCTAAGTGATCTATTCTGCTGGTAGTATTGTCAATTGAGGTTTTAAGTTGGTTTATTGCTTCCTGCATATCTAGGATTTCTATTTGTTTGTTTTTTATTACTTCTAACTCCCTGTGAAATTGATATTTTACTTCCTGGATTTGTTTCTGTAGTTCCTTGTCAATGTGATCTTTCATTGTCTGATTTTGCTGTCTCATGTCTTCCTTGAAAGTCCAGATCATCTGAAGCATGTATATCCTGAACTCTTTATCTGACATTCCATCTGTTGCAGCTATTACCTCTTCTAGAGTTGAGTTGACCTGCAATGCTTGTGGTCCTTTCTTTCCTTGTCTTTTCATGTTGCTTGCGTTTCTTTCTGCTTGGTGAAACTGTTGTGTTTTTGAAATTTTTCCCCCTGTTTATTTATATTGCTCTTGTATAGTTGGGATATCTCTCTTGTAGGGCGGGTAGTGGTTGTGCTCCTCCTCTAATCAGGGTGATCTATCCACTACGCTGTTTGGTCATAGGTCTGCCCACCCTGCGGGCACGGGTGGCTGCTCTACTCTGCCCCCACTCCAATTGCGGTGACGTTCCTACCACGTCCTCGGATCGTTGGTCCTAATCCGGATATGGGCGGCAGCTCTTCTCCACCCCTACTCCAATTGATGTGACGTGTCTACCACGCTGGTCGGCCTCCAAGCCTGTTCCGCCGGTGGGTCTCAGATCTGCCCACCCTGCGGGCCTGGGCGGCAGTTCTGCTCAACCCCCACTCCCAGTGGGGGTACCTAACTGCCTCTCCAACGGGTCTCTGGGCTCCTTCCGGATGCTGACCGCGGCTCTGTTCAACCCCCACTCCAACCAGTGTGACGTGACTGCCTCGATGCTACTCGTCCACCACACTGGCAAGCTGCCGAGCCTGTCCTGCCAGTGGGACACAGGACTGCCTACCCTGCAGGATCAGACGGCGGCTCTTCATGGCCTCCACTCCAAGTGGGTTGACTTGGCTACCCTGCCGTCGGGTCGCTGGTCCTGTTCCAGGCGTGGGCGGCTACTCTCCTCGGCCCCAGCTGCAGTTGGGGTGTCGCGATACCACACCGGCGGGACCCTTAGCCGGCTCTGGGTGCAGGAGGCAGCTCCACTCTGCCCCCCAGGCCCCCGCAGCACCCAGCAGGACCCGGACCAAGAAGCAGACCCTGTAGGATCCCCAACCCTGAGCCAGAGCCGCTTCGGGAGCCAGGAGCCGGTCTCTCTGATCCCCGCCACGTTCTGCTAGGAGCAGGCTCCTCAGAGCAACCGCTGCGAGTTCCCCAATCCCAGGCCAAAGCAGCCCCGGGAGCCCAAGCCTGGCCGCACCAGACTCTCCCTGCTCGGTGCACGCTCCGCTGGGAGCAGAGTCTAAAACGCACTTCACTCGGGTTCCCCAGCTCCAGGCCAAAACTGTTCCGGGAGACAGAGTCTTGCTGCCCCTCGTCGCAAGTTTCACTTGAGGCTGGCCTCAGCTCGCGGTCCCCGCAGGCTCCGTGGCCCTGGGCTCAAACAGCCACGGGAGCCAGAACCCAGCCTCTCCGATCCCTGCCACACTCTGCTAGGAGCAGGCTCCACAGAGGTACCCCAGCCTCAGGCCCAAGCGGCCCCGGGAGCCTGAGCTTGGCAGCTCCAACCTCTCCCAGCTCAGTGTACGCTCAGCCAGGGGAAGGGTCAAAGACGCAGTTCCCTCGGGTTCCCTAGCCTCGGGCCAAAACTGTTCAGGTAGTAGAGCCACGCCGCCCCTCAGCGCACAATCCACTTGTAACTGGCCTCCGCCCGGAGTCCCCTCCCGCCCTGGGCCAAAGCAACCCGGGGAACTAGAATCTGGCCGCTCAAAGTCCGGCGCCCGCCTTGCCAGGGGTGAAGCCCGAAGAGTATTCTCCTCAAGTTTTCCCGTCCTGAGCCTGAGCGATCTGTCTGCACGACGCAGGCAAATACCAGCCTGGAATCACCTGTTCTATAGTTGAATGAGCTGAGATCAGTAGAAACAGGGATGATTGCATCAGCTCTCCATGATGGCGGCTGCTGTCCTCCTCCGTTTTCCGACCGGTGTCGGGAATCGAACTGGACCGGTTCTCTCCTCTGTTTCAAGGCTGGAACTCAGCACTCAGCGCGGCCAGTGCGCCACTGGCAGGAGCCCCAGAATCCGCTTCGCTGTAATCCCGCTCTGGAACCTCGCCGCTAATTAACTAGGGCACGTCCCAGACTCCATCTACGGGGCGGCCGCCGACCAGGTACTGCTTCCCTCCGTGCGGAGAAATCGCCCGCGACCAAGCCCCTGCAGCCGAATCCCACGCGCTGGAAGTCTGTTCTCTAGATTCTGGAGCACCTCAATTTCACTGGGGATTCCCACCTAGGTAGCCTTCAGCCGTTTCACCTCGTCTTTCTCCCGCACAGTGGCGCAGCTGCACTGGGGAGCTGCACTCCCTTCGCCGCCATCTTCCCAAGCCAAGAAAAAGGAATCAACAAAATAAGACATAAAAAAAAGTTTTCACAGGCACTGCTAAAATCCAGAGGATCACTAGGGTCTAATTTGAAAACTTACATTCCAATAAATTAGAAAATCTAGGAGATATTGACAAATTTCTGGACATGTATGACCTACTCAATTGAACCAAGAGGATTAGAAAACCTAAACAGATCAATAGTAAGTAATGAGATTGAAGCAGTAATAAAAAGTGTTCCAACAAAGAAAACCTCAGGACTATAGGTAGATTCTCAGCTGAATTCTACCATATCTTTAAAGAAGGATTAATGCTAATTCTCCTCAAGTTATTCTGTGAAGTAGAAATGTGGGGGAGGGGCACTCCATATTCACTCTATGAAGCCAGTATCACCTTAATACTAAAAACAGATAAGGAAACATCAAGGAAAGAAAAACTACAGACCAGTATTACTGATGGACATGGATATAAAATCCTTAATAAACTCTTAGTAATTCAAATTCAAAAATACATTAAGAAGATTGTACATCATGATCAAGTGGCTTTCATTCTAGGGATGCAAGTTTGGCTCAAAATTTACAAATCAGTAAATTTAATGCATCACATAAATGGAATTGACAAAAGTCACATAATCATCTCAATAGATGGAGGGAAGAAAAGTTGAAAATTTAGCACCCTTCATGTTAAAAGGACCAGAGAAACTAGGAACAAAAGCAGCTTAACATCTATATATGCTATATGTGAGAAACCCAAGCCAGCATAATACTAAACAGGGAAAACCTGAAAGCATTTCCTCTAAAATCAAGAAGGCAAGGATGCCCACTCTCACCACGTCTATTTAGTACAGTTCTTGAACCATTCACCAGAACAATTAGAAGAAAATTAAAGGGATACAAATGGGAAATTAAGTCAAATTATTGCTGTTTGTAGATGATGTGATCCTACACTTAGAAAACCCAATGAACTTCATCAAAAGACATTTAAAAAACCCAGCTTTTCTGTACACACATAATAAACTTGATGAAATCAGGGAAACAGTTGCATTCATAATAGCCTCAGCAAAAGAAAAAAAGAAGGACCTTGGGAATAAATCAAAGGAGGTAAAAGACCTATACAATGAAAACTATAGAAACATTAAGAAATTGAAGAAGACATTGGAATACGGAGAGACCTCAGGTCTATGTTCTTGGATAGTTAGAATTAATATTGTTAAATGGCCAAATTACCAAAAGCAATCTACAGAATCCCCAGAAAAATTCCAGTGACCTTTTTCACTGAATTAGAAAAAAAATTCCCAAAATCTCTAGAATAAAAGAACCATAATAGCCAAAGCAGTCATGAGCAATAAGGCCAGAGATAACACTCAGCCTCAAATTATACTACAGAGCCATCATACTCTTGTGAGTTTACATGAGGTATCCCCCAAAAGCTCACATGTGAGATAATGCAAGAAAGTTCAGAGGTGAAATGATGGGTTTATGAGAGCCTTAACCTACACAGTGCATTAATCTGATAGGGATTAACTGAGTGGTATAGGCAGATAGGGTGTGGTTATAGAAGGTGTGTCACTGGGGCCATGCCTTTGGGGTATATATTTTGTCCCTGGTAAGCAGAGGACTCTCTGCTTCCTGATTGTTATGACCTGAGATGCTTTACTCCACTGCACTATTCTGCCTCACCATGATCCCAGAGCAGTGAGGCCCACTGTCTATGGACTGAGACCTCTGATACTGTGAGCATCAAATAAACTTTTCCTTCTCTAAAATTCTTGGCAAGTCTTTTGTTCACAGTGTTGAAAAAACTGACTTAAACATGTACCAAAAACAGCATGGTACTGGCATAAAACAGACAGGAAGATACAGAGAAACCTACATAGATAACAGTCATCTGTGGCAATGGTGCCAAAAATATAAGGTGAAGAAAGACAACATTTTAAACAAATGGTCCCGGGAGAACTGGATAGATGAGTTAAAACTAGATCCCTATCTGTCACCCTGCTCGAAAGTCAATGTGTATGAAAAGCCTAGGAATTAAACCACAAACTGTGAAAGTGGTTGAAGAAAACAGGGTCAGCACTTCAGCATGTAGGTGCAGGCTGCCTTCCTTAATGAGACCTCTAAAACAAGGAGTAAAACCAAGAATCCATAAGTGGGATGCATCAAATTAGAAAGCTTCTGCACAGCAAAGGAAATGATAAAGAGTGTGAAAAGTGGGCTGGGGATGTGGCTCAAGCAGTAGTGCGCTCCCCTGGCATGTGTGCGGCCCGGGTTCAATCCTCAACACCACATACAAACAAAGATGTTGTGTCCGCTGATAACTAAAAAATAAATATTAAAAAATTCTCTCTCTCTCTCTCTCTCTCTCTCTCTCTCTCTCTCTCTCTCTCTCTCTCTCCCTCTCTCTCTCTCTCTCTCTCTTTAAAAGAAAAAGAGTGTGAAAAGTAAGCCAATAGAATGTGAGAAAATCTTTGCCAGTAACTTTTCTGACAGTTTAAATCCAGAATATATAAAGAACTCGGTAAACTTAATACCAAAAAAATAAATGACCGATGGACTGGGGTTGTACTCAGTGGTAAGAGCACTCATCTAGCACGGGTTTGATCCTCGGCACCACATTAAAAATTTAAAAAAAAATAAAGGTTATTGTGTCCACCTACAACTAAGACAAATATTTAAAATAAATAAATCAGTGACCCAGGCAATAAATGGGTAAGTGAACTAAACAGATATTTCTCAAAAGAAGAAATACAAATCATCCATAAATACATGAAAAAAAATGTTCACCATCATTAGCATACCAGGCAAATGCAAATCAAAATTATACCGGGATTCAGTCTCAGTCTGGTTAGAAAGGCAGTCATCAAGAATATAAATGATAAATGCTGGTGAGAATGTGGGGAGAAAAAAAACATTCATACACTATTGGTAGGATTGTAAATTAGTATGACCACTGTGGAAATCAGTACAGAGGTTCCTCAAAAGACTAGGAGTGGAACCACCCAGCTGTTCACTCCTCAGTATTTATCCAAAAGAACTGAAATCAGTATACTGTAGTGATACATGCCCTCCAATGTTATGGCAGTGCAGTTTAACAATAGCCAAGTTATGGAACCAGCCTAGGTATGTGTCAACAGATGAGTGAATAAAGAAAACGTGGCTTATATACACAATGGGGGTACACTCAGCCATAAAGAAGAATGAATTTTGTCATTTGCAAACGTGGATGGAATTGGAGAAACATCATGTTAAGTGAAATAAGAGACTCTGAAAGTCAAGGCTCAAATATTTTTACTCATGCAGAAGCTAGAGAGGAAAAAAGGAATAAAAAAATTTGAATTTCACCAAAATAGAAGGGAGATCAGTAGAGTAGAAGTAGGGGACCAAGGGGGAAGGAGGAAAAGTGGAAGAACAGGGAAATAAAATCAACCAAATTGTGCTCTATTTATTACAATGAATCTCACTTATGTATAATTATAATGCACCAATAAAAATTTATATGTAAATAAGTAGGAAGTACAATTGTGAGGGAGGACTGGAGGAAAAAGGGAAGTACTAGGGAATTAATTGGAACCGGTTATGTTATTATATGCATGTGTGAATACAATGAACCCCATTATTATGTATAATTATAATGTTGTAACAAAAACATTTTAAAAGCTTTGTTTTGTAGAAATCAACAGAAGCGGGATTTTAGGATTTTGTTGTGCAATTTTTTTAAGTTTTCATTAATATAATTATAAAATGCTGTAGTGGGTATATGAATCATGTGGCATGCTCTGTCCTTTGAGTTGGTGAACAACTCAGGACACAGCTTGTGTGTTATCCATATGGATTTAGTGAGGAGGTAGAGGAGGGTCCCATGCTTCCTTTCTCATCTCATTTGTGGAAAGACACTTCACTTTGTAGTTACAGGATGTAATTACAGAAGATCAATCTTACAATAAATTCCTTCTTTATGTATTACATTTTCAACTCTGCCTTTTTAAAGTATTGCACATGATGTAAAGAAAACAAAAAATGATTATTAGAATACCTACTCGATTGTTAAAATGGACCTCTGCCTCAAAGAAGATAAGCACAGTTAAATTTTCTTTAAGTTTTTCTTCATTATCTGATTAAATTGCCTAAAACAGAGCAAGAAGCTGACAGGAGAAATCAGGTGTGTCAGGTCTGTGGTATACAACTTTATGTGCACACTAATGAGACGTTGTGCTAGATAGTTTTGTGTGGTTCAAATAGTATTAAAATATTTTAATTTCATAAGTCATATATGTGTGTAATAAGAAATTCAAAGAGTAAAAGAACTATATGAAGTGAGAGTAATGATTAGCAGTTTAGTATTTTCCTTGAACATTCTTGTGCACATAAGAGGCCAAAACCCTCCATACTTTCCTGCACATAAGTGTACACAGCTTTTTTTTTTTTATTAAATTATGGTATCCTAGTGTGTAACTTTCAGAAGGAAAGGAGGGAAGGAAGAAGGGAGATTGCCATTTAAATTAACAGATTGCCATAACATATTTAACTATTCAGACATGTATTAACAGAAATTATTTTCCTCTCTTCCTCTTTTCCCTCCTTCCTTCCCTTCTTAAAGTAGGAAGAACAACAAATGAAAACACCTGAATTCCAGGTTTTTGTTTTTGTTGGGTCAGTTTCTACAGTATGGGCGCAGGGAGGGTCCTGGCTATGGGATAGTATCTGTCAGTAGCTATGTTATTGCATATTTCACTTCTTAGAGTTGATTTGACACGATGAAGTGTTCATACCTCTATCTGCATAGACAGTTGATTCCCGCAGAGTTAATTGGTTTAGCTCTCAATCTTTGTATTTTAATCTATCAAATATATTTGTAACTGGAAATGTCTTCAGAGGCCATCTATATAGAGTGTGGTTCATGTGAGGGTTTCTACATAAGGAGAAGTTATTACTATGTCCAATAGAAAAATCAAATCACAATAGGAAAAGGAACGAACAGAATGCTAAGCAAATTGAAGGCAGGAACCAAGTAGTTGATAAATGGCTTCCTAGCAGTTAAACACTCAAGAACAAAGAATTTCAGTGAGCAGGATTGTTTTATTTTGTATGGATCCTGTTTTTATTTTAAAGTAGGAATAAAACCAGGTGTTGTGCTGCATGCCCATAATCCCAACATCTTGGGAGCCTGAGGAGGTTTGTAGGTTCATAGCCAGCCTCAGTAACTTAGTGTGGCCCTAGGTAACTTAGTGAGACTATGTCTCAAAATTAAAAATAAAAAAGGGCTGGGAATGTGGCTCAGTGGATAATTGCCCCTGGATTCAATACCTGGTACCAAAAACAAAACTAAAGTAGGAATAAAATGAAAATATTTGAAATAAAATAGCAGTATACTCACAATTCCAATGCTATCTGGATGTCTTTCTTATATAGTGCAGTGTTTGGGTAGGAGATGGAGTGTTAGAATTTACTTCTTTTTGTGAAATTTCAAATAAAATCTATAAATATTTTATTATGAAGTGGTGTGACTTACTTAAATTTGAAAAAAGAACAACACACCAGCCCTTATTCAAGCAAGGTCATTAGCAGTTCTTTTGTTTCCTTTTAATAATTTCAGGTATACAAAGTAAATCTTGATCCTCCACCCCCAACAGAAAAGGATGAGGAACTGTGACTTAAGCCAAATAGTCATTACAACAGTTTATAATCAGCTTTAGTTTATGAGGGTTCTCTTAGGGAGTTTAATGTATACAAAAGGCAAAATTGGTAAATATTTCTAAGAATATTTTAAAAGTATTTTTCTCTTAGCAGTGAAGTGTTTTTCCTTAAGATAAATTTTAAATTAGACCAGGCATTCTGAATCACAGGCTTTCAAGTGATTTTTCTGTCCTAGTGCAGCACACATGGGATTCCTGAATGAAGGAGAATGAATTGGGAGCAGGGATGGTATGTGTTGCCTGGCTGCTTTCCAGAGTGACTTGCAGCCTGCGTGGAAGGGGTAGGGTTGGAAATGAACAGAGGCAGAGAGGAGGGGGCATGTTGGGATTGGATGCAGGGCAAGCAATCTGCCTTCTTGTACTGCCACTGTACCCATTTAAACAAATTTTTATTTCTTGGCTGAGTAGAGAAACAGCATTTTCCCTTATTCAGCATTTTCTTAATCCTTTGTTACATTTGATGGACACAATTGAGCAATTTCAATTAAAATAATTGAAATCATTTTAGTTGAAAGTTGCAGAAATCCAACTTTAACTTAACTCAAAACAGAGAATGTATTTCCTCAGCTATCCGAAATGTCCCGGGTTGGTCTGACTGGGCCTGTCTTGGTCCAGGGTTTAGACTGCATCTTCAGATCTCTGCTCTCTCTAAGCATCTCCTGATTTCTCCTGTCACCTTCTTCCTCAATTGTAGGCAGTTTAATCAGATAATGAAGAAAAACTCATAGAAAACCTAACTGTGTTTACCTTCTTTGAGGCAGAGATCCATTTTAACAATAAAATAGGTATTCTGATAATCATCTTTTGCTTTCTTTACATCACGTGCAATATTTTAAAAAGTCAGAGTTGAAAAAGTAACACATAAAGAAGGAATTTGTTATAAGATTGGTCTCCTGAAAATATACAGAAAGGACCAAATATAATATAGCTTCCTCTAGTTTTTGTATAATTATTTGTATGAAATTAGGTAAATAATATAGATTTGTTTGTAAACCAAATTTAAATACACAAAAATATATACCTGCTTGTAAACCCATTTTCTAGAGATAAGCAGTGTTTCTGTTAGGGGGGTCCTCACTCCATGCTGCTTTTCTGCAGACACATAGCATGCGTTGTAATGTAACTTAGGTTGCTTTGCTTAGTCACAGGTGGGGAGGGATCCAGCTGTTCTTAACTTTCCCACAAGAAACCCATGTGCTTTTTTCTGAGTCATGAGCTGAGCTGGACTGCAGTCTGAGGTGATCTCATTAAGGAGAGGTGGATCCGCTTGGAATTGCACAGCCAGGGTAATCATAGTAAGCGAAGACATGTCTGCGGGCTAGTGTTGAGCTAGTTAGTGTCTGCCCATCTGACAACTGTTCATGCCTGCTGGGATCTGGGGTGGGGACTCATGGTCACCTGAGTGATTTGGCCAGTTCTCAATCCAGGGACACAAGATTGCGATTGCACTTCTTCTTTGCCTTTAGATGTTTTCAGTTAACTGGCTTTGTCTAGTGGAGTGTTTGCAGAGACCTTGAAAAAGCAAGCTCTGCCTAATCTTTCGTGCTGTCTCTTCCCAGCAGTGCCATTGACCATGCTATATGTATCAGAGGCCCTGCTAACCTGTGCCCCTGAGTGAAGACAGTCTTCCCAGAGGGGTACAAAGCACAGTCAGGAAATAAACCTGTGCTATTTTATGTTAATGAGATTGTCATTGCAGCAAAACATACCCCACTGTTGATTGATTAGCGGTATCAGTCTGTACTCTCAATCCTGCAGAATCAGTTCACTTGTTCCTAGGACTGATATGTGTTATAAGTGGTCTGAGCCAAGGTGAAATTATAATATAATTTCTAGTAGATTATTAATCTTATCCTCCTACTTCATCAAGATGAGGTTTATTTTGAGGTATAAACCCACTTGAATCAATCTGTGAAATATGGTATATTAAGAACTATGTAATGTTTTGAACAACCAACAATAAAATAAAAAAAATATATATATATTGATGGCCTCCAGCTTTACATATACCATGAAAATTAGAAAGCAAATGGCTGAAAGCCAGAGGCTGTTCTTTAGGAAACTGAAGGTAGTTCTAGTCCCAGAAAACCGTAAAGTAACAGGTTTGTGCTGGGCCACCTTCTGCAGTGGGTGATGGCTTAACAGGTGCCTGATACCTTTGCAACCTGTAGTCATTAGCTGTTCAAAGTCAACAGATTATCTAGTGCATGTGTGGGAAGAGACCTCACCAATTCTCCAAACCAGTCCAAAGCAAGCAAACTCTTTGTAGGCTGACTCATGTGCACCCCCTGCCCCCACCTCCTCAGCCACTGGGTGGGGCCTCTAGAGTGAAACTTCAGCTCTCACCTTCTTCAGTAGTGAGAGGAAGGGAGTAAGGATAGGCCATCATCTTGGGAGTGAGAGAGGGCTTGTCCACTGGGATTTTGAGGGCCACCACTTTGTGATGAAGCCAGTGCTGTTTATGCTTAGACTGATCTGCATTGCTGCAAATGCCTGCTTCACCCTTCTTAATTTAGAAAGGCCTGCCTGTGGGACTGGGGGTGGGGAAAGTCATAGGAGGTGCAACTTATTATAGTCTGCCAATGCTACCCCTCTCCCTCCTCCCCAAAATCAAAGAAGTTTCATTTATGAAATGTAATTTTGGGATCTGTATATAAAATTTATTAAAAAATATTCAGGTATTCAGCTGCCTACAGAACTACCAATGTAGTCTTAGTGAAACCAATTTTCTTTAGTAGACATCTAATATTGAAATTTCTTATTTTTTAAATGCCTTGACAAAATTACATGACCTTTCTTTGAACTAGTTATTTGCTTCATCTTGGTAATGATATGTCATGGACTTTACCACTCCCTAAGTGGCAAGCCAGTCTTAGACTGAGGCTTGGGTTACTTTAATCTTTCAGTTGTCAGACATTTTCTCTAGTAGAGAAGAACCTAGATTTGTATGTATGTGTGTGTGCTTGCGTGTTATGTGTGTACTATTGCCAGGTACATCTTTTCATAGGAATTGGTGTTCAGTTAGAAATGAGATGTTTTCTTCTGCATCAGTCTTGCAACTATACAGATTAATCCCCAATTTCTCGAGAATCTGAAAGATTGGAAGTCTGCCTTAGGATTTATGAACTAATAGGAGAAAAAATAAAAGACAAGAAGGTTTGTTGCTAGCCAAGCCAATAAATGACCCGAGACTCTCACCCCGTGAGCCCCTGGCAATTTTCACCCCAGGTATCTTTTGCAGGTGCTGAGTAGGTAACACAGTGATCGAGGAAGGAAGCATTGCCTTTCACCCGTGGTGGAGCTCAGTTTCAGCATTTTTCATGACAGCAATTTCCACTCCAGTACTCCTTTAGTACCCTTCCCCAGAAACCTTAACGTGCTGGGAAATGCTTGTTAACATGCAGGTTCTAATTCCCTGGGTCTGTGGTAGGTCCTGATGTACCATGGCAAGCTTGGCAGTGACGCCAGTCCAAGGACCACGCTTTAGTTGGTTTGTGGAAAACACTGGCCTCAAAGCTCCCCCCTGGAGAGAGTGGGTTTCAAGTCCAGCTCTTGGGAGATCAGGATATCATTGGTCTACCTTGATAATTGGTGAAGGTAATTGGTTTTGATTTTAAAATTTATTCCTTATGGGCTGGGGCTGTAGCTCAGTGGTACAGAGCTTGCCTAGCATTTGTGAGGCACTGGTTTCAATCCTCAGTACCACATATAAATAAATAAAGAAAGAATGTTTGGAGCATGATATTCCTTTAAAAAAATTCTCACTTAAAACCTCTGTGAATGAGACTTGCATAAAGCCACAAACAAGTTAGTTTATTCTGCAGCCAGAGTTCATGAAGGTTTGCCTGGCATCAGTGCCCCGCCTTGGAATGTGTGTGCTCAACTTGGGGCTCCTTGGGGTTCCCATGGTTTTTGATGAGAGGACCTCTGAAAGAAGTTGAGGATTAACCTCCGCACCGTGGCGTCCAGCTGTCCATTTTCACTCAGCTCTTTATATCCCAGTGTTCAGGCAAGAGGGGTGCTTGCTGGCATCTTAGCTGGTGTTGTGTAATCTGCTGGCCTTGGAGTTGGCATTCAGCAAACCATATTTAACCAGCTGGAGATTACTGATAAATGTGGAATTAACTGTTGGGTTCAGTTACTGAAAATTACCATCTTGATAAAGTTTTATCAAGTTAAAGGACATTTATCCATAAGTCTTTTTAAATTTTACTGAGTTAATGTAAAGGTTTTTTACACAGTGATCATCTAGACTGTTCTTGAACCAGCATCTCCAATAAATGGCATCCCAGTACATTGCACATTTATATATACGACTGTGTTATTACTGTACATTGTGAAAACAGAGGCACAGGAGAAACTGTGGAAGCATGAGGAGATAATAGTGAAACCATATTTTTCAGTGTCTTGCCAGGCAGCAGATCGGTTTGTTCTGTTATGTGGTAACTTCTGAAGATGTAGTGTTTGACTTCACAGTTGTGTGTGTGGATCCTTGGTCTACTTGGTGACTTCTTTCGTGATGATTTCATTTTGGGGGCCATTGTCATAAGTCTTATCAGATCTGATTAGGCCATATTTGTTTTGCCTCATTAGGGGTTGGTGAAGAAACCATTCTGGGAGGGGAAAGCTGTCACTTCTGCCAAGAAGTGTCTGCAGGATTAGTTTTATCTTCACTCTGGCTTCTCAGCAGTGAGTTTTTAAAACCACTTGTCTGTTTTGTAAGATGAGTAGAGTTCAGGTAGAGCCACACTCAGAAGCCCCCCTCCTAGCACGTGTGTGGTGCAAGCAGAGAGTGAATTACTGTGGATTCCACTTTTCCCACTGGTGCCCACCGTCAGTCTATAATATTCACCATTAATAACATTAAAAAAATAACTATGAAGAGAAGTGTTTCATCTTTTTTTCCCCCCACACACTTATGGATTGTCTTATGTACACCCTGGAAGTACCTGCATCCTGTTTGGAAATTGCTGGTCAGGCCTCTTACCTGTGGACACTGTCCCTGTTAAGCACTCTGTAACAGTCCTCGGACTTTTTGTGACCTCCTAAGTGGTAATGGTGCTCGGTAATATTCCATTTCCTGGTCAAGAGTGTTCAGATTGAATTCCATCCGGGCTTCTCCTTGATCAAAACCTGGCTTATTTACCATAGCTCTCCTTACTCCACTTGTCAGAGTGAGTTTTCTTTCACAGGCCAGGTGCAGGGCACGCACCTATAATCCCAGCAGCTTGAAAGGCTGAGGCAGGAGGATTATGAGTTCAAAGTCAGCTTCAGCAAATTAGTGAGGCCCTAAGGAACTAAGTGAGACCTTTCTCTAAATAAAATATAAAAAAGGGCTGGGGAGGGGCTGGGGATGTGCTGGGGATGTGGCTCAAGTGGTAACACACTCGCCTGGCACGCGTGGGGCACTGGGTTCCATCCTCAGCACCACATAAAAATAAAGATGTTGTGTCCACCGAAAAACTAAAAAATAAATATTAAAAAAATTCTCTCTCTCTCTATCTATCTAAAAAAAAAAAAGGGCTGGGGATGCGGCTCAGTGGTTAAGTGCCTCTGGGTTCAAACCCTGGTACCACCCCCTATCCTGAAACCCGTTTTCTTCACAGGTAGGCAGGCTAGTGTTTTTCACTAGGCCTTGGTTGTCTCTGGTATCTGTCATGCGCAGAATAGCCAGCGTTAAGCAATGCATTTGTGCTGTCCACCAGAACTATGGGTTTGTGTTCCCCAGGGTGCAAAGGGTGGCATCAGCGTTCAACTTCCTTATTGTAAGAGAGTTTAACTGTACGAATGTCCTTCCGATTCTTTTTCCTCCTTTTTGAAACAGTCTCACTATGTTGCCCAAGCTGGTCTCAAGAGATCGTCTGGCTGGGACTATAGACGAGTGCCACCGTGCCCAGCTGAGTCCTTCATTCTTAAACAATTTACAGAGGGAATCTTGTCTTCCTTGTTTGCACTAAGGAAATGATTATGTACAAATGTGAACAGAGGACCTCACCCTGTGGCTTTCTTCCTATGTTGTTTCAGTTTTTTGGTTTTTTGCAGTTTGGGAATTGAACCCAGAGCCTCACATGCTAGGCAAATGCTCTACCGCTGAGCCACAGCCCCAGTCTTTTTATTTTGAGACAGGATCTTGCTGAATTGTTCAGGTTGGCCCCAAACTTCCAATCCTCATGCCTCAGCCTTCTGACTAATTGGGACTGCAGGTTTGTGCCTCTGGGCCAGCCTCCCTTCTTTGGTTTGTTGTCTGTTTCCCTTCTGTTCCAGAGCCTCCTGCAGTTCTGCTAGAAGCCTGGTTTGTGTCCTCAGCACCTGGAGTAGGAGTGTCTTACACCAAAAGGATTCAGCTGCTCCGCTACCTTCAGACACACTGTCTTCCACCAATCACATGGAAGTCATAGAGAACCAGATTTTAGGCCCTATCTCAGAACTTGTGGTTCAGACAGCCTGCAGTAGCCCGAGAATCTGCATTTCTCACAAGTCTCTGGAGGGCTGTACAACACCAGATGTCTCATTGGCCTCATTTTCCCCAAATGAGCTGAGCCTGGGATTCTTGTTTTGGCCATGTGTTTGCTGGAGGAGGCTCTAAGGGAGAGGGAGCAGGCAGTGGGGTCCTGCTCACTCCTGAAGTGACAGAGAATATGAACCAGCCTTCAGGTACCTATAGCTTTCCTCTGGGAGGCCCTGATTTCTGTGGCTTGGAGGAGGTAGGTCTTAAGGCATTTGGGAATCTGCCTAGCAGACAACAGCTGAGGGCAAGGGCATGAACCCCATTCCTCAAGGGGCAGAGAGAATGAGAGCAACTTAGCAGGGGATCAGTGCTTGGGGACACATCCTTTGAGGTGGAATTTGGGGACTGGTAAAGCAGGTGGGAAGGGAGTGGGAGTGCAGTGGGACCAGAGTGCAGACAGGATGCCAGGAAGCAAACAACAGAGCCTGTGTCTGTAGACAGAACGGGGGACAGGGTGGGATGCCCAGGCTGCTGTCTTGAGTTGAGGATTCCTCAGGAACATCCACAGAACATGTGGCACAATGTAGTGGTCAGTGATGTGGATGTTGCTTCTGGGAGTTTGTCCTATCCAGGCAATGGCCAGTGGTTCCTACTGCATCTCCTAAAGAAAGGAGGCAGTTGAGAGCCCAGGGATTGTCCCTGGCTCTGTCCCCACTTGCCAGGAGATTTGGGGCAAGTTGATGAAACATGTTTCTCATTTTTAAAGGGGGGATGGTCATAATTACCCTACAGGGTAATTATGTTTACTTTTGTGTGCAGATTGAGATGATATGTGTGAAGAAGCTGGGGAATGGAAGTCTAGAATGAAGGGGAATCCAGTGATCTTTAACAAGAACTTTTTTTTTGGTACTTTGGTTTGACCTTGGGGCTGCTTAACCACTGAGCTACACTCCCAGCAATTTTTTTTTTTTTACTTTGATAACAGGGTATTGCCAGGTTGCTTAGGGCTTCTGAGTTGCTGAGGCTGGTCTTGAACTTGCAATCCTCCTGCCTCAGCCTCCCGAATTCCTATTTACGAAAAAGGAAACTAAGGCTTGGGAAGGTATGAAACTCACCAGAGTTTGCCTGGCTGGTAAGTAGTGTCTCCTATTTTTGACACTACTCACAATGAAATAGAATTGACTTCTGTGTACAGTTTACTGGTGACTGATTTTTTTTTTTAAACCAAGCTGCTTTTAATAATTCCTTTCAAAAAGAATGTTGTGTTTATATCTGACAGCAGGCTTCAGATGAGTGTAGAATAATGAATCCTTTGGCAAAATGGGATAAAATTAAGTTTAGTAAATAGAGATGTCACTAAATGAAAATACAGAGTGGCCAACATGTAATTTACATTACAAAATAATTCAAGGTATGTTCTTAGGTAATTCAAGTTAATGGCTGAGAGCCAGTGTTCAGTTTTAGTATAATAGCACATATACACAGAATATTAAGCATTGAGAACTATTTTGAGGGAAATCTTAACTGTTAACAGGGAACACATAATCCTAATTTTCTCTTTGTAAATGTTAGTTAGCTTTCACTAGTTTTCGCTCTAAAAGGGAAGTGCTGGGCAGAAGGGCGTTCTCTGGCCTATTTAATGTGGATAATGGGGGTTTTAGCAGGTAGTGCTGAAGTCCCCCTTGCTCTGGAAATGCTTGTTTTTTTGGGGGGGGGATGAGAAAGCTCCTGACACTCCACCTTGTACTCAGAGCACTTTGCATACATTTCAAACCTACACTGAGCTCATTGTTGTGTGATTGTATTTACCTGCGTGTCTCACCCTATCCTGAGCACTCCTTGAGCGTGTGAGCTGAGTGCTACATTTATCTCTCTTTTTTTTATGTCCTTTTTTGTGTCTGGCACATTGTAAATGCTCAATAAATGTAAGAAACACCTCAGGCATTCCCAGTGTCTCTTTTACATGTTAACTGCAGTCCAGTGTTATTTGATTCTGTGCTGTGGTCCAGACAACCCAGTACTTTTTGTAAACAGTTGCATTGGTTGGAAATACAGAAGTTAATTTTCTAACCTTTCATAGTGTAAAAGAATCATAATTGAATTTGATGAGAAACACAGCTGGGCTTCCCCCTCTTAATTTGTGTATATTTTCCATGTATCTATTTACAACCTACTGTATAGCTTTAAGGAATATTGACATTTCTGTCCTTTACATAGAACCACTGAGGACCACGTGGTAGTGTGGGTTGTGTATTGAAGTCCACAGAAAATAAGGCCTCTGGATTGAGAAGATAAAACCTGCAGGTAGTTCCAATTTGACTTTCTTTTATGAAACAGTTTTGGTTTTTTTTGTCGCATCTAACAAGAGTTGCATAAAACATAGTGAATGTATATGTATCCCCTGCTTGTTTTTTTTTAAATCGAATGTTGAGTCAAAATAACCCTAGCAATAAAAAGTAAATGTTATCAGTTAGTGACAAAAGATGGACAACGCCAAGCCTCTTCCTCTGGAAGCTCCTCAGAGGACGCAGGTGGAGTGAAGGAGTGTTGTGATGGACAAAAGGTGCGACTTTTGCAGTCGAGGGGGAGAAATAAAGAATGTCCACCTGCTTCTGCCTTTTTTAATGCTTTATTCACTCAAATTACTCAATACATTTTCACTCTATAGGTTCTTAATCAAGAAAATGAGAATCAAGAAAATGCTAGGCACTGCAATAGACATAATCAATTCACAGCAAACAATTCTAGATTAATTCTAAGCCCTGCAAACATACCTAATCATGACAGGCTCATGACAGACATTCCCTCTGCATACTAAGCTTATGTGCCAGATCAAAAGTCTCAAGCCTTAAGCTTTAAATCCAGCAGATGGACACTCAGTCAGACCATGGTGATCAGATCAGGAACCAAGGCAGGCTTCTCTTGAGAGCTGTGACAGCTGGCTGAAAAGGACATAGGGAGAAGTCCTTTTCTCACCAGAGTCAAGAGGCTGCTGTAGAGTTTGAGAACTGTGAGAACAACGCAGAGGATCAGGCAGATGAGAAGAGTGGGATGTCAGTCTAGGTCCTCACCAGTCTTTCAGGCTTGTGTGCATCAGTGTCGGCTGGCTGAATGTCTGTTCATTTGCTCCATCATTTGTACTAAATTTTGGGGCTTTTAAACGTCCCTTCAATCCCTATCAGCTGCTACCAGATTTCTCAGTGATGTCATTGTCCTGAGGTTAATGCATCTGGTCTGGTGGTCCCCACCCTGACTTTCGGGCTTCTCACTCTTATCAGGGTGAGGGCAACATACCAGAGGCTTCACTCTCAGTTTGTCAGGGTGGGGAAACATGACCTGTTTGTGCCTGAGGGCCATAATGGAGGGCTCCGTATGTGTGCCTGGTGAGACTACAGGTTTCAAACTGGAGCTTTAAAATGGAGTTGCCATGGCTAAGTCCTTCAGCCATCCTCACAAGGAGTCCTTCCTAGCACTGGCACATGGGCTTAGCTCTTGATGACCCAGATTGCGCTTCCCAGCAGGTCCTGTGCTGCACTTGACTCTGCACTGTGGGCAAAGACACACCTCCTCGCTTTCTTCTTTTGTTCCTCATTTTTAAAATGTAGATGCTGCCTTTATAATTTGGAGTGACCCTCAGGTTTTATAAGGTGTCTTAGTCTGTACCTCAGTGTGACTGAAATTAGTCAAAGGTGGTGCGGTGTTCTGGATTGATCTTTAGGAGCTGAATCTTAGTGCCAGCTCTACAAATAAGTAATAGAAAGATCTTAGATAAAAATTGTGTTTTCTTTTTTAAAAAATATTTCTTTTTTAGTTTTAGGTGGACACAATATCTTTATTTTATTTTCATTTTTATGTAGTGTTGAGGATAGAACCCAGTGTCTCGCACATGCCAGTCAAGCGCGCTACCACTTGAGCCACATCCCCAGCCCTTGTGTTTTCTTGTATGCAAAATACTGTCTGATTTATACAAAAGTTAGGGAGGTTCCCATGGATATTGTGAGGACAAAGTAAGTAAAATTCTTTTGAGTTATTTTGTGCTTCAGAAGTTAAAAAACACCTAAAGCCTAGCTGAGAGGGTGAGTGGGTGTGTATTGTCCCCTAGGAAGCTTTCCTGCCCTCGTATCCCAGCATTCCCTGCCCCTGCCTCTCTCCTCACCCACGCCACCCTCCGTATTATCTCAGTGACCTTCACCTATATTCCCAAGTGGTGACTCTACTGTGGCTTTTAGGAGTTTCACTTCCTACCCCAAGGCTAATTTTTTTTACAGCCCAGCTGTGTTTCTCATCAGACATTATTTGAATTAAGTTGAAATGGAAAAGTTAGGACATGGATGGAGTCACAGATTGGTTTATTCACTTGGCAGATAATGTTGATTGTGGTTACTCTTTTACAGTTATGAGGAAACAGAAAAGAAGATGGTATATAATTCGGTACAGAAAATCATAGTATTAAAATGAACTGAACTTTCACTCACATTCCAATTAAAAAGTGAGACTTCAGCATTTTAGAAGTATCCTCAAATATCCTCAATAACTTAAAACCTTTGTATATTTGGTTGTATTTCAGGTTTTTAAAGATATGGTTATTAGCAAGGACAAATAAAATTATTAGCTTTCTTTCAAAACTTATGTTTAGAAATATAGTATACATTTTGAAATGGAAATTGATTTTGTAAGGTCTTTGGATGATATTTGTAGCTGCATCAAAAAACAAATGATGAATATCAAATCACTAGAAAGCAAATTATCCCTTCCAGAATCCTGGCTTTGGGAGAAAAACTACTAACACCAAATCTTACAATAAACAAATCAATAGTTTATGGGGTTTTTTTTGTTTGTTTCTTTGTTTTTGTTTTGCTAAAACAAGTTTATATATAATTTATGACATTGTTCTCAAATCGATATCATGTCAGCAAAATGTGAGTATTGCCATTATTTTGAGAATGAATTTCTAGTGACTGCTAAAGGTCAAAAAGTCATTAAAAATCTTCTTGTAGCTCATTGGTAAAGCACTTGGCTTGCATGTGTGAGGACCTGAGTTTGATTTTCAGTATCACATAAAAATAATAAAGTAAAGGTATTATGTCCATGTACAACTTAAAAAAAAAAAGAAGAAAAAGAGAAAAAGAAAAATCTTCCCTGTGGTTGCAATACCCTTCCTGAGCTAGACCAACTCTAGTAGCCCACGCTCTTCCACTAGCTCCAGAGCTGTTCTCTGAAGGCAGGGGTGACCCCTTGTTCATACCCTATTTGGCTTCCTGTCCTTCTTTCTCCTCCCCAAGCTGCAGGCTTCTCTAGTTACATTTCTTGGTGGCTCTTTTTTCTCCATAATCAGAGAATCCCCTCAGGAGATTCTAATTACCCTTAACAGTTATTTCACTTTGGGGATCCATTTGTTCAGGGCTTTTCCTTTTGCCTTAATCACCTCACTATCTAGGAGTTGGTCATCTAGTTTACCTTTATAGCTGAAAGTTTCTTTTCACTAGAGTTCACTCATGTTTATGGAGTATTTAAACTTTGGAGTTAGGTTTTAGTTTGATTAGTGGTACTACCATGAGTGACTCTGTGATGTTGAGTAAACACTTGACCCTTCAGCCTCAGTTTTCTATTTTTTAAAATAAGAATGGCAACATCTACATCATGGAGTGGAGGATTAAAGCTCTTCTCCATCCCACTACCCTAGTGTCCATACAGAAGTGTTAACCTCCTGCCCAGGCCTTCTGCAGTTTTCTGAAAGTTTTCCCATGGTTAATTCATTACATTCCCAGATATTGACCAGAGTGTCTACTGCAATACAGCGTATCCTTCACTTAGGTTTTCTTCTTAGCAAGATCTCCAGTGGTGTTAAAAGATCCTGACTTTGCTGCCAAGAGTTAGTAGAAATTTCCATAGCCTTGCCTGATTATCAGGTGATAGTTTATAACCAAACCTCCTGGGACAGGTTTGAAGTGTTCCCTGTGAGATGCTTGTCTAGTGTTAGGCCAGGGATTTAGTAAGTGCTTGGTGAGTGTGTTTTGACTTTGTCTAGGGCAGAAAGGGCTGTGGTGGTCGGGAGCTACTCATCTGGTCAGCCTTGGTGAGTGGAAATCCATGTTGCTGAGCTCATGTGTAATTTTCATCCATGCTGCCATGGCCACATTGTTCATGAGCCCATTGAGCAATGACAGGGGCAGCTGGGGAAGGAGGCTGACTGCTATCCTCACAGTGGATCATCTGTCCTTGTGATTATTAAAATCTTCCTCTGCAGACGTTATCCTTTGATGAGCATTCACTTGACTTCAATATATTCACCATTGTTTGCTCATTCAGAGAGGTCTATCCACCTACCTTTCCCAAGATTTCCTTGTTAGCAATTTTAAAAATCATGTTCCTTGCATTTCCCTGACCATTCAGCCAAACATTAGCCACTGCCCATGAATAGGTAGGAATCATTCGTCTTGCCATCCAAAGTGAATCATTAGGTGTCCTACTTGAAGTTGTGTCCACTGAGAGGATTTTCCTAACCACTGTCCTTCAGGGATGTTCCAGATGCTGTGGCCTGCATGTTGTGCAAAACCTTGGTAAACCAAGCCCCAGTCTTCTCTTTGTTTTTGTCAGCTGATCATAGGGAGCTTCCCATGAGGCCATAAGTGCAGACTGGAAGAAAGAAGGCAGTGTCACAGGACCATGGGCATCTGGGCCACTTCTCTGGGCCCAGTCACTTGCATTTGACATGGATGCTGCTGTACATAGTCAACTTTGTGGAGTGGTGGGTCAGTTAACACCCAAGTCATAACCAGCACCTCTGGTCACAAGGAAGCTTGGTGGCCTGTGGTCAAGCATTCATTGTCTTCTAAGGCCCTGTAGCAGGCCATAACCTGTTTGTCAAAGGAGAGTAGTTATCTGAGGAGGATGGCAAGGGCTTTGCTTCAAAATCCTGAGGGGATGCACCATGGCTCACCTATAGAGGCCTGCCAAAGGTCCCAACAGCATTCACATCTGCCATTGCCACTCGAAGCACCACTGCATCTGCTGGATCATGTGGCTAAGTGGCAGAGCAGCCTGTGCAGAGCTTTCTCTTGTTCTGGGGCCCTCTCCAGCTTGCAGCTCTTTTTGTCATTCAGTAAATGGGCTGGAGTAGCATGTCTAAATGAAGAATGTGTTGCCTCTGAAACCCAGAGGGGCCCAGTCAGGTTGACACAAAATTAACCACCACAAGGCAATGTGCTGTGATGCATAGAAACTCAATTTACATGTAGCTCTTAAAGAACTTATATTATTTGGCATCATTTTTTAAAAGATTGCTTCAGAAGAAGCTAGTATATTTGGCTTCAAACTTTGAATTGAAATCCTCCATTATTCACTGAGCTATCCCCATCTCTATCACTCCTCACCCCCTTCCAGGTGTTTTATGTCATAATCCAGCTGCTAGATTTTCTTCTTGGGTAGCAAATCTTTAGATTTGGCAGGATATTGGACTTAAGAATGAGCATGTTTATTTGTTTAGTATTTGAATAGAATCCTATAAATCAAAAAATTTGAGCTATAAGTTTCTTAGAAGTTGTCTAGCTGAATGTTACTTTTCACACCAAACAAAGCCATCCTTGAATAGAGGCCAAATTGGAACCCAGGTCTTGTTATTAGCCTAACACCATCTCTCAGTTCTAGCTTTACTCTGCCCACTGGAGTCTGAGAGGTGTGTGGTTGTCTGGGTTGATAGTTGGAGTCAGAGAATGAGAAGATCCTATCTTCACTTGGTAGTCAAACAAATGCAGACCAAAATGACTATAGTGTGTTGGAGTGATGTTATTTCTTGACCTATTGCTAGATGTGGTCAGCCAAGTTGTAGAGATTTTAAAGAGCAAGATGTTGAGAATCCATCTGTCTTAACTTCCCTGAGAAATGAACCAGAACAACCTGGAAATTAACATAGTAGACTAAATGTAAACGCTTTAAGATAAGACTATTACAATATTTAAAATATGAAATTTTAATGAAAATAAGGAACTTAATACTTGAATTTTCCTTTAGCAAGCTTAGCAATAGGTAGATGGTTAAAGTCAGATTTTTGTTTAAGGCCATAGTATTGTTAAGGTCAAGAGTACTTTTAGTTCTTATATAATTATTATATAAATCTGGCTGCAGATTTGTAGTCTTAGGACAGATTTGTTGGCTTAAGTCAAGTCTATGTAGGTGTTTGTGGGTCAGTGGGAAGATTTTTTATTAGAGTTGGGATCTCTGTTACAAATTAGAATCAAATCTCAATGAAGGGGGAAAAGTTTGTTTGCTAATAAACAATAATGACTTTTGGAAATAATGGCCTTTGCTAATTATTTATAGGGTGCTTTAGTCAGCTTTTTTGCCACTGGGACCAAAAGACCTGATAATAAAATTTTAGAGAAAAGTTTATTTGGGGGCTTGTGGTTTCAGAGTCTCAGTTCATAGACAACCAGTTCCATTCCTCAGGCTCAATATTATCACACCAAGAAGCAGGCAGGGGCAGAGGAATTCTGTTCAACAAGTACAAAATATAAACCCCAAAGACATGCCCCCAGGGACCCATCTCCTCCAGCCATACCCTACCTGCCTTCAGTTACCACCCAGTTAATCTCTATCCAGATTAAAGCTCTGATTGGTTTAAGACTCTGATAACCCAATCATTTCACCTCTAAACCTTCTTGCATTGTCTCACACATGAGCTTTTAGGGGACATTAATATCCAAGCCATACCAATGGGGATCGGCGTTTATTCAGAATATCTTATTTTCCAGCTTGAAGCTCTCTAATCCTACTCTGTACTTCACGGTGCTTGCCTTATTTACGTCTTTATTTGCACTTAAGTTGTCGAGTTTGCTTTGTTTTCAGGGACTCACTTTCTATTCTGGAAACCCCTTTTTTGGTCCAGGCGTGGTTGAACAGAGGGTGGGCCTCACGTGGATCGTAGACACTATAGTCACCTTTGATCTGCAGCCACGTTTGTTTGACTACCAAGTGAAGATAGGATCTTCTCATTCTCTGACTCCAACAACCACACACCTCTCAGACCCCAGTGGGCAGAGTAAAGCTAGAACTGAGAGTTGAGTTGGGGAGGAGACAGGTGGGGAAATGGGCACTGTATCCCAGCAGCCCGCCCACCTGAAGTAGCTTTACAGGTGAGAAAAAGGAAGAGCACAAGGACAGAAATGCCCTTACCACTGTAAACATAGTGCACGTGATACCTTTCTCCTTCTTTTCCTTTTCCTTTTTAAGATCAAGCAGTGAGTCCTTTTTAAACACACTCTTCACCTACCTCACCAACTAGAACTATATTACTGAGAAATCAATTCCAAGGTCTGCAATGGAATCATTTCATAATTATAGGTTGGTTAGTTTTTTTTAAATTTGGGAAGAAATAATATGAGTAAGAGGAATATAGTTTTTAAATTGAAATTGGTATTTGTGACACTTGGGTTCTGAGCTTTTTGTGGGTGTGTATGTGAATTATGTCTTTTAAGATTCACATAGTTCTATATGGAAGCCAGAGTTACTACTTGTGAGTTTTGTTTGTTTTTTTAGAAAACTCACATCCTCCTTTAATATTATTTTTAATTTCTAAAGAAATGACTAGACATCAACTAAACTTTGTGTATTGTCTTCCAATAAAAAGTTCTTAAGGACTGAAGTTATAGCTCAGTGGTACAGGCTTGCTTACCACTGAGACCCTGGGCTCGACCCTCAGCACCACATAAAGATAAATAAATAAAATAAAGGTATTGTGTCCATCTACACTAAAAAATATATTATTTAAAGTTTTTTAAAGCAAAGCTATTATATTTTTGTGATTCTGGTATGTTCTTCCATCCTTTTTTGATATGCACTAATTGGCCCTAATGAATTTTATAACTCAGTGACTACTAAAATATAACTCTAAGCCTTAAAAGGAATGCTCTTTTGATTGTACTTTTTATTAGTGCATTTAAATTATACATAATAATGGGTTTCATTGTGGCATACTCATCATGTGAAAGCATACTTTAATCATTTCCACCTGCACTACTCTCCCCTCTCCAGTCCCCTTCTTCTCTAATAGTCACAAAAGGAATGCTCTTAATACTCTATGTGTTATGTATAATAATCATCTGCTGTCTACATAAAGTGTATGTATTTTTAAAAGAATAGCAGTCTTAAGTGGCTTTTCATTACCAATGGGATAAAGTCCAAAACCATTAACCTTTTTTTTTTTTTGGAGTTGGGAGAGGCACTGGGGGACCTGACTTAGTATTTATGAAATTTACACTAGGGGATCAGGTACCATATTTCCTTTGTTTATGTTATAGGAGTATATGATCAACATAAAAGTGCTAATCTTCCTGAAAGGCAGATTTTAGCTATTCTAAATATGTAAAGGACTTGTCGTTTAATCCATTCATACTATATTTCTATTGACTTTCTACACAATGATTTCAGCAGCCATTGACGATCATTGCCAAGAGCCATTATATCATTAGTAGTTGCAAAATGGTGACATCCTAATTATATCATTCCTTCTTTATAACTGGACTATTTATACAAAGAAAAACTTTGCCTTACTCAGGATTAATTTGTTATAAGGGGTACTGTTTATGAGAAAAGGCAGGTAAATGTGCATTTGGGTTTTTTCCCTTATCGGTTTTCAGAGTAATAAGTTTGTTTTATAGCATTCTTCAAAGGTTAAGAGTGCTTGTCTTATTTTTTTAGGATCATCCTGGACTCTGAATTTAGCATACTTTTCTCAGTGCCTTGCATGAGTTCTTTTTGAATACTCAAATTGTTCCATTCTTTTTTTTAATATATTTATTTCACTTATTTATTTTTATTTATTTTTATGTGGTGCTGAGGATCGAACCCAGGGCCTCACACATGCTAGGCTAGCACTTTACTGCTGAGCTACAACCCCAGTCCCCCATTCTTTTTTTTTTAATACTTTTTAGTTGTTGGTGGAGCTTTATTTTATTTATTTATATGTGGTGCTAAAAATTGAACCCAGTGCCTCCATACATGCAGGGCAAGCACTCTTCCACTGAGCTACAGCTCCATCCTCTCAAATTGTTCCATTCTTAGAGCCTCTTCAAATTTGTTCTAAAGGACTTTTGATACCTGCCTTCCTTCTAGTGTAACAAGATGGCCCAGGCTCATATTATAATATGTTAACATTTTGTGTCAAAACCTGCTTGTGCTCATGCTCGCCAGTATCAGTGAGTACAACTAGTGTCCAGACCTTGTTTTCTAATGCCATTTCCCAGTAAATGGAACCAGGGGTCCATGGAGAAATGTCTAATTCAAGGTCTAGAGCAGAAAATAAGCATGATGATGGGGAGTATCTTGCAGTGGGAGAAAATAAGATAGTGCATTAAAACAACAACAACAACAACAACAACCTTACACACAGTGATGAGGAGGAGTATGTCACAGGGATATAGTTCACAAAAAGAACTCCAGTAGTCAAAGCTAGAACAATTTCAGCAACAAAATTGGTGGAGTTGTATTGGATTATAATCCAAATCAAACCATCAAACAGTTTATAACTCTATACTAATAAAATAAATGGGAGAGAATATGTAGATCTGTGCAGAAAAGCATACACACATACGCACGCACACACACATATCCCCCACCCTCAAGGAGGCAAGCATAATTCATATCTCCTTGAGTGGAAGCTGTGTGTCACCACTGCCTTCCAAAGAGTTCCACGTGGAAAGGAAGGGCAGTAATTTTACAGTGATGAAGCCCAACAAACACTACCTCATCCAGGTGGTCAAAGCTAGTATTTGCTATGATTTGGATGTTGAGTTCCCCTCACAAGTCCACATAAAGACTTGTTCCCTAGGTGGCAGCAACATTGGAAGGTGCTGTTGACCTTTAAGGAGGAAACCTAGATAGAGTTCCTTAGATAGAGTCCCTTGAAGGGGATTGGGACACACTGTTTCTCTTTCCCTCTGCTGTGGTTCAAGATTGAACCATTTGCTCCTATACCTGGTCCCACCATGATCTGCCACTATCTGCTGTCCTCACCAGAGGCCAAGCCTCTCTCATTGCCTCTGATCTTGGATTTCGAAGCTGCAAAGCTGTGAACTAAATGAAACAGTAGTAGCCTGTGTTGATATTTCATTGTAATAACACAAAGCTGACTCATACAATACCAGTGTAATGAGTTGTGTGGAGAGTGTGTGCCACTGACAAGGTGTGATGACAGTGGCACTTGACTTCTGCAGTCTCTTCAAAACCCATCATCCCCACCCATCAATTGGGAGGAAAATATCAGAGGAATCCTAGTTGAGGGACGTTGTACATAATATTTCCTGAGACCACTTCATAATAGGTCTCCAAAATTACGGAAAGACCGAGAAACAGAGGCACTTAAAGAGACATGATGACTAATATCATCTGGTATCCTGAGATCCTGTGACAGAGAAATGACACTAGGCAAGAACTACGGAAGTCTGAAATTGGGTGGACACTAGTAGGAATTATATATGGATGGGGTTGTTCATGTGGATGGAGAAAGAGTGGCCATGAGAAAAAATGCACCCTAAGAAACAAACAGGAATACCTGTGAAAAGTTTGAGGTGTCAGTTAGACATCCAGGTAGACATCAGAGGGGAATGGAGTAAAGGAAATGAAGATGCGAGTGTGGAACTAAGTCATCCATTTTTATTAGATGGATGGACATTGGATTCAGAGATGAGACTGGAGCAGATCCCTAGGAAATCACTGTAGAATGGAAAGAAACAGTAGCACAGCCCTGGAGCTCTCAACAATTGGAGGTGGGAAGACAAAAGGCCTAGGAAGGAAACACAGAGATGAGTATTGGAACCCAAGGGCAGTGTACCTGTGGGTACCCATCCCCAGCTGCCGTGCCTGTTGGCTGCTAAGACTCAGCTGCCACCTGGTCTCTCTTCCTATCCACCCAACCCCACCCCACCCCTGTTCCTGTCAAACAGCCAGTAACTAAACCCAGGGAGCACAAGAGGCTGCCCCTTGACTAGGTGGGACTGAGGCAGTGCACCCCCCACAGCTCTCCATGACATCAAGCTGAACAAGCTGGTCCTCACTGACACATATTCTTCCCTGCTTTATTCCCCACCCCATCCTGCTTCCCTGAACACATACAGGAACAACCCCAAGAAACCACTTAATGCACAGGAATCCCCGTCTCAGGCCCTTCCTTTAGGGAACCTGACAGAAGACACCAGAGAAAAGAGGGTTTGTCAAGAAACAAGCACAGTGCCTTAGTAAAACATCAGACATTAATCCTTTTCTCAGAGTCACACCTCCGTGTAGTTAAGGCCATTCTTGTCCCCTCTTCTTCTGTGGATGTTGTTCTTCCATTTGGATGGCATTTCTTACACTCTGCTTATTTCAGTAATTCTATCAGAGAGAAAGCCACCCCCTCTGCTCAGAAAGTCTGGCCATACAGTTTTACTGCAGACACATGGGCAACTAGTGAAGGGCAGGCAGAGGCTTTGGGAACACAGAAAAGGTGTCATTTGAAGAAAATCCTGTACCAGCTGCAAGGCTTGACTTCAGATCTGTGTTGGAGCAGCCCCACCGCCCTTCATTTAACTGTACCAGGTTAGCTGCTCTTAGCTCCAGCCACCTCTTTGCAGCCTCCGTGTGGCCTCCATTTCAGTACCTCTCCAGACACCCAGCTCTGCAAAACACACTTTCAGTCCTTAGCAAGTTGGCAAAAAGAACACAGAGAAGACCATCAGTAATTGTGAGCATTTACCCTAAGTTGGTTACATCTTTCCCTTCCCATATTTAACCCTCTTCCAATGCATCCAGTTCCTGTGGCACTTCTCAAGAGTGTGGCTGTGTTTCAAGTGCCTGGCAGTAGGTCTGTTGGATCCTTGAGACTCAGTTTCTTGGAGAAAATTACAAAGGGGGACATAGTTGAGCAAAGGGCCTGGCCAGGATTTGTGGTGGTCAATAAACATTACAAGTAAAATATGAAATAATTCTTTACCTGTTAGATTAGCAAAAGTGTCTTTAAAAAAAAAAACCTGGCAATTTTGAGTACAGTTAGCATGTAAGGCAAGCTTACATGATGGAATGAAAACCGTTGATGGAATAAAAACTTCCAGTAACTTCAGGAAATAACTTGGAAGAGCCTAGCACATGCCTTTAATCCAGTTGTTCCCCATCCTAAGAATATGCCCTGGAGAAATGCCGCAGTCTGGCCGGGAACAAAATAACCGGGAGCTCAGGAACCACTTGTAGATTCAAACATGAACTACTTTATTGCCCGAACCCCACGGGAACTCTCCAGAACTCCATGGAAACTCTGTGAGAACCAACGGGAACTCTGTGAGAACTCAAAAGTAGCGGGCACCCGAGGCAGCAGGAGCCGCCCCACTGCTGGACAGCAGAGGTCCTCATACACAACTGAATACACAGCTTGCCCCAATCCAGCATCATCCAGTTACAGCAATCAGTCACCATCCCAATAATTATACACAGCTTAACTTAATCAGCATCATCCCAATGGCTTGCTGGCTTCACCTCCCAACCACTCCTTCTGGCAAAATGCCAGGCACCATCTTTACTTGGTTGTGGCTCTCAACAGAGAAATCTTTAACACTTTCCACAAGGAAGTCTGTAGCACAGTGTTTGTGAATGGCATTGTTAGTAAAGCAACTGTGGTCTGTTTTTACTCACTTCTGACTCCACTTTTGCGGTTTCTTTCACAACAACTCTCCAGCTCCCTCGGACACCAACTGGGCATCCTTCAATTCTGACACCTGGAGTTAGCATCAGACTCCACATGCTTAAGGGCTCTGTTCAGAAGACCATCCTTACTTAGCCACAAGTATTGGGTTCCCCAGATTATCCACACTTCTGTCTGATTTGGCTGTGGGTCAAGGTTCCCATATCTCCAACCATATTTAATAATAGTTTGCCAGAATGGCTCATAGAACTCAAGAAGGCACTTGAATTACTTGGTATTACAAGTATATTTTAAAAGACCCAGCTCTGGAACAGCCAAATAGTAGAGATGCATAGGGCAAGGAGAGACTGGTACAGAGTTTCTTTTTTCTTTTTTTTTTTTTTAAGAGAGAGAGAGAATTTTTAATATTTATTTTTTTAGTTCTCGGCGGACACAACATCTTTGTTGGTATGTGGTGCTGAGGATCGAACCCGGGCCGCACGCATGCCAGGTGAGCGCGCTACCGCTTGAGCCACATCCCCAGCCCTGGGACAGAGTTTCCATGCCCTCTTCTCATTGTGTTCACCAGCCTGGAAGTGCTCTGAATCCCATGGTTCAGGGGGGTTTAATGGCAGTCCCATTACTTAGGCAGATTGATTAAAGTGTTGGCCATTGGGAATTGTCTGAAATACCCTCCTCTGTCCTCCCAGAGATCAGGGTTGTGACTGAAAGTCCCAACTCCATAGTTACACGGTTGGTTTCTCTGGCTACCAGTCCCCCCATCCCAAAGCTATCTAGCATTCCCAGGTCACAAATCTCATTAATTTTATTAGCATACCAAAACACTTATCACTCCTGAGATTCCAGAGCTTTTAAGAGCTGTGTGCCAGGAATCAGGGACAACCGCCAAATATATATATATATATATATATATATATATATATATATATATATATATATATATATATATATTTGTCACAGCAGGAGGAAAAGGAAGGCAGTTTAAAAGTTCATTAGCAAGAGAATGGATAAATGAGGTGAGGACTGTGCCATGGTGAAGACAAGTGAGTTAGAGCCTATTGTCAAAAAGCTTAAGTTGATAATTTTTAAGCTGGATTGCTGGAGGGAACATGGAAGATTTATTAGCTCCATTGTTATTCTTTGGTGTTTGTTAAATATTTCTGCAATATTTAAAATTATGAAAAATAAACATACTGAGGATACATACATATATAAAAAAAATTATGTAAATTTAAAACATGAAATGCCCCAGGAATTTTTTTTTTTTTGGTCAGAGGAGGAAGGATTGAGGTCTAAGAGGAGCACACAGGGGTGTCCATAGGACCGACGACATTGTCTTATGCTGAATACTTCACAGTGACTTTTTCTCTGAACTTTTGAGCATGTCACAAATATTGCCCAATTTTTTTAAGTTAAAAAAAAATCTGTGGAGAGATGTGTGTCTTCTCTCTGGGCCACTCTTATGAAGAGATTAGAGTAATAGTAAGTCATCCTCCTTGTTAGAGTCTGTAAACAAGTCAAGATGGCGCCTGGCATTTTGTAGAGAGAGTGGTATGTGAAGTAACGCCAGCGAGCCATTAAGTGTGGCGATTCCTTACTAGTTGACTGCTGTATCTAGTTTATGTTAATTAAGATAAGCTGTGTGTAATGTATATATACCCCTCCTGTCCTACAATAAACGGCTCCCACTCCTGCTGTATCAATGTACACAAGTTGCTCGTCACACCCCCCCCCCCATTATTTTGCTGCAGCCGGACTGCAGCACCTCCTAAGAAATTTGTGAAGATAAAATAGTGTGATTAAAATAACGTGAAAATTAATTTTCATTGCTGAAAGATATATAAGGCTTCTGGCAAACAAGATAATTATTTTTAGATATGAGGAGATAAAAGTAAAATATATTAATTGGAGGAAAAATCAGAAAATAGAGAAAAGTTTGAATAAAATAATTTTTAATCCACCACCACTGACGATTTAGTTATTTTTAAGCATGGTTGTTTTCTTTTCTCAGAACTAAAACCTATAATTTTAGTTATTTTAGTTATTTTCCAGGACATTTTTGTATTGTAGAGGTAAACAAAAAGAACAGTCCTGACATTCTGCAGGGGTTCTTGCAGTGGGACAACTCTTTCTGCATATCTCCTTCCTAGCAGCACCTGTTGGTGCTTCAGGAGTATAATTGGCTGAGTGATTGACAGCCACAGAATAGTGTGGTTGATGAGTACCCAGGAAGAGGAGAAAGAAGACAAGGGCTCTGGCAGTTCCTCAAAAAGTTAAACATAGAATTATCATTTGACCCAATAAAGAAAAATGAAAAATATGTTCATATAAAAAAACTTGGATGCAAATGTTCATAGCAGCTTTATTCATAATAGCTGGAGTCCTAGGTCAGAGATACGCCCCAACAATCAAGTCCAGCCACCTGACCCCAAAATCAAATGGAAAAGTAATGGCTAAAAGCAGGAGAAGAACTTTAATTAGTATAGCTGTACTGGGGAAACAAGGACACCAGTGATTCCAGCCCTGTCTGTGGGGATACTCACATGAGCTCTCAAATCATACAGACGTATGCAGGAGGCGTACGAATTCTAGCAGCTTGGTCAGATTGTGGTCTGGTGGATCATTACCTGGTCATGGGTGATGAGAAAGTTTCTGTTGCCTGGGGATAGTTTTAACTTGTTAGAAGATGTTTATCAGATTGTGGTTCTTAGAATCCCAGGTGATCAGTTCAAAACAGAAGAGACAAAGGCAAAATGGAGGCAAAGATGCCACTTTTTTTTTTTTACATTTGTAGGACCAAGTGAAGAATCAGTGTTTTTAGCAAAATTAGCTTCTCAGTCCTTGTTACATGAATGACCCAAATGTTCATCAGCTGATGAGTGTAGGGTATAGCCCTACAATGGAGAACAGTGTTTGGACTTGTAAAGGAAGTACTGATACACGCTACAACGTGAATGAATCTTTGAAACTTTATAGCAAGGGAAGGAAGCCAGTTAGAAAAGACCACACATATCATGTGATTCCATTTATGTAAAATGTATTGAATAAGCAAATCCATAGAACATAAGGAAATTAGTGATTGCCTGAGGCTAGGTGAAGTGTGGGATTGAGTGGCGATGGCTAGGAGTATGGGGCTTTTGCAAGGATAGTGAATATGTTCTAAAATGTACTGTGATGGGTCACACAACTCTGTGAATTATATATTTTCAATGGGTAAATTATATGGTATGTGAATTTTGTCTCCATAAAGATATTACCCAAAAGAAAATCTCACTTGTACCAGTTTTTTTTTTTAAAGAGAGTGAGAGAGGAGAGAGAGAGAGAATTTTTTTTTTAATATTTATTTTTTAGTTCTCGGCGGACACAACATCTTTGTTGGTATGTGGTGCTGAGGATTGAACCCGGGCCGCACGCATGCCAGGCGAGCGCGCTACCGCTTGAGCCACATCCCCAGCCCACTTGTGTGGGGAGCCATTCTGACACGTGATTGGGTGACTCCCGTTAAGGGCCTGAGGCGCTCTGGCTGTGTCGGAGCTTTCCCGACCCTTTCCTGATGAGAGAGCCCATCCGTGTGGGGGTGTGCGTGACCACTGACCCCGGGGACCCAATCACTGACCCTGACCTTGGAGTGCAGCCCCCCCTCAACCTTCATTGGATGGAATTCTCCCCTGAATCTCTTGTTCCCCAAATAAAAGGCTACTCCCAGGCGTGTTCGCTCTCTCTCTCTCCTGCTAGCCCAGAGTAATCCTCGCTGCCCTGCTGGGCGGCTAGAGGCGGGAACCAGGGAGGTGAGCCGTCTCAGACCTAGCAATATAAATAAGGTAACTGGTTTGTGTGTTTTATTTCGATCTCTTCTAACTAACTTTATGCCTAGAACCTCATTAATGAAACCACTGCGCAGGTAGACACTTGCACCAGTTTTAATGTCTCAAGGAAGTGGGGGGCATAGTATAAAGTTGTACAGAGCCGTGGTTCACCATCCTCCAGGAGGAATTCAATTAAGGAAGGCAAGTTGACTGTCTGTTTTATGCCTGGCATACTGCTGGCCACAGAGAATGAAAGCAAAGTTAAGTGCTCATTGAAGAACATTGGGATGAGCCAACGTGGGGTAGTGCATACACCACAGTCACTGCAAAGGGAGTGTGGAAGAGCATAAGGCTTCCCCACAGCACAGAGGGTCAGAAGCCATCCCAGGCCAGGCTGGCGTGGAGCACGTGGACGTGGTGGTGGTGGTGGTGGTCTTCCAGGTAGCAGAAGGTGCATCTGGGAAGGATGTTAACTGTCATTCCCTTTTTCTCATCTTAGGGACACTGCACACGAATACTGTGGTGGTCCATTCTTTGCCCTCTGGAACTTTTAGTTCACAGACCAGTAATACAGAGCTCTCAGTTCTTGGTTTGCTGTGTGCCTGGCACTGTTTTTAAGGACCTTTCTTATACTCCTCACAACAACTCTATGAAGGATGTGCTGCCATGATCCCCTTAGCAGACAAGGAACAGCACAGCCAGAAGGTCCCCAAGTTACCCTTGTCCATGCAACAGTCAGTCAAGTGGTGAGGCCAGGACTTACATACAGGCTTTGCAGGGATGCGTGCTAGTGGGCAGCTGTCTGTAAAACTGTTGTTCTCCATGAATGTCTTCCAGTCTCTGCTTTAGGATGCTTTGTGTTCTTTGTTAAAATGACTAGATGCATCTAAAATTAAACTGGAAGTCATTTCCTTCCTTCCTCCCTCCCTCCCTCCCTCCCTCCCTCTCTTCCTTCCTTCCTTCCTTCCTTCCTTCCTTCCTTCCTTCCTTCCTTCCTTCCTTCCTTCCAATACATTTGAAGTTATTGTTGTTTCACTTAGTAAATTACAGGACAGGAAGAAGTGAGTGATGATGATCACAGGGATCTCGTAATTTGAGCTGTTTGTACTTAGTGTTCATTCAGATTGCATTCTGATAGCCCGAGGGAAGTCTTCCTGAACACTGGTGATGCTGATTGTTCACTGAGGTAGTTTTCTGGGTAAATATGTCTGTCGACATCATTTGGAAAGTTCCCACCCAGAAGACAAATGCCCTTGGTGTGAGCTAAGTGACAGTTGTTTTGCTCTCCTAAACGTAGTTCTGGATATGGGAAGTGAGGTGACTTGTCTAGGGCCTTAGATTACAGGCCAAGTGGACTTTCAGCAGTCCTGCCTTCTTTTTCTTGTAGATTCTCTACCTTAATACCTCTTAATAAACTATAAAATTGAAGCATATCTGATATTGGAGGAGATAACAAGCTTGTATTCTTCTTAATATCTTTTAGTTGTAGTTGGATGCAATATTTTTATTTTATTTCTATGTGGTGCTGAGAATCAAACCCAGTGCCTCATGTATGCTAGGTGAGCCCTCTTCTACTGAGCCACAATCCCAGCCCTAAGCTTGTATTTTTTGAATAATCAAAGTTAGAGGTCAAAACATAGCTCATCCTGTATCTTTTTAATAGAAGAGCACACCTGAGCTAGCACCCTCAACATGGAATTTCTTTGGTGCCCAGACTAAGAGAGTCCCAGGGGAAGAAAAGCTGTGCCTTAGGGTATCTGCAGACTCACAGTACCCTGCCACACAATCTGGATGACTAAGTACCCAACTGGTCCCCTGGCTGGTGATTTCTTAGCACTTTAGTCTTATCACTGCCAAATAGGCTGGAAAGGTTTAGAGAACAGGAAATAAGATGCTGGGAAATAAGGCAGCAGCTGTGAACTGCAGACAGGAGAGGAAATGAGAATGAATACTAGTCCAAGGAAACATTCGCAATTTCACTCCATTTTTAAATGAAGAATCATGGGAAAGACTTTGTCCCTAGTTGGCAGGGAAGTTAACTACCTACCCAGCTAAATGCATTAGTAGTGTGTGGGGTGGGACCACATTTCCATTTACTGTTGCATCTCAACTGATTAAGAACTACCAAAGGATGAAATTGCATCTGTGAACATTTCATTTACCCAGCAACAGCAATAATGTTGTCATAAGACCAAGAAATCTTTAATGTTAGAAATAATTTTAAAATACTTTTTCCTCTCTTCTTCTATGTTTATGTAATGCTGTGATTGTGCAGGCCGTTTTCATGAAGAAGGGCTTTGCCGTTGAGGTTAACTATGCAGCTGAACTGGTAGTGAATAATAAATGCAAAAAGGCTAAAATACATTGTGTCTAACCTCTGTCCTCTGAAATATGACACTTTGTCTAGAGGCACTTTTCGCAGAGAATCTCATAGCAGACAAATGTTCACTCTGTTAACCTAAAGATATAACTTAAAAACTGATCAGTTATGAATATTGTGTTCTTGTTTGTCAGATTCTATTCTGTGATCACCATTCTGAAGTGTGTAATGATGTAGACATCAGTGATTAATGTCTGTCTGTTGAGACCAGATTGTAGCTACATGCATATTTGTGGATTCCCTTAAATAAGGGAATCTTAATTTATTGTTCCTCTCTCCACATATTGATACCTGCTCTTGGGTATGTTCACAACTCCTTAATGGCACACATATCATGTCTGTGTAGTAAACTGAACTCCAACAGGGCCAGAGATGTCCTAGTCTCTCTTTTTAGCCCCTAACAGTGTCTGGCTCATGTTAGGCAGTCAGTCAGTATTTGCTGTTGTTAAAAGCCTTTGGAAATTTAAAATTATCTACTTGAAATAGTTTTTAATACCTACTTGAAATAGTTTTTATAGCTCAAAGATATGATTTAACATGGATCAAACTTCTAATTCTATGTTATTGTTTGGCAAAATATGCTCAAAATTGCTGTGTCAGTATTTGAAGACGGGCCCACCTGTCCCTTTCCTCAACAGCAGATCTATCCACAAGCTGATGTTACTGGATCGTGTCAGCACTGTATCTGCAGAGCTGGGCCAGAGCAAGGAAGGGGCTCTCTACACAGGGATGCAACCAGGTGCAGCTTCCTGGAGAGTTCTAGATGTCTCATCCTTGCAAGTTGACTAGCATGATGAGTCATCGACAGGTCTCCAAGGATCACAACCTCACGCTTCCTTTGATTATTGCAGGGTTTTTAAAAAGCTATAGTACTATTTTCCTCTTGGAAGTTTTGAGGATTTTGTTGTGCATCTTGTAAATGTTGATACCATCAAGTATGACAGACCAAGGCTAGCTCAAGGGGAATTAAATCGGACCATTCTTAGGGTCCTCTCCTAGCTCTGGTGCCCTGGAAGCATGTTGAAAGACCTAAAATCAGATGTGTAGGTTGTATAATTTTGAAGAGTTATGGGTTTGTGCACTAGTCTGAAAGCGGGAAGTGTGCTTTGGACAGATGGGTGTGAGTGGGACAGGAGGCATTGTAGAAGTCCTTGACCATCAGTTCATGGGCTCATTTTGTATTTTAGAATCCAAATTAGAAATTGGAAACCCTTTATGCCTGTGTCACATGTTTACAATAGTTACAATGAGTTTATTAGGCACAGAAAATTGGGAGTAGACAGGGCTCACATGTTGACAAATAATAGTGCCCTTGCTGACCCATGATAGTCCTCCCGTGTTGATGTGTTACCCCCACGTATGTAGATATTCTTCGCCTCCTTTAACTCACTGAGGGCAACAGGGGTGGTTTATATCCTCTAATTCAATATTAGCCACATAGCATGAGAGTTATAATTTTTAAAAAATGGAGGGGGGGCATCAGGGATTGAACCTGGGGCATTTAATTTCTTTTCTTTTTTTTTTTTTTTTTTTTAAAGAGAGAGTGAGAGAGGGGAGAGAGAGAGGGGGGGAGAGAGAGAGAGAGAGAGAATTTTTAATATTTATTTTTTTTAGTTCTCGGCGGACACAACATCTTTGTTGGTATGTGGTGCTGAGGATCGAACCCGGGCCGCACGCATGCCAGGCGAGCGCGCTACCGCTGAGCCACATCCCCAGCCCCCGCGGGGCATTTAATTTCTAAGCCACAATCCCCATCCCTTTTTATTTTTAAAATTTTGAAACAGGGACTCACTAAGTTGCTGAGGCTAGTTTCCAGCTTGTGATCCTCCTGTCTTAGCCTCCCAAGTCAATGGGATTATAGGTTTGTGCCACCATGCCTAGCAGCATGAGAATTATAAATTCATGTGGAATATCTGACTGAACCAATTCATTAGGTCATCAGGATAGGCTAGCTGGGGTCAGCCTCAGGAGCACTTCACCACAGTGAACTTAAGGTATTGGTTTTGTGGCACATGGTCCACAGGACCAGTCCAGGCACCCCGCTCCCTTATAGATTTTTACTGGTCCTTCTGTGGGCTTATCTCAGACCCTTCAGGCATTTACTTAGTGTCATAAACCACTGACTGACTTTCTACCTTTTTAGATAAGAAGGAGATACTTGCTAAGAAAGTTATGCTTGAGAAAGATGAAAGTGATTTGTCTAGACTCAGAATTTTCTAAATTTAAGAATTTAGTTCTTACACTCATGAAATTTGAAACTTCTAACTTGGTTTGTTTGTTTTTGTTTTATACTCTGGGGATTGAATTTAGGGGAACCCTACCACTCAGCTACATTCCATCCCCCCCCCCCTTTTTTTTTAAGAGAGAGCGGGGGGGGGAGAGAGAGAGAGAGAAATTTTTAATATTTATTTTTTAGTTTTAAGTGGACACAACATCTTTATTTTACTTGTATGTGGTGCTGAGGATCGAACCCAGCGCCCTGCGTATGCCAGACCAGCGCACTACTGCTTGAGCCACATCCCCAGCCCCATCCCATCCCTTTTTATTTTGAGACAAAATCTTACTAAGTTGCTCAGGCTGGACTCAGACTTGCCATCCTCCTTTCTCAGCTTCCTGAGCCACTGGGATTACAGGCATACACCACACACTTGGCTTTCATATTTCCTTTGTGATAAATCCTAAAACAAATTAGATTTTTCAGCCGTACCTTTTCTGAATTGGCCATGTTGATGCCAAATTTTTCAGATATAAGATAGTTCCTTGAAAAAGGTGCCAGAAAATTTCACTTCTGGTGGAAAATGAAGCTAAATTAAGACTTACCCTTTCTTTTTTCTGTACTAAATAAATAACACTTGATTCAAAAACAGTGAATCTTGTAAAAATCATTTCCCACAGTACAGGACAAGCAGGTGAGGGACCCTTGCACAACTGGGAGAGGCAGGTGCAGGGTGCCGGTGGGGCCTGTCTTTACAGTGGTGGGCATGTGCGGGCAGCGTTTGGACGTTTGTCCAGGTGACTGCTGTTTGCCAGGATATGTGTCAAGTGTGTCTGGAGCCACATGAGACTGCGCTGTGTGGCTCTACCCATGTTGTCCCCCAGCCTTTTCCTGTGACCCTGCACTGTTTAGTTCTGGAGTTTCAAGGCCTCATCACTGTGGCCCTGGCAGGTTTCTCCCGTGGTAACTGTCTTCTTGGTGGTCTCCTAGGTTGTGCTGGTGAGGTGGAATGAGCCGTACCAGAAGCTGGCCACGTGCGACGCAGACGGGGGAATATTCGTGTGGATTCAGTACGAAGGCAGGTGGTCTGTGGAACTGGTCAACAACCGCGGGGCTCAGGTGAGTGGGCGGCAGGCCTCCTCCCAGGAGGATGACGCCCAGCGACCCCTGGCCAGGGCTGTAGTGCAGAGGCGACAACACTGCGCGGCGCCCAGCTCCTCCTTGAGCAGGCAGAGGAGAAACAACAGAAGCAGAGCTGCACCCTCCGTCCCTTGAGTGAACAGAAGCAGAGCTTTGCCCTCTGTCCCTTGTCCCTTGAGTGAACAGAAGCAGAGCTTTGCCCTCTGTCCCTTGAGTGCGCTGCTGCTCATCAGCCGCCGCGGGCCTTCCCCATTGCTCAGGGCTGTGACTATGCATTAACTTTGGGTCCTCGGAAGAGCGCCTAGCACGTTTCTTTTCCTCCCTTTAGAAGGTGTTTTCCCTGCGCTGCCATCTCCACAAGACTGTTTCTCACAACCTACTCCCTAAGCCACGAGTTTGTGACACTCCTCTATGGGGTTTCAGTTAGTGTGGCCACCTGTTGTTGTCTTCCGCCCTTCCTTTCTGGTACAGTTTGTCTCCACTCTGAGGAGAGCTGCTCCAGGGATGCCCCACTGAGCCATGCTGTCCCTGAGTACCTGGTGGGTGGCTGCTGGGCCCTTCTCCTGTGTTTGAGGACACATGTCGCGGAGATTGACAGCACAGTGATTGGAGAGCCTGGCTCCTCTGGGGATGTTTGTTGACATGGGGCTTCCTGTACTGTTTTAACTCTTCCAGAATGAGTTCTCGTGAGCCTTGCTCTACATTTCTAAGGGACAGGATTCCCTCTCCTGCCTGTTCCTTAAATAAGCTATGAGCTTCCATCTGAAAGATATAGCCCACTCAGGTGGCATAAAATTGCAAGAAAGGAAGATTTATTGTCAGTGAGAATTAGCAGGCTAAGGATCATAAGATGCCATCACAGAAGACAAACTTCCCTTTGCCTGAAGACAACATTCTTCTTGTGTGAGTTTCTTTGTTAGTAAGGGTAAAACGTAACAATATTGACTGACTCTAATAAAGCCTTATCAGCTTCCCACCTGCCTTCTTGGAGTGACAAAAGAAGAGGTAGCATGAGCCCTGTGACTACTAACCAGCCTTCCTGAAGGAGAGGTACAAATGTGGGAAATCTCCTGACCCAGAGGCACTCAAGTCACTCTGAGGGTGCGTGTTGTAGTCAAGAGCATTAGCTCTGGAGTCAGCAGAGGCAGGAAATCCCACTGTTGACCTCTGAGTGGGAAGTATTTAATATCTCTGTGCCTCAGTTTCCTCACCTGTGACAGAGCAGAGGATTCCTGAGGACTAAATAAGACTCTACATGAAAAGCACAGTGTATGGCGGCTGTCCCTGCACACTAAGTCAGTGCTTGCACTGATGGTCAGTACTGCTTCCTCACAGCCCCCTAGCATAGAACTCACCTGCCCTGAGACAGTAGCCAGGCATCATCTCCAAAGACAAATTGCAGGCCTGGAGTTGGAAGCTGTTCATGGATTCCTGTGAAGTGGACAGTTCTCTGAGGTTGCCCATAGAGTCTCTAACCAAAGTAGAGGACACTTTTCTAAGGCCACATGATGGGGTGAGATGTGTCTTCAGATTTAGGATGACAAGAGCACTTTAAGTGCTTAAGCACTTTAGTGCTTAAAGTCATTCCTTAGGGGAGAAAGGGAAAAGGACACTAGGTCACATGCCAACCAAGTGCTTGGCTTTTTAACATGTTATTTCCCTTCATCTCCATAGGAACCTTATTCTGAAAATGTTCTTATTCTCAGTTAATAGAAAAGTCCAGATCAGGCAGGTTCAGTAGCTTGCCCACAGAGGCTCATGGGTGGCGATGCGAGGACTCAGGCCTTGGTGTGAGTCCAGGACACTTCACTGCATGGCTTGTTCCCAGACAAGCGCAGTTTTCTCTTGGCAGAAATGCATATGTCACAGTGTATCCTCAAATGCTCAGGTTTTATTACTGTTTGAGGAACCCACCCCACCAGCCAAGCAGCACCACCGCCACGTGGTTTTCTCCTGGCGGAAGCCTCTCCTGGTTGGGGATCCCGTCATCACCGCCACCTGTCATGTCCCTCTCTGTTTCTTTCCATGGAGAGTGTGGAGCAGACAGCCATGTCAGAAATAGGACACGTAGCATGAGTTCAGCTCTGGAGGCCGATGAGCTGTGAGCAGCTGGCAGCATCCAGAACCTACAAATGCCTTTGCTGCCAGGTTCCTCTGGAGTCACCACTATATCTTGTGACCTGATTCCGATTTCATGAAATTTTGCTGTTTGAAACTTCGTTTCTTCAAAACATTGAGCAGTTTTCACCACTAAACACTGTCATGTTTTGGGAAGGACTGGTTGCTTTTATTTGCTCTGAGTCAGATCTTTTCTGAATAAAAAAGACACCGCACATGGGTTCCAGTGGATCACGGGTGGGGGCACTGGTGGCTCTGCATGCTTGGAAAAGCATCTGGTGAAAGGAATAGTTCTGCAGCTTGGAGGATGAGCGTTCTTGAAGCCAGCTTAGAGAAGAGTGCCACTTTTCTTCTTTTAGAAGAAATAACAGGTGATCCTCGATACAGAGAGTGTCTCCCACTGTCATGGAGTAAGAACACACTTGGCTGAAGCTAAATGATGGCCTTAACAATTTCTTTTTCAGGCATTGATTATAAGTCCTGTATTTCAAAAAGGGTCTGCAACAGTAGCCACTTTATTGTACCATATTAGTCATTGAAGAAGGTTGTGCCAGGCACATGCACTGAGATAGTCTCTTGAGAAGCTGCCTCAGGCAAACTATTGGTTGGGTTGCTGCTCAGCTTCAGTTATTCCTCGTCTGAGTACTTCTTTAATAAAGTAAAGGCATTGTAACCCTGTGCAATTGAAAAGCAACCAGAAGAAGGGAAGTTTCTTCTATTTTCTCTCCAGCATTCAGTATTTGACTTCACATTATTTTTGGTTTTCACTATTTTGTTTTTCTAGGTGTGATATATTCTTGTTGCTCCGTACTGCCTAATAAACCCAGTTAATTCATGTGAACATCCTGCATCACCTTATGTGAGATTGCCAATGGTTTTTTTTTTTTTAAATAAGATCCCCAAAGTGCAGGAAACCAAAAATAAACAAGTAGAACTATATCAAAGTGAAAAGCTTCTACACAACAAAAGAAACAATCAATATAATATACTCTGCAGAATGGAAGAAAATATTTGTAAACTGTAAATCTGGCAGTGGGTTAATATATGAGTTATTATAATAAGGAACTCAAATAACTCAAAAGAAAATTCCCAGATAATTCAATTAAAAACTGGACAATAGACCTAAGTAGAGACATCTCAAAAGAAAAGCTACAAATGGCCAGTAGGTATATGAAAAAAAAAATGCTCAGCATCACTAATCATCAGAAAAACAGTAAGCTGCCACCTCAAGTTAGAATGGCTGTGATTAAAAAGACAGACAATAAGCACTAGGGGAGGGAGGTGTAAATTCCCACTGTTGGTGGAATGTAAATTAGTGCAGCCATTATGAAAGGGTTTGGAAGTTCCTCAAAAATTTAAAAATGAGTAATTTTATGGGTAAGGATTCACACACACACACACACACACACACACACACACACACTGAATACAACAACCAAAAAAGGATGAAATTCTGTCATTTGCAACAACACAGGTGAAACCAGAGAGCGTCATGTTAAGTGAAATAAGTCAGGTACAGAAAGGCAAATGCTGCACCATCTCACTCATATGCAGAATCTACAAAATGTTGGTCTCATAGAAGGTGAAATAGAATGGTCATTACCAGAGGCTGGGGACAGTGGTTGAGAGGGTGAGATGAGGAGAGGTTGGTCAGTGGGTATTAAGTTAGTGTTTGGTAAGAACAAGAAGTTCTGGTGCATTGTTGCACAGTAGGGTAATTATCAGTAATGAGTGTCCTAGGTATTTCAAAACAGCTATAAGAAAGGATTTTCATTTTTTTCACTACAAAGAAACAATGATTGTTGAAAGAGATGGGTTGCTATAATATCCCTGAGAAGCTTCATTTTCCTGGCCTTGCCTTAGCTCTCTATTAAGATGTTTTTCCTTTTAGTACATAGTTAAAATGCCGGTAAGTAATAGCATTATCTTTGCAAAATGAAAGAACTTTTAAATTTTACTGCAGAATATAATGTGTGAAACAATTTTTGTTTTAAATTAAGAAAAACTAGGTAGTTCAGGTGGTTGGGATATAATTTAAAGGAACCCAAGGTTCTAGATTTAACTGAAGAAACGGTTTTTGTTTGTTTGTTTGTCTTTTTTTTTTTAAGGACTCTCAGAGCAGTTATTCAAGAGCTACTTAACAAATCATGTCATTGTCATGATAAGAGATATTGCTGGTCACTCATTATAAACCTTTAGCCCCTTTTGCAATTAGTTCATATATTTTTCTTATTTCTTAAAATATGATTCATCTAGTAATGTCACATTGTTTTAAAAACATTGTTTATTTAGTTGTAGTTGGACATAATACCTTTATTTCATTTTTATGTGGTGGTGAGGATTGAATCTAGGGCCTTGCATGCAATGTGCTAGGCGAGCGCTCTACCACTAAGCCACAACCCCAGCCCCATAATGTCACATTTTAAAGAGACTTGAATAGTTCCAAGTATAAGCAACAGTGACGATCATAGAGTAATTCTTGTGTTAGAAAAGATTAAAAAGAAACAAAAGTTAGTACAAACTGAAAAAGTAAATTAAGAAAGTACAGTGAGGCAAGCCTGTAATCCTAGTGATTTGGGAAGCTGAAGCAGGAAAATTGCAAGTTCAAGACCAGCCTTGGGAACTTTGTGAGATCCTGTCTTAAAAAATAAAAAGGACTGGAGTATAGCTAGTGGTAGAGTACTCTGGATTCAATCCCTAGTACCACACAGGTGGGTGCGCGCACGCATGTACTCACACAAGAGCCAAATAGAAGTAGAGCACAAATTAGAATAAATACAAATGGACTAAATCAGAAAATAAAGCTTAATGGATTATACTTTTAAAAGCTGGGATCTATGTCTTTTAGAGCCACATGTAGAACTTAAGGACATATACAAATTTAAAGTAAAAGGATGACAAAGATACATCTGGCAAATACCAAGGGAAAAAAATTAAGCTGATGTAGTTAGATTACTATTAGATAAAATAACTTAAAGACAGAAAATATTACTTTGTTAATAGAGACATCAGATAATGATAAACTGTAGTTTATCAAGATGTTTTTAATATATATACTTTTAATAATACCATCAAAATAGTGAAGGAGACTGGTAGAACTGAAAGGAAAAATTGATCAATCTACTGACATACTCAGATGTGTGTTGGCAGCAGTGTGGAGAGCAGGTTGTGCCCTCTCTGAGTTAGTCCGTGGTGTGTAGAACAGCAATTTCCAGGCTCTTCCTGAACCTTAGTCAGTTCATTTTGTAAAGCAGCAGTTTGCCATAAGCAAACTAATTGTGAGTTTTAAGTGCTAAGAAGGAATGACTCTACACCTTGTTTGTACAAGTAAACAACCACCATTTGTCTGGCACACTCATAAGGCATTAACTGATAAACTATTCATGCTAATAAGAATGAACTTATTGAATTAATCAGAAGCACATGGATATATGGGCAAATCAAACTCATATCAGAAAATCCAGGCCCACGAGCTTATGGAACACACCAGACCAGTGAATGATGCAACCCATCGGTCAAGACTCATAAAAGGAGGCACACCCTAAGACTGGACACAGCGGCACCCTGATTCTTTCACCGGGGTCATTGGTCACAAGCCTTGCCCAGGAAAATCACCACCGTGAGGAATCTTTAGCAGAGTGTGGTTTCTCCTGCCCATGATGACCACACAAGTCCCATTCCAAGCTGACGCCCCAAATTGATACTGTGAAACTGCCTCCAGACCTTGGCCTAGAATAAATTCTTGCATTGTATCCTGAACAAGTTCTTTGACTGGTTTTTAATCTTATCTGACCACCCATAGTGACTCTGCATTCCTATCTGCTCTTTGCCTTTGCTTTCAGGGAGCCTCTGGAACCTCTGTGGCTGCCTTGGCCCTTTCCTTGTCTTTCTGTAACCTATATATATAATTGGGTGAAGTGTGATATGTGACTTGAATATTGTAGATAATAAAAATTAAGACAGGAATACAAGAACCTGTGATTGCCTCTCCTATGACTACCAGGTGACCCATGAGTATTCAGTGAATTGCCATTGATGAAAGTACCGGTGAATTGATTATTGTTCGATAAATTCTGACATTGTGGGAAGATGCAAACCTTTTTGTCTATGTTAATGACATAGCACACTCATGACAAACAACCAGCAAAGATACAGAAGATTGGAGCAACACAGTTAACAAACTGGACCTAGTAGACATGTGGAGGTCCCAAGTCTATCAGTTAGAACACAGTTTTTCTCACAGAAGGTTTAACAATTGACCTGTTCTTGCATAAGAGTCTGTAAACTTTCTATGAAGGGGCAAATATGAATATTTTAGGTTTTGTGGATCAAGAGCCAAAAATCAGGTATTATGTAATGAGAAAACAAATTTTAAAAACTTACTGATGAAATAAAAAAAACTTTATGGATGTTAAAACTCGAATTTTGGGGGTGGGGCGGTAGCTCAGTGGCAGAGTACTTGCCTAGCATATGAGAGGCACTGGGTTCGATCCTTAGCACCATATAAAAATTTAAAAAAATTTTTCCTTCAACTATTTTAAATCTGCTGCAGTCCGGCTGCAGCAAAATAGCCGGGGGGTGACGAGCAACTTGTGTACATTGATACAGCAGGAGTGGGAGCCGTTTATTGAAGGACAGGAGGGGTATATATACATTACACACAGCTTATCTTAACTAACATAAACTAGATACAGCAGTCAACCAATAAGGAATCTCCACACTTAATGGCTCGCTGGCGTTACTTCACAAACCACTCCCTCTGCAAAATGCCAGGCGCCATCTTGACTTGTTTACAGATTCTAACATAAACCATTCTTAGTTTGAGTGGTAGACCAACAGAGCTGACAGGCCATATTTGCCCATAAGTTGTGGTTTGTCAATCCTTTATTTAGGTTATAAAGTAAATTTCAGTAGACTTCCAGTGGTAGGTACCATGACTATAGATCACAATCCCATGAGTTCATTGAACCTGGGTTAAAACTTAATAACAAAAGAGTTAATAAATTCTTGCATATTTGAGATTTTAAAAAAATGTGTAGTGAAATAGTTCCTGGGTTAAAAAATACATTTAATGCATGTTTATAAAGTCCTAGATCTGAATGATAATAAAAGCATATATTAAAATTTGTAAGATAGGATTAAAGTGGTAATGTGAGAGAAATGTGTAGCTTTCACCCCCTACCCCCCGCCCCCTCATACTGGGGATGGAACCCAGGACCTTGCACATACTAGGCAAGTGCTCTACCAACAAGTTATACCCCAGCCCAGTCTTAACTACTTATACAGCAGAGTCCAAATACCCACAGGTATATAAGAATAGTATAATAATACTGGATAATCCTTAGAAGGAATTTACCACAATAGATCACAAGAGAAAAAACAATGTCATTTGGATAGATTCAGTGCATGCATTTGATAAATTCAGTTGTAAGTAATGTTTTCCACTTAGATTTCTTTACCTTCATTTTGATCAAGAATAAGGCGGGAAATGTAGCTTAGTGGTAGAATGCCTACCTAGAACCTGTAAGGCCCTGGGTTTGACCCTAGTACCATAAAAGAGAAAAATTAAAATGTATCCCATTTTGATTGAGAGAATATTATTAGCAAGACTATGAGAGAATATAATCAGAAACTTAGAGCTTTACTATTTTGGTAAATGACCACAGACACTCATGGAGAATCTGTCACCAATCTTAAGGGGAAGGCAATATAACAGCAGTTAAAAGTAAGAACCCTGGAGCCACAGAACCCTGGGCTTCTTCTCAGCTCTGCCACTCTCTTGCAGTGTGGCTGGGGGAAGATCACGTAGCCCCTGTGGTTTCCTCTGCAGATGGGGGACAGCACTTTCATGGGCAGTTAGTGTGGGGCTTAATGGGTGAATGTCCACACAGTACATAAAACAGTGCTAACGAGGACTACGCTGCCCCTCACTGCAGTCCCTGGAGCTTTCCTGATGATGTCTTCACTGCGGTTTCTCTTCAGGCCCTCTTGATCTTAGCCGAAAGGCCAAGCTAACCATTCTATCTAGGCTTTGGTAAAAGTGTTTCTGCTTTCAGATCACAATTGACCTTTCTCTCTGTGTGTCTGAAGGTGAGTGATTTCACGTGGAGCCACGATGGGACTCAAGCACTTATTTCGTATCGAGATGGGTTTGTCCTGGTTGGTTCTGTCAGTGGACAAAGACACTGGTCATCTGAGATCAACCTGGAAAGTCAAATCACATGTGGCATATGGACTCCTGATGACCAACAGGTAATGCCTCTGACTCTGCATGTGTAATGGTAAAACCTTGGGGGCTGAGGAGGGAAGAAGCGTGTGGGAGAGAGGGAGCTGGTGTGAAAGCCTCTTAAAGATCATCACAGAGGAGAGAACCAACCATCAAGGTAAAAACTAAAACAAAAAGTCTAAATGAAGCATAGATTTCAGGAATGATATTTTCCACCAGTAAGGTAACTGAGTTAACATTTTAGTTTATAAAATATTCAAACAACTTTATCTTAAAATTCATATGAACCAATTAATAAATAATGGATATAAAAAATAATTCACAAGAGGAAGTTCAATTAATAACCATGATAGGAAAATATTCACTCTCTGGGGAAATTTTAAAATTAGCACTAGGAGGGTATATTTTTCACCTATTAGTAAAAAATAATAAAATGGGCTGGGGATGTGGCTCAAGCGGTAGCGCGCTCGCCTGGCATGCGTGCGGCCTGAGTTTGATCCTCAGCACCACATACAAACAAAGATGTTGTGTCCGCTGAAAACTAAAAAAAATAAATATTAAAAATTCTCTCTCTCTTTTAAAAAATAATAGTTAAAAAAAATAATAATAAAATGACACAGGTGATTTACTGATTATGATAAGAATGTAAGCAAGTAAGCATTCCTATTCGTTCCTGGTAATAATGTATATTAGACCTTTGGAGAAGCAATTTGGCAGAGTATGTTGAAAGGCTTACAAACTACTATCCACCTTTATAATATGCTTTTGGAACTTATCTAAAAGAAACAAAAATGGACAAAATTACCTAAAATTATAAAGACATATATGGTAGTAAAATTTGTCAAAAGCCTTGTCTAAAATAGGAGATGGGGCTGGGGCTCAGCAGTAGCACACTTGCCTGGTGTGTGAGAGGCACTGGGTTTGATTCTCAGCACTGCATGTAAATAAATAAAATCAAGGTCTGTCAACAACTAAAAAATAAATAAATAAATAAAATAGAAGAATGATTACATAAACCATAGCATAACCACTTAAAAGAATATACAGTAACTCAATAAATTATAGATTGTGGTTATAAAGATGATATAATAATCTGAAAGAGCTTTTAGGATGTTATGTGTGAAAAAATTAGGATATGAAATGGCATGTGTGTTATGTTGCCACATCATAAAACAACCAAAAGAAACCCATCCATAAGTTGGAAAGGACGGGACAGAAATGAATCAGATCCCTCAGTAGTTATTTGGTGGATGTGAATCTCTGGTTCATCTTCTACAAAGATGCTTCACTTTTAGTTGTTTTTTCAGTAGTGCTGGGGATTGAACCCAGAGCCTTGCATTTGCTAGGCAAGTGCTGTACCACTGAGCCACATCCCTATTCTGTGGTTCATCTTCCAAACTCTTAATTTCAAAATTGTTTTTATTATGCCTATTTGGTTTTCATGATAGTATATAATAACCTTATAAAATTACATTTTGATAATTCACTCTTAAAATATAAGGATTGACAGGCTAAAACCTTTGTAAATATAAACCTTATGTTTTATGCCAGAACATTTTCTAAAGAGATTTAAGTTTAGTATTTGTAAAAGCAAGCAATACAATATGGAACTGTAATTTTTGTTTTTGAGCCTCTTTCTTTTTTTTTTTTTTTAACTGAATTGCTTTCCTCTGAGCACCACATATTTATTTCATGTTTCCATTTTTTTTAGTTAAGAAAGGCAAATATTTTTTCTTTCCTTAAAATTAGTATTACTAGATTTATGAGAATATATTTTCAACTGCAAGTTCCTTCCCTTGCTCCCTGCCACACACGTACGTGTGTATTCATAGGAAGCCTTTGGATTTATTGTAAAGCTTTACTATTCCTAGAGTATCCTCATAGAGAAGTCCATGAAGTGGCCTTGTACAAAGCACCTGACCTTTCCTGCATCAGTTTCCTCCACTGTAAGGACAGGTGTGAATTATTTCCTGCCTCATTCACAGGGCTTTAGTCATGATCAGATGAAGGAACAGATGTGAAAGTACTTAAAAATAGATCAGTGGGAGCCCTGGCTTCACATCCTTCCTCTCACGAGCCCATGTGCCTTCTTCGAGGCTCATCTCGTGGTCCCTTGATAGGCTGTGCCAGCCCGTGTCCTCAACAGACTGCACACTTACCTTGTAACAGGTGTGGGTCCCACTGGAGATGCCCCAGTGAGTGAGACATCGCTCCTCCTTTGGAGTGCTTGTGGATCTGTGGAGGAGACAGATGATAAGCATACTGCCATTGTGCCTGGTGGAGGTCCTGCCAGTGGAGCTATCTAGAGGGTAGGGTATGCCACGTGAATGTGGCATGCGGTAGAGCCTGAGGTATCCATTCTCTCAGGTTAGATTTTAAGCAGTGGACCCTGACCAAAGGAGCCCACAGTGCTGTGGCTGTGGCCATGGAAGCCATGAGGCATGCTGACGTGCCTGGCTTGTTCTGTAGTTAGCAGGCATCTGCAAGGGCAGAGCCTATATGGTGGGGGGCAGGGGTGGGGGGGTTCAGGACCAGACCCTCTGCCCTGATGATTGCTGGATTTACACTCAGCAAAATGTTCCACTGTCTTTCAAAAATGGTTTGCAGGGCACAGAAGCATGATGATTCATGGACAAACTTAGCATAGAGAGAAGGTGGTTATTGGATATCCTGGCAGTGATAATTATATTGTGAATCCAACAAGTTAAACAAATTTGCTGAACAAAATTCAACATATAAATTTTGGGGCACATAATTTAGCCCATAACAAACTAATACAAATTACACCAGAGAACACAAAATTCATAGAAAAAACAATGACATAAACTCAGCTTGATAAACTTAAGGCAAATTTATAAATAGAACAGTATTTGTAGGGCTTGGGGGAAAAACAGAATGGCATAAATAGAAAATGACAAAGAAATAAATATAAATATGATAGGAAAAATATCTGTGGCTCCTGCATTGATCCAGAGTAATGCAGCAGAGAAGCCCTTGATTCACAGCCTAGCTTGTATGGACAAGATGTTTCATTTCCTCTATGTTCTCCAGGGGTTGGTAGAAGACCATATCCCTTGATTTATGAAAGGGCTTTGAGGTGGAGGTATTTGAAGCTATCCTTCCAGCACATTTTGGGTCTTAGTGGCCATCTGTGCACTGAAGAATTCTGCTGAGAGCTTGAGATGTAGAAATGGTGACATTCTGCAGCATGTTCCTGGGACGACCATGACTCTCCTCAGAGAACAGAGACTAACTGGCATGTCTGTGTCCCCTGAGAACAGGACTAAAGGGAAAAGCCTCAAATTCAAATTTGAGGAAAAGCCTCAAATTTCAAATTAAAAAAAAATTTATTAGCTGTTTTCAGCGCTCACAGTATGGGAAGAAACTCCTTTGATTCCTGGCGTTATCTTAGGGCTCTCCCAGCAGTCCCCCTGAGCCTCACCCGCTCTTCTGACGCCCCTTTCCTCTCAGTCTTCCCAGAGCTGCAGTTCCGGCCGCCAGAACCTTCGCCTGCAGAGCGACTCCAGCAGCAGCACACAGGTGACCTTCCAGAGGCCCTGCCCCCTCCCACCCACACCCCACCATGTCCCCCAGGGTAGCGGGCATTGGATGGCCACCATCTACGGGTCCCTCTTTGGTTTGTGTTTTAGCATTTTTATGTGTGTGTGTGTGTGTGTGTGTGTGTGTGCGCGCGCGTGCATTTTTGTTTTATTAGTCATCCATGACGGTAAATGTACTCTGACATATCATACATACATGGAGTATAGAACACTGAATCCCACCTCTCTCAATTCTTTAATATTATTATTATTCTCACTCTTCTGGTCATACATGATGTAGAGTAACCCTGGTCGTGTGATCATATGTGCATGTAGGATAGTAATGTCCGACTCATGCCACCGTCTTCCCCACTCCCCTCCCCTCCCTTCATTCCCCTGGGTCTAATCCAACGGACTTCTATTCTTCCCTACTGTGTTTTAGCTTTTTATTCTAGCATTCAAAATGCACCTTTTAGCGACACAACGAATACAGTTGTCCCTTGGTATCCAGGGGACTTGTTTGAGGAGCCCCCATGGATACCAAACTCCAGGGATGCGCAGATCCTATGTAAAATGGTGCAGTATTTGCACAGCCTTCTGTATACCCGAGATGACTTAGAGTCCCCAACACAATGTAAATGCTATTGAAATACTAGCTATATTGAATTTTTTAGGGATAATGACAAGGAATTATTCACATACAAAGAATTATACACACATCCAGCAGAGATGCGGTCTTTTTTTTTTCCAAATATTTTCAATATGCAGCTGGTTGAATCTGTGGATGTGGAATCTGGGGATAATGGGAGACCGACTCCATGTGAATCCATTCTCCTGGCAGAACATTAAAACACTGCAGAGAAAGCCAAACTTGCTTCTGTCTCCCCTCATCCCCCTGCCTGCCTTGAAAATAACCATCAGCAGCCCACTGTGCTTTTCACAACTGAAATATGCAGATAACATGTAGCAGCATTTGGTAGTTTTTAAAATTTTCTACCTAAATGCGATTGTATATATTCCTTGTTGACTTTCCGTTAACTAGATGAAAACACTTAATTCCATCTCTCTCAATATTAAAGAAAAAGCAAGTCGCAAAGAAAGGTACAGAGGATGACAACTTTTGTGCAGAAGGGGAAATGTGGATACATGTATGCAATCACATACATTTTCAAATACAGTGTAAAGAGAAACCAGAACTACCCAAAGTGCTTACCCAGGAGAGAGGAGTGGGGTGGGGGGGAGCTGTGAGTCCCTGAGGTTGGTTTTCTTATTTTGACTTTGGAGTCAAAAAGTTCTAATTTTGACTCTGGGGTTACATAAACTTTTATACACTGAATGAAAAAGAAATTAAAAAAAAACTAAGCAACATACATAATTAACCATAAAGCAAGTCAGTAGAGAGAAGAAATACTGCAAATGACTTTGGAATGTGGTCTGTGGTCTTTTACTGTCTGTCCTTAGGCCAATACGACACAAAGAATCACCAATATGTCTTTAAAATGAATTCCACAGATAATTTCATGTGATATTCTTTTTAGCCTGTTCCTGACATTCACTAATTGTTTAGTTTTTAAAAAAGCTCATGGTGAGCCAGGCACAATGGCACACGCCTATTTATATCTCACCATCTCCAGAGGCTGAGGCAGGAGGATTGCAAGTTCAAAACCTGCCTCAGCAACTAAGAGAGGCCCTATGCAACTCAGTGAGACCCCATCTCTAAATAAAATATATAAAAAATAGCTGGGGATGTGGCTCAGTAGTTAAGCACCCCTGAGTTCAATTCCCAGTACAAGAAAAAAAGAATTCATGGTGAAAGTCTATATGATGCATTACAGTTCCCTGGTAGCCCTCTTCAGAGGGCTGTAATGCTTTCTTGTTATTTCTGAATTATTCAAGCACGTGTCACTTACTTGTTACAAATGGAGCATAAAATACACTTTTCCTGCTGTATAGTATTCCAGTGCATGCAAATTCCATCCTGAAACCAATCCCCAGTTGTTGAGTATCAGGTTGCTGCTTGACAGTGTCGCCAAGCTGTCCTGTTCACCTCTGTCCCTGTTCACCTTCTGCTCAGGTGTTTGAGTCCGTGGATGAGGCAGAGCAGGTGGAAGGAGAAGGCCGACTGGAGGAGAAACAGCCCAAGGTCCCCAATGGGAACCTAGAAAACGGCTCATGCTCCCCAGACTCTGGCCATCCATCTTCCCACAACTTCTCCTCCGGCCTCTCAGAGCACTCGGAGCCCAGCCTCAGCACCAAAGACAGCGTCCTGGACGCCCAGCGGAGCGCGCCCCCGGCCCTTCCACCTGAGGACAGCAGCGTGGACGACGGGCAGAGCAGCGAGGCCACCACCTCAAGGGACGAGGCCCCTCGCGAGGAGCTGGCAGTGCAGGACCGACTGGAGAGCGACAGCCTGGCCAACGGGAGCCTAGACGAGTTCATGTCCATCGCCGGCAGCATGGACGTGGCCCTGCCCGAGAAGGACAGTGCGGCAGGGGAGGGCTGGAGGGGCTGCGAGGCCGAGAAGCGCAGCCAGGCGGACAGCGAGGACAACCTCTCGGAGGAGCCCGAGATGGAGAGCCTCTTCCCCGCCCTGGCTTCCCTGGTCGTGACCACTTCGGCCAACAATGAGGCCTCCCCCGTGTCGTCCAGCGGCGTCACCTACTCCGTAAGTCACCAGACTCTCCTCCATCCCACTGCAGGGGTGGGGCAGAGAGACCCAACCTTAGAGCTGCAGCTGCTTGGTTTCCTTTCCTCATCACCTTTACCAGGATTCACTGTACACACCCGGGTTGGGAGAGAGGAATGTCCCTAATCTAAAAACCCAGACTCCAAAGTGCCCAAGCTCAGTGGCCAGCACCTGTGATCCCAGCTCCTCGGGAGGCTGAGGCAGGAGGATCCCTGAGCCCATGAGCTGGAGGCCAGCCTGGGGAGCAGAGCGAGACCCTCTCTTCAAAAACAAAACAGAATCTATTCAGCAGAGGACTCCATACCCCAAATCCAGTTACCAACTTAATCCACCAAACAGAAAACTCCACATCTGACCTCGTGGGATGGGCTGCAGTCAGAAGGCACAAAGTTATTCAAAATACTGTAGAAAATTACCTTCGGGACAGGGGGAGAGGTGCATATGAAGCATAAATGGACTCATGTGTAGACACAGGTCCTGTCCCACCATATCTCATCAGGTATAGATATAGACATAGATACAGATGTGTCCCCAAAGTCTAAGCATCCCCAAACACCCCTGGTCCAGAGATTTCAGCCAAGGGATGCCCCACCATGGGGGACAGGGGGACACAGGCTTCACAGTGAGCACTCCCAGGCTCAGACCCCAGCTTTAGCAAATCACTTCAGTGCTCCTGCGCCTAGGTCTCCCTATCTGCCTGGCACCTTCTTGAGTTATTTTCAGTTCATACTCTGAAGTCCTGGGTGTGTGACACACAGTGAGCACCCGATCTGCAGCAGCTCCACAGTCACCTTCATGCTTTTGACTAAGGTCTGACATCCTTTAAATGTGCCAATAAGTCCAGGCCAGAAGGCATCATCTGAAAGGAAGATGTTCCAAGCCACCCATAGTGTACACATTTCTTTAAAAGATTTTTTTTTCCTATTAAAGATGTGCAAGCCCATAATTTAAAGGGTCAAACATCTGGACAAAGCTAACTATGAAAACCAGATGTTGGGCTGGGCTCAGTGGTGCACCTGTAGTTCCAGTTGCTCGGGAGGCTGAGGCAGGAGGATCACTCCAGCCCATGAGTTGGAGGCCAGCCTGAGCAACATAGGGAGATCCTGCCTCTTAAAAAAGGAAAGAAAAGAAAAAAAAGAAAGGAAGAAAAAGAACAGAACCATGAGCTCTCCCCTCCTCCCCATCAGCCCTCCCCAGGGCGACCATCTTACTTATTGTGCCCTGATGTCTGATTCCACCCCATAGCTCAAACACACTTGTATTATTGCTGTTTGATCTTTTTTTTCCCAGTTTTAGACATTATCAGTGACCCCCATTATGGAAGCAGATTTTTGGCTCCCACGTCCTTCTCCGCCCAGACCCGTCACTTCACAAGGGACACTGGCCACACCCATCTTTCCAGCACAGCTACGTAATGATCTTGGTTAAAAGGTCACTCAGGTTCACAGGATCCTAGGTGTCTCCTCTGGGCCATGAAGTCAGCTGTGTTGACTTTTTTTGCAGAAGAAAAAAAAAATGTCCTGGATGTGTCTTCATTTGTTTGCTTTCTTTCCTTAGTTTCTTGAATATTGATCACCAATTCACTGCCCCAAGTCCTTGCCGGGTTTCTGGGTCCCTCCAACATTCAGACTTGGCAGGCTTTCTGTGTGATCTGTGTATCTGGAGAGTTCAGCCTGTACTTGAGGCAGGTGTATCCTGACCTTCCTCCCGCCCCCGCTCCAGATCCCTTCCACCTCACTCCAGCCTCTGTCCCCCAGTTTCCCTTCTTCTAACTTGACACCCTTGTTTGGGTGGGGCTCATGCCTCAGTGAGCTCTGTCCCCCATATGGCTTTTCTTGCCTTCTTATGTGGCGGGCCCCTGGCCTGGGGTCCCCGTCTCCGTGTGAAGTGCCTTCCTGAGTAGATGGGCCTCCGTTCATCTGGAGTGAGACTCATGTGGCCCTCGGTCTTGAAGATATTTGTACTGAATATGCGACTCCAGTGATTTTTTCTTAGTACAGATGGTCCTCAGCCCCATCCTAAATCAGGACACCTCTGCAATTTGAAGACATTGTTGCACTTTCTTCCAGTTGCCTTCACTACTGTTAGCAAGTCAGGGAGCTGTCATCTCTGCAAAGACAATCTCCTTCCTTCTCTAAGATTCTCTTTCAGTGTGTTGTCACTGTGTGCCATTATGTGACTAAGTGTAGCTGTCTTTTTCTATTTCCCAGCCAGAGTCTGTGTATGCATCTGTGAATTGATGTCTTTAGTTAGTTCTGGAAAATTCTCCTCTAGTATTCATTCAGCTGTTGCTCCCCGTTTTCTGTCTCGTCTGTAGCCTTTGGACCTCCTCACACTCTCCTCTGTGTCTGTTACGGCTCTTTCATTTGACCCTTCTCTGTCTCTCTGCTGAATACTGGACTTTCTTCAGATCTCTTTTGAATTTACTGATTCTCTTCCAGAGTGTTGGGCTGGGGCTGGGGCTCAGCAGTAGAGCGCTCACCTAGCACATGCGAGGCCCTGGGTCCAATCCTCAGCACTACAAAAAAACTAAATAAATAAAATAAATGTATAAAAAATGATAATAATTTACTACTTATTTAAAAACATGGCAGCCTGTGACAGGGGAGGGGCAGACTGAGGGTCAAAGGATGGGGACAAGCCAGAGCAGAGCCGAAGGCCCAGAATGCAGGAGCTGGACCACCCCTCTGGGGCCCCAGAAAGTGGCCTCTGGGCGGCGGAATACCTGAAAGCCTCCATTTGAGACTCTACCCCTGGAATTTTTAGTGGGGGAGGGGACCAGGGGTTAATCTCAGGGCTCTCCACCACGGAGCCCCGTCCCCAGCCCTATTTCACATTTTATTTAGAGACAGGGTCTCACGGAGTTTCTTAGGGCCTCGCTGTGGCTGAGGCTGGCTTTGAACTCGGGATCCTCCTGCCTCAGCCTCCTGAGCTGCTGGGATGACAGGTGTATCCTATTGGGCCCTGCTGTAGTTCATTTTTGATCCTGAATATTCCTTCCTTTCTTGCTGATTATTGAGCCATTGCATCAGTCGATGACCACAGGATCTGGTCTAATATGGTACCAGACTTGGACCCGGGTTCAGTTCCTTCACCCTTCTGCAGTTTTCTATGGTGGGGGACACTTCCAGCTACGATTATAACTCCAAGTCTTGTTTGTTTTGTCTTGTTTTGGTGGAAATTTTAGTTTAGATGGACACAATACCTTCATTTATTTATTTTTATGTGTTGCTGAGGAACCAACCAGGGCCTCACACCCAATAGGCAAGCGCTCTAGCACTGGGCTGCAACCCCAGCCCAAGTCTTGATTTTTTTTTTTTTTTTTTTTTTTTTAGTAAAATGGGGATAATGATTTTGTGCATTTCGTGAGATTGTTTTATTTAAAAAGGAACAGAACATACAAACTCAAAGAGGCTTTCCCAGAAAGTGTGCAAATAAATAAACCCCAGCTGGCCCTGCCAGAAGACCTTCTCTTCCCTGTCCACAGGAAAGGGTCAGGAGGAGGAACCGGGTTCTGCCCCCCAGCGGGGAGTTTGGGGATAATCTCTTTTCTTCTCCTGGGCACCCACAGCCGGAGCTGCTGGACCTGTACACCGTGAATCTGCACCGCATCGAGAAGGATGTGCAGAGGTGTGACCACAACTACTGGTACTTCACACCCGCCAACTTAGAGAAGCTGCGCAACATCATGTGCAGGTGGTGTTCTGGGAGACCTGGGGGAGGGGCGTGGCAGGGGGACCCGGTGGGGCTGTGGTGAGCCCAGGTGGAACTTCGTTCAGCCTCTGAAGCTGGTCTATTTTTAACCCACACTGACAATTAAATAACAACAGTAATGATAAAAGAGAGTGATTATTGAGTGCTTACTGTATACCAGGCACTGTCCCAAGATCCTACTATCCTCAGCTCATTTATTCCTTCAACAGCTCTATGGAGTAATTATTATGCCCTGTGACAGGATGTGGAAACTCAGAGGGGGCCACCCCAGTGCTCGGTGCCCTCACTGGACCACAACTCAGGGGGACTCACAGCCACATCTCTATCTAAAATCTATCCTTTTCTTTCTTTCTTTTAAGCCAAAATCTAAGGCTACTTATTTCTGTTCATTAAAAATTATTATTGGCATCTCTTAAGAAGTAAAACTGGCCCAGGCATATTAAAAATCTGCAGCAATTAAGGATGTCAGAAGGTCCTAAAATGCAAAGAGAAACTTTTTCATCTCTGCCTGTCAGTGACACTCCCACAGAAGTAATACCAGCTAGCCACATGGCAAATATCTTCCGTAGCCACATAGATGGTGTTTAATGATCATATAATCTTATGTCGTATTCTGTGCACTGCAATATGAGTGTGTATTACATGATATGATGTATTTTAAAGTTTTCAACTGAATGACAGATGTTATATGTAAATGAGAAAAGTGCTGGGGAGGAGGAAGAATAGACTGACTTTTTCTGGTTATGAGCTTAGGGAGAGGTCATGGGGAGTCTCACAGAGGTGGGGACTCTCCAGAGAGACTTGGAGAAAATTTTTTTGAAATGACTGAAGAAACCACTGACCATGGAGTTTAAGGTCACATACCCTCAAGTGAGGCTTCCTGGGTCCAGAAACTGCCTCCGCCCCCCACCATTAGGTCTATGACTCTGGGGAAAGCACTTACCTGTCCATGCCTCAGTCTCTTCATCTGTGAAGAGTGGTAATGATGATATTTATTTTATATGATTATCTTATATGATTATCATAATTTGTATGATTATCTTGAAAAACATAATCATATATCTTTTAAGATATATGATTATCTTAAAAGATGCGGTAAATGTGTATCAGGCTAAGTATATAGAAAATACTCAGAAAATACGAGCTGTTATTAATAAGAGGCTGATCAGAGTTTCTGAAAGCGGGACCCCCTAGGGCAAAGGTGCAGGGATGTAACTGTGTGGTTTGTCTGTGGGGAGGGAGACCTCTGCGTGGCTGGGGAGGAAGAGGCACTGGAGGTGCTGCATGGGGCTCTGAGATGAATTGGGAGGCGCTGAGTCCTGTACCCCAGTAAAGGAGTCTGGATGTCACCCCACCCAACAGCACCCTTGTGAAGGCTTCTGAGCATGCAGTGGCCCCCTTGAGCAGGACATTGGGAGGGCCATCCAGGTGGCTGTGCCCAGGTGTCTGGGGAGTGTGAGACAGGATGGGCATGCAGGTGTCGGGCTGAGGGCGCCATCTAGAGGAGGGGTAATAGGAGGTGGCTGGTGGCGGTATCACTGGCCCCTGTTCTCTTGTAGCTACATCTGGCAGCACATTGAGATCGGCTATGTCCAGGGCATGTGTGACCTTCTGGCTCCGCTGCTGGTCATCCTGGATGATAGTAAGTGGGTCCCCTCTGCTGTAGACTCGGGGGTCAGATCCTTCCCACTGCAGGGAAGGGAGTGACCCTCACTCAGTGGGTCCATGGAATGAGCAGGGCAGGGGCTCAGGAGACCTGTCTGGGCACCACATCAGGGTCCCAGTGAACAGAGTCCTCCTGCACCAGGTGTCCAACACCGAAACCCAGCCAGGCCTTTGCTAGCTACCGACTATACAGACGTGAGTGACGGCAGAGAAGAACCAGGCCCAGGTGGCTTAACTGTGAGCGCTACCAGCGCTACCAGATATTCAGGGAAGATTTAACACAACTTCTTCACAGACTCTTCCAGAAAAAAAAAAGGAAAGGAAATGAGCCAGGCCCAAGTTCAATGCCTAGTATCAGGAAGGGAGGAAGGAAGGAAGGCATCCCAACTCATCTGGGAGGCAGCCCTCGGATAAGTGCTGAGCTCCTTATCACCACCCTGTCACCCACACCAGACACAGCCATCACAGGAAGGCTGCACCCCAATATCTTTCATGGATATGAATGCAGAAATCCTCCACAGAATACCAACAGGCTAATTCCAACAAGATATAATAAGTGAGGTGTTTCATTTTGTTTTGTTTTTATGATGCTGGGGTTTTGAGTCCAGGGCCTCACATACGCTGGGAAAGTGCTCTAACACTAAACTACACCCCCAACCAGAAATAAAAAGGATTACAGTCCATGACCAAGTGGGATTTACCCCAGGGATGCCAAGGGGTTCAACATACAAAATAATAAGCACTATTCACTGCATCAATAAAAGTTCATCTTAATAGACACAGAAAAACATGATAAAACCAATACCTTTCATGATAAAAACACTCAATGAACTAGGAACAGAAGGGGACCTTGACATGACAAGCAATATCTATGGAAAACCCACCATCAACATCAAACTCAGTGGGAAAGACCGAGCACATTCCCTTGGATCTGGAACAAGATAAAGATGTCTGTTTTCTCCACTGTGGGTCCAGCACGGGCAGGTCAGGAAGGAAGAGAAACCACTGGAGAGGAAGCAGAACTGTGTTCCCAGTTGGCATGACTTTGCTGTAGAAAATCCTACAGAATAAAAAAAAATATATTAGAACTAATAAATACATCGATTTTGCAGGATATGAGATCAATAAACCAAAGTCTATTGTGTTTCCATTCACCCTCCAGAGCTGGTCTTATTTTAACGGATGATTAAATCACAACAACAGGGATGATAACAGAGTAGAATTGGAACAGGCAATTCCAAAATGAAATGAGGAAAACAGTCCCATTTGCAATAGCATCTATGACACAGGACACTTAGGAGCACATATAACAGAAGAGCAAGGAGGGTGCCCTGAAAACTAGAAAACATTCTTGGAAGAAATGGAAGAAAACCTAAACTATAAAAAGACATCCATGTTCATGGGCTTGAAGACAGAACTGCTGAGGTGGCATTGGCTGCAACATCCCAGCACCACGGAAGAAAGGGAGGGAGGGAGGGAGTCCCCACTCTTAGGCACAGACCTCACTCCCTCCCAAAGATCCAGGTTGAGAGGAGGTGGGGCTGGAAATGAGAGGAACATCACAGTGGTGCAACACAGGGACAGACATTCCCTCTGCAGAGTGACTAAGACCCACGTCATGTGTCATAGGTCGTGTTCACAGTGTATATCCTGGACATGATTCAATTAAAAATGCCCTTTATCTTTGGGATCTTCCTCCCAAAACCCATAACCTCATCTCATTGTGAGAAGAACATCAAATTCTGCTCGTAATGGAGCATCCTATAAAAATAATACCCTACCAGGACTCTTCAGGACTGTCGAGGACATTAAAAACAAGAAAGCCTGAGAAACGCGGGAGCCCAGAGGAACCTAAGGAGCCAGGACAGCATGAAGTCCTTCCACAGAGAAAGCACAATAGGTGACTGCTGAGGAAACCAGAATACGGACAGAATTCAGTTAATGATGTATCAGTATTAGTTCATTAGCTATAACAAATGAGCCATGCTCCCGTAAAGATATTAATAACAGAGGAAACTGGGTGTGGACCATGTGAGAAAACTTTGCTGTCTTCTCAGTTTTTCTATAAATCTAAACTGTTGCAAAAATAAAGTCTTAAGCAGGGTGTAGGGGTGCATGCCTATAATCCCAGTGGCTCAGGAGTCTGAGGCAGGTTTGAGGCCAGTCTCAGCAACTTAGTGAGACCCTAAGCAACTTATCCAGAATCGTCTCAAAATAAAAAATAAAAATGGGCTGGGGATGTGGCACAGTGTTAAGCACTCCTGTGTTGAATCCTTGGTTCCAATACATAAATAAATCAGAGTGTTTAAACAATGAATGAAATCCCACTGTCCTTGGGAAATTTTCCAGTCTAGCATAGCTCTCCTCAAAGTTATCAATTATTTAGCAAGGGAAAATAAAATCTACCATTTTTCAAATAAGTTTGTGACTTACTGGATGGTATGAATCTTTGCTACAAGACTTCTCAGAGCCTTTACTTTATAAATATGTGTATGCATGGGTGTTCTAAGCAGCAGATAATCTGAGCAGCATTTTCCAAAGTAATTTAAAACTTTGCATGTTGTCTATAAAAGCCCTTCCGATACTCAGAGACGCTGCTTGAGGATAGTGGTTCTCAGACTTGGAATTGCCAGTGGAATTTCTTTTTTTTTTTTTAATTGTATTTGGACACAATACTTTTATTTTAGTGTGGTGCTGAGGATTGAACCCAGGGCCTCCCACATGCTAGGCGAGAGCTCTACCGCTGAGCCACAGCCACAGCCCCTCAGTAGAATTTCAAAAAAGAAAAAAAAAAGGTACCAACAAAACACTGTCAACTTTTTACTGGAGCAAACAGAGGCCTTTTCAAAAGAGCCTCGGCCACACCATCATTTCCTAAACGAGGGTGCCAAGAGCTCCCGGGTGAGAAGCACACGATCCCCCTCAGGTTGGAGAGCTTCCCTTGGAACCCAATCCAGTGGGCCCTCCGCGGTCCCATGTTCCCCCCCCACCAGCTGTGGACACTCTGACCCAGCCCTGGGCTTAGCACTTCCCCTGGGGAGCTGGGGGCCTCGGGCAGTGGTACCACTAACATTTGTCCCTCACTCACTGCCGCCCCAGAGGCCCTGGCCTTCAGCTGCTTCACAGAGCTCATGAAGAGGATGAACCAGAACTTTCCCCACAGAGGCGCCATGGACACGCACTTTGCCAACATGAGGTCGCTGATCCAGGTATGACCGGCATCTAGTCAGCTCTTTTGGGGACCAGTAGGTATCACTCTGTGACTTAGGATTGAGCAACTTGGGGTCAAGGTGCATTTGAACCCTATTTCTGCTTCTCACTGGATAGAAAATCTAGGCTTTCTGGGCCTCAGTTTCCTCATCTGGAAAATAGGTAATTTTCCCATTTATATGATTCCCAATGAATTGTTACAGTTATGGAAATGAAATAAAATAATGCATTTATAGTACTGAGCACAGGGCCTGGCAGGGTCCCTGACCAGCGGCAGCAGTGTCACCTAGTAACTTGTTAGAAATACAGGTCAGTCTTACCTCCCTCTGCCCCCCTGACTCAGAGACACAGAGCTGAGCCTGACAATCTGTGTCATATGAACCCCTCAGTGACTCCGTGCAAGCTGAAGTATGCAGGTGCTATGAAAAATGCCAGCCCTTCAGCACCCACCATCCGTTCCCAGAAGAATTGAGATATTCGCCCCTTTGAGTGGAAGGAATGGAAATGTATCAGCCTTAGCAAATGACAGGGAAATGTCACTACCTGGGCACCTGCAATGACATTGCAGCAGTGATCAAGTTAATCCTGAGTACTTTTTTGGTCAAGCTAAAAAATGTCACCAAATATTTTAGGCATAAGAGAAATGATGATATGATGAGTGTCCAAAGCATTAACCTTAGATTTCCAGCCCTCATGTGTCCCTGTGGATGGCGTGTCCTCATTCCTGTCCTCCTAGTGGAGTCCCCTTTCTAGGATGTGAAGCTTGTCATTAAAAGACATTCACAAAAATCCTCCTACCACGTATGCACTGCCGTGGGGCTGCGCAGCCCACAGCCTAGTCTCAAGCTTCCCCGGGGCTCATGTAAGACGCAGGAATAGTCTTAACTGGCGTCGGTCTGGCAGTGTGTCTGTGCCGGCGTGGGGGGGGGGCAGGTCTGCAGCACTCCTCAAGGGTGCAGCTCACTGCTTCTTCCCTGAAGCTCAGCTTCCACTCTAGGAGTCACTCAGGCCCACGTCATTCGTAGCCCTTTTCCTGTAGGTGGACACTTAGTTTATTTCCATGTTGGTTTGTTTTGCTTTTGATTTGGGGAATTGGTGAGTTTGCTTTTGGCCTTTACAAATGGTGCTGTTAAGAAATTCTGTGCACATCTCCTCCTGCATGCACGAGCTGTGCTGGGGCTTCATTGGACACGGCTAGATCATTCTCCAAAGCCAAGAAGGTCTTTTTTTCTTTCTTTCTCTCTCTCTTTTTTTTTTTTTTTTTTGTGTGTGTGTGTGTGTGTGTGTGTTTTGTTTGGTAAACCCAAGACCTTGCTCTTGCTAGACAAGTGCTCTTAGCATGAGCTACACTCCCAGGCTTTTTTTGTTTTTTAAATATTGAGACAGGGTCTCACTAAGTTGCTGAGGCTGACCTTGAACTTGCCCTAGATCCTGCTACCTCCCTGGATCCTGAGCCTCCTGCCTCGTGCACTGCCCCACCCAATAGTGAGATTCCTTGACCCACTTTACCCTTATCTGACCCGTCACACTTCTTCCTTTTCCCCAGTCTCCTGGGTGCACTTGCAGCAGTGTGTGGTGATGTCATCTGCGTTTTCTGAACAGTGCCATGGAAGATCCGTCCTTCTCCCCTTGGAGTCATTTGGGTCGCTCTCTGTGGATTCCCTGTCCTAGTGCTGCTCGCTTTATTTGGGTGCCTTCTGCACACTTAAGACTCCTGCTGTGCATGCTGCCCTTCTCTTCCCGCAGACTCTTTCAGAGCTGCTGTTCCTCTGAGCACAGTGTCTGATGGCCGCAGGTCTCTGCCCTCTGTTTTCTAACAGCCACGGTTTGTTGGTCCATTCATCTTTTGCTGGACGCTGGACTGGTTTCCGTTGGCCGTTTTGAACAGTGCTGCTGTGCGGTCCATGGTCAGATTATTCCACGGACTGTTGAGGAGTCTCGTGGGACGGTGCCTAGGGAGGACCTGATGGATCGCGCGGCAGCTCTGTGTTTAACTTTTTGAGAAGCTGCCAAAATGTTCTCCGCAGCAGCTGCCCCACTTCCCAGAGCAGTGGAGGGGGCTCCAGCTTCTCCTGATCCTCGCCAGCACTTGTTATTATCTGTCACTGAGCCGTCCCAGGGGTGTGAGGTGGCGTCTCCTGCAGTTTTCATTTGGCTAAAGATGCCAAGCGTGCTGTGCGTGCTCATGGCCACTTGGAAGTCTCTGGAGAAACGTCTACTCACAGTCTTTGTCCACTTAAACCCCACCTGGTTGCTGAGGGCTGTCTGGTATGTGGTGTGGGCTTGTGCCGTCCTTGTTTGTTTTGTTTTGGTACTAGGGATTGAACCAATTGGCATTCAACCCTTGATCCACATCCCCAGCCCTTTTTATATTTTATTTAGAGACAGTGTCTTTCTATGTTGCTCAAAGCCTTGCTAAGTTTCTGACACTGGCTTTGAACTTGTGATGCTCCTGCCTCAGTTTCCTGAGCAACATAGGATTACATGCTTGTGCTACTGTGCCCAGTGGGACCTAGTTCTTAATATTCCCCATCCAGAACTGAAGACTCTCATTCTAAGTGAAATAAGTCAATCCCAGCACACCAAAGGCCAAATGTTCTCTCTGATTTGTGGATGCTAGCCCCAAACAAGAGATGTTGGGGTGGGGAATAATAGAAATCCATTGTATTCTACAAAGGAAAACTAAGGGAGGTAGGAGGGGAATAGGAAAGACAGTAGAATTAATCAGTCATAACTTTGCTAGCCTTATATATGTATACACAATCAGGGTAACTCCAGATCATGTCAATTACAAGAGTGGGGTCCTGGATAGAATAAGTGATACTCTATGTATGTATATATAATGTATGCTAAATGCATATAATGTATATAATATATACTGAATGTATATAATATATGCTAAAGTACATTATCCTGTCATGTAGAACTAAACAAATTGAAAAGTATTCCCCACCCATTCACACCAAATTTCTAATTCCCATGCCTTCTTCAACATCTATCCTAACAGCCACGAACCATGTCATAAAAACCTGTTCTGGTGTTTGCTGACTGGCAGAAATTAACCTTTACTTCCAGGGTTTCAGAGTTTTCATAAAATGATTCCTACATGTTGATATGCCAGGGACTCTACTTTCAGATGGTTAACAACTAATTTTAAATTGGAAATATTTATTATTTATGGATTTTTAAACTGGAAATTTAAAATTGCCACTGTGCTTACATAGTTGCTTTTCCCATAGTCATAACTCACCATTTCAACACAGCTCCTAGTATAAAGAAGCATCCAATCATTTAGTGACATCACTCTAAGTAAGGATGTAATTGTTGATCCTCTTAAACAATCTGCTAGTGGATCAGCCTCAAACTGAAAAAGAATCACAAGACATAAATTACTGCTTTTTCAACATCAACATTATCCAAGGACATTTCCATTGTATATTGGTGCTATTTTCTACTGAAATCTCATAATTCTAGTCTTAACAATGAGTGGATTGGAACTTGGATTCTATCCTGGGTGATATGAAGTTTAGTTGAGAGTTCATTAGACTGAGATGATTCCAGGGCTTCAGCTTCATCCACAGGTACATGGAGAATTAATGTAAAAATGTTACATGAAAACTAGGAACCAGTTTAACTTTTTACAAAATGAAACTAGGAAATTTACCAATTTACAGAAACTGCTAACCAACATCTATGTAGGGTCTTTTGACTCTAGTCAAATATATATATTTTTCATTGTACTTCTACATCAGCCTATGGAAGCTCACTGCCCACACTGCTGCCATGAAGCTCTGAACCTCTTCTGGTTCTGAGTGGTGCCTGATGCATTAATCCTTCTTTGCTCTAATACTGTTGAAACTTTAGTCTTTTCTTTTAACGTAGGTTCCTCTGCATCATTTTGATTCTATGTATCTGATCCTTAAGAATAGAATTGGGAGATCAGTCTTCCAACTGCCATGAGCAAATGTCTACAATGTTAGATAAAGAGATGACATAGCTCCCTATAGCAAAGTGCTCTTCATACATTCTGATTCAGTGTTTGCCTGTTGTCTCACAGAAAAAGACAGGGATACTCAAAAGAGCAACAGTCATAGCTATAAACATGACTGCATGGGTTCCTTTGTGCATTAGTCTTTATTTGACCCCACAATGACATGAATATCTTCAAAATCCATCTTACTGATTTGTAATGTTGGAAGAGTCTTACTTCTTTCAAAGTTCTTCCTAAGAAAATCTAGGTCAAACCTAAAACATCAGTATTTTAAGTTCTCTTTGTGCATTCTGGGATCTGAAAATTAAAACATTCCTATTGTGATCAATCCAAGGAAAATAATCAATGACAATTAGATATTTGCAAATCAGAACTATTTCCCTTGAATAAATTACTGCCTGTTCTCAGTGTTGAAATACTGAAATTCACCAGTGGATGTGTTTCTGTTCATGATGGGAGTATCTAGCTGAGGAAGGATGCTCTGTGTTCACTGCTGGGAGTTTACAGTACGTTACTGAGGAAGGATGTTCTCCCTCATTACAGGGATTTAAGCTAGCAGCTCAGCAAGTGGGACTAGGAAGAATTACCTTCCCCTCCTTACCCTATCATTGTATAATATGCACCTAGTCCATAATAGGAAAAAAATCATGATCTTTATTGTTGAGATCTTAGAAATTGGAAAATATCATGACTTAGATACCATTATCCAGCCTTCCCTCTGCAGAACACCTGCCCATCTGGAAACACCCATGAATCACTAACATAAGCCCCCTGAGATCAGCTTCCTAAGAGGTAGGGATTTGGATACAGAATCCCTCTTTCTTCTCACTGAGCCACTTTTTAAATACAGTCACTTTCTTTGCCTCAACTACTTAGCTGTCAACTTGACTGGCCAGTTGTGGGGCAAGCAGCTGGATCTTAACCCTGGTAACAATATAGAACTTGAAATAATCTTGTCCCTGGATTCACATTTGTTCAGGCAATTCAGAGCATCTCTCTTTCATTATTCCTGCACCTCCTAACAATACGTAATCAGAAAACCTGGAATTGCTCACTCTCCTCCCCACAATAATACCATTTTCTCAGCCAGGTGCAGTGCCACATGCCTGTAATCCCAAGGGTAGAAAAGAGAATAGTCACTTTAGTGTAATGCTTTGTATGGATGTATGCCATGTGGGCCATGTATGCCAACAGGAACCACAATGATGGTCTCTTGGTCAGCAAAGGCAGATGGAAAAAGCTAGAGAGGCTGAGGCAGGAGGATCTCACGTTCAAAGCCAGCCTCAGAAATGGCAAAGGGCTTAGCAAATCAGTGATACTCTTGTCTCTAACTAAAATACAAAGTAGAGCTGGGAATATGGCTTAGTGGTTGACTGCCCCAGAGTTCAACTCTGGTACAAAAAACAACAACAACAAAAAAAAACATTTTCTCCACATTAGCCATAGCCATTTTCTAATAGAAGAATCTAAGATGCTAAGGGATATACACAGAGCTCAACCTCTGTGCACACACCATGCAGGCACAAGCACAGTCAGAAAACTAGTACTTACGACAGTCTTCACTTGACAAACTCCTTCAGTACTGTCATCTTTCTCATGGGACTCAGTCTCATATCTTTAGAGAGAATCTCATCATTATACAGTCTTTACACATTGCATCTATTAGACCATTTTGTAAAAAGTTAAAAATATGGCTACACAAGCAAGAATAAATTTATATTAGAGAAAACTATGGTAGTGGGGGTGGTGGAGCCCCACCCAACCAACTTAGGTGATGCAATTCTGGGTCATAGACTTCTGCAAAAACACTATTTATAAATCATGATTAAATAGTGACTTATTCTTTTGATATTAATATTCAGAGACTAAACTGGGAAGGGGCTCTATCATTGAGCTACATCCTTGCCCCCCCCTTTTTTTAGGCAGGGCTTCACTAATGTGCTTCCACTGGCCTCAAATTTCTCATCCTCTTGCCTTGGCCTGTGTAGCTGTGATTATAGATGCACATCATGACAACAGCTAAATCTAACATTTAAAGACAGGGTTGTCTTCTACAGAGACTACCTCAGTCACCATTACCTGTCAGGTAGCACAGCTCAGCAAGATGTACATGTGAACAGGGAATATGGCACTTTTTCCATCTGCCTTTGCTGACCAAGAGACCATCATTGTGGTTCCTGTTGGCATACATGGCCCACATGGCATACATCCCACAAAGCATTACACTAAAGTGACTATTCTCTTTTCTACCCTTGTATGCAGTGATGGCTGAGAGACACTTAAGAGTATACAGGGCTCACTGACCTTGCTTTGAAAATTCCTAAAGCACTCTGAGAACTTTTAAGAACACTTGCACTAATGGGGAAGGGCAAACCCTGACCCCTTTTTAAAATTTCAATTACAGATCTACACCCAACATTTCTTCTCAGTCTTTCCTTCTAAGCTCATAGTTCCTCTTTCCAGGAGGAAAAGACATTTTTAAAACAAGATGTCACAAACACCTTCCTACACTTATGCTGCAATTCTCAAATGGCAAAGTGCATTTCCTCCCAACAAAAAAATAGTGATTCTGCTAGAGCCTTCCACATCACTCATCAACAAGGACCTTGCAAATGATAATCTGTCACAAGGATTCTGGCACCAGGTGTTTCTTAAGCACCTGGGAAGTTCAAGAGTTCTCACACCTCACAGAAGACAACTTCAAATCTGGCATTTGTGATTATTCTTCTTAAGCTAGCCTCCTAGTTTCAATTCTTAAGATACTGATGTAGGTATAGATGTCTTTTCCTTAAAGAGGTTTGTAATTTTTTGCTGAGAGCCACAACCAAGTCAAGATGGTGCCTGGCACTTTGCCAGAGGGAGTGGTTTGAGAAGTAATGCCAGCAAGCTATTAAGATGATGTTAATTGAGTTGAGCTGTGTATAATTATTAAGATGAAGTAATGCCAGCCAGTCATTAAGATGATAGAGATTCCTTGTTGGCTAATTGCTGTATCTAGATGATGTTAATTGAGTTAAGCTGTGTATAATTGTTAAGATGATGAGGATTGCTGTAACTGGATGATGCTAAATTGAAACAGGCTGTGTATTCAGTTAGGTATAAATACCTCTGCCATCCTACAATAAAGCGGCTCCCGCTGTATCAACCTTCACAAGTTTCTTGTCACCCCCTGGTTATTTTGCCCAGCCAGACTGTGGCAATTATTTAGAAAAACCCTGGGATTCACCTCTGTCCCTCTCCTAGAACTTTCTCATGGTATGGAGTTCAATGATTCTGCAGTTTGTAACTCCATCAGAGCCTTTCATATCTCCAGCCCACTCAAGCCAGCTTCTTACAGGCTCCCCAATCCCAGAGGATGATGCCATCATCCACCCATATCCTCTCCTTTTTCTGGCACCCAAAAGATCCACACCATCAACAGGTCCTGCCCATTCCTCTCCAAGCCAGGACAACACCATTTACATGAGTCCCATTAACAACCTCCTCATTGGGTACCTTAACTCCATTTTTATGTAGACACTGCCCACACTTTGTACATATTGATAAAATAGTATTTGAAAACAGATCTCTTGAGCTGGGGATGTGGCTCAGTGGTAGAGTGGTAGAGTGCTTGCTTAGCATGCTCAAGGACCCAGGTTCAATCCCAGGGCCACAATAAAATTAAGCAAAACAAAACAATAACACACCCCCCAAAAAAACAATCACTTGATTAATCTACATAACACTACATGATCTCGGTAAAGTCCAATTTGTCCCACAGAACAAACTTCTATACAAGGGGCTCCCTACCTGACCCTCCAATAAGGGTGCAGCACTTGCCTGCTCCTACATCCCTGTATTCACCTTACTTCTTTAGAGAACACATCAGCTGTTTGAGATAGGGTCACAACAGGCCCATCTTAAAAAGTGTGTCTTTGTGCCTCCATCATCCCCTTCATTCTCCTCTCCCTGATTTCCACACAGCTCACTCCTTGTATATTTCAGCTTCTCAGAAGTTTTCCATGACCACACAATCTAAAGAGCCATGAGAGAGTCCCCATAACATGAAATACTATCAGAACAGATTCATCCTATCTGCCTGCTGTGAGAACCCAAGTTCCTCAATCAGGAGACTCAACTGTCCTAGCATGCACAGCCAAGATGCAGTTGAGGCACTAACTCCTTTTGGAGAAAATACAGAAACACTGAAGGTGGCCCACATGCCAGGGTAACGTTGCCACTGGGCCATTCCCTTGGATGCCCATTAGAGTGCAGTGTATTTCCAATGGCTTCACATGGCTATATTTTGTATTCTTATAAACGAATAGAACTCTTTTCCATATCATTCATCTGCAACTTGTTTCTAGTTTCTCCAAGTGTCTGGCTTTCTTTAAATGATCATTCTTTCATTTGTCAAAACTAGAAAGTCAACCATGTCAACTGGCGCTTCCTGGTTTACTGAGCTAAGTTTACTTATTTCTTTGTGCACACTCAAATTTGAGATTGGGGAACCCATGAATTGTAAGGCTTAGCACATACTTGACATCACATCAAATGTAATTAATCATTTTTACTCTTTTTGCACCAAGTACTACAGAGCTAAGACTTCTAGACATGTACATTTTTCTATCTGAAGACTGACCATATTTTATTTTTATCCAATAGTACATCTACATGTTGAAAACTATTCTAGCCACTTCTAATGCTGACAGAGTGGCCCTGCTAGAACTGTCTAATGATGCCATATTGCCCCCTACACAGGCACTTGAACACATGGATAATGGGCGAAGCAGTCCTAGTCCCCAAAGGAGACTCTGTTAATACTGTATAATCTATGCTTCCTAAATAAGACTTCAGAGAATTTGATTCTACTAAGGTTAAAATTTCTAAGATTCAAATATGTTTTATAAATAAAATTTCGTACCTGCTGGTAGAGGTCCACAATGCTGGTTTGGCTGCCATCTGTTTTTTTAAATGTATCTCTGGGAGTCTGATCCCAATTGACGGCATCTACCCTGTAGGTTCTGTTCTTGTATCTGTGGTGTAATCCCAACATAAGAGGGTATTCCTGACTTAGTCATTGCATACAAAAGTATTTTTAATCCTCCAAGTAATTGGAGGATATATTAATACTCAATTTACATACTGTACAACTCACCCATTTAAGGGGATTAGCCAATGGCTTTCAGTGTATCTGCAGACTTGTACAATCAACAATCTTAGTATATTTCTACCTCCCCTGAAAGAGCATCAGAACCACAAGCAACCACTCATTTCTACCCCAGTCTACTAACCCTAAGTCAGCTAGAAATCAACTTCCTACCTCCTAAGAGTTGCCTTCTCAAGTATCATGTGAATTGAATTATACATGTAATCTTTCCTGACTTTCACTTAGCTTTATGTTTTCAAGGTTAATTTGGGATGTAGCAAGTGTTGGTAACTGATTTCTTTCTATTACCAAATAATGCCCTATTATAACCAGAAGCAATGCCCCATGTGTATAATCCCAGAGACTAGAAAGACTGAGTTAGGAGGATGGCAAGGTCCAGGCCAGCCTGAGCAACTTAGCAAGACCCTGTCACAAAGAAAGAGGGGGCTGGGACTTTAGCTCAGTGGTGGAGCACTGCCTAGCATGGGTGAGGCCCTGGGTTTTGTATCTAATATCAAAATCTTATATACATACAATGCATATGTATACACACAAATACATACATATTTTCTGTTGGATGGATGTATCACATTTGTTTATCTGTATACCACTTGATGAACCTTAGGGTTATTTATACTTTTGGTAATTATGAAGAATGTTATGGACGATCTAGCACCGATTTTGGCAGACAAAAATTTTCATTACTTGGGGTGGGGCTGTGGCTCAGTGGTAGGGTGCTTGCATTGCATGTGTAAGGCACTGGGTTTGATTCTCAGCAAACCACATAAATCAATAAAATAAAAGTCTCTCAACTAATAAAAATATTTTTTAAAAAATTTTAAAGTTTTCAGTTCTTTTAGGTATATAACTAGGAGTGGAATTTCTTGGTCATGTGGTGTGCTATCTTTAGTCTGACATTTCTTCAAATAATATTTTTCAAAGAAACTACATTATTTTACATTTCTACTGCAATGTAGGAAGGTTGGTGCTACATTTCCCAAATACTTACCAATTTGTTAATATCTAGTTTCATTTTAGCTATCCTCATGGATGTGGAGTAGTACCTTACTTTGAGTCTCACTGGCTGATGATGTTGAACATTTTTTTATGTGCTCACTGGCCCAGAATATCTGCTTTGGAGGAATGTCTCTAGAGAAATGTCTAATCAGATGATGTGTCCATTATTTAAACATTGGCTATCTTTGTGTTGGGTTCTGTTCTTTATATATTCTGGATACATTTTCTTTTAAGACATGTTACTTGCACATATTTTGTCCTTGTCTGTCAGTTGTCTTTCCACATTTTTGACAAGATGCTTTGAACAAAAGTTGTTAACTTGAAGTTCAATCTACTTCATATTGTTCTTTATCACTGTGCTCTTGATGTCCTATCCAAGAAGAGTTTGCCTAATAAAGTCAAAATTTACTCCTATACCTTTAAAGAAAATTCTCCCTTTAGCTCTTACATACATATAGGTCTATTTTGAGTTAGTTCTGGAATTAAATTTGGGTAAACTCTGTGCATTGTGTGAGGGGTCAGATGGATATCCAGTCACCCCAGCATATAACTGAGAAGACTTTTCCCCCTTGTTTAATTATCTTGACATTCCTGTCAAACTAAGTAACTGCAAAGATGAGGGCCAACATCTGGACTAAGCTCTATTACAGTGGCCTGCAGGTCAATCTTTGTGCCAGTATCACCCTGTCTCAATTATTGTCACTTTTTAATAAATTCACAGTTGGGAAAAGTGAGTTCTCCAACTTTGTTCTTTGAAGATTGCTTTGGTAAAGTAATTGGTTATTCAAATCCACTGTCTTATCAAGTGAATACTTCTTGTGTAGGAGAAAAATTAAGATAAAATGTTCCAATAAAAAAATAGCCAATGCATTATACTTAAATGCTGATTTTTAAAATAGCCTGTCATTCACCCAAAAAATAAAAAGAGAAAAGAAATGCAGAAAAAACATGCTGCTCTGGGCAAGCAGACCCAATGAATGGGCATCAGGGACTGAGGGACAGTAGAGCCTAGAGACCCTCTACCAGGCTGTGTAACCAGATGAGATGAGCAGCAAATAGTTCTTATGATGTAGAGTTCATGCTATTTCTAGTCCTAAACTTCAATCTTCAGTGATTCAACAAATATAGGAACATCTTTTGTTTGGGCAGAAGCAGTAATCAAATTGATGATTGTGTAATAATTTTTAAAAACTTAGACTTACTTTGTAAAAATAATTAACCCAACAAATTCTTTGACTACTTTCTCTTTGGTATTTCTTGCAGTTTTTTCAAATATCTTCATTACAAAATCATAAGAAGTTTCCATTCAGAGTACTTCATGGCTCAGGTTGGCACAGAGAGTAAGGCTGTTTTCATATGGAAGAATGGAAGGAATATAACCAGACAAGATTTCCAACCAGCAAGCAGAAGAAACTGCAGGACGGGATGAAGGTCAAGCTCTGCACATTAAGCAAAATGTTTCAGGGACTGAGCTCTGGGTCTAAAATAGATACAAGTCAACTGGTTTTGATTTCTTAATTTTAGCAATAATTTTACATAAATATATATGTAGATATATGTACACATATATAGATATAGATACATATATATACATATAAATATATGTAGACATATACATATGTATATGTATTATATATTTTATATTATACATATATTATACGCAAACATATATATGCACATCTCAACTAATAATATAGATGTATAAAATAAGTAAAACTGCTATTAAAATTTTTTCAGAGAGAAAATTATTTCTCAATTTTTAGTTGATTTAGGCTTCCTACATTGTTTATTCAATAACTGAATACTGGGGTCCATCCCTAATATCAAAATCTTACGTAAATATAATGTATATGTATACACACAAATCCACACATATTTTCTGTTAGATGGATATATCCCATTTGTTTATCAATATACCAGTTGATAGACAGAAGTTTAATTGCTTTGCAAGCAAAGGAAAAACACAGGGGACTCTTATACCAGAGGCTGTGATTCTACACCTCAGGGGGAACAGAGGGTTTTTAATGATGTGATTTCAGGTGTGTCTGGTCCTACTTCACTTGCTAATCTGAGATATAATCATTTTTAAAACCTTCTGGTGCCATCCCCAACTCTGAATTTCTTCACTCCTGTGGTGGATGTGTGCTCAAGGACAGATATCTGGACAAAAAGTAATCCTGTTTCCCCCCAGATTATGTACAGGGAGACGAAGATGAAATTTTAAAAATGTCGATTTTAAAATAAGCTTCAGTGGCAGAGCATCATGCTGGGGTATTTCATGTTAAGTTTTTATTTTAATTTATACTTAACTGAACTTTATTTGCCCATGGTGGGTGGGTAGTATTGTTTAAAAGGGCATCAATTTTATACCAGTTCATATAGAGCAACTTTCTAAAAATCATACATTAAATCTGTAGAACATAATATTTTTCACTTTATACAAACTTATAGTTGTTGAAATCACTTTTATTCCTGCCACTGGAACCCATTTGCTTCAAATTCATCTGCTTCAGAGTTCTAGAAATTTGGAAATCAACTGAAAGGACTCTTTGTGTCAGAGTTGGGGAGTTGACCACCTGGGAGGATAAGGAGGTGTGGAAAACAGTATATGATGGATGGGGAGGGAGATAAAGCTAGAAAGAGAAACAGGATCCCATATGGGGGAGCTCCCATGGGACCTGATGATGCCCAAAAAACACTTGAAGAAACAAAAGAGAGATGGTAGGAGCAAAAGTAGGGCTCTTCTGAGCCCTTTTGTTCCCTGACAACTAGGTAAGACACTTGTTGAGGGTAGGGATGCCCAATGCTCACTGTCCTCCCTGCCCCACTCTCCACTGGAAAATGGCTCCCTAACAACTGAAAACACAAGTAGAAGCTGTTGAGGGTGTAAGGGCCCTTTCCTGGGGGCTGCTCTGTGAGTTCATCACACAAAGTTGGGAACAGACAATTCTATGGTGGACCAGTATTTCATGGAAAACAACATGCTCATGAGATGTCACATGATGGAGTCCCTTATTCCATCAACTGCCAACCACTCTACAAGCACCAGCCCAAGAATTCCTGATGCTCAGAACCTGGTGATCTCATCTTTAGAGAACAATGGGACTGGGGCCTTCTAGGGACTCCCATTGGTGGGCAGAGTAGTGGGTGAGTTCACTCTTTCCAGAGCCATAGGCCTGGTAACCAGAGTGAAACTTACGGATTCACAAAAGGAGGACATGGGCCTTCCAGGCAGTAAGTCAACCCAGACTTTTGAGTGTGGGGGACAAACTTTCAGGGAAGACCCTTTGCATGAATGGGGGTGGTGGCTGCCGGAATGGAGTGCTATTTAATTAAGAGACGGACTCCTCTAGGAAACTAAGGACTCCTCGAAGGCAGAGACCATGTTCTGCCCAAGCAGAAAAGATACAATTGAGGTCCTTGCCCTTAGTGAGGCTTCTTGGTCTGAATGACTGCATGGGTCCCAGACTGGGAGCCAGAAAGCCTGTCTTGAGTCTGGGCAGGTCTGGCCCCTCTACACCTAGTGTTCCTTATCTGTAAAAGGCTAATGGGGTCGCTTACATGCCTTGCAAATATAGTTTGACTGAATCAGGAAATTATTAGGCATGTCTTTGAGAAGGGTGGGAGGGAATGAGAGGATGAATGAGCCAAATCCAGGGGAGGAATGAGAAACAGTTCAGGTCCCAAGCTAGAGCTGTCAGTCAGCTTGCCTCTTTTCTTTTTTTTTTTTTTTTTCTTTTTACTGCCTCAGCATGGGTCCCGTGGTACCTCGGATTGTTGGGGCTCTGCACCATAATAACTGGTGGCTGCATCCTCTTACTCCACTGGCGGAAGAATGTGCAGAGGAGACAGCGTGCCCAGCAGTGGGTGGAGGTGATGAGAGCTGCCACCTTCAGTTATAGCCCACTGCTGTACTGGGTCAACAAACGCCGCAGATATGGCATGACTGCTGCCATCAGAATAGACCCTCCCCAGGCTATTGACAATACTGACATTCAACTCCAAATTCCGGATCTTCCATCAGAGCCGCACCCCCGTGAAGACAGGCATCATGCCTTCAGAGGCGGAAGCCCTAAGGAGGAAGCCTCTGTTCCCCTGCAGCCTGCTCTGGTGGTCCCACAGCAGCCCTCACCTAAGGGGATGCCAGAGCGCCAGACCCCATCACCCTTCCCGATTGTCTTTCCAGAGATCCCCTCTGCCCCTCCCCTCCACACCCTGAACTTTCCTCCCATGCTGTCCCACTCTGCCTCCTACCCCTTTCTCAGGGCTCCTAAAAGGCAGGTCCCCTTCTATTTCCTTCCCGCACTGGCCCAAGGGGTGAACTTACCCAATGTGTAAACTTCAGTGTCGAAGCCTCCTGTCACTGAAAGTGAGAGATTCAGGGGCCAGGTATTATAACCCATATAGATGTCACATAGTAAAGTTTTTTCAAAAGTCAGAGTCATTTGTGTCTCATTTGCCAGTAGGAAGGCAATGTCCTTCCCCTGTGTGATGGTGGCACACGTCTCACCAATACAATGAGAACTGGAGGCTGGCTCTGAAGAGACACATTGAGCCAATACTTGTGGATGAACTCAATTCCCTCCATCAAGTATTCAATGTGTTCAAGACCCTGGGCTAGGTCCCCAAAGGCACTGCTCTTCTGCAGGATGGGAAGTAAAATTGCCACAAGAGTAACAATTGCCAATGGCACACAGCTACAGCAGTCCACAGTGGCTATGCCACTGGCCAAGCAAGTCATCATGAGGTCAGTGAACCACACCACACTATGTGCTGACTGGGTGATGTCCATGATGTATCGATTCTTAGCTGGTTGTTTCTCTACATTATTTCTAACAGAACAACACTGCAAAATGGTTATTATGATTTTTCTTTTACTGATGAGGAGACAGGTTCCAAGGTTTCTTTTTTGTTGTTATTTTCTCTGAGCCTCTTCTCCCATTTACATCTGCCTGGCATTACAGTTCCTGGTCTTTCCACCCCATGGTATCCCTTCCCTAATCACGTCTTCTTAAAACATCCTTGATGAATGAATGCTTCACTGTGTGTAGAGTGTCATCAGCTTGGTCTACAGATTTGCTTACTGGAAGGGCTGGTGGTAACCGCCTAATATTATATGGAGTAACACATCCAAAGCGTGTATCTTAAGATATCTATGGCTGCACAAAAGTTGAGTCCCCTGTCATTCTTCTACATGGGAATATTAATAATTTTTATACTTTCTGGATAAGGTCCAAAAAGGAGACACAAAGATAATTATGAGATATTTGCCCCAGTTTAAAGATAAGAAAACCTGATTCTGTCCCAAAAATTTTTCCCATTTACTCTAAAAATGAGCAAAACCACTTACCATAATTCATCTAAACTTTAAATGTACATGGCCCTGAGAGAAGTGCCTGGTTTTGCCTATTTTGTGGTGTGTGGTGTGTGTGATTGTGATTCTCAGAAGTTAGTAAACATGTAGCCAATTTTTTTCTTCCCCCCACTCCCCGTGTGTGGGCTGAAGGGCTTAGATCCAGCAACTGCAAAGAAAGCCTGATTCCTATCTATATGGCCTCTAGCAATATATTTTAAGCCATTTTCATTTTTTAAAGTTAAGTGGAACCATTTCTTCCTTGTGTAAACACGATCTTATATTGTATCTAAAAATACAAAACAGGACTACGCAGATCTTCTCTGGAAGAACAAGGGCAGAGGCTCACTTCTCCCTCACCTTGCCCCCTGGTCACCTTGCCCCCTTCAACTCTGCAGAGACCTAAAGCCCCTGACATATAGTCTTCACTGCTTCACACCCAAGACTCTAATTCTGAAGGTAGATTCTAGGACATTAATTTGTGCCAATGATCAGTTAGCCCCTGCTTTCAAAGGAGGAGAGAAGCCATAAACATAAATCAAAGAAGATTTTCTTTTTCTAAAGAATCAAGGGATGGGGGAAGGCTTTGTAACACACAGTGACAAAAAACATGTTTTATTCAGATAAATTAAAATGGCTATCACTGATATGAAATGAAGCTCAAACTGAGTTATAAAAACCTTGAATTCACCCCCTAAACTGAACCAAAATTGCTTATATGTGACCAGAATAGCTGCACTAGAACAAAAGTAGATTTGCATTACTTCATATGAGAATACAAGTTAGGTTAGGTTCATATAATAAAAAATACACACTCTGTAAAATATCAGGATATCCAAATGTGTTCTGGTTTGGGTATGAAAGAAACAAAATCTAGTTGGTGTTGGTAAATGAGCCAAGGAGATGCACAGCAAACAAAAAGCTGTCAATAAAAACTGCTTGACAGGACATTGACCCCATGGGAGTCAAAATTCTCCACTGTGACCAGCAGGGCCAGCACAGGAGGGTAGAGGGGTTATGTGCAGCAATGCAAAGAAAGGAAACTGCTGTAGAGTGCAACACAGCCAGCAGCAGAGGAAGGGTGTCCACTCCTCAGCTTTGTTGCCTCAGACCCATTCCTGGGTGCCAGGTACATTGCAGCATCTTGAAGCCAGGCACTTTATTCCTCTGGGAATTCTACAGGACCTGTTGCCTCTCTGAATAATGGAGAGGCTCTTTAAGTAAACATTATGATTCCAGATTTTATATATATATATATATATATATGTATATTCAGAAAGCAATGCTTTGGGAAACTAAAGAAAGAAGAAGTAGGAGCTGCCACACAGAATAGCTAAAGGATTGCAAACGAAAGCCATACTCAGATCACTAACCCAATCTTTCTCAGAGAGCTGAGGATGTGGCAGTTGATGCTTTACTATAGCTCAACACAAGGACTAGGCTGGGTAAGTGAGGACCCCATACAGATATAAATCCCACATTCACAGTAAGTAATTGGTTTCTGGGGCTTGTAAGCTGGTATTCTTAACTAGAACAAAGGAAGTTGAGATAAGGACCTGTGTCTGGAGACATGGTAGTTTCTCAGGCAGGATGACAAGGGATCACAGGCCTGAGTGCAGAATGGGTGCATGTGTGGCAATGACCCAGCGATTCCATTCCTAGGCATATATTGGGGGAAGAAAACATATCTACAAAACCCTGCACAATAATATTCACAGCAGTATTATTCCTAATAGTCCCAATGTGGAACAAATCAAATAACTCATGAATGGATAAATAAACATGGGCTATGTCCATACAATGGAATATTATTCAGCCAAAAAAGAAATGAAGTACTGCTACATGCTACAACATAAACAGACCAGGACAGCATTACACTACAAGAAGCATACCCAAGGCCACTTATTATGATTTTGTTCATAGGAAATATCCCAAACCCAGCATCACTCCTAAAAGACACTCCAGTCCCATTAGTGATCACTCTCACTCTCTTCTACTCTCAGCCCCCAGTAACCACTAATCTACCTTTCATCTCTATGGATTTGCCTATTTTGAACAATTATTATAAATTATATAAGATGTGACACTTTTGTCACAATACAGGAACAAAATAGTGGCTCCATAAATATTTGCTGAACCAGTGGAGAAGCAGTATAGAAAGAAAGGATATATGGTCTAGGAAAAGGTCACACAATTGTAGAGGTAGGAGAAATGTCATCTAGTCCAAATATCTAATTTTGTAGGTGAGAAAATCTAGATCCCCCAAAATCCTGGACTGACCCAGGGATAGTCAGACATAGAGTGACAGAAGTGAGAATTAGAACACAAAAGGTTTGATTTACAATGTAGGAGTTTTTGTAGACTAACTCTTCAAAATAAAAGTTCCCTTTTTCCTTCACTTCATCTAATATGATGCAGTGATCAGTACCTCCTTAGGTGTAGGGCTTCCTTACTTGCTTGTGTCTAAACATGGTTGAGACTTTTTCTGGTGTTTTAGGATGAATTTGTTTCAAGAAAAAGACCCAAATCATTTCTCAATATAACCAGGCCCTTTCAACCTCTAGTATTTGGTTACTACTATTGTTTCTCCCTTTGAGCATGTGTTTTGTGGAGATCTCCTACTAAAGTACAAGCTCTCTTAATTTTGAAAGCTCACAAGCTGGCAGCCCCAGGAAGTATGACTCTAGAGCTCACCCATTCTCAGAGAATAGCTCTGACATGTATTGTATCACCTTATTCTGATTCATTATCTAAAAACTAAAAAGATATTTCACAACTATAGATTTTAGGAACAGAACTCTAAAATGTCTTCTGCTTATATATTTGTTTGAATACTGGATCCACAAACACGTATTATTCACTCGTTTGATATGTTTTCTCTATGATGAGGATTAATGATCTTCTTGACAATAAAGATTTCTGTGATCCTTTGAGGAAAAAAAAAATTGACTCCAGCCTTACCTCTTGACTTCTACCTCATTCTATTTTATACTCATGGAACAATTACTATTTTACCCTTCAGTTTGTGAATCCAATACAAAGATTAACCAGCTGTTGCTTTTTTAATTCAGAAGTAAACCATCTTTCCCCCTCCATTCCAAGTGAAGCAAAACCCACAATCTATTAAGTTTGTCCAAAAAAGTCATGCTTGATAGACTAAGGATTTCTTTTTTTTTAATACTAAGAATTTCTATACATTTTCATCAAACTTCTAAAACCATAGTTTTTACAGGAAAAATCTATCAACTGGACAATATATAACAGATGAATTCTGAATTTCAACTAGATGGCCTTTTTTACATATATATGATATGAAGGATAGCTTTGCTCAAAGGAAGTGCACATCAGAAAAAGTGGGTTGAAAAGATTCGTAAAACTAGAAGGGAACAGTGATTTCCTCTAGTATCAATCTGACCCCTTCATTTGACAGAAGAGGAAAGTGAACTTAGCAAAGGAAGGACAGTCTTCTCAAGAAATAGTTGTAGAACAAGACAATGTCCCAGCCAGAGAGAAAGGAAGGAAAGGGGAGGGGAAAAGAACCTCACCCTAAAACTCACACCATGTACAAATATTAATTCAAAATGATCATGGATTAAAATGTAAAACATAAACCCATAAAGAAAAGGAAAGTGAAGCTCAGCAAGGGAACTTGGTTTGCCAAAGTTCACCCAGTGACTTAGACTTGTCACAGAGCTTGTTTCAATACATTATTATTCACCATCTCAGCAAACTCCAATTGGCCCTGATAATTCTCTACTCAGGCTCATTCAGAGTAAATGGTTGCCACTCTGTTGACTGGATATTTGTTCATGCTCTTGTGGTCTTGAAAAATCTGTGCTACTTCGATTACTCATTCAGCCTTCACTAGGCAACTGCCCTGTGCCAGCCACCTTGCAGGATTAGAAGCTGGAAGTCATGTTTCCCATCTCAAGGGACTCAGAGTTCATGGGGGAGAGAGTGGAGTCTCACCCTAATGAGATTTAAACCCCTTCAGGGCAACAACCATTTTTCCTTCCTTTTCTCCAGGTGAGCACAGCCAGGGGAGCGCTGGGCACACCTGGCACATTTTGGTGTTGGCCAGTCTTGAGGTCCAGGACACTGGCTGCCCTGGTCTGTAGAGAGGACTGGAGTCTACAGAGATTAAGGGGCAAACCCTCCATAAGGTGAGAGAGGAGTGCAGGTCGTCCCAGGGGACTGGGGGCCACCTGGCTCATCTCTTGGTCTGCCACAGGCAGTGGATACAGGGGGACCCGCCAATGGCGGAGAGAACCTGGCAGACGGAGGAAGACCCCCAAAGCTCCACAGGCGCCTCCTCCCAGGGCACAGCCTGTGGCTGCCTGGTGGCTAATGATGGCTGCAGGGCCCTCACCCAGGTCTGTCCCTGCAGTTCCTCCAAAAAGGACCTTAAACTGCTAGATGGCAGGATGCAGGGGTCCCACTGTGTTTCTATTTCCTTCTCTGTCTCCTTTCTGTAGTTTGGAATTTTTTTCTGGTGGAAAGTCGTGGGTCACCCATGGCCTCCCCTCTGTCGCCCCCTCAGCCCCGTGTTTCTGCTTCTCCTCAGAAAATTTAGGTCCCTCGGGGAAAACTTTAAAATTGAACTTCCAATTTCAAGAAGAAGAAAATTTCAACATGAAGTGCTCTGGACTCACAGGGCCCAAGCGCCCTTTCTCCGGAGACAGGGCCTACTAGGACAGCATTCGCCTCAAGGGTCAAAGCCTCGCTCTCACCCTGTTGCCCTGGTTCCTGGGCCTTTTCCAACTGACTTCTCGGTCTCATGAATAATCAGCCCCGCCTTCCTGGGCGGGGCGAAGCTTCCTCATGAATAATCAACTAGTCTCCTTGGGCGAGTCGACGCTGCCTCATGAATAATCAGCCCAGCCTTCCTGGGCGGGGCCGAGGCTTCCTCATAAAGAATCAGCCAGGCCTTCCTGGGCGAGGTGATGCTTCCTCTTGAATAATGTATTTTTCTCTTTTTTTTAATTTAATTTTTTATTTTTTTTATTAGTTGTTCAAAACATTACATAGCTCTTGATACATATTTCATACGGGCTTTCAGGAACAGGAGGCGGAGTCAGTCTCATGAATATGCAAAGCAGAGGAGATTGGCAGATAACGCTCTCCTGCCAGGAGGGGCCCCTCACAGCCTGCTCCAGCTCTCAGTACCGAGCCCTCCAGAGCCATTGCTGTGTCTCTCCCACCTTTCTGAGGGCTCTCGTCGCTCTCCCAAGCTGGAGGGACCCACACCAAGCTCCTGCCGCCTCTGGAAGCTGGCGTCTCTGACTGCCGCGGGTGGGTAACCTGTAGGTCAAGGACAGCCTCCTGGGGCTTTCTGAGGGAGCACTGCCCTCTGAGGTGAGGCACCAGCTGGGTGGGTGAGGTCCCAGGGACCTTGGTCTCCTAGGTCAGGCCACTGAGGTGGGGTCCCAGGCAGACCCGAGGCCAGCGCAGTGCGACGTGGGCCAGGGCTGACTAGACTCCGGAGGGACCTGGGGGCCAACGGAAGGATCCAAAGGGCAGAGCGCCTCAGTCTTCCAGGGCATCTCCCACCTCTTCCCCGCCAGTGACCCTCTATGTGTCATTATGAAAATGAAACAAACTGTACATCGAGTCCCCTTACCCTGCCCCTGAGCGGAGCCCCTTCTGCAGAGGTCGCCCCTGCTGCGGCAGGACAGGGAAATCAAGAGGAAGGGGATTACTGTATGTTTTCTTCATTTACATCTAAGATCACCTCTGCAATCACATAGGGCAAGGTGGTATTTTTAAAAATGGTGTTGGAATAACACGAGCATGGAGAATAATAAACTCTTATCCTTCATCCAAGCTATACACACACACACAAAAAAAATGTTTTTTAGATTTATTCTACATCTATATTCAAAATCAAAAACAAATTTTTTCTGATATTGGATTGGGGGAGGTAAGGATTCTTATATTGCAGGACTCAATGCATTAAACCAAAACAGAAAATTGGTAAATCAGCCCTGATTAAAATCATAAACATCTCATTATCAAAAGATATCATTAAGGCTGTAAATACATCAGCTATCAACTAATACAGAATCTATATAGAGAATATACAAAGGAACCCTAAAAATCCATAAGCAAAAGATATTTCAACGTTAAAATGAACAAAGCACTTGAGCAAGCATTTCACAAAATACATTCTAACAACCAACATAAATCCTAGGGGTGCTCAGGATATGACCCAAGAAATTCAGATTAAAACTACAAACAGATGCTCAGCAAAATGGTTAATGAATTTCAATGGTCAATCTCAAGGGTTGCTGAGGATATGCAGTCACTGGAACTCTCATGCATGCTATTTGTTAGTTCCTTATGAAACCAAACATACACCTACTCTAGGACTCAGGACTACACCACATGCTCAAGAGAGATTAGTTCACTGCCCATGAATGACTTCTACAAGAACATTCCTGGCAGCATTATTCCTGATAGCCAAAAGTTTGACAAAATACAAACATCTATCAACAGAAAACAAAACATTTTTTATATAATCATACAATGGACCATGATCAGCAATAATAAAAAATCAAGTACTAGTACACAGAACACCACAGCTAAGTCTACTAAACATTATGCTGAGAGGAAAAGTTATACATAGGGCTGGGTGTGGCTCACTATTGGAGCACATGCTTTGTATGCACAAGGCCCTGGCTCCAATTCCTGCAAAATACACACACACACACACACACACACACACACACACACACAGTGTCCAGGAAGCAGGTGGAGCCAGTGGGAAGGCCCTATGCTCTAAGTTCTGCACCAGGACCCCTCATGGCCCATCATGGTGGTGACTCCCACTGAGGGGACCCAGCACCAGAAGAAGGGAAGCTAAGGAGCCTGAAGGCCCAAGGCCTAGGCCACAGTGGCACAGCACCCACCTGGCCTGCTGAGTAAGTGTGGCCTTGAAGAATCTACCCTATGAGAGCACATGACGAGTGCCACTCAGAAAAGTCTCTGTGGCAAGGAAGGGAACAGAGAATGTGGCTTCTGCTACGGCCACTGCAATGCCAAACGCACAGGCAGAAGTTCCTAGGTCACTACCTGGCTGAGCACATTCATGAAATCCAGGACTGGACCTTTCCAGCCAGCAGGGAGAGGCCTAGAAGAAGAGGTCAGGCCAACGTGGAACAGGAGGGGAAGGTAGCAAGCAAGCAAGAGGGGGACAGTGACTCAGAGGATGAGAGTGAGGCTGAGGAAGAGAGTGAGGACAAGAGCAAAACAGAGAATGAGGAGGGCCCTGAGAAGGAAATAGAAGATGCACAAGAAAAGGAGGCAGAGGAAGACAACCAAGGAGAGTCTGAGGAGGGAGGAGATGCCACCAAGGCAGAAAGCAAATTTCACCCAGAAATAGAATAGGAAGCAGAGTGGCCCAGAGGAAGTGTCCAGACCAGGAGTTGATTTGAGCCCAAATTGCTAGAAAGATAGGCAGCTCCTCTGTTTCCTGTGTCTGGTCATTGAGGCTCACCAGGGCCACCAGTTCTCCACTCTAGGTGAAGCCTTCAAAGAACTCAGAGTAAGTATTGGTCATTGAGAGCACAGGCCTAGGGGTCAGGTTTCAATTCAGATGACCTAGCAGTGACTACATGGACTTGTCCCTCAAAAGCTGGACTATTCAACTTGTTGGGAGCTGTTCTTATTCACAGCTGTTCTTTTTGGTTGAACAACTTTGAGAATCCCATGAAGGTATGGACTTTAACCTGAGAAAAACTACAGTACATACAAAACCTAGTATATAATTTCTAAAATATCACAAGCCTCTAGTCTCTGGATCCCAGGCAAAGCAATCCTTGAAAGTTTTTAACCCCACTTTGGTCAGTGTAGAAATCATCACCATTGTTAAAACTAGTGCCTTGACTGAGAGTTCTTGATAAGGGGATCTCTGCCTACTTAAAAACAGGAAACCATGATTTTATCAAATGAATCCAAGGGATGATTCCTCCCTAGGATAATGGTTTGGATAATGACTTGATGTGTGCCTTAGATTGCTGCTTTTAGGTTCTATGTGTGAAACTTGGTAGGAGAGTAAGAAAGCCAAGTCTAATGGGGATGGAAATGAAAGTTCTCAGGTTCTCTGTTTGACCTTTTACTTATCTTGGACCTTGCTGGTACCCTGAGAACAGTCTTTGGCAAGCCTTAGATGTTGGTAAACATTTGTTGAAGGAATGAATTTTCAAATGTATTTGTGAAAGGAAAGTGACCACAATACTCAGAGTAACCAAGAGATCTGTATTGCAGCAGTAAAAAAGAGGAGAGAGAGAGAGAGAGAGAGAGAGAGAGAGAGAGAGAGAGAGAGAGAGAGCGCGCGCCTGGCAGGGGAAGGTTTTTATAGCCCTTCTGCTGTTATGCCTAAATCTAATCGGGTCTCTGGGTTTGCAAGCTGCCTTGTTGGCACAAGGTTGGTTAAGTATTCAGCCTTGAGCGGGGGCTTGAGCTTTTGGACTTGATGGAAACAGGTGATAAAGAACCTGAAAGAGGGGTGTTGAGTGGCCAGGTCATCCTGCAGCTAACACTTGTTTAGCATGCCCTGCATACAACTTAGTTTAGCCTGTCCTGCACATAACATTCCTCCCTTTTTTTTTCTAAGTGACATGGGGGTGGCATAAAATCATCCGGCTACTTCCTGCTTAATGTTGGGGCAGTGTAGAACCTATGAGGGAAAATGGAGGAATTTCTGGGGGACAGGTCTGGGAACACCAGGGCAGCTAGAAATAACACCCAGATGCTATAGACTGTTATTTCAGCAGGGGCAAAGTCCACACAATTCCTTGAAGCCATAAGTCATCAATGGTATCAAACCAGTCCTGGGTGGAGGAGATCCTTGGTATCAGCCACTGGACCTGTTGTAGGGATTCTAGGAAGTATTGAAAGTGTTGTCTTCCCGTGGCTTCACCAGCACCTGAAGAGGATCAGTGAGCAAAAATAGCATGAGGATTAAAGCAAAGGTCAGTTTTTGGCAGGAGTTCCACGCTGCAGGACTAGCAGAGAAGAGGCCATGAGGAGGCTTAAAAGGGCATAAAGGCTCAAAAATTCAGGGTGGCAGACTAAGAATTTCTCTGGGTTCCTTGTCTCTTGCTGTCTGATTGGCCGTAGTTTTTGCATTGTCAGCATCGGGTGCAAGCTCCTTGAGAGGAGATGGAGTCATCTAGGTTGTGAAGCAGTTGGCAGTCCCTGAAAAGAAACTGGTTAAAGGTATGGTTAGAAATTGTGTTCATCTGTTTTGGGAGGAACTATATTATGCATGGGAGGAAAGTGCAGAAGAGTATTATGCCTATAAGAGAGACTAAGAAGGGCTTGACAAAAGGATTTGAAAAGAATTCCAGAAAAGAAGTTTGGGTAGTAGTTTTAGTCAGTTGGGTTGGAAAGTCAGTGAGTTTGTTAACATTCTGTTCTACTAGGCCTGATTCATTCACATAATAGCAGCACTCTTCCCTTAGAAATAGGCAAGTACCTCCCTTTTCAGCTGTCAATAAGTCTAATGCTCCTTGGTTTTAGAGAACCACCTGAGCCAGAGGTGACCTGTCTCTGGAGGGAGGAGAGTGACTCTGCTGTAGCATTGAGAGCTGCTTGAAGCATTTTGTGAAGGTCATCTTCAGTCCAGATAGAGTGCCCTGTATCTCCACCTGATACTCCAACTGCTACAGTTGCAGTTACAGAGATTCCTATCAGAATAGGCAGGAAGGCTGCATGCTTACTGTGTGGAGAAGTAGAGTGAGACAAAAAGTGTTCAAATTCTGTGGTGCTATATAAAGTAAGTTGAGGGGTTACTTGGACAACAAAACAGGGAGTGGTTATATTGTCAGGGATGTAGGTCATTAAGGTTCCATTACACCAAAGAAAGTCTCCAGGATTTGTGTATTTGTTTGTAGAAGCAATCCTGTAATGCCACCATCTGTCATGTTGGGTGTGTGACGAGAGGCGAATGCAGAGCCATGGGGGCAAGGAAGAGAAATTGGTGTTATCGGGTGTGGGTTCCCACAAAGGGATATTTGAGGCATTTTACTGCCAGTGGGGGAGAGATCATATGAGAATTTGAGGGGGACTGCAGCCAGGAGGGGCCTTTCCAGGGAGGCACAAGGAAAACAGTTTGGGGGATTTAGGGTGAGGACTGTCGTGTTTAGAAATGCCAGTGTGTTTTGGATGATTTTGATCAAAGTATGGATCTGAGAACTAGGTTTGGAGGGGTCTGAGGAGGAGGGACCTTGGAGTTCCTCTGTCTTTTTAGTTAGGACTTTTTCAGAGTGCTCTATGTCTGAGGTAAAGATTGTTGACTTGGTCGGGGCCTGTGTTGCTATGCTCCTCCCTTTCCATAAATATTCAGAGGGTTTGGTCTGGTAGTTAGCCCAAAAGGGAGGGGGCACATGTGACTCCTGAGGCCCATCATGGGTGGGCTGGGTCATAGATTTTTAGTTCAAAATGCTATTTTCTCATCTTCTATGTGCTCTGGCCTCTTTCCAAGTCTCCTCAGGTATCAAATGGAACATATTGGTATCTAGTTTCTGGTATCTGGCATAATGATGGATTCTACATGACCAGTAAGGACAACCTTTATAAGTGTCTGGACACCATTTACAATAATCTTGGGTCTGATTGAATAGATAGCAGAGATAGGGTCCTATTCAGGCTGTTTTGTAGAATCAAGAATTTGCAAGAGAAATGGTAATAGGGGCAGTTGAGTTGAGGGGCATGTCAAAAATGGCACTTTGTTCAGTTTTTGATATGGATCTATCCTTCCATTGATCAACTACTGTGAATTTCCATATGTAGGATCTGAATGAAGGAGATATGGGAAAAGGCAGGGTAGGCTAAGAGGAGGTAAGGGAGGTAGACCCAGATCTGGAGGTTATTCATTGTTTCTTGGAGGACCTGGTGAAATGAAGTTTCAGTGGGTTAGTGGGAGAAGGGCTTCAGGCATATGCCAGTGAAGAAGAAAAGGAGGTATCCACAGACTCAGGCTCAGGAGCTGATGCAGGTTTTAACCTAGAAATGTGAATCCAGGGAGTTAGCATTGTTGGAGACTTTTGAAACCTCACAGTGGTGGGGGTATATAGGGTAACTTGTAGGGGTCCTTCCCATTTTGGTGACAAGGGAAAATCTTGGTGTTGTGGGAGAGAGAAGAATACCCAGGCTCCTTGCCTTAGGGGAAAAGAAGCATGAGTCCTCTGGGGGTCTGGGAGTAGGGTTTCTTGGTTTTACCAGAGGTGAGAGTGTATAAAGGAGAGGAGAGGGAAAGAGAGACTTTCTGGTAGAGTCCACAGAGAAGCTATGACACCAGGGGAAAAGGCAGGATGGCCATACATGACTTCAAATGGGGAGAGAAGGGTGGGTTTTCTTGGTGATACTCTAAGTCACAATAAGTCAAGGGGAAGAAGTTTGGCCCAATCTAGGTGAATTTCAAGGGTAAGTTTGGTTACAATTTCTTTTATTGTTTGGTTGGCACACTCCACCTTTCCAGATGATTGTGGATGATAGGGGATGCGCAGGTGCCATGGGCTGTTAAGAGCTTTAGCAATATGCTGTGTAATCTGAGAAATGAATTTGGGTCTGTTGTTGGACTGAAAAGATGTGGGTATTCCAAATCTGGGTATCGTCTCAGAGACAAGGATAGAGGCGACTGTGGTAACCCACTTGTTGGCAGTTGGGAAGGCTTCAACCCACCCTGAGAAAGTATCTACTAGAACTAGTAGGTATTTAAGTTTGCAAACTGGTGGCATGTTTGTAAAGTGCAGCTGCCAGTCGGCTGCTTGAATGAGGCCCTGTGCTTGATGTGTAGGGAAGGTTCCAGGTTTCAAAAGGGTTTGAGGATTTGTTCTTTTACAGATGGAACAGTTAGAAGTTAGCTGTTTCAGAAAGTGAACATCCTTGGGGCTGAGTGTGAGAAACGAGTTTGTAAAAGCTTTTAAGCTTTGGGAGTTAGTGTGAAAGATGGAATCAAGGTATGAGAGCATGAATCGGGTTTACACTGGGGATTTGGGTTGTGGGATAACTGGGGCTAGGGTACAATGGGGCAAGGGCTGCTAGTTAGGCTTCCTGATAAGCCCTTGAATTGCCTCTTGTAACAGGTGAAGAGTCATGTTGGTGTGGAAGGAGTGAGGCTCTAATGAGATCAGCACTGGTGACTGTGGAGCCCCTAGTTGTAAGAAGTCCTCTCTCTTTCCATGTGGCAGAGTGGGAGAGGATTATGTGATAAACATATTTAGAGTCTGTGTATAAATTTAGGGAATGGTCAGCCGCCAGGTAAAATGCCCTAGTGATGGCTATAAATTCAGCTTGTTGGTTGGTGGTGTGTGGAGGTAGGGATTTTGCCTTTATTGTAGAAAATTTTATGCTGAGTGAGTCAGTCAGGGAGATAACAGAGTATCCTGCATGATGATGGCCATCTAGTGTGAAGGTGCTGCCGCCGTCTGTAAACCAAGTGTAAGTGGCATCGGGCAAAGGCCCTTGATAGATATGAGTGAGTCAGAGGATAAGGTTTTCTAGTACTTCAAGGCAGTGATGGGAGGAAGGTGTTTCTGTTTGGGGAAGAGGAGTGGCTGGGTTTAGGGCTGAGCAGGCCCTAAAGGAAATGGGGGGGATCATGGAGGAATGAGACCAGAAGGAAAAGGATGTGGCAGGGAGTAAAGGTCTTTAAGCGTTTGTAAGTGAGAAGATCCTCCAGAGTGTGAAGGGAAATGATAATATTTGTGCTACCAAAGTCAGTTTATTTGTCTCCTATAGTAAAGTGTGTGCTGCAGCGAGAGCATGCAGGCATGGGGCCTGTCCCCTAACAATTGGATCTAGTAGTTTGGGAAGGTAAGCGACAGGAGCAAAGGTGGGCCCTTTATTTTGACTTAACACCCCAAGGGCTAAGCCTGTTTTTTCATGAATAAAGAAGAAAGTTTTGTTGGAAGTCTGGGAGATGTAGGGCTGGTGCTTGTAGGAGGGATTGTTGTATGGAGAGAAAATAAGATTTAGGTGATGAGGGGAGGGGCTCCTGTTTGTCTCCCTTGGCCATTTCATATACTGGTTTGGCCAGGAGTGAGAAATTGGGAATCCAGCCCCCATATATCCTGCTCGAAGGATAAGATTTTCTCCTTAGTTTTTAGGATTGGGGTAGTCACAATTTAGAGCTTTTTGATCTAAAGTGATTGCCTTGGAATCTTGGGAAAGTTGGACTCCAAGGTAGGTGACCTGGGTTTGTGATAATTGTACTTTTTGGGGAGACATCTGGTAACCCTTATCAGCCAGAAAGTTAAGAAGTGTGTTGGTGTCAGTTTTGGAAATATTGAGGGAGCGACTGCAGAGGAGTAAGCCATCTACGTATTGGAAGAGAGTCAAAAGAGGGAGGTTGAGGCTCTTTAGATTGGTGGACAATGCCTGACCAAAACGTGTAGGCAGTCACTAAAGCCTTGAGGGAGGAAAGTCCATGTTAATTGCTGAGATCATTGAGTATCTGGATCTGTCCAGGTAAAGGCAAAGAGGTCTTGGGAAGGTGGGACCAAAGGAATGTTGAAAAAAGCATCCTCTAAATCTATAACAGAAAAATAGGAAGTTGAGGCCAGAATAAGGTATAGGAGAGTATATGGTTTTGTAACTAGTGGTGGATAGGTTTGATTGCCTTGTTCATGAGGCGAAGATCCTGGATAAAACAATAAGTCCCATTGGGTTTTTTGACTGCAAGAATGGGAGTATTGTATGATGAATGTGTGGGCCTAAGAAAGCCTTTTTTGAGAAGGCTGGAAATGATGGGTTGTAGTCCCTTTTGACTGGACATAAGGAGGGGATGCTGAGGCTCATTTGGAATGTGATAGGTATTTTTAAGTGTACCTCAACTTGGGGGCATTGAGCCAGGGATGGAGTCTCTGTGTCCCAGATTAATGGTTTTACTTGATCTTGAAAATGCAGAAGGGAATGATCTGGTGTAGCCTGTAGGGCAGCCATGAGTATAATTGAGGGGATGGAGGATGGTGAAAACAGCAGAAAGGAAATCATGGCCTTAAATTTAGATAGAATATCCCTGCCTAATAGGGGAATGGGGCATTGGGGCATCACCAGGAAGGAGTGTGAGAATGGTGGCCTAAATAAGCAGGGTAGGGGTGGGGTGGTTTTGGGATATATTGTTTTTCCTCCTACCCCAACATTAGGGGACTGAGAGGGAAGTAAGGATCCCCAAAACTCCTGTAACACTGAGAATGTTGCTCCAATGTCTAATAAAAAAAGAATTTTGCAACCATCAACCGTAATTTGGACCCTGGATTCCAGCATGGTGTTTGGACTTGTTGGGACAGGAGTCAGGAGGCCCCCATCAATCATCAGTGGCCAGTCCCATGAGATTATCGGGGATAGGGCCTGGCTGAGTACCTCTTCAGGTACAGGGACAATAAAAGCCCAGTGGCCCATCATGGAACATTTTGGGCATGGTCTGGTAGGCAACCATGGATTGAGGCAGGCCCTGATCCAATGTCCTTCTTGTCCATACTGAAAGCAGGCCCTAGGGGGTTCTAAATTTGGGGGATGATCTTGCCACATAGGAGATGAGTTTTGAGAGGGCCCATGGAGGGCCTGAGCCAGCATGTGGCACTTTAGGCATTTAGCCTTCTTATCTCAGTTATGATAGACCTTAAAAGCAGTAGCAAGAATCTTGGTCTGGGGAGTGAGGGGGCCCATTCTAATATTTTAAGTTTGATCTGAATATCAGGAAAACTTTGGGCAAAGAAATAATTCATCAGTAACTGTCAGCCATCAAGGGTTTCTGGGTCCAAATTAGTGTATTGCAGGAGAGCCTTAGTAAGGTAGTCCAGAAAGCCTGGGTTCTCATGTTTATCTTGGATAATTTCCTGAAGTTTCTCAGAATTGACTGCTTTCTGGGCTGCCCTTTTTAGACCTGCTAGAATACAAGTGGTGAAATAATCTGGGTTTGTGAGGCCATTATTGGTGTTGTAATCCCAGAGGGGTCTTGTCTGAAACTGCTTGGGGCCCATTGGTATGTGCTAGATTGATTGGTCTGATGGATCTCGTCATCCATGAGTGCAAGCCTGTTCACAGACTTGTCTCCTCTCCTCAGGAAGTAAAGTATTGTAGAGGATCATATAGACATCATGGAAGGTGAGGCTATAGGCCTGTGTTAAATATTGAAATTCTTTGATACATATAACTGGGTTGGAAGTATATGAGCCTAGTCATTTTGTCAATTTGGGAAAGGTCAGCCATAGAAAAGTGGACAATGCCTTCAGTACCTGCTACCTCACACAAGGGGACAATGATTTGAGAAAGGGCAGTGGTTTGGGTTTTTGATCTAGTGATTGGAGGGGAGAAAAGAGTTTGCTAAAGTAGGAGTGACAGCAGAGAGGCTGGGGCAGAAGGTTGAAAGTGAGGACCTATTGGTGATAGGTTGGAGGTTCATCAGCAGGGTCAAAAGTAGTGGATGAGTCCGGAGAAGGAGAAGGTTGGGGATCTGTGGTTGGGGGAGTTGGTTTGCAAGCTAGAAGAATTTGTAGAGGTTTGCAAGAGGGGCAGACAGCAGGATTGGATCAGAGCAAGAAGGAAGCTTGGACATAAGCGATCTCTACCCATTTCTTCAAATGCTCACAGTAGTTGTAGAGACCCCTTAGAATGGAGGGATCCTGAGACCCAAAAGGGGGCCATCTGCTTTGGTTGTCTAAGGGATAAGTGGGCCAGGCCTGGGTGCTATATTTGATCCATTTGGGGGGTTTGATGTCTGGTGTCAAGGAGAGGGTTTTGAATTATCCAAGAGGCATTGTAAGGGAGAGTGGACCAGCAGAGAGGACGCAATACCCATGTCGCAAACATAATATAAGGGTGAGAGAAGGGGACACAAACATAGTATAGGGAAGAAGGAAGGAGACGCAAATGTAGTATAAGGGAGAGGGAGGAAACTGATTTATAGGCAAAAGGGGAGAAACCGCTAGAGCCAAAAATCAGGAGTGCCTAGTGGCAGGTTGGAGCTGCAGAGACTGAATTCTGTCAGTCAAGGTTCCCATCCTGGATGGGGCCAGAGCCATGGGAGACCTTGGACAAGGCTTTTCGGGACCCCTCCTTGAGAGAGAGACCCGGGACTCCCAGGGCCGCAAAGAGGAGAGAGAGCAAGAGCAAGGAAAAGAAAGAGGAAGGGGAGGGTAAGCATATCTCTAGTGGCTGAGTCTTAAAGTGAGAGGACTTTATGAGAGCCACCAAAACAGTGAAGTTCTGGGTGGGGTGTGATGTTTAGTTCTCTGTTTTGTGTTCCCGGACCTTACACAGATTTTTGAGGGTGACCTACAAAGCCTATGCTAGTAAACTACCAGCTGGGAAGGGGAAGAGAAATAATTTTGAACCCAAGAGTTGAATCTGCCTAAGGAAGGAGTCCCTGAGGGCCACCATGGCCTTAAAGGCTACGGTGGGGTGTTTTCCTTCCCGCAGGTGGGTGAAGAAGTTTGCTAGATGATCAATGATCAAATCCTCCTGACACCACCATTGGGTTTAGGACTCTAGGAAGGGAAAACTCACCAATCAAAGGCCGGGGGTGGATGTAGTTCTGGCAGTTGAGAATATGGGTTCAGGCCATCCCGTGAGTGGGACTTCTGAAGGAAGAGGGACCCAAAAGTGGGTTTTAACCCTCCTTCTTGGTTTTGGCACTGATGAAAGAAAAGTGGCCACAACACTTGGAGCAACTAAGAAATCTTTATTGCAGCAGTGCAAAAGAAGAGAAAGAGAGAGAGAGAGAGAGAGAGCGAGCGAGCGCCCGGCAGGGGAAGGTTTTATAGACTTTCTGCTGTGCTCCTAAATCTAATAGGGTCTTTGGATTTGCAAGATGCCTTGTTGGCACAAGGGGGTTAAGTGTTCAGCCTTGAGTTCAGCCTTCAGCAGTGGTGGAATGTGTTCATCTTTGAGCAGGGGCTTGATCATTTAGACTTAATGCAAACAGGTGATAAAGAACCAGATGGAGGGGGTTTGAGTGGCCAGGTCATCCTGCAGCTAACATTTGTTGAGCATGCCCTGCAGACAACTTAGTTCAGCCTTTCCTGCACCTAACAACTTGCATTATGGATTCTTACAACAAGCAAGAGAAACTGCTGTTGTTAATCAAGTTGAGAAGTTTGTGAGGTTAGCATTTAGTGATTAGCACATTAGTAATGTCTTTTCATGATGGCTTTTGCTCCTAAGCAACCTCAGAGTTGCTGGCATTGGGGTCAGAAAAAGTGTTCTAGTACTTGGAATTGCACCAGGGGAGCTTTACCATAGACCCACACCCCAAATTTTTTAAAATTTTTATTTGGAGACAGAACCTTGCAAATTTGCTGAGGCAGGCCTCTAACTTGTCATCCTCCTGCCTCAGCCTCCTGAGTTTCTAGGATTGCAGGCATGTGCCATTGCACCTAGCTGGATAACAAATATTTTGATAATCAAGATGCCTTGTATAAAAACATGTACAGTAATAATTATAAAGCAAATAGTGATATAACGTCCACCCAGGTAAGAAGTAGAATATTACTAGCAGTGTTGACACCACCCATGTCATTTTCCAGTTACATCCATCTTTCTCCACATAAGTAACCATTCTGCTGACTTTGGGGTAGTTTCCTTGATTATCTTTATACTTTTACCACCTATGTATGCCTTCCTAAATTTATTTTAACTTGTCACTATTTGTCTTATGTTTTTATTATGCATTCTTTTAAGTGTTGCTTCATTTTTAAAATGTTTATGAGATTCCTCAATTGGGTGTGGTTCATTTTTATTGCTATATTGAAGTCTATTTTATGAATATGCCACAAGTTACTTATTCAGTCACATATGAATGTTTTTGGAGTTTTGGACTGTTACAGTGTAGGTATAAACATTCTTTTTTATGTGTCCTGGTATATAACTACTTGTATTTTTAAAATGGATGATGAATCTAGGAGTGAAATTGCTGAGTCTATCTTCAGTAGTACTAGATGCTACCAACTGTTTCCCAAAGTGATTGTACCGATTTGCACCATCATGAAGAGTATGAGTTCCTGTGGCTCTATATCTTTACCACCACTTGCTGTTGTAGAGTTTTTATTTTTTGTCAATCCCAAGGGTATTTAATGAATGGTATCTTATTGTGTTTTTCATTTGCTTTTCTCTGGTTACTCATAACACTGAGAATCTATTGTATTTCCTCTTTTTGTGAAGTACTTTGTCGGGTCTTTTGCACTTTTTCTATAAGATCATGTATATTTTATTCTCATTAATTTACAGGTGATTTCCATGAATTTTTTTATGTCTTTGTTGTTTTATATGGGTTTCAAATATCTTCTAATTTGTGTTTTTTTTTAAAAAAAAGATTGTTCCTTGAATGAAGATTTTAATATGCTAAAATTTATCAATACTTTCTGTGTATGATATGTGCTTTTTTTGATCTTATTCCATTTAGTGTCAATTTTTGTTTAGTGGAAGTGGAGGTCCATTTCATTTTTCCCTCCATACAGATAACCAGTTGCTCTAGCAGCATTTATTGAAAAGAACACCTTTGGCTAGGTGTGGTCGTGCTCATGTGTAATCCCAGGCTTTCAAGGCTGAGGCAGAATATTTGTAAGTTCAAGGTGATCCAGGGCAATTTAGTTGGATCTTGTCTCAATAAAAAGGCCTGAAAATTTAACTCAGTGGTAGAGCACCCATGTATTCAGTCCCCAGTATTGCCCCCACCAAAAAAAAAATCCCTTTATATACTGACCTGCTGTGACATCTGTGATATATCAAGTATTAGTGAATATGTTTCTTGGCTCTTCTTTTCTGTACTGTTGTAGTATATTTTTGTGTGAACAAGATGTTTTCCCAGTTGCTATAGCTTTTAATAACTGTAGAGCAAATCCTTCTACTTTGTTCTTCTACCAGAGTGTCTCAGTCAGCCTTATTCTTTACATTTTTATAGGATAGAACTATAAAACATTTTTTTCAGGAAATTTTGGGGCTATTTTTTTAAATATTGTATTGAATTTATAAACCAATATAGGGCAAATTAATACCACTACAATAAGAAGTCTTCTGATCCATTTCTTTATGTTTCATTGCTTCACAATAATATAATTTTTCCTGAAAGATCCTTTACCTTGTGAAGTTTATTTTTGATACTTTATAATTTTATAGTGTTATAAAATATTTTTAATTTGTTTTCTAACTATGTATAGTAATTTGATTAGATTTTATATTGATATTTATATTAAACTATCTGCTAAATTCTCTTACACATTCTAATAATTGTAGTATTATTCTACACATGTGATCATAGTATCTGTGGACACCGGCAGTTTTTGTTTCTTTTCAATCATAATACCTTTTATTTGTTTCATCAACCTATAAAAAAGACAGTGGATTCTCAAACCTGCTTTTGCATCTAATTTTTTAAAACCTCATGTCATGCAATCTTTGCAAACTCCAGTTTACAATTGCACAAGAAAGCAAGTAGAAAGATGATAGCTTAGAATTATTAAGAAAATAGCTTAGATCTTAAAACCCTTTCAATCAAATAAGGAAAACGAAGGATGAACATTTATTGAACACCTTTAATACAAAACTCTATGCTATGTGCTTTACATATACTTCTTTGCTTCTTGAAAGAGATGTTATTAGTATTTCTGTTTCACAGTTGACTGAGGGAAGTTAAAGAAGCACACAGCTAATAAGTGGCCAAGCTAATATACAGGTCTCTCCCACATGTTTCTGCTGACCTTGAACAAATTACTCAATTTTTCTGTTTTCCATCTGTAAAGTGGGAGTATTTGCTCTTCAGGGGCTCTAGGACAGTGAAATAATGAATATTAAAGCTTCTGAAAAACTCAAAGGCTCAGTCAACCCTAACATCTGGTATTTTCTCCTAATCATTCCTGTGGGTGATATTATATGCCCAGAGGCAGAATAGCAAAATGGTTTAAGAGCACATGTTCTAGAACTCAGTTGTTTGAATGCTGTTCCTGGCCATGTCATTTATGGACTGGATGATCACTTTGATCTCTTTGAGGGTGGTTTTTGTTAGAGTTAAAATTTTTCTAGTTGTACCTTACTCATAAGATAGAGTCCTCAAATCCATGGCAGAAGCTCAGAGAGTGGTTTTGACTTGTAGAGCCTGGCTTTTACTCCTAGGTTATACCCATACTTCTAAGGAAGTAGTTCTTCTGAGACTTCAGCTGATAACTTAGGGCATTTAGCAAGGCCTCTACACCTTGACAAGGCTTGATCCCTACCTCTATATCCCTAGCAATGTGAAACTGTTGATATCCTTGCTCAGCTCTTTAGCAATCATCTGCTGATTTCCACTTGGTTTCTGGGAGTCTTACTCTGCTTGTGCACAGCTTAGGATTTTGGCAATACCTAAAGGGAAAATCACACTAGAATTTTGGGCTAATTCTTTGTAATTCCTTCAACCCTTTATTTTTATTTTTTCCCTTCTATCCCTTGATGTCCCGGTCTTGTTGGCAGGCCAAAATCCCACCTCTTCATTCTTTATCTTTCTCACCTTTTGGTCCTTCCATTCTTTTGGAACCATCTCCAGAAAGGTTTCTAAACCAATCACCCCACTGCAATTTTTCTTGTCAGATCATGAATACCTTTCCATTGCTAACTCCAATGATCAGTTCTTAGTTCTTTTCTTACTTGATCTTTTAGCAATATTTGACCTGGTTAATCACTACTTCTTCCTACAGAATTTTTCTTCCCTTGTCTTCTAGGGTGCTGTATGCTCCAGGTTTTTCTTCTCAACTAAAACTCCTGTTTCTATTCCTTTGCTAGAGACTCACTCCCTCATTTCCTTCAGGACTTTGCTCAGATATCACTTCAAGAAAACCTTCTCTAATCACCTTGTGATTTAAGATTCCAACCCCATTCTTATCTCACATGATATGTATTTTATTTATTTATTTACATATTGCTTAGTTTTCCCATTAGAAGTAGTAGGCTCCGTGGAAGGAAGGGATTCCCCCACTCTTTGTGCACTGCTATATTCTGGTGCCTAGAGCTGTGCGTGGCACATTTAAACATACAGTAAATATTGGGTGAGTGAGCAAATGCAAGAACAACTTATCCCCTGAAAATTCATTCATTCATCGGGTATTTATTGAGTATGACCTGCGCTTCAGGTTCTGTGCTAATATGTAGTGTTATTGTAAACTCCTCTGCACCTGAAGATGCCATAGTGAAATCCAGTATAGATGGAGAGGCATGTAACTGAATGAAGTAATATTCAAAGTAATTTAAGATTGTCCTTCAGAATTCTAAGCAAATTTATTATTTATAACTTTTTTGTAAACTATGAAGTCTGCATACTTCATATGGAATCCCGCAAAATATTGACACACATTTTGTGGGTTTTTTTGTATCTTACTTATAGAAAACTATTGAGGAGAAAAAGGTTATATCTGGATATATTTACGCCCAAGAAGAGCTACAAAGGGTATCAGCACTGAAGAGTGAAGTTGATGAAGTGAAAGGACAATCTCGGATGACACGTCTGAAATGGTGATTACACTTTCTTTTGGTTTCTTTATTATCTTCTACTGCTGGAAAACAGATGTTTTTGTGTTTGTTTTATTCTCAGTGAAATGTTCAAATTTTCTTCTCTGCACAGTAGGTTTTATGTTCTTTCATCTGTTCTATTAGTCTCTCTCTCTCTCTCTCTTTTTCTTTGGAGTAGGAGGTGCAAGGGTACTGAGATTTGAATCTTAGGGCTGTTTTACCACTGAGTCACATTCTCAGGCCTTTATAATTTTTTTTTAAGAGAGAGTGAGAGAGGAGAGAGAGAGAGAGAGAGAATTTTTAATATTTATTCTTTAGTTCTCGGCGGACACAACATCTTTGTTGGTATGTGGTGCTGAGGATCGAACCCGGGCCGCACGCATGCCAGGCGAGCGCGCTACCGCTTGAGCCACATCCCCAGCCCGAGGCCTTTATAATTTTTATTTTGACACAGGGTCTTGCTATGCTCTGAGTCTGGCCTTGAATTTGTTGGCCTCCTGCCTCACCTCCTGAGTCTCTGGGATCACAGGCATGTGCCACGGTGCCAGCTTTATTTTTGTCAATTGCTTTTCAGTTTTTTATTTTAATAAGGATGTTCAACCTATAATAGCTTATGCATATTGTGACTTTTTAGATACATGTATCTAACATTAAAGAAATTTTTACCAGAAAATAAGTTTTCCAAAATCATACACCCTGGCCTAATGAAATTATTTCCTTTTCATGTATGTCCTTGGTATTTCTGTATATTCAGGGCTGCTGTTCAGCCAGAATGCACCCACACATTTTCATCAGGAATTATAATATTGAACTCTTTTCTTGTTGGTAAATAGCTGCTGCCCCAAACTCTCAGAGTAAATTAGTCTACATTGGACATTCCCCTAGAACACTCTGGATTTTACCAAAATCTACCTCCAAAAAATAAAAACTAGCATTTACTACAGCAGCAGCCTCCAGGACTCTGTTTGTCACTATAACTGGTATCCATTCTAATTGGTTATCAGTTATGCTATTCAGATTATTAAGTATTTTTAATATCACTCCATTCATATTTACATATCTTTTATATAACTTATAAAACCATATATATTTAAATAGCACAATATGATTGTAGTCTATATATGCAACTTTGGAATATATATTATTTATTCAATATTAAGGTATCATATTGTTTTTAAAAACAAAGATTTTTTTTCCAATAAAGTCAGGTACAGATAAAGTGGGAGACCATCTTCCTAACTGCTTAGTGTTCTTCCAGAGGTCATATGCAATGTTGAACACCTCATAAACCAGGAAGTTTCCATGAACTCCCAACCTTATTTACTCAGTCATAAAATGGGGATAAAAGTACTTATTTAGTGGGTTACTGAAAGAATGTACTGGGTCAGGGCTGGGGTTGTGGCTCAGGGGTAGAGCACTCGCCTAACATGTGTGAGGCTATGGGTTCATGTAAAAATACATAAATAAAATGAAGTGTTTTTTTTAAAAAAAAAAAAAAAAGAATGAACTGAGTCAAAATAGCAAGTGCCCTACATATGAAGATCATCCTGCAAATGGTGACTTTCCTGATCCTGGATCCTTCTATCAACACTTTCAACCCATTCTTGTTAATTTCACCCTAAATTCCTAGAATTTGAATTACTGTGACACAGGATTTTTAAAATTTAACCTGAGGGTCAAACCCAGGGCCCTGCACATGCGAGGCAAGTGCTCTACCACTGAGCCACAACTCCTAAGCCAATGTGGTGAAGTTTTGGGCCTATTTTTTCTTCTATTAGGTGAAGGGTCTCTGTTCTAGTGTGTTAAGTTCTTGATCCATTTTGAGTTGAGTTTCTCAAAGGGTAAGAAATAGGGGTTTAATTTCATTTTGTTACATATAGATTTCCAGTTTTCCCAGCACCATTTGTCACACCACAAATGAAGAGGCTATCATTTCTCCAATGTATGTTTTTGGTGACTTTGTCTAATATGAGATAACTGTATATGTGAGTTTGTCTGTGTGCCTTCTATTCTATACCATTGATATACATGTCTGTATTGGTGCCAATACATGCTGTTTTTGTTACTATCACTCTGTAGGAAAATTTAAAGTTCATTTATTTCCATATAGACTTTTTTTTGTACCAGGGATTGAATTCAGGGGCATGCAACCACTGAGCCACAACCCTATTTTGTATTTTATTTAGAGACAGGGTTTCACAGGGTTGTTTATTGCCTCCTTGTTGCTGAGGCTGGCTCGAACTCAATATCCTCCTGTCTCAGCCTCTGTAGCCACGGGTATTACAGGTACATGCCACCATGCCCAGCTAAACATTACTTCTTTAGGGATCACTTTCCTGCCTTGCTCTGTGGTGGCTCCCATACACCCCCAGACTGCTCTGCAGCATTCATCACATGAATCTGTCTTCTCACACCCATTTTCTCCACAAGGACAAGTATTCTGGCCTTGTATGCCTAATGAGGTGCCTGGCATGGAGATGGAGCTTCCATTGTTATGAGTGATATCCTCATATGTAGTTAAAGGTTCTTCTCAACCATAAGTAAGTGAGCAGATGACCACATACATGAATGAACACTAAAGATACCACTGCAGAGATTCCATTAACCATGGATGCTGGGGTGCTTACTTCATCAGAGCTGATCCCTTCCATAGAAAACAGAACTTGGTCAGATAATGCCACTCCAGGCAGGTCTGACAGAGCCAGGAAGCCAGGTTCCCAGGTCAACAGAACAGAACACAGGAGGTATGGAGAAAATTTATGGCAATGCTGGGGGCAGGAGGACAACCCAGGGGAAGGATGAAAGTGGTATTTGATGACTCATTGGCCCAGGGTCACCTGAGTGGCTTCTTCTCTGGCCTTGGCAGCTCCCCACCCAGTCTTCCCCACTAAAACCATCTGGGCAAGACATGAGTGATCCAGTGCCCTGAGAAGATCAATGCAGGCCTGAACATGGGGGTGGTTTCTTTCTTTTTTTTTAATCTTTGTGAAATAAAATAATATGCAAAGTACACAAAGAGTATCTGTGGAGATTGATGAATTGTACCATGAGTGTGGCTGACACCCATCACCCCAACCAGGATTTGCAGCCTCCCCAGCACCATGGAATCACACACATATTCTCCCTGACCTACTGGTGACACCCCTAAGGTGGCTGTGGCCCTGGCTTTTGTCATTACCATGTCCTCACACCCCAAATAGTAGTTTGCACGTCTCCTGGTTTTGAAGGTCTTAAGGATGGGGACATACAGCACATTTTGTTTTTTCCACTCATTATTTTGTGAATCATCATCTGGTTGTATGGAGCCTGTTTACTCACTGTGGCTGCATTAAATCCTGTGCCTGAGAGCCTCATAAGCTGTGCATCCTGTTCTGTTGATGGACAGTTCTGCTATGTCCGGCTTGTGTACACTCTGTGTCTTAATTTGAGGCTATTCTTCTGGATGGTTTGCAATATCAGTGGGAGTTTTGAGGGGAAGGGAAGGGAGGAGACATTGGAAGCAACTGTGATCATGGGGACAAGCAGGTGAGAGGCCTGGGTACAGAAGTAAGAATGGGCCTATGGGCACCATGAAGAAAGGGCACGGCACAACTCCTTTGATAGTTTACTCCTGTCTGAGACTGGAGGGGTGTTCTTCACCTAAAAAAGGTTTGGCTGCTATGGGCACCCCACAGCCCTCTGGACTGGGCTACCTGACCCCTGCAACCCTCTGGGGTATAAGCTAGTTCTGTGTACATAGAGGAGCCAGGCAAGATAGTTTATTGCAAAACACTGCCCATGAAGCACAGAGGAAACACCACCAACAGGCCAACAATTGTGTCTCCTTTCCTAGGATGGGTGTTTGGGAGGTTCAGGGATTAGCTGTTACACATCCAGGTGCTGGCCTGCTTGGAGATAAGGTAGCCGGAGGCCTGGAGTGAAGAGACTTACACACTGGCACCTCCCCACATTTCAGCTGTCCTGGGAGCCAGGCTGCTCAGTGGAACCCAACTCTTGATAGCTCAGGGCAGAGCTCCCCACCTTTGCAAGAAAACTTGTCTGTGGCATCACCCCAAATCTTATATTTCATTCTTGTATGTCCTGACCAAAGATGGCCAGGAGTTTCTCCTATCACAGGAGAGTGGGAGCTGAAGGTCCAAACCTCAGTTCTTGGGTTTGGAAGAAAGAAAACTTAGAGTCAGATGCTGAAAACCATAAAAGAGAATTTTATTAGTAGTAAAAGTAAAGTAAGGCTCAAAGAGACCCCTCAAGAGTCATCTCCCAACAGAGAACATGCTCAAGGTTGTATCCCAGCAGAAAACAACAGGAAACAGTGCTGTCTCTGAATTTATTGGTGTTTTTTGTTGCCTTGAGAACTGGGTCTACCTTCAGCACTCTGCCAATCACATGTTCATCCCCTTCATGTTGGGTGGTGGAGTTTTGACCCTAGTTGGTCCTCTCCAGAACTGCCATGGTGGCCTTCTTGTTCAGAGAACTTCATCTACAAGTCAGTCCTATGTTAATATGAATATTCAGGTTAATAGCCAGGCAGAATTTACCTTAATGCCCCAGCACTACTAAGAGTATTTCCCTTCTGAAATATATTGAGACAACTATGGCCATAAATTCTAGCTTTACAATGACCCCAAATGATCCTGTCAAGAGTTAGTAATAGCCCCATTAATCTTCCTTTCTGGATATATAACTTGATTAGGTCTCTTTTCCCTGTTTATTCTTTAAGGTTTCCACACCTGTTGTTTTTCTGTAAGTTATCTGTTTACCCATTTGCCTTAAAAGTAACTTAAAGAAAACTTTTAAAGTAACTTCAAAGAAAACCCATGACATTGCCATGTTATTGGTTTGCATTTCACTGGTCACTACTAACTGCAACTAATACACCCTGCCAAAGTTGGAGACCCTAAATCATATGGAGGACAAGGGTGATTAAATCAATTCATTACCAATTTCCTGCTGATCAGAGTAGGTATCTCCCATACTTGCTGTCAGTGAAATGCTCTTGATTATGAGTTAAGGTCTATCCAGGGGGCCACAACATCTGATTCAGGAGAAACAGATTGTAAAATCATCTTAGAGGCAAATGCCCTGTGAGAAAAACAAGAAGACACAACTATCACAATATGATCGATACGATAAGAGATAGAGAAATATTGGATACAATGAGCTGTTCCAAAACCCAGCAATTTCCTCCACCAGAAAGTTTTAGAAAACCACCAACTAAAAACTTGTCTCCATGACAAGTGTGGTGAGGACAGAGCATCTTTTGGGGAATGCAAATCTGGTTTTTATGGTGGGGGTTACTGGAGATTAAACCCAGGGGCAACTCACCACTGAGCAACAACCCCAACAAGTTTTTATATTTTATTGAAAGACAGGGACTTCCTGGGTTGCTTAGGGCCTTGCTAGTTTGCTGAAGCTCACTTTGTACTTGCAATCCTCCTGCCTCAGCCTCTCCAGCCACTGGAAGTAAAGGAGAGGTACTTTCCAGTGACCTCTCCTGCCAAATATAGGGCAAGAAGTCTTTGGAAGCTTGCCCTTAATTGTGTGGTCTTTCTTCTAATGCCCTCACTTTCTGTAATGATGACAGACATCTAGGTTCAAGGGTCCTAGAAAAGAGGTGAAGAAAAGAAAAGAGGTGGCCATGAAGAGCTGCAGTCCATAATTGTATTGGTCTCTTATTCCTCTTTTCTCCTTTCTTAAGTCCCTTAAAGTTTCCTCCTGGTTTGATCATAAAAGACCTGGTGGCTACCTGTAAGGGAAGTCCCAAGGCCTGATACCAATTTTGTAATTTCTAATATCTGGAGCAAGTTGAAGAATGAATTTACCTTTAAAATAAGTTGCCTTTCAAGAGATGCAGGATCTAAGTGTGCATATTTGACTAAGCCTTCCTTCAATCTGTCTATAAAATCCCTGGGATTTCACCCCAACCCCTGATCAACTGATGTCAATGTCATGGAATAGGTTTCATCCTACTGTTTTTAAGTGCTGCCTGGAGACAAATGATCAGTGATCCCTGTGTCACCTTCCAAGTGATTCATCATAATTCCAATGAGGATGCTCAGCTTGAACACTATAAGGGCCCACAGGGTATAAAGTGTAAGATGTCAATCACCTTAGCAACTTCTGTCCCCTGATGTCTGTTTGTTAGAGGTTGATTCTAAATTACTGTTACATGTCTCCAGATTACCTTAAAAGCCTGGGTTAAATGTTAGAATCCCTCTATATATTTATCAGGGTCATCAGTAAACCTTCCTAAATGCTGTTGGGTTTGCTTTAGATCTTTCATAGAAAAGGCACCTGCACTCTTATCAGTCAAGATTCTCCATTCTTCTCTTGTGATTAATGTAAACTTGCAGTGGGCTGAGTAGGGACAGACTCATGATGAGGGAAACCAGGGTTGTGGGAAATGGGAGAAGGTAATGGTGGGTACAGAGGAGAGTTGGAGAATTCAATTTTGACACACCAGAGTGGTAGGTAAATTGTTGAGAGGAAGGGAGGTGTGTTTTGGGTGTACTCTAGGCCAGTAATGTTTTGACTCATCATTGCTAGAAAGGCCTCATCAGTGATGCACATAGCACATAATTTTTTGAATGCCTTAATGAAAAGAAAGCCTATATTTAGGGGACTTCTGGCCATTTTCCTGCTTTCTGCAACATGAATCTAATGGGGGAAAGAGTATTGTAGTTTAGATTTCCTGAAGATAAGTCTGTCAATATGCCCCAGGAGTCCCTAGCCATACTGACAGGCAAGAGAAATGAATGTATGAATATGTCCCTCTCATACATTCCATGTTAAACCCAGAACCAGGAGGCATCCCTGTATGGTTCCATAAAACTCTGTGTTGAATGACTTTCCAAATTCATCAACTTGTGCCTCATAAGATGAACTCTGTTACTGAAGTCTGTAATCTTATTGAATATTTAATAACCTTATGCCAGCCAGTTGATATAACTTGGGAAGTAACCCTTAATCCTTTTGCAGAGAAATTTAAAGAGTAAGATGGGCATGATTTTGAAAAATAGGGGAGGAGAAGCAGGGGTTTTTGTTGTTTGTTATAGTCCAAAAATAACGATGGGATAAGTGACATAGAAAAGAGAAAGAGTCATTGTATTCTTTGGTTTTCCCTTGGAATAAAGGTGAGGGACATAGGGTCCATGCAAAGTCACTATAGAGTAAGAACCATAACTACCATTTTGGTGAAGAAAAGATACCAGCTAAATGTTCTTAGCTATGAGGGATCTTCAACTAGTGCCCTGTGAGATGATTTGTAAGTAGGTAAAGGTGGTGAGCTCATTGCCCTCCAGATTCTGAAAGAAGCCTCTAAAAAATGGTGGTGTGATGCTCATTACTGAAGAGAGTCACGTGGACACCATAAGGCAACAGCCATAACAGTGGAGCCTCATTGCCTCTCTGATGGCCTTGCTCAAAAAGATGCCACAAAACGCAAGAGAGAGTGTACATCAACATATCAGCAGGAAAATACAAAAGGTGTCACTAGAGTTATTAACAGGAAAAAAAGATGAACAGTGACAATATAAATGACATCAGATAAAGTATGAGTGTGACATATGGAAGAACTTTCAGCAGAGGAAAGTGTAGACAGAGAAACCCAAAGCAAACTGCAAGATATCAGGGGGCAAGTTAGACATCATCTCAACCAAAGCTGGAAGAGGAACAAGTTGAGTTTGAAATGCCTTCCTGTCGATGGCTGTCAATCTGAGTCAAGGCACCTGGTTAGATGTCAGTAGAGAGTGGGGAGTTGAAGCTCCAAATCTCAGTTCTTATGTTCCAAAGAAAGAAAATTTGAAGTCACACACCAAAGGCAATGCAAGATAACTTTTTTCTTAAAGTAAAAGTAAAGCAAGGCTCAAAGGAAGAGCATTCTCAAGACAGTGGGTCAGCTGCCAGTAGAGAACAAGGAAGGAAAGAGTGCTGTCTCCAAATGCATTGGTATTTTATGGTTCCCTGAGAATTGGGTCCACCTTCTCCACTCTTTGCCAATCAGAGGTTCAACTCCTTCATGTCAGGGGGTAGTTTTTGACCTTCATTGGTCCTCTCCAGAACTGTCATAGTGGCCATCATATTAAGGGGGAGGGGGCTTCATTTACAAGAAAATACTCTTAGTGTTGAGTATTGGGGTCAATGACCAGACAGAACTTAACTTTTTTCTCTTTTTCAATGCTAAGAAAATTTCTCTTGTGAAATTTATTGAGACACCTATGGCCATAAATTCTAGCTTCACAATGACCCCAACAGACTCTGCTAAGAATTAGTAAGTAATAGCCCCATTAATCTTTCTTAGTATATTTCTCAATTGATTCCCTTTGTTCTGATTATTTGTGTACCTGTTGTTTTTCTACATTATCTGTTTACCCATGTGCCTTAAAAGTAATTTAAAGAAAACCTTAAAAGCAACAAAAAGAAAACCCATGACATTACTTGCCTATTGTTGGTTTGCATATCAGTGCTCACTACTGTGATCTAGCATCTCTCAGCCCTTGAGAGAAGTGACAATGGCCTTCTTTGGTTTGGCAGGTAGAGGTCAGAGGAGGGTCCCTTTGCCTTGGAGCTGGCAGGCTGCATGGCAGATGAACAAAATCCCCCTGCCTTCCACAAAGACCATGAAGGAGATCAGGTAGAGGGTGGGGGTCAGTCACAGAGCTACCTTTGTCAAGATGTCCCTCCTCACACTGTACAGCAGCCAGGCTTCCTTAACCTTGATGAAGTTCTTCACTGATCTTCAACAGTTCCATGGACAGATTTGACACAAGTCCTCACAGAGAAGAAATTAAAGCAGAGCACAGCTGTCCAAATTGCCCCAAGATAAGCACTAAGGGGGCTGGAATTCAGGTCCCACCACCCTCAGTCAGGGCTCCTATCTACTGGGTGGCAAAGAGCCAGGCACACATGGACACTTGCCTGGGCAGACATCAAGCTGTGGCTTCACCAGACTGTGGTTCTGATGGAGTTGGTGTCTGGTGCAAAACTTTAATTCAACTGTTAGCTCTAAAAACAGGAAAGCAAATGTTGTAATCAATAAATTGACAATATTATGCTACAAAATTCTGATGTCTTTTTCAGATTTAAAAAATCTAATGATATCAAATATTATTACAGCATAACATTTAAAACAACACAAAATGCAAGCATGGCTTTCAGATTTCTCACAAAACATATTTTCCCCTAGAATAAATACCTTTTGGGGGGTATATCACAGCATTTCAATATAGGTACAAGTTTTATCATGCACCTTTGATGTTTCTTGGGAAGTCCCTGTAATATAACCTGCCTTTAGTTTTTTGTTATGAATGACTTTTCATAGAATTCATACTGTGACACAGTCTGAGAGACTGTTTCTGTGTGCCTTTCAAGAATAGGGACATTCTACCATTTCAAGCAGGCACTGATGTAGGACACAAGAAGCTGGACACCTGAGGAATTTGGAGGAAGCAGATTTATTTAAGCTGCAGAAATCCAGAGGGGCTAAGGCCAAATAATCTCTGGACCCCAGGTCTGGATATTCTCTGAGATTTCAGTGGGTGGTTGCACAACACAATGGTTAATGTTAACAATTACTTTTGGTTCCATGTTTTTAGGTTAGACAGAGGTTTCACAATTTTTTACTAAGAAAAGAGAAACTTTTTTTAAGTTGTAGATGAGCACAATACCTTTATTCTCTTTATTTATTTTTAAGTGGTGCTGAGAATCAAACCCCAGGTCTCACATGTGCTGGGCAAATGCTCTGTCACTGAGCGACAACCCCAGCCCTGCAGGCCTTTACAAGAAACCTGGCCTTCACAACAAAGAGGAGCTCAAAGCACAATAAGCTCCCTAGAAATCCTGCTCACTTCTTAAACAATATCTTCTTGACTAGAAGAGAGGCTTATATCTTACAATGAAAGTGGAGGTCTTTGATGCTCATTTTTAATTCTCTAAGTCAAAGAGCAATGTCATATCATAGTTGTTCTCTTTTTAAAACAGCTGCTTCTATAGTAGACCCACTAGTTATAATGTAAAGAGGAAACAAACATGGAAGCAATAAACAAGGTCATAGCATAATCCCTGCTATGTCAATTAAGCTTTTGAATCCACCAAGAATGGGAAACCATCATCCAAATAGTAAGCTTGGATCCTAGCCGTAATGCCCTTTCAGGTTTGAACTGGTACATGTGGTAGTTTTCTGATATTGTTAACTATGTGTTTGATTGTTATCAGTCCTAGAGTCAAGACAAAGCAAAGGACTCTGTATATGAAAGAACTAAGGGGTGGCAATGACAGCACAGGAGCCATCTTAGAGGGAGAAACAGTCCATTTTCCTGTTGGTGAGTTTATCTTCCACCTTGTGTGGATCATCCAGCCCAGAGTGGCTGCAGCAGGGCTGATGTTTCCTCTAGCTTTGGGCACATGCAGGCTAGTCAGCTTCCAGGGACTTGAGCAGTGTTGGTGTCCTTCTGATCCTTGAACTTCTCTGGTGTTTCCTTCTTCCTGATGCTCAGCTTAAGGGGTGCAAATTAAGGAGGAGAAGCTTCAAAATAATGTACATAAGAATAAGAGATTTTATTTTCAGGAGGTTCCAAAGCAGGCCAAAAGGAACAAAATATTACATAATGTATATTTAATGTATGGATATCATAATGCATGTGTACATACATGTATTGACATATTTGGTGACACTCTAAAGAAGAGTAAGGGATTATGGACAGTGCTCTGTGTGGAGGTGTGGCAGGGGTGAGGGATATCACAAGAGGCTTGAACTATATAGATTTATCTCAATGTAACTTTAAACAAATTTGAAAACAGCCTATAATTTCACAAGCCTGACCCAACATTGGCTTATGATCTTCCATATATTATTATTTCATCTAAAAAATGAAGTGAATTTTAACCCCGTCTCACAGGTCAATTGCCTTCCAAAGGTGCATTTATTAGTGGGTTAGCTTTAATCTCAGAATATATTTCTGTGTCTAAATCATGTCAAATGCCTACCTGGCTTCCAAAGTTTAGGTAGTGCTCAGCAGCTTAATTTTACCCCTGGCTTATCTTCCTCACCATCTTTACTTTACCAAATGCAAACCCAAGGTTGTGCCTAGTTCTGCACCCTGGTCAAGGTCACCCAGTAAAGAGGGATTTGAATCCAGCTCTACCAACTCTGAAGTCTTTACTTCTCCTCACACTACCCTTTAGCCAGACAAAACTTCCTAACTTACATTTTTCCTTTCTTGATAATCTCTTGAAAGAAGACAGAGTTAGGCTAAATTTGGTAGATCTAGGAGGGTATTTTCCCAATAGCTGTTTTTCTCCAAGTCTAGGTATGGCCAGTCTGGCTGTCCCTAGCCTGCTGCAATGTGCTCAGGCCTCACACCACTGCCCCGAGACCCAGTGCCCAGATGCCCCTATCTCCAAGACACAGAGTCCCTGCAAGGATAAGTGGAGGGGTAGAAGAAGGAGACACGGTGGAAAGTTCAGGAGAAGGGACCCAGAAGGTGCTTCCAGGGCTGGACTCCCAGAGCATCCAGAGATCCCTCTCCAGCTTGCCCTACAGGATCAGGTCCAGACCTGGCCAGCAGCTCCCAGGCTCTGACCCCGCCCCCACATCAGTGAGCTGGACCCACCTAGCCCCACCCACTGCCTGCTGTGAGGACTACAGCCTTTATTTAAAGCTCTCACTTGTTTATTTGGATGAGTTCTCTGAGTTAAAGTCACAACTCTTCAAGGGTCTTGAGGACTCATGGCTGGTCCTGGGGTGAAATAAAGGCAGGCAGCATGCCGTGAAATTTGGTGAGGTGAATGTGATGGAGAATGCCCAGTTTCCCAGCTCTTGTACATTTTTCTCAGAGCAGCAGCCTTGGGGTCAATTCACTGCAATGGCACCATCATGAAATGGTGGCATCTGGTGGCAATAGCAGCATCCGGCTGCTTTGAGCATAGAGCATCAGGCATCAAAAGTCAGTTGAGTATTGGCATGGGGTGGGGTTGTCTGTGGAGGTGTCAACATGCAGCTGTGATTTGGGAGTTTCTTGCTTCCTACTCATGGTGGCATTGACTGTGGAAGAATCCAGAAACAGTGGTTGTGACAACAGAGGCATCCAGCCATCTGTATTTTCACCCTGCCCTAGTGACAAGAGTCTGGCTGCAGTTGCAATGAAGTTGGCATCCAGTGCTGAGTGTCACTGTCTGGTATCCATGTTAAAGTCTGGTGGCAGCAGGGTGGAGCTCCAGAGTCTGGCAGGTGTGGGAGCAACTTGCAGCCTCGGTATAGGGGTTGGACATCAGGCCTGGGGTGAAGTGCAGTGACATTGGGTCCTTGGTGGGCAGAATAAGAGTCCAGCTGGAGTTTGGGAGTTTGTTTGCTGTAGATGGCGGTGGCACCAGAAGAGTCCTGAAGCAGGGGCAGCAACAACAGGCAATGTGCAGCAGGGAGCATCATCATCCTACAACAGAAACTGGGGTCTGGCTGCAGGGCCACGAAAGTGGCATCCAGTGGCCAGGTAGGAAGTCAGGGTGACTGCAGCAAAGAGCTCCAGGCTGGCAGTAGCAGCAAGGGCATGGAATAGTGGTCATTAGAGTGAGAAGATGACCAGTAGCTGGGATGGCCTCTGTGGTGGAGGCTCCAGGCCCTGGTCTTGCTCCTGGTGGACTGGCCTGCTCAGAAGAAGCACTCAGGAGGCATCGGTACCCAGGCAGCTGCAGGACCTTATGTTGCCCACAGCTGCCATACCTCACTCTGGCCATGAGCCCACTGGGTGTCTGCTCACCACATCCCCCGATACAGCCTCTACTGAGGAACTAGGCTGTCTGCCAGGTTGGGGTGACCTTGGGAGAGAACCCCACCATCCCCAGCCACATCCTACATGGACTGTGGGGGCAGAGAGCAGAGGCCCTAGGACATCTTCACCCCCATAGCACATTTCTGTGGCCGAGGGTGGCAGAAGACCAAGACAGAGAGCTTTGTGCCCTCAGGCTCTCTTTGCCACCTGTGCCCTTCACACTTGTCCTGCCCCAGGGATGCACTTGGAGGGTGAGGATTTGCTAGGCCCCCCCCACCTCCCACCTCTTCACTCTGCTGCCACAGCCCAGGGGAGATGTGGCTGGGGAGGGAGGGTGTCCTCTCCAAAGGCTGCCCCAGCTGGCCTACTTGCCTCTCAGAGGCTGCAACCCAGGGAGGGGCAGGGCAAACACAAGGATCTGGTGAGCAGTCAGCTGGTGGACTCAAGGCCAATGCCAGGCATGGCTGGCATGGGCAGCATAAGGTTCTCAGCAGCTGTCTTGGTACCACCAGCTCCTGCATCCTCCTTCCTGATCAGGCAAGCCCTACCAGGAGCAAACCAGCCACCTGGAGGAGCCACTGCAAAGGCCACCACAGCCTCCAGTCACCCTCTGACTCTTTGGCCTGCTGTCCCAAGCTGTCACCATTACTGCTACCAGAGCGCCACACTGCAGCCTCTGGAGTCCCCACATGGCCACCAGAAATGCCATGGCTACCACCACTGCCCTGGGACCAGACTCCCGCCACCACCAGAGGATGAGGATGCTCCTGTCTGGAGGCCTGGCTTGCCACTGCCACCTCCAGACTCCTCAGTTGCCTTTACCACCACTGCCATAATGGAACTCCAGGCAGCAACACCTCCTCAGATGCCCAACACCAAGGCTTCACTGCCCAGGCTCCTGCCTGTTGCTGTCCTCCAAGCATGAAGTCAAGTTTCCATCCTGCACTGATACATCGGCACTCCACAAACTGCCTTAGGACAGCTAGGCTCACTATGTGACATCCTCCCCACATATGGATGCCCCTGCTACAGGATCCTGACACTGCTCCTGGTCTCTGGGAACCTCCAATGTGGAATGGTGAGGCTGGCCTCTATAGCTTCAGTCCTAGAAACCAGACTTCTTTCACAGCCACTGGACACCTCCACAGGTGCCACCTGCACCCCCATGCCCTTCCATGCCTGTTGCCTCTTCATCTCTGTCCGGGGATTAACTCACTGATTGGGTTAAAGCTCTCAAAACTGAATCATTTGACTTATAAACCTTGCATTGGCTGATCCATGAGCTTCTGGGGACTACCTAAACCACAAAACATCTTCATCAAACAGCTTAGCAAGACCTCCTTGATGACTTGCAAGAGCTTCTGCATCAGCACTTGCTTCTTTGCCTTGCACTTTTATTTTATGGAGAGGAGCCTCTTGCCAAGAACATCATGGACCAAACTCTGGCACCTTCAAACTTCTTCTGCAGCTTTCTCACTTCTCTTGTCAGTAGAACAATCTAAAGTGATGGCCTTATCTGCATTTGGCTTCAGCTGAATGGAATGTGGGTTGTTTCTTCTTTTCTCCACACTATGAAAAGTTTTTCCATATGAGCAATAAGGCTGTTTTTGATTTCCTGTCATTTGCATATGCCCTGGAGCAGAACTTTAATTTCCTTCATGAATATTTTCTCTGCATTCTCGATGTGACAAAGTAGAGTAAGATGCACAGCTTTTTATGTGAAGTGCAAAAAATAAGATTCTTCCTTTTCTTTAAACAGTACAGACCATTACTGAGTCATTAACAGTTCTAACTTCAATAGTGTGTCTTGGAGAATAAGAGGATGGTGAGCCATGCTCTGTGGAGCAATAAGAATGCACATATTAAGGTTGTTATCTTAAATGAACAGGATTTTTAGTGCTACATTACAGTTAAAATAGTTAATATCACAGATCAAAGTACGAGTTATAATGGCCTGAAATCTTCAACACTCATTAGGCAGTCACCTCTGCTCCATACACAGGGGCCTCTATCTCACCTTCTCCAGGATGGCCTGTTTGTGTCCTCTCCCACAGCACCATGAGCTCTACATGGGCTCCATCAGCAGCTACACAGTACTGATGGTGGCACAGCCTGGTGAGTGGATGAGCATTTTTAGGTCAACATAAAAGACTGTCACTAAAAATACTTACAATGCCATCCTAAAAAATGAAATAATTGCCATCACAAAAAAATAAAATAGACAGTCTCAGAGGGAAGTGGAAGGAGAGCTGAGCTGGGGGGTCTGGCACTGGATAATGCTCATGAGCTCACATGTGGAAGGTGCCATAGAAAACATTAGAACTAGGGCAGTGAGGATACATTCCAGGAGAAATGAAGGGCTGTGGCCTAATAGTTTCTAGACCTCCTGCCTCTAATGTTTTGGTGCCCGAATTTATGTTGCTGCCAGGAAAGGTGGCTGGCTCTCTTTCAAAGGATGGGATGGCAGCTTGGAGCACCATATGTACCATACATATATACCAAGTAGAAGATAATGTTCAATGTCCACTGACTTGCTCAGTGGCAGCTAAGCTGCCTCCTCTTCTTGAAGGTTCACAGTGGCCACTCATAGCTCCATATCTTCCTGTGTGGTCAGTGCTGGTGTAGGGCCAACTTCTGTTTTTCAGGGCTATTCCTCCTCCTTCACAGGGAATGTGATAATATGCTCCCCCAAATGTAAACAGGTAAATTAGGCCATGGCTGCTGGAGGAAATTATATCACTTGGGGTGGTGCTAGAGCTGCAGGAGAAAACACCCCAAGGCCTTTCCTTGAGTCTTTCCCAATTCACACTAGAACCCTGCCTCTGAGAATAGCCCAGGCCCTCCCCAATAGGACATCTTCGCAGACTAGGTTCCACCAGCTGCAGGATGTTAACATTGTGTGTCTTGGGACCATATGGAAACATCCCAAGGGCACCAGCAGAGATTCCTCTGCACACACCTTCAGTCATCCACCCCAGGCCCCATCATCAGAGAGCTCAGACTCACAGGATCTGTGTTCTTCAGCTGGGGAAGGACATGGAAGGTCCCCTCTGATTCAGGCATAATGAGTAACAGGAAGGCCCTGAGGTATTTCAGGTTGTCCAAGTCTTGGGACCTCAAAAATATTCTGGATAGAGGTACAGCAGAGGGTGCTGTGGAGTGTGGAGTGAGACAGGGAGCCATGAGCAACTGGGCCTCTCCTTTAGCTGGAACCTCCCAAGGTCCCTGCATCATGGGCTTTCCAAAGAGTGGCCAAACAGGTCCATGCACCAGATCAAAAGGGCAACCTTTGAGGCACATGTGTGGGTAAGGGGCTCCCCACACTTGCTGTCCAGTCTCTGTACAGAAAAGTATGGGCAACCCAGGCTGGGATTGGCTGTGTTGGGGAGGGATCCTCACAGAGCCTGGCTCTGAGGCCCCAACCACTTCTCTGTTCCTTGGGTGTCCAGAATCCCACTGTACCACACTATGTCCTTTCTACAGTGTAAGCCCCAGAGTTGAGTCCTCTGCTGGAAATCACACAGGGTGGAAATTGGGGTTTGCCCAGCCATGTTTTACAACAGCCCACCAATTGGCCCCTCTTGAAACAGGAGCCCTCCCGACTGACCCAAAGACCACTCACTTCTTTCCTTGAAGCTACTCCTCACGAACATCTGGCTGCAGGTTTCTATACCTAGAGAGGGTGAGGAGGCTGTCACCTCTCACATCCTGTGCCCCTCATCTGCCAAAATGGCTGGTGGGCTTGACTAACTTCCTGATAATCATGGAAGTTCCGGAGGGCTAGGAGGTTTGTCTGCATTGCTTCCTAAATGAGAGGCCAAGTGATGGCCAATAGTGGTGTTACACATACGTTTGAGCGATGACTGAGCTCAACCACCTAATACCTAGCTACCTCAGGGCCAGAACCCTATTCATTTCTCCCCAAGGGTCCCTGTTCTGACTACATGCAGGTAGGAACACTCCCAGATGTGATCCACAGACTCCTTCCCAAAAGTGGAAATTGCTTTTCCTGAAGCCTCAGAGTTGTGAGGTCTGAGGCAGAGAACTTTCTCACAGGGAGAGGTTGTGCCCACAGGGTAAGATCAGAGCTGCAGGCAGCATGTTACACAGAACCAGGCCTGAGGCAGACACTCCTTGGGCTCATCCTACTCGGTTTTCTAAACATCCAGGCAGGGTTCTCCTCTGAAAACACTACTTTCCCCAGAGCTGACTGAATGCCCAGAATTCCCAGCACCAAGCAGGAGATGGCCATGTGCCAGGGCTTGGAGCTGATACACACCTTTTACACAGCAGCTCCAGCACCTTCTGAGTACTGTCCAGATTTTGGTAGGAATGTTAAAAATTCATGGCCATAGGAGGCATTCCCCTCTGCGGGACAGGAACCAGGCCATTCCTCAGCTCCCAGATGAGTGCTGTGAAGGTTTCCACTAGACAGGACACATCCATTGATGAATCTTGGTCATCTTCTCTCTAGGTTGAGGAATCAAATAGGGACACTGCAACATGGAAACAGTAGCCATCTTCAAAATGACTCATTGCCATACACTCAAGTTAAAATGAAGGATTTATCTCTGTATTCTTGAGATATCACACACACACACACACACACACACACACACACACACACACACCTCTTGAGGGTCTGTAGCAATCAAGAGGAATTTGAGTGGTGGCCTAGACTGTGGTCACCTGCAGTAAACAGTCATGTCTCACCTCTGGTCTCCTTGGGAAAAATTGCCAGAGTTGTCAGGACCCAGCAGTGACCCAGTACCTCCACACTCAGAAACGGCCCCTATTCAGGGCTTTTCTGAGGCATGAGCATCCTCAGATCAGTAGACAGGAACTCTTGTTGCTGGGCTTGCTGTCTCGACACCAGTTAGCACACAGGGACTGTATCTGACTGTTGGTGCCTAGCTACTAGGGTTGCAAGTTCTGTATGTTTTGTGACCAAAAAGTGAGGTCACTTCCTTGGGGAGTCCTTACCTGAGTCCCATTCTCACACAAGATGGTTCCAAAGGCCCCCTGGGATGTGGGCTGCTCCCATCTTCTCATGACACATGCACCAGTGGACAGACACAGTTACACCAACACACCCTGGATCAGGTGCACATGGCCAGGTATAGGCAGCTCCTCTGGTTTGGGACAGAATGTGGTTCAGACCCACCTCCTCCTTCAGGTTATGTGTGTGACCCTGAAGAAGTCATTTTGGCTTGCAGGGCCTCCATGGCTCCCCAGTGTGTCCATTAAGGATTATTATACCACCTGTTTTTCAGGTTGTCATCAGGGGAATGAACCCATACATACATGTACTCCCTGAGATACCCTAATGCTAAAGTTATGAGTCTGTAATACACAAATCTACAGATGACACAGCATTGGAAGGTGAGGGACAAAGGATGACATGCAACACTACCATAACCTGAGTCCCACAGTGAGAGAGAGAAAGTCAACTCCTGTCTTGGCCATGGTCCCCTCTCTGCACCACTGGAAGGCTATAGTGACTGATTTTCAGAGATAGCCTCTCCTTTGTCAGAGACCTGCCAATGGCTTCCTGTGAGTTTAGAATTGTCCCAAGGTCTCTTCCCATTGTATTATGTGGGTACATTACAGGGGATCCCAAAGACCATAGCATCCTGGTGCCCAAGGCCTGTAGCTCCCTTCCCTCCAAGTGGATCCACATCAGCATCTGGTTTCTAAGAAACAGAAATCAGCCAGGTCATAAAGATCACTTCTAAGTTTGAGTCGAGGGAAGTCTCATTTCTGCCTGGCTCCATAGCCCCACAACTGGGGGCACTGCTGGGATTCTAGATCTCTGGGGGAAAAGTTTGTGTGGCAGCAGGCAGAGAGACCCAGGGATCCCATGAAATGGCAAGGGGATGGTATTTCTGTGCTTCCCTTTCTGAGTGCCTCATAGAAGAGAAAATATGTGGGTTGTAAAATTCACTGATGCACAAAATATATCAAGAAGCAAGAATGGTGTGAAGTGGCTAAGATTTGTTCAACAGCATGGTCCTAACCGCAGGAGTGGATACTCTGCCTTCGTGTCTTTAGGAAAAGGCTATGTTGCTTCTTTTAAGGAGGCAGCAAGCCACTTTCCTTTGTTTTGTGTGCAGTTCAAGACAGTTTCCTCCTATTCTTCCAACTAAAATTTTGATACATGACCCCAGAAACATGAACAAAGATGTATCTCAGGAGGCAATACTGACTCAATAGCTAAGGATACTGGAGCCAAGAGAAGGACAGACAATTCAGGACTAGAAATGGAACAGGAGACCATTCCCTGCAGGGGACACTCACTAAACTAATACATGACCACTGAGCACCCTGTGCTCACTCTTGAATAAAACACAAGGAGCTGATGTCTTTCCCTCTCCGAAGGAACTTCAAGAATTAGCTAACTCTCCCAGGTGACTCAGGATCATCTTCCTTGTACAAAGGGAGCTAAGTGGCTGCTCATTACCTTCCTACCAAAGGTGACAAGTGCATGATGCTAAGTTCTTTTAAACTATACCAAACTTAAAAAATTGTTTATGCTCTCTAAAAATACCAGGAGAATCATCACCTCAAAATACCATAAGAAAAAACTAAATGGGAGAAGATTACTTAAGCAAATTAAGAAATGATCAGGATTCAACTTCCAAATGACCTAAATGGCCTTGCAGCTCCTGGTCCCTTTGCTGTGGCTTCCAATGGACAGCAGACTCCTTATGTGCTGATTTTGCCTTAGTGACACATGACCTAACAGGAAGGCTTTCTGTACACAACAGCTGCTTCACCCAAGCATCTGGATATACACAACTGCAAATGTTGAAAGTAGCACTAAATAATGTCTTTCAAGATAAATAGGTCCTCTCATCAACACATACTAAAATGAGATAAAATTCTACTAGAATACAAAATGTAGACACTAAGCTGACCTAACACAATGTTTATTAAGCATGTTACTTATTGACCCAAAAATTATATCATAAAGCATTTCTAAAAGTCGTCATCCTTATTCTTCTTTGAATTGCTTCTACTCATCTGAAAGATGCCACATCCTTAATTACTGATTGATTTAGTGCCTTCACATTGGAATTTATCCTGTGAATTAAATGTCTTAAATTAAGAAGCCAAATCACAAATTTCCACCAAATCATTTATAAAAGGGAAAATGGCCTTCTCCACCCAATTCTACACAATATGGCTGAAAAATATCCCAACAAAACCAGAAACACACTGAAAAGTTTCCATATGAATTGTGGAATGACACAGCACCTTCCAAGAATTGAAGTCAGTAGCTGCTGTGTAGTAAGGGTCTGTACATTTGTTTTAGTAGCACCACCTACCACTGTGTTTCTGGCCCATGCTCAGGGACATGATTTCTTCAACTCTTCATGGTAACACAATGAGATGGGTACACCCCCCTCTATAGATGAGGAAACTGATTCAAGCAAGTAAAAAACAAGAAGAGGAAGAAGTGTGCTTTGTCACTCTGCACTGGGGAAGCTGAGGGCAGGCAGCCAGACCTCGGGGCAAACAGACCCAGCACCTCCTTCCCAACCTGCCTCTCTCCAAGCTCAGCACAGCATGGCCTTCAAGGGGCTTTGGGGTCTTTACAGAAAGGTGTCTGATGGTCACAGCTCAGAAGTCCTGCCTGCAACCTCCTCAGGAGGAGGCCATGTGGGAAGACTCAGATTTAGGGTGGCCCACCTCTCCATCTCTGTCCTGGGCTGTCCCTACTTATCTCCATTCCACCCCTGCTCCCTCAGAGGCTGCCAGCTGCTTGCTGCCTGAGCACCTTTGAGCTGCCCTTCCCACTTCTTGGCCCAGCAGCTCCTGTCCATCAATAAGCTCTCAGCTCCCACGACACCTCCTCTGAGAAGCCCATTCTGACTGCCACCCAGGAACACCCTGACCCTCTCTCCCCCCTTTCTGTTTCCTCAACCATTTCTGAATTCAACCTATTTCTTTATCAGTTTGCTTGTCTTCTCTTGGTCCCTCCTTCTAGACCATGGGCTCCAGGAGGGTAGGGGCCTTCCTTGTGCTCACTGTGGTCTCCCCAGCTCCCCAGGACTCGAGAGGAGGGCTTGGAAGCTGTGGAAAAGGCACAGGGTGAGGATCTAATGAGAAGTGTGCAGGCTGCCACCTGGGGGAGGGCCCGCACCATACCCTGCCATTCTGGCCCCCTGATCTTGGCCTGCCAGCCTTCAGATCTGTGAGAAATCAGTTTCTGTTGTTTCAAAGCCATACAGTTGATGGGTCTTAGGTACACCTGCCTTCAATGATTCAGACCTGGGCAATGTGAGCCAGATTTGGATAATGCACTCTGGACACTTGGAGGTATCCAGGAAAGCTGGGGATGCTCTCTCCATGCAGCAAGTAGGTGTCTGTGTGCACAATATCAGGGTCTGCTCACCTGATCCAGTGGACACCTGGCACAGAGTAAGCCTACAGGCAGCACTTAGGACCAAAAGCAGGCACAGGGGCAAACTCAGCCACCTCTACTGCAAGGGGCTATGCTCTAAATGCAGCTGCTCTCACCCCTTCAGTGGGGACATCTGTGGCTTGCCTCCTGGGCTTTCATCTCCCTGTCTCATCATTTAACCTTGAATATTTTGGGTGACTCTTTCTTTCTCTCACATGGTGACTCATCCCCTCGAGGCTTGACACTCAGATCAATCCATCCCACCATGATGGGCACAAAGAAGCAGTGACCCAGGCTGGCCCAGCCACAACAATCCCATGACTTTCATTATCATCATTAGGCAGGGGACACTGTCTTTTCCTCCAATGCCAAAATAGCAGATTGTGCCCCTAAAGCTGCTTGGCAACATGCCACCACCCCACTGAGAGAAGGTGAGCAGGAGAAGGCAGTGCAGGGAGATGGAGAGAGGCAGTGTCCTGATGATGTCACTGCAACCTCTGGATAAAGCTGTGCCTGAATCTGTGTTCATCCACACTTCCCAAACACGTGAACCAAAGCAATCCACATTTCAGCCTTTCTTTCTCCTGTAAAGTTATGCTTGTTTACTTCTTGTTCTAGCTAACTTTGTTAGGGTTTATCCAATTTGAAAGATGTACCCACTTTGCTGCTTCACAGCTGTGTGGCCTGGGCTCAGTCCTTAAACCCTCAGGGATTCAACTTCCTTGCTAATAAAGAGGAGTTGCTACCTCCACCTACACAAGAGGAAGTCAGCCTTGTAGATTATATGAGACAAGGCAAAGCACTTAGGATTGAGGTTTGATGAATTGAAGTTCCTAAAATTCTAGTCTACTAATTAAGCATAATTTACTGAAGAATAACAACAGGGAATGCTTTTAAATGTCTGACTCCTAGGGTCTCAGCTAACTGAATTTTCAATGTGGCCTCAGTGTGGAAGCAACTGTTGTGTCCCTAAGAATGCCCACAATCTGAGCTCCTAAAACATCAGGCAGAGAAAAAGAAAAAAAAAACTGATCTAACTTCTCATATAACTAAAAGAAAAACACAGTGATCCATCTGAATTTAGAACTCTGAAACCCCTCACCCAAGGGCTCAGGACAACTCCATGGGAAGGTCAGGAGGCTCCCCCCAAAGGGATTGTCCCTTTGGACATCAAGAAATACCCCTTGCATTCAACATATAGCACAGCTCTGGGGCCTGCAGCACCCCCACCCAGGGCTTACCCAGGTGAGCAAGCTCATGCTCTGAGAGCATCTGCAAAGTCATCTGTGAGCAGAGGGCAGAAACTGACCCCCTGCAGCTGAGTCCACCTTGCTCCCACTGGAGTGAGCCAAGCACACCTTCCTGCATACAGATGGCACCACTAGGACAGGTCAGCAGCACTGCTGCATAAGGGGAAAGAGACTGTCATTCCAGAGGTTCAGGTGCTACTAAGTGGGCAGGACCACAATTTGAACCAAGGACTGTCTAATTCCAAAGTCTGGCCCTTTGCCAACTCCAACTCCACACTCCTAGCATAGGTCACAACCACCTGTGGGCTGTTGGTTCCAGCTGCAGAGCAAGGTAAAGCAGGATTTGCAGCCAGATCCCTGGGTGAACCACTCACCATCTCTGGGACCTTAGGCAAGTTACCTGCCATCTCCGTGTCCCAGCTTCCTCATGCACAAGTGAAGGTGTTTTGTCCACAGAGCATGGGGGTGGTTAAATGTGATGGTCTATAGAGCAGACTCGGTATCATATGGTGATTTGTTGTTTTGTTTGTTTTTATGCCTTTATTTACTTGGGATGTCTTTAACTGAGCCCTGGGCTTCCTGGAGGGGAACAAGCCTTATCAGCTACTATTTTATTATATCTTAAGTGCAGCCTTGGCAAATTATAGGTGGGGCCTGGTCACAGAGGGTGGTGCCAGCCAGTGGCTAGACCCTAGGGCTCACCAGAGGTGGTGGTCAGCTCTAGAACTTCCTGCACTTAGAAAGCAGGAATAGGGGGATGTGAGAAGGGACTTTCTAGGAGTCACATGGTTGTTAGGGACAGAGGTCTGGGTACAAGGACGCAGGCCATGTCCTGTTCCATCAGGTGTCTGCAGCCTTAGCAATTGCAGGCCCATGGGGGTGACAAAAGTGCCCTTTCCTACTTGTTAACCCATGACAAAACCCTCCCCCCAGCTACTACAGCACCCCATGAGGCTTTGGCAGGGAGACCCAACAGGATGGCACAGGAGACACAAGCAAACAAGAAAGTCAGGCCCCTCCTGCCACCCTCACTACTGAGAACCAGGGAGATCAAGGCTACCAGACACCCGTCAATATCCAAAGCACCCAGGAGCTGAGCTGCCAGAGGCCTGAAACAGCCTCAAAACACATCCTGTGGGTGGGACTGCATTATTCATGAGAAGTTCTGCCCCATGAGCCCACACACAGGCTCAACTGAGTGAATCTTACAGGACTCAGGGGACCCAGAAATGTCCTTCTTGGAAGTTCTGCACCCATTCAATGGACAAGAATTCTGCAGCACCTCCTCTGCATGCTGGAAAGTGGAGGCTGGGCCTGGGGTTCCCAGCCCAGAGTCAAAATTCTACAAAGAACAGGCAGAAGGTTCCTCTCTGGCCTGACACCCTGGGGACCGTGCTTGCTCCCCACTGGTCCCTGATACTTGCATGTTCCTCCTCTGGTCCAAACTCCCCCAGGGCTCTCATGTTACCCAGAGTGAGGATCAAAGACTTCAGCAGCCAAGAGGCTCGGCATGGTGGGCCCTGTTCTTTCTCTGACATCATCGTCACTCTCCTTCACTCTGCTCTGGTTTCATTGGCCACCTTGCTACTCTGTCTTCCCAACTCAAGGTCTTTGCAGGTGTTGATAATTCTGCCAGGAACACCCTTCCTGCAAAAGTGTATGTCCTCCCTTCCTTCAATTCTCTGCTCAAACATTATCCCCTCAGAGAGACCAAGCTGACCACCTCTGGTGAGCCCTTTCCCTCTCTATCTGACCTTCATTTCTGCAATGGAACTTATGTATCTACCTGTCCTCAAACTGGATTGTACTTTCAATGAAAGCATGTGAGTAAGTGCTCAATCTGCATCTGCATGGGAAGGAGCTCCTCAGTGGTCTTAGTGCATCCACCACATGATGCCACCCCTAACACACACACACACACACACACACACACACACACGCACCAGGCTGGCCCAAAATGTCTACATCATGCAAGATCTCAGGCTGATAGCTCACAAGGTTTCTGTATTGCTTCTCTGTATTCTCAGAGTTTGTTCAGTTCACTTCAAATGACTCTTTTGAATCCTTGGCCACTGCCCAGTCTATGCAGAAGCCCATGTATGGAAGGCCCTCTCCAGTGAGGACATTATTAACACCTAACCTTCATGTTTGTATTCTTGCTAGAGTTTGCCCTGTCCCCTTTCCATCCCTCATCAGTTCTTGCACGCTGTCTTTCACTTTGGATCCAGGCACATATTGATCATAGTGATTTTAAAGTCCTGGCCTTACCATTGCAATATTTCTGCCAAATCAGAACCTGGCTCCCAGGCTTGCTCTATCCACACTGCACATTCTCTCTGTTCATATCACATGTGCCCTATGTGTCCTTTAGAGCCCTACATATTAACCATAGTTGTTTCTCTTTCTCAGTTGTCCAAGGCTCTCTTCACTGCATGTTTCAGGATGGTTCTAGTGCTGCCTCTGTCTCTTCAAATGATGCCCTTTTGTTAATGCACTTTTCACATTTAGTCCTGCTGTGGACATGATGTACTGGGGAAAAGGAACTGAGGCCTGTAGGCCTCTAGATATATTTTATATTTTATTGGCTCAGAGTTGTGGTGTGATGATGAGCTGTATTTTTTAAGGGCTTGTGACTTTGGTTTTCCTAGGGATATCTTCATAAGGTCTGAGTCTTACAATTCCGTCTTGTGAAAACTGCCATTAGTATATGAAGGTCCTAGAGTTGCAGGGTGAGGTATGGAGGGAGGAAGCCTTCTTTCATCCTGAGATCAGTCAGTAAGTGAGCCTGAGACCCTGGGCTGTGACTTTCTCAAGTCCTTCTCATTCCTCCTCTTCAGATGTGACTGGAAGTGCAGAGGGAACTGGAGGTAGATATTTCCATTCTCCCCAATAAAAGGCCAGAGGGGGATAGATTTGGAGCTTTCTCTTTCCCCAGGCCAGGGAGACTCTGTGGGAACCCAGGCTGGTTAGGCTCTGCTCAGATGGTTTCTTCCAAGGGCAGATGTTCTGTTCATGAAATGAGAATGGATCCAGGTGGACCTAGAAGCCAATGCCTCCGTTTCCTCTATCCCCACTGGAAACATGGGGGAAGCTTTGTCTGACCTTCCTCCTGAACAGCTGGTATGGTAACTGGAGGGAGACGTGTGGAGGTATGAGGAGCTCCAGGAGATTGGTTCTTCCCTTGGGGCCTTTTAGTTATATAGTGGGACCACACTGCACCTCCAGCCATTCAGCAGTGACAGTGTCAGCTTTCCTACCCAGCTACAGTCTCCAGCAGAGGTCCCTGCTCAGTTAAGCTGATGGTATGAATTTCCAATGACCCAATTTCAGGAGCAGTGGTTGGCCCTTGAACCTCCATCCATTCTGGGGGCTGAGAGCTATAGTCATTTTCAGTTTAGACTTCCCTGGGAGGGCTGTGAGCATGGGGATGATGACCACAGAGCTCCACATGCATTGGCCCACAAATTGAAAACCTTTCAATTTTTCCTTATCACTAACATCTGATAAAGTTTTTTTGTTCACACAGAAAACACTCTACTACCATCCCAATGCCAGAAAGTGGGGAGATATACTCAGGGGGCACCCCTCCTTTGTCAAAGCAGAATGACACCAAAGCCTCAAGAATATGTTAATCCTTTGAATTAATTTTTCCCTAGGTTCAAAAAAAAAGTGAGTTTTCTTGTTCTTCCTGCCCAGGTGTTCTGATGCCAGGCCTGCACTCTCTGTTGAAGATGTCCATGATGGTGATTGGCCCAAGACTCACAAACTGCACAAAGGATCAAAAGGAAGAGGCCACCTCAGAAAGGGCAAAATGTGGGCAGTGGGGCCCCTGGTGGATGTGACAGATGATGCAGACCCTTCAAGACCAAGGAAGTGGGTGACAGGTGGCAGCTTGTACAGCAAGTGTGAGTCTTCCCTTTACACTTCCAGTTGGGGCACTAGATCAGGGGCCAGCATCCCTTCAACTCAAGAAACATTTGAATAGGCCAGAAAAGGGGATGCTTCATTTTCCAAGAATGCATCTATAGGCCAAGGCACATGGTCTCCTTCGGAGTGATGGTTGAATTCTACATGTTTGGGGGAGCCCAATGTACTCGGTTGGGAGTCCCACAAAAGTCATGTAGTGTACCAATACATGAGGTGGATCTCTCACCCATTCAGCTTCTCCTGCCAGTAGCTATCTGGCTCCATCACCTACTCCATGGCCTTTGTCTGGAGTGGTGTCGAATCCTTCTCTTTCTAGAAGAGACAGGTTTTCTCTTCTCAGCCTTGATTTTTAACATCTCAGGACTCTCCTGGTTAGAAGGGGGAAGGAGGCATTTTTGGTTGAGCATGGCAGCATTCCCCCTTGATCTGAGTCAGTTAGGGACCTGCTGCCAGGTACTTTGATTGGCTGCCTGAATTTTCCAAATTAGTTAGTCAGTGTCCAGCAGAGGGAGCTCTCCACAGTCCCAACCATCCACCTGATGATGGAGATCAGAAACTGAGAGCCCAATCTGTAACCAGGTGGAAAGGACTCTGACCTGGTTTTAGGGAGGGACAGAGAAGGTCAAGAGGAACAATCATTGAACACATGAAAGCTTGATGTATTCCATCTAGGGTTGTCTCCTGAACAGACGTGTGAGATTTATAGAGGGGTTGTCAGCTAACCAGGGACTGTGGGTTCCCAGGATGAGCGGGACAATCATCTTCTGGTGGTGTCTTTCCTCCTCAGATGTGGTGAATGAGGGTTAGGAATGTCTGAGCAATGAGGAGTACTACATGAGGGCCTGTCCACTTATCCATGAGTTGCGCTTCTGATCTCTGATTTTTCTATGTCATAAGCAGGATTGAGTCTGCTTCTAGAATGTCTGAGAAGGGTCCTGAGGAGAGGGTGTTGTCCTAGAAGAAGGAAATTCCTGCATGGAGGTCAGAATTAGTTTCAGCAGCTGTACAGAATATTGGGTGCTGCCTTCATATTTTCAAGGTGGAAAATGCATTCTTCTTAGTGAGGTCTGAAAGGGTCTTCCATGTGTAAATAGTGATAATTTAAGTTCTTCTTTTCCTATTTTTATGCCTTTAATTTCTTTCGTCTAATTGCTCTGGCCAGTGTTTCGAGAACTATGTTGAACAGAAGTGGTGAGAGAGGGATTTTAGAGGGAATGCCTTCAATTTTTCTCTGTTCAGAATGATGCTAGCCTGAGGCTTAGCATAGATAGCTTTTACAATGTTGAGGTATGTTCCTGTTATCCCTAGTTTTTCTAATGTTTTGAACATAAAGGGATGCTGTACTTTGTCGAATGCTTTTTCTGCATCTATCGAGATGATCATATGGTTCTTATTTTTAAGTCTATTGATGTGGTGGATAACATTTATTGATTTCCGTATATTGAACCAGCCTTGCATCCCAGGGATGAATCCTACTTGATCATGGTGCACAATTTTTTTGATATGTTTTTGTATCCAACTCACCAGAATTTTATTGAGGATTTTTGCATCTAGATTCATTAGAGATATTGGTCTGTAGTTTTCTTTCTTTGAAGTGTCTTTGGTTTAGGAATCTGGGTGACGTTGGCCTCGTAGAATAAATTTGGAAGTTCTCCCTCTTTCTCTATTTCCTGGAATAGCTTGAAAAGTATTGGTATTAGTTCTTCTTTAAAGGTTTTGTAAAACTCTGCTGTATACCCATCCGGTCCTAGGCTTTTCTTAGTTGGTAGTCTTTTGATGGCTTCTTCTATTTCCTCGATTGATATTGGTCTGTTTAGGTTGTCTTTATCCTCCTGACTCAATCTGGGTATATCATATGACTTAAGAAATTTATCGATGCCTTCACTATCTTCTATTTTATTGGAGTATAAGGATTCAAAATAATTTCTAATTATCCTGTATTTCTGAAGTGTCTGTTGTGATATTGCCTTTTTCATCCTGTATGCTAATAATTTGAGTTCTCTCTCTTCTTCTCTTCGTTAGCATGGCTAAGGGTCTGTCGATCTTATTTATTATTTCAAAGAACCAACTTTTAGTTTTGTCAATTTTTTCAATTGTTTCTTTTGTTTCGATTTCATTAATTTCAGCTCTGATTTTAATTATTTCTTTCCTTCTACTTCTTTTGCTGTTGTTTTGCTCTTCTTTTTCTAGGATTTTGAGATAAAGTGTGAGATCATTTATTTGTTGGTTTTTTTCTTTTTTTAAGGAATGAACTCCAGGCAATGAATTTTCCTCTTAGAACTGCTTTCATTGTGTCCCATAGATTCCGATATGTTGTGTCTGTGTTTTCATTTATCTCTAAGAATTTTTTTAATTTCCTCCTTGATGTCTTCTATAACCCATTGATCATTCAGTAACCTATTGTTCATTCTCCAAGTGATGCATGATTTTTCCTTCCTTCTTTTATCGTTGATTTCCAGTTTCATTCCATTATGATCAGATAAGATGCATGGTATTATCTCTACTCCTTTATACTGTCTAAGACTTTCCCTGTGACATAATATATGTTCTGTTTTTGAGAAGGATCCATGTGCTGCTGAGAAAAAAGTGTAACTGCTTGATGTTGGGTGGTATATTCTATATATGTCAATTAAGTCTAGGTTATTAATTCTGTTATTGAGTTCTATAGTATCCTTATTCAACTTTTGTTTGGAAGATCTGTCCAGTGGTGAGAGAGGTGTGTTGAAGTCTCCCATGATTATTGTATGGTGGTCTATTATTAGACTCTTGAACTTGAGAAGAGTTTGTTTGATGAACATAGCTGCACCATTGTTTGGAGCATATATATTTATGATTGTTATGGCTTGTTGGTGTATGGTTCCCTTGAGCAGTATGTAGTGTCCCTCTTTATCCCTTTTGATTAACTTTGGCTTGAAATCTATTTTATTAGATATGAGTATGGACACTCCTGCTTGTTTCCGAAGTCCATATGAGTGATATGATTTTTCCCAACCTTTCACCTTCAGTCTATGTATGTCTTTTCCTATCAAATGCGTCCTCTGTAGGCAGCATATTGTTGGATCTTTTTTTATCCATTCTACTAGCCTGTGTCTCTTAATTGGTGAGTTTAAGCCGTTAACATTTGGGGTTATTATTGAGATATGGATTGTTCTTCCAGCCATATTTGTTTATTTATGTTACTTAACGTGGTTTGTTTTTCCTCTTTGATTATTTTTTCCCTTTACTGTACTACCTCCCACTGTTGGTTTTCATTGTTATTTTCCATTTCCTCTTCCTGTAATGTTTTGCCGAGGATGTTTTGAAGACATGGTTTTCTAGCTGCAAATTCTTTTAACTTTTGTTTATCGTGAAAGGTTTTAATTTCATCTTCCATCCTGAAGCTTAATTTCGCTGGATACACAATTCTTGGCTGGAACCCATATTCTTTTATTGTTTGAAATATGTTGTTCCAGGATCTTCTAGCTTTCAAAGTCTGTGTTGAAAGATCAGCTGCTATCCTGATTAGTTTACCCCTAAATGTAATCTGCTTCCTTTCTCTTGAAGCTTTTAAAATTCTCTCCTTATTCTGTATGTTGGGCATGTTCATTATAATGTGTCTAGGTGTGGATCTCTTATGATTTTGCACATTCGGCGTCCTGTAGGCTTCTAGGATTTGTAATTCTGTTTCATTCTTCAAGTCTAGGAAGTTTTCTCGTATTATTTCGTTTAACAGATTGCTCATTCCTTTGGTTTGGACCTCTATACCTTCCTGTATCCCAATGACTCTTAAGTTTGGTCTTTATTGTCTGATGTTCTATCTTCTTAGTGTTCTACTCTGCTGGTAGTATTCTCATTTGAGTTTTTAAGTTGGTTTATTGCTTCCTGCATTTCTAGGATTTCTGTTTGTTTGTTTTTTATAACCTCTATCTCCCTATATAGTTAATCTTTTGCTTCTTGGATTTGTTTATGTAATTCATTGTTGAAGTGATCTTTCATTGTCTGATTTTGCTGTCTAATGTCTTCCTTGAGACTCCACATCATCTGAAGCATGTATATCCTGAATTCTTTATCTGACATTCTATCTGCTGCAGCTATTACCTATTCTAACGTTGAGTTGACCTGCATTGCTTGTGGTCCTTTCTTTCCTTGTCTTTTCATACTGCTCGCATTTCTTTCTGCTTGGTTAAACTGTTGTGTTATTGAATTTTCCCCCTATATATTTATATTGCTCTTGTATAGTTGCAAAATCTCCCTTGCAGGGGTGGGTGGCAGCTGTGCTCCTCCTCCGCTGGGCCCCTTCTCCAGGTCGCGTGATCTGCCTACCTTGCGGGCAATGGCTGGGCCCCTCCTCCAACAGTGATGATCTGTCTACCACGCTGGCAGGTCGCTGGGCCTGTTCTCCAGGTTGCAGGTCTGCCTACCTTGCAGGCGCAGGTGGCGGCTGTGCCCCTCCTCCAATTGGGGTGATCTTTCAACTAGGACGGCAGGCCGCTGGGCCCCTTCTCCAGCATGCGCGGTCTGCCTACCTTGTGGGCGGCAGCTGGGCCCTTCCTCCAATTGGGGTGATGTGTCTACCACACCGGCAGGCCGCTGGGCCTGTTCTCCCGGTAGGTCACAGGTCTGCCTACCTTGCAGGCGCGGGCGGTGGCTCGGCTCTGCCCCTCCTCCAATTGAGGTGATGTGTCTACCACGCTGGCGGGCCGCTGGGCCTGCCCTGCCGGTGGGTCACAGGTCTGCCTACCTTGCAGGCGCGGGCGGCGGCTCTTCTCCGCCCCATGTGGCGGGCCGCTGGGCCTGCTCCACCAGTCAGTCACAGGTCTGCCCACCTTGGAGGCCTACTCATTAGTTTTATATTGTATTATCCTTACAAGTTTTAAAACTATTATCTGTTAAAACCTTACACAAGTACAAATTTTAATGTAACAACTGAAGTTAATTTATAATAATAAGATCATTACCTATAAGACAATCAAGTTGTAAAACTGTATTTCAGTATCTATACTGGCCCCATTTTATAATTTTATTGCTTAGCTCATTAATAGACACAAAGGAAAAATCAAAAAACTCATAAAAACAATAAAAATCTAGGCCTCCTTTTGCTGTGGTGCCCTCTTTGGCTGGACAGCATGGACTTTAACAATCCTCACATGCATCACAGGTCATTTTTGTTAATTGTCCTGGCCAAATAAAAATATTTATTGTCATTTCTTGCTGTTTAAATACTTGTAAAGTGCTGGGCCATTCTCTAATTTAAGGCTAAGTATGCTCCAGCTTATATCAACTTTTTCTAAAATTTTAAAAATAAAAAGGGGGAAATGAAGTCTCATATAATCCCACTAAATCTCACAATTATTTTAAAAGGTTTCAAAATTGTGATATTAAAAGTCTCACTCCTGCTGAGTGACACATGGAGCCCTAGAATAAACCAGATTCAGTAATAACATAGGGTAGAGGCTATGCCTGTATGTTTCCAGAAAACCCAACCTGTCATTGGGGAGACAACTGAAGGACCTGGCCTTTCAGGCTGAGCAGATAACTTAACAAAAAGGAGGTAATAAGTCTCAACCACATGTTTGTGGCTATGCTGGTTCTGTTGAGTTGCCAGTTGAGTGGAGTCAATGGAGAAACTTATTGGACCTATTTTCCAGATCTACCTTTAGTACATCCAGCTTTGTGGACTGGAGAATCCATCCCAGTATCTACTAATGATATTCACATAATGCGAGGTTTTACAGATGAATGCATGTGCCTGGATTTAATTACATTGACTACAGTGGGAATCCACCTATATGTTAGTCCCATGATAAACATGGTGGCTGTTTTAAAAGTAACTTTTAAGGAAAAGAGAGCATACTGGCCCCTGGGACTTAAGGTCAAATGGCTGGACAGTTATTAAAATGAGAGTTGCCCATAAAAAGTCAGCCATTCCCATTAAAAATCCACCAATAACTTACTGCCCTAATCATTCTGCAATAGAATTTGACACCTGTCCTAAATTGACAGAGTTTGTTAATGTCTTGCCAGCACAACATAATGCCTCTAGAAATGTGGATATATTTTGGATTGGTCTCCAAGAAATGAGAAAAGCCACATCAGGATGCTATGACCCCTGTAGGTTCCCTTGGTAATATTTTAACTTTCATAAGGGTGGTATTCCAAAAGATCTCTGGCATTTACTTGCTGCCTCAGATTTTCTCAATTATACTGATGGCTCCATGTCTGACTTTATAAACAACAATTGCAAAGAGGGCTTCTGTTATGTCCTAGAAGCCTGTGTTCAATCTCCTTAGGCTTTAATTACTGTAAATGTAAGAGTGCGGAGAAAAGGTAATAAATATCATGGTACTTTTTAAGAAATGTAATCTAATGAAGCTCATTGCCTCAATAATTTGGTTCAAAATACTTCCAAAGCCCTTAAAATTGGGAGAATATTGAAGAAGAGATTGAGACTAAATTAATGTTTTGAAAATTTATGTAGGAAATGAAGTTTCCACACTCAAATTTGAAGAAAGGCTTAGATTCCATGCTGGCTATAAGCATATCTGTCATTACTGCAGACAAATAATATGCTTCCCAATGGGGTTGAGAAAAAGTCAAATACTATCTAATGGGGTTTAGCATAGCAATAATAATAGCTTGGACCTTGTGAACCTTAGCTCACAACCTTAACACAGCCACCCAGAGATGGGAATAACCTGCCAAGACTCAAACAATTTGTTTTCCCCACTCTTACCTGTTTTTCTGATTATGCTCCTCACTGAATCCCTTTGGTGTATTTCACTATAAATGAAGCATTCCCAGGCTTTTCTCCTTGTTAGCATCAGACCCATCAGTTTTATTCCACTTGTCAAGCCACTGTTTCCAATATTGTCCTGCATCTTTTGTGTTTAGTTCTTAATATTACTATCCAGGCCTTTATTTTCAGCCAACCCACACTTCAGTGGTTACCTCCTCCCTCCCCATGCAGGTCACGAGCAGGAGTGATGTATTTCAAGCACTGAAAGAACAGAGGTGCCAACCTAGATTACTGCAACCAAGAACATAGTGCCTTCAGAACTGGAAGAGAATTAGAGACCTTCCAAGATGAGAAGATCCTAACAGAATTCATGGGCACTAAATCAGCTGGACAGATACTTAAAGGAATCCTACACACAGAAGAGGAAGAAAGATGAACACAACCATGAGAGCTCAGGAAGTGTCTCTAGGGGAATAGATACACAATTGAGAAATGAGAGTGTCACATGGTATCAATTTAGAAAACCCTGAAACATCTGAGAATTCCATGTTTCCTTCTTCAACAAAAAGACAAGCAAAAAAGAGAAGAAAGAAAGAAAGAAAGCCAACAAAAAGATAAGAAACATACCATACCTTTCAGAATAACCTTGAGTACACAATTATTCTTGAGTACAAATTATTCTTTGACTACAAATTACTCTTCAATTTAAAGGTAGAGGGATAGATTGAATCTTTTTTTTAAATCTAATTTCCACAAGAAACTCCCCTCCCCTGCAAAAGTGAGCAAGACTGAAAATGTAAAGATGGAAAATAATTTTCCAAGCAAGTAGAGTGTGGAGGCAGGGAGAGGTCACTATGCTTATATATGACAAACACACTGAAGCCAAAGCCAGGCACAAGAGACAAACAAGGTCACTCTATGTTCATCAAGAGAAATACAGCAAGAAGGTATCACAAAGTCACCAATACATATAAATGCACGAATATTGGAGAACCCAATTTTATCAAACACTACTAGACAAAAAGGAAGCCATAGGCTCCAAAAAAAATAAAATGGGGTGACTTCAGAGCCCATCTCTCTGGGAGGTAGATCTTCCAGATGAACAATCAACAAGGGAATGTCAGAGTTAAGTGGCACTATGGGACGAGTGAACTTCACAGACATTGATAGAAAAGGCCATACAACAAATGTGGGGTACACATGCCACTCACCAGCACAAGGAACATTCCCCAAGGTATATTATGTATTAGGCCATAAAGCAAGTTTTTAAAAATACCAAAAAATCTTATATGCTTTCCAATCACGATGAGATGAAACCAGAAACTAAGAGCAGAAGAACCTACAGAAACCTCACAAACACTTGAAGATTATGCCTCACACTATCAAACAAGTGAGAAATCCCTAGAGTCAGAAGAATATGGAAAGACAACATATCAGAACTTGTGGGATCCAGAAACAGCACTATGAAAAGGAAAGACTACAGGAAACTGTACCTAAAGACAGAAGAGAGAGACCTCAAGTAAATTTCCTGGTGATGGCTCAGGAAAACAAAAACCAGTCTAAAATCAGGAGAAGGAAAGAAATAATCAAGATTAGGGTGAAAAAATGCAATAGAAAGTAGAGGAGCACCACCAAAGTTCATGGGAACAAAGAGTAGTTTTTTGAAAGCATAAAACAAAGTTCCCAAACCCTTAGCTAAATTAACAAAAGAAAAAGAGATTAGACCCAAACCCATAAGATGAAACTTGAAAAGGGAGATTTTACAACAGATACCAAGGAAATTCAAAGGATCATTAGGGAGGATTTTGAACAACTACATGAAAATATGTTGAAAAATCTAGGAGAAACAGACAAATTTAGGGACCCAAAATGAATCAAGAATATAACATTCAGATAATAGGAGGGACAAGTAAGGAGACTGCAGTAGGGTCTTATGACAGAGATAAGCTCAGGTCCCAATGGAGTCAATGCTGAATTTGGCCAGATTTCAGAAGAAGCAATAACACCAGTATCATGTTACCCAAAGTATTCCATAGCCTAGACGTGGAAGGAACTTGTCTAAACTCAGCCTCCAAGTTCACTGTGTTCCTGATTTAAAACCTGACCAGGACAGAACCACAGCAACTATGAGCAGAACAATGTTAGGGGGAGTCCCTGCCCAGGAATGGAACCAGGTGTTGTGGGGGATGGAGACCGTGGTGAGTGCAGTGCAGGTCTAAGAAGTGGTTTGGGGAGGCTGCAGGGGAGCCTGCTCCTGGAGCTTTTCTGCTGCTTTTCTCCTGTAACAGGCACAGTCTAATTAGATTTCTGTTGGACTGGGAGTATTGGGGTGTCAGCCTGGTGAAGGACGAGAGCCTCCACTGGGCTTACTGAAGAGATGACTCTTGTGTGCAGTTTGTGAGCTAGAATTATGACAGCATGAGACAAAGATGCTCCAAAAGTGTTCCATCATTTTCAGGGTCATCATGGTTAGAAAGTTAAGATTCTTTGTGTTTAGCAGACCAGAAGAGGAGAGGGAGTGTAGGTTGACACAGAGTAAGCTACTGACCTTGGGATTGCTCCCATGGGCTATTGTCTTAGGGGACATGGCCCTGCCCCACTGAGGTGGGTGCCCTGGCCAAAGTGCCCTCACAAGTCTTCAAGGGCTACAGCATGCCAGACTCACCATCCTATGGTGGAGGTGATAGGATGCCCAGTGGCCCCATGGAGTGGAGGCAGGGCCAGCTGAGGCCCAGATGGGGGCAGTTGAGGACTGTTGGGATCTAGGCAGCGTCAGTCCTTAAAGAAGTTAGCATCACCCTATCTGGGTAATGGGGTTGAAGTTGTTAAAGCCCAAGCGTGTTCTTAGCGCTTTCTCGTGCTTCTTGTTTCTTCACTGGGGCTGATGACCATGGCCCCAAAGGCAGAGATCAGATCTGGGAGCCAGTCTGGACTCCCAGGTCTCATAGATGGAATATGGGTGGACTTCAAAGTACAGGTCGATTATGGGAGTGTGGTGCTGGTTCCCCCAGGAGAGCTTAAGCCTTTCTGTGTGGGCAGGCTTTGGAGGATGGCAGTAACTGTGGCCACACCAGTGGTTTCTTTCCCTGGGGTGTGCCTTGCTTTCTGTCCCTTGGTCCCCATGGTGGTGCTCTGGCTAGGGGCACTGGAGGTGTTCTGTTCTAACTGTGCCCCATGTTGCTGCCTGTTGCTTGGGGTCCCTTTACTTTGGGAGGAGATACACAAGGCCTCAAAAGCTGTAATGAGTTCAGGAAGCAAGTCATGGCTCCCAGATCCTCTCAATGTCACAGGGACCAAAGGGAAACTAGAGGTATCCTTTCTGGCTGCACTGCTTGTCCCACAAGGTGAGCTTAGGTGTTTCTGGGTGGGCAGGCTTTGAGGGATGGGACTTGGGGTAGAAACACCACTGTTTCCTTGTCCCTTGTTACCCTTTTTTGTGTGCTTTCTGGGTGCCATTGTGGTGCTCTGTCTAGGGGCACTGGAGGTGTTCTGTTCCAACCTTGCCCCATGTTGCTGCCTGTTGCTTGGGGATTCTCCTCTTTGGGAGGAGCTACACCAGGCCCCAAAGGCTGACATTAGTTCAGGGAGCAAGTCTGGGCTCTCTGATCTCCTTGATGTCCCAGGGACTGAAGGGAAACTAGAGATATCCTTTGCAGTGCTTGTCCCCTTAGGTGAGCTTTGGTGTTTCTGGGTGGGCAGGCTTTGAGGTATGGCACTCGGGGTAGGAACTCCACTCTTTCCTTGACCTTTTTTACTCTCTTTGTGTGTTTTCCGGGTGCCATGGTGGTACTCTGGCTAGGGGCAGTGTAGGTGTCATTTCCCAAACTTGCCCCATGGTGCTCTCTAGTTTTGGGGGTCTGTCTACTTTTTTGAGCTTGATACTTCCATGGTGATGTCTGACCCAAGGACAAGTCTGTCCTCGCAGCTGCCATTGAGGTCACTGAGTGTGTCTGGGTTCTGGCATGAGCACCCACGGTAGTGTTTCTATGTTTGTCAGCCACAAGGGATGAGTAGTTTAGGCTGCCCAAGGTTGTTGGGCCCACAGTCAAGGGTGGCATCGGAGCTGCCCCTGGACCTGGAGCCCCTACGTGTCCAAGCTGATGACAGCTGACAAAGCTGGGGGCTCCGGGCTTCATCCCACCAGGAACCCCAGAGCTTGGTGGGACGGTGGCTCCAGGGGTGAGAGGCTGCTTCCCCTGCGGAATGTTTCCTCACATCCTTCGAACTGGAGAGCTGGAGCTGGCTGCAGGTGAGGGCCTGTGAGTACAGTAGGGCTTTGGGCTCTGGTGAGAGCACCGGAAGCTCCTACCCAAGGTGGAGGGAGGCCCCAGATGTGGGGGCTGTGAAGGCATAATAGTGTTCAAGGGGGTGACCCCAAAGGGGGCCACTGGCTATGCAGCCAAGCCTGCCAATGTGCTGAAAGAGGGCCTGGGAGGAAGGGCCAAAGCAGCAATTGGCAGGCTGGGGGAGAGCGGTCCTGTAAGATTGGAGATGGTAGGGTGGGTCTGAGATGAGACAGCAGAGCCCACCAACACTGGGATGTGGGACACCATGGTTGTGCTGCTGAGGGGGAGGGGAGGTCTGACTGAGGCCCACTGATGCCAGAGGCATGGCCCCTCCGAGTGGAGAGGGATCCCCCCATGGGCTTGTGGGGCTATGGCACAGCTGTTCCCAATGGCCTGGGTCTCACCCATCAGAAGACGGTTGATGCTCTGCAGAGCTTTCTTCTTCTCCCTGCCTAGGTCCTCAGCAGTCACTGGACAGGCCACTAACAGAGGTGGTGGCAGCTTCAGAGGTTCCCCTCGGAAACTTGCATTTCCGTGGCCTACTGGTGTCTCTTGTGAGTGAGGACTTCTTCCTGGGCAATGGCTGTCCCGCCCTGCCTTCTGCCACCTTCTCACCCTGGGCCTTCTTTGGGGGAATCCCTGGGGATGAAGAACATCCCAGGGGCGGCTCCCCTTTGGATGGGTCTGGAGCCCTCCTCTTCAGGGCTCGGAGACCTCGAGTAGAGCTGTAGGAGCTGCTGATGGGGTTTCTTTTGGGGCAGGAGCTCATGCAGGTGGCCCGGGAGCTCTCAGCTCTGTCTTTGGAGCTCTGGGTGCAGAGATTTGCCTGCAGAGCCCCAGGCCTCAGCACAAAGGCAGGCACATAGCTATGGGCCCCCAGGGGCCTAAAAGTAGATTGTGCTCTTCCAGTGACCTGGGGACGTCCTCTCTGATGTTCTCTATCTACAGCGTGCTCAGCTTGCTCAGCCACCACTTAGCCTCTGTCTCCAGGAGCTATGATCACAGTCCTCCCTGGGCAGGTTCTTGGGGTGCTGGAAACTGGCAAGGGGCGACTTCCTGCCCCTGAGCCCTACAAGGCGTCTGCTGGCCGGGTCTGCTGACTGGGCTGCAGGAAGCCGTGAAAGCTGCAGCTGACAGCAGCATCTTCTTCAGGAGACCAGGCATGCGAAAGGAGGTGGCAATGTCCAAGTCTCTGAGAAAAGATCCAAGGGTCCGCAGGACCCTGGAAAAGCACCGAGGAGGCACTTTTTGCAACCGCTGAGGAGCAGTTGCAGGGTGGCGGCAAGATGACTTGTGAGTGGTGGCACTGGCCCAGGCAGCCCCGAGTGGCCAACCAGTATAGGGAAGTCGGCGGGGGCCACGACCGGGCTTCTTGTAGGACCCTTCTGGCAGGTTTCTGCCCCCCCAGCGCCGGGGCAGGGCTGAGGGACAACACTTGCCCTGGGAAGTCCCCAGGGCAGTCTTCGCGAAGGCGCTAGTCGGTAATTTTAGCGTCCATCACAGAAGCTTCTTCTTCGGCTGCCCACGCAGCTTCAAGCGAAATGGCTGTCAGACCTGTTGCTAGGATGCAGCTGAGGAAGGAATGAGTGGAGAACACGCGAGCACGTGAGGAAAACCATCCACACTGGGCAAGAGGAAGACTTGCGCCAGGAAATGACGTGCAAATTCCCCGTGCGTGTGCAAAGTTTGCATGCGCGTGCAAAGTCCACGTGCTTGCACCAGATGCTGGAGAAATAAGCGCGGGAGCTGTGTGCCTGGTGTGTGCGTGGGTCCTAGGGGGACTGTTGAGTGCTGGCACTGGGGCTGTGATCCAGGTCCCACTGATCCACCTCCTGACCCAATGAGGTTTCCCAATCATCTGGGAAGGGTTGTAGATGATGGAAAGCCCAAAGGTTGAGGGGTGGCAGCTATGGCTAGGCAAGCGATCTCTCCCCTCAGACTGGTGCAGTGACCCCGCCCCTCCCCAGAGGCGGCCAGGATGGCAGCACAGATGGGCTGGAGTCCAATGGAGGTGAGGGCAGCCGGAGGGTTGAGAGTAGCTCTTGGGGCGTGGAGCAGGTGGGGACTAGGGTGACAAGCAGGTCTTTGGCTGGCAATACCTGCGCATTCTGTAGGGAGACATATCCCTGCCTCTTCAGGAGAGCTCTTCTCTGAAAAGGTGGGCAGTGGCATGGCCCCAATAGAAGCGCCCCCCATACCTCCAAGCTTGGAGCAGGGTGGTAACCTCCCTGGGCCTCTGAAGGGGAAAGCAAGGGCATTAGATAGGCGGTGCACCAGCAGGTGAGCAAGTGGTGGTGGCATCTCCAGGATCTCGCTTGCTGGGGCCGGGTAAGGACACCCTGACCTCCCTTGAAGGTGTGAGCTTGTGTTTGTATCTAGCCTTGCTCTGGTGAGGGTGGGTGGGGCTGGGGCTACTAATTATGCATAATTATTACATATTGTTCATTGTATTACTAGGCAGGTTACAGACTTAGCAACATTATGCAGCTTATTCCTCAGTTACATACTAAGTTGCAGTATGCAATGTTAGCAGCTTTGTGTAGCTCTCAAGAAAGCCCATTGTATAAAGGTACTGCTATGTGGACAGATTTAGGTTCAGTGAAACATTATGGTCTTCTAACAAGAGAGTTCCTTTATTCCCAAGGAGCTGTGTGCCTTAGATTAAGGTGAGGCTGTTAAGACTCTAACATAGAGCTTCCTATTGAAAGTTATTGCTACAGCAGCCAGGCATCCTGTGTCTTTGCACAGAAACTTCCTAGCCGCCAAGCATGCCACAGTCATGAAGACTGAGAAAATCCCAACCCTAATATTTCTCAGCACACTCTCTCTCCTCTAGAAGGTGGCAAGGGCAGCCCACCTAGCAGTAAAACATCAGAGACCTCAATCCCAAGCACAGAACTCCTACAGAGTACTGGGAGGGTTTCTGAACTGGGCAAAATATCAGCGAGCTGGGCCTGGAGGAGCAAGGCAGGAGGGAGCTTCAGCTGGGACCAGTGTCCAAGATGGCTGCTCCTCAAGCCCCTCCCTGTCCATGGGCTCTCTCTGGTCCACTGTACCTGCAGGTACCCAGGTGCAGGCTGCTGGGTGGGGGTGTGGTGGCGCTCAGCTCCCCTGGTACAGTTATACCTGGCGGTGCATCCTCCTGAGCCTGGTTGGTGGTGCTGCCCTGCAGGCTGCAGTGGGGACCAGGCCAAAGAAGAAGTGGAATCACCAAATGGGCCTGTGCAGCCACAGACCAGTGTTCCTTTTCCAGTGGGTGACAAACTAGGAGTTTGGGGTTGGGTTGCTAGAATATGGTCCTGGGGCTCAGTGTCTGGGTCCTTCCCTGTGTCACACAGCTGAGTGGGCACTTATTTTGAAGTGGCCAGGACCAGAAGCTTCTCCACTTCCCAGTGTAGTGAAATCATAGTGCTTTGGGGAAAATGGCTGGGAGATGGGTTTATGTCCCCTACCATAAGCCTCCCCACAGGTTTTCAGGCTAGGAAATTTGCTAGGAGCCACAAGCAAATATATGATGTATGGCACCTTTGGTTGTAAAGTGATGCCAGCTAGCCACTGAGATGATTATGTTAAGATTTACATTCATATGGAAATTGGACTCCCGCTGTTCACCTTGGCCTGCTACCGGACTCATGTTATGGGACTCATGGAGAGTTCCCATTGGTTGGGGAAGGATAGTAGGAGGGAATTCCGGGGGAGGTCCGGGGGACCCCCGGTTCCGGGGAACGCGCGGTTCCGGTGGAGGCCCGCGTGGGAGGACCGGGTTTGGCTTGCCAGCGCCTACAGAGTATTGGCGGCTTTTTCAAAATAAAGTTTTGTTCCTGCGTGAGTGGCTCGTGATTCTGTGCCCAGCCAAGACTGCGGCAGAAATTCTCAGTATCCTCTTTCAGTTACCATTTCCTGCTGCATAGGGAGGAAAAATGGACACCCTCCTAGATCATGCCTGCCTCTGGAGTCAGGGTACTGACTGCCTGGATGGTCGGGGTGACCGAACCTGGGCCACACCTGAGTGGTCCTGAGCCTGGGATCTGCCAAGCTCTTTATTTTCTACTAACAAAGGTAAACACAGTCTTTATTGCTTGTTTTATTCCTTAATAAGTAAGTAATTCATGCTTGTGGTAGATAATCTAGGAAGTACAGATCTACAAACAAACTTAAAAACAGCCCATGAGGAAGGATTCCAGCACCCAAGAGACCCTCACCATTGTCATTGTGGTTCACCATCTTCATGTTTTACTCCTAGGTGTGCTCCCACGCCCACCTTCCCATAGGACAGAGGGAGTTCTTAAGAATGCTTAGGAGGTGGCGGTTTCTCAAGATCTTAATTTTGACATGCTATGTACAGTTAGGGTGGGGACATATTGACTTTCAAAGATTTCAGAGTTTTGGAGGTCTTAAGAGGTGACATGGTGAAATCAGGAAAACAAATACTAAAGAAATTGAACTCATATTTGGCTGGGATTCCTTGGGAGGTGGACTTACCCTTGGAGTATATGAATGATGTTGTATACAAGTGGTGTGCAGACATTTGAAAGGAATCTACATTGTGGTGGTCACAAACACACACATAAAGGATTAATGTATATATATGCTAAGCCACATGAAGGCCTCACTGTGGTTTGTCAAGATCATCCTGATTCACAAGGACCCGTCTTTCCCTCTCCTTAGAGGGAACAGAATCTGAGTCCTGGAAACTGCCTTTGAAGAATCAAAATTGGCTTTGGAGATGAGAAAACACCAATGTTGGAGAGGACTGTGAAGAATTTGAGTTAGAAATTGATTTCTAAATGTGGAAGCACAACATAGTAATACATATTTATCATATTATATATAATATAAACATATAATTGCTTCTAAATTATCAAGTCTAATTTCATAAGTATGTATTTGATCTCCTTAAACATTTATATCATGGGACAAATCCACATTTTTATTCTCTCTGGAAAATTTTTTTTAACTCCCACACTGAAAATTTTTCTTAGAATTGGGTTCAGCTTGTATTTTGACACTTATGATTTTATATATATATTTAAATCTAGAGTTACTTGCACACATCTTCTAATCACTTGTTTTTAAGTTGAATGTGATGATACACACACACACACACACACACACACACACACACATTGATCAGCTGTTATTATCACCCTTTTTCTGCATGAGGCAGCAGAAGCACAGAGAAGATACAGAATATGCCCAGGACCCCACAGTGGCATTCCCTTCTGAATGTTTGTGTCTCCTCCAAATTTATATGTTGAAGCCCTAATGCCAGAGTGATGGCGTGAGAAGTGAGGCCATTGTCAGGTAATTAGATTTAGATAGACCATGGGGGCGTGGCTCCCAAAATGAGATTAGTATTCTTAGAAGATGAGGAAGAGACCAGACCTCTCGGTCAAGTGAGGACACAGTGGGAAGGCAGCCAGCTATGAGCAAGAACTCTTTCCAAGAACTCAATCTGCCAAAACTTTGACCTTGATCTTCCCGCCCTCTCAAATGGGGAGAAATAAATAATTGCTTTTTAAGCTTCCCAGTTAAGAGTATTTTGTTATAGCAGCTAGAACCGATTACGGCAGCAAGTAAAAGGACTTTGTGAATATTAAAATGAAATAATGTATGCAAAGTGGTCTAGGAATACTAGCTTTATCATCTATATCACCATTACCATTTTTCATAACAAAATGGCATAGGAGCTATTTTTCCACCTAATCCAATTCCAAAGGAAGCCACTGGACTTTGATCCAGCAGACAGAGGCTATAGACTTCCAGATGAAGTGGTACCCAGATTTACAGGTAGCTTGTGGCCATTTTAAGACTCTACATAGACCTTTAGCTGCTCTGTGAATGATTTTTCTGGCCCATCATGAGATTTATACCCCTGTGCCATCAATACCATCCCCTTTTAGGGGGGCCAAGTCAATCTTGACCAGTCATTTACATCTTGAACCATTCTGAAATCCATGTGGATTTTCTCTTCCTAGAGGCCTGTAAAAACAAGAATAACAGGTGATGTCACTGAAAACTGACACAGGAATGGAGAGCTCAGAGAGCCTGAAAAGGAGCCAGGCAATCAGAGGAAAGATGACACCAACGGTGGAGGAGGCCAACCTTTGTCCAGGGGCTGGGAGCAGAGCCAGCCAGAGTTCTTTCTGGAACCTGCTCAGGATGGAGTCTTGGAAAAAGAGTCGATATGGTCAGCCATGAGCTGTGTGGAAGCAGGATGGATTTCGATTCTAGTAGAACTACATTTAAATTTCAGCTTTACAAATTTATAACTGAAGAATTAGGTTCAATTCCCTGAGATTCCATTTTCCAAACCACCAAATGGGCATTGTAAAGGAACCCTCACCACAAAGATAGGGTGAAGGTGTCATGAGGCTACATTTACAAAGTACTTTTTTTTTTTTTGGCAATTGGAGGCTGGCAAGCACAAGAGGAAATGGTTGTGGAGTCAGGAGGAGCTGGTTAGAATGCTGTTTGGCCTCCTACCTGATTGACTTGCAGCAAATCACTTTACTACTCTGAGTTTCACTTTCCTTGTCTTGAAATAATATCAGAACATCCAGCCCCAATTGATTACAGTCACTACATGAGGTAACACACAGAGTTGAGCGCAGGCCACAGAGCAAAGTATGAGCTCAGCAAAGAGAGGGTGTTGCTTTGTAAATCTGATTCTTATCCACCCCAAACTGCGCCCAGAGGAGAAATGTTCACTTATGTTCACTCAGTTGTATGACGGAGTGCTGCATTCTTCAGGGTCCTAGCAAGAAACCGTTGTCATCACCACAGAGGGTAAGTTAAGAAATTAAGTGATAACAGCACCACAAATATATTAAAGTAATACAATCTCAAATAAAAATAACACATGCATGAATTATTTACAGGTGCAGTTGGAGCCTGACTGAAGATGGTGTGACAGGGTTTGTGTTTTTTTTTTCTTAAGCAGTTTTTATTATAATCGAAGTATTAAGACAAGTAAAAAATAACCTTGCAGGAGCTAGGGTTGTGGCTCAGTGGCAGAGCGCTTGCCTTGCACATGTGAGGCACTGGGTTCGATCCTCAGCACCACATAAAAATGAATAAGCAAAGTAAAGATATCGCATCCATCTATAACTAAAAAATATTTTTAAAAATAACCTTGCAATCAGGGTATTGTATCAGTCGATAAAGAAGAAGAAACCCCTACACTATGAAGAGATATACAAAGGACTAAAATATACAGCTCTGTTAACAGACAACTTGAAATAGGGAGGTTGTTTTCGTTTAGAAATGCTAAATTTTCTTGAAACAGGACAAATAAAATACAGTGCTCTAAATATGCATAATTATGAAAATAAAGAAGAGCATCTGAACACTTACACTATTAGCATAGCAGACTCCATTGCTCCTATTTAACAGCCTTACTAACACAGGCCTACTCCCTTTCCAAGCTTAAACGACAATCTCCTCTCCGGAATACCAGTGCAGCATAACTTTACATAGTTTATTTTGAAAGTTACCACCTACAGAGATATTAACACCTTGTCAATCTATTCTTCCCAACCATTCTTCACATGTACTTCTGCTGGAATGAATTTCCTTGGCTCGAAGGATAAGGTTATGCTATAGAAACTTCTCCCCAAAGCCACAAGTTCCCTTCTATGACCTATCCCTGCTACTCTTATCTCCTCTTCCCCACACTGAAATTCACCCTACCCCCCAAAAAATAGTGCAGTGCATGGTAGCCTTGCTAGAAAAGGGTTTTGATGGATGTCCCAGGAGGCATGCTTTTTAAAAAGCTAACTCTGAACACCAGAGGTAATGGAAATTAATTGTGTTTTTGCATTTCATTTTGTGCTTTCATTAGGTCAAAAAGGTGTGCTCTGAGTACTTAATTTTTTGTTATGTGTATGGGTTTTTTTAAAAAAATATTCAGATGCTCTGGGATATAATGGGAGTGAACAAAGTGAGGGTCAGAAGGGAAAGAGATGCAAGCTGGGGCCCATGATTTGGCTAAGCTTCCAGCCCTCCTCCTGGCTCATTCTTTCACAGGAACTAACTATTGCTTCCTCAGCACTGTTACAGGGACAGCTCTGCAAAGGCTGTGACCCTGGTCATAGTCCACCTGCAACACCCCTGCTCTGCAAAACCATCCCAAGGGCTCTTACTGCACAGAAATTCTTTAGCCCTCAAGGTCACTGAAACTTAGAGTAGTTTAGATTATGAAGGTTTGGCATCTATTAAATGATTATTATTAGCACAATGTTCTGAGTTTCATGTATAAATATTGATTGGCACATGGGCCCTAGCCCTGGATGTGTCAGCCAATCTGCACCATTTTTAGGTCAGCATTAATCCCATCTCTTCCCTTGGAGCCCTGGAGGGAAGAGCTGCTTCATCCGGGTCTCCAAGGCCTGGCCCTCAGGGGAGGTGTTGCTTTGGCTCTTCCCCTTGCTACCATCACCACTGCAGTTGCTGAGGCCTTGATTGCTATTGGCTTTCTCACCAGTTCTGTCCTCTGCCCCTGGGTTTTTCTTTGTTAGAGACAATAATGAAAAGCCTTCCATCTTATTACGTTATTGGTTTGTTTAGGTTTCCTTTTTCTACAGTTTTGTTAGATCCTATTTATCTAGCTATGTATTCATTTCTTCCAGGTTTTCCAATGTATTGGAGTACAAGTTTTCAAAATAGTCTCTAATGATCTTCTGGATTTCTGTGATATCTATGGTGATTTTACCTATTTAATCTCTAATTTTATAAACTTGGCTTTTCTCCCCTTTTCTCTTGGTTATGTTAGCATGGGGGCTTATCAACCTTGTTTACCTTTTCAAAGAAACACTGTTTCATTGATCCTTTGGTTGTTATTTTTTATTCTCAAGTTCATTAATGTTGGCTCTGATCTTATTTCCTTCCTTCCTTCCTTCCTTCAGTGTTTGCTCCTCCACCATAGCCTGGATTTTACACCATTTCCCATTTACACGGTGCATGATGTGGGCTTCCTCAGTAGAGGGCGCTGAAGGGACACTGCAGGAAGGCCTCTTGTGGTTAAGCTACTGCACCATTGCTCTGTGATGCTGGTATGAGTCCATGTGAGGGCAGCGTGGATCAGGTAAGGAGATCCTCAGGTCCTGAGGAAGGCTTTGGTCTCCAGGAAAATTTCCCAACACTTTCCAAGCTGATCTTATGTGATGGTGCACTCCTAGTGTATGGTCCAACTGTGGTGGGAGGCACTGGCTCCGAGTTCAGAACTTGGCAGTCCCTGGCCCCACTCATGCCCCACCTTCCTGTGGTGGAAGAGCTGAAACACATCAGGTCTTTATCTTGGAGGAAAATTTCTAGAATATCAAGGAAGGACCAGCACAAGCCAGTTTTCAAGAGCCCCTGCTTGGCACAAAAGGAAAAGCATGGGTTGTGAAAAGTGGCTCCTAGAGTAAGGCGTAGGCATCCTTCTATTCTAAAGTACCCCAGTTGACTTAGGGGTGCAGCTAAGCAAAATCCACCACTGGAGCCTGAGGTCAGAATTTGAGCTGCTGCTTGCTCGCTGTATGCACTTGGAAAACCCCTTTCTTGGTTTTCTTCATCTATGACATAAGGACAAGTGGGAGTGGGCTCAATAGGGTCATGCAACCAAAGCCCAAGGACCTCAGCACAGTGCCCAGAACATACCAGGTCCTCAATCTATGGTAATTTTATACTTATTACCATTATTATTTGTGTTAGCTTTTTGGAGCTGTGACCAAAATACTCGACACAAACAACTTAGAGGAGGAAGGTTTTATTTTGTCTGATGATTTTCAGAGGATTCAGTTCATGGTCAGCCTGGTCAACTCAAGGCAGCCAGGAAGCAAAGTGAGAGGAAGAGGAAGTGTCCAAGGACAGGATAAAGCAGGTGACCAGTGACCTACTTCCTCCAACTACATCCGTCTCCCAGCAGGGCATCCACTTATCAATGGATTAATCCATCAAGTGGATTAAGTCAGTGGTGAGGTCAGAGTCATCATGATCTGATCCCTGCCTAAGAGCCCCACCTCTGAACCTTGCTGCATTGGGGACCACCCTTTCCACACATGAGCTTGGGGGACACTGCAGGTCAGAACCATAGCATCATTTATTTTCTGCTGTCAAGCAAGCATCTCCCATTCTCCAGTCTCCTGTGGACTCAGCACTTCATCTCTGACAGTGGGGATCCCCTCTTCTAGCTTAATAGGCACGTGTCCCAAGTCAGAAAATGTGGATCTTAAAGAGACGGTGCTGTTTACCTGAATGGTAACATACAACTACACTGCCCTTGCCAGGCGAATATTCTCAAGGGTCCCCCCTTTCTGGCCTTTGGACCTATCTTGGTTTTATCCCATTTCCAAGATCTCTAGGCTCCCATGAATGTTGAAAGCAGCCTTCAGGCCCTAAGAGGATCTTGGCCACCAGCCCTGTTGTGCACATCCCACTATGGTTCCCCTTGCTCATGCCACTCCAGGCCAGTGGGTCTACTCTCTCTTTGTCACACTCTCAGAGGGCACACTCATACCTCAGGGCCTTTGTGCTTGCTGGTTTTTTTACTCAAACTGCTCTACCTCTGGGCCTACCTCCACTGACCACCCTATTTCAGAATACAAACCCCATTTTTGCCCATTTTAAGAATGCAGTTTAGCATTTGCCACGTTTCAAGCATTATGTTAAGTCTTGATATAGAGTTCCTTAAAACTGTAGTTAGGAAATAAGAATGACCTTTCTCCCGCCTCTCTTCCCAGCACCATTTCTTTTAATATTGTTTAATTATCAATGGATCTTTATTTTTATTTATTTATATGTGGTGCTGAGAATCAAACCCAGTGCCTCACACATGCCCCCCAGCACCATTTTTGGCTTTTGCCACACTTTGACAAATACAAGATCTTTTTTTAATTAAAAGTTTATTTATTTTGGTTGTAGGTGGACACAATACCTTTATTTTTATGCTGAGGATGGAACCCAGTGCCTCACGCATGCTAGGCAAGTGCTCCACCTCTGAGCCACAACCCCAGTCCACAAGATCTTCAAGTACAAGATCTTCCGGCTCCTTTTCAGAGTAGACCATGTTCACGTCGTGCTCACCCCTGAAGCTGGAGAACCAAGAACTTCCCGAGTCCATAGAGCAGACCCACCTGTGCAAATCACTCATGTTGGGGGCTATCCGTTAACTTCTGTACCATGCTCTGGTACAGATATTAATGCACATTTTTATATATGCACATTCCCAAATGCCCATGTTTGGAGCCAGGTTTCATTTGAAGGTCACCATAATTTGTATCATATCTCCTGATTCAATGAAAGTTTTCTTTATATGTGTTAATAAAAAATGAAAAAAAAATTTTTTTTTAAAGAGAGAGAATGCAGATACAGGCTCAGAAAATGGCAGTGGCAGCCCCACCATCTCTACCCGGCACCGTGAAGAAGGAGGTAGGTGCCCGGCGCCCCTGCGGGAGGGAGCAGCCGCCTGGGGAGTGGGGGGACAGCGGCTCCTGGAGGGATGCTCCTTGGTGGCGGGGGCCGCCAACGTTGGAGGCGGGCTCATCGGGGTGGCATCTACCGCCACAGGCCTGTAGGTGTGGCCTGTGAGTTTGGGGGTTGCAGGGCTGGAGGTGTGGGGTACCTCTGGCGTGTTTGAGCTGTGTGTAGGGGTGGGTGCCATACCTTGAGGTGCCTGGCAAGACCCTGTCCTATGGAGGAACAGGTGTGTGGGTCTCAGTGAGGAGATCATATAGGAGAGACAAGCTCCCTGGGACAGGCAGGCCTGTTGGGGCAGGGGACCATAATAAATCGGGCTGCCAAAAGGGGCCCAGCCTTCAGCAAAGGGGAGAGATTCAGTTTGGAAACAAAACAAACTGCACCCCCATGTTCCCAGTTTTTGGAGCCACTTCCAGGAGCTGGGAGGCCCCTCCATGATGGTCCCAGGTCAGTGTCTGTGGACTGCTCCCTTGGCAGGCAGGGTCTCCTCATCCCTATCTCCTCACTGACAGACAGGCCTCAGTTCTCCCTCTGCCCTGGACCAGTTAGCCCAGCCTCTGGATTCATAGCCAGCCACCTCCTGTATGTGCGTCTGTCTGAAGATGTCCAAAGTATTTCTAGGCATTGTATGTATGTGTATCTGTGTGTGTTAACTGTTTTTGTGAGTCTGTGTGATGCTAAGTATGAGTAAATAATAAGGATGTGATTGTGTGTGTGTGTGTGTGTGTGGTGTGTATTGCCCTCCTCTTTTAACCACCTGCCCCCCATCACTTAGCCTGGCACCCCTTTGCAGCCATGTTTGCATCTTGTGAGGTGCCAGCTCAAGATCTTGCATGGCTGTAGACCTTGTGGGCCAGCCTGGTCCTTGTGTGTGCATGGGAGTGGGTGTACATGTACGTGTGTGTTTATTAGGGGTGGCAGCACTGAGCACCACTGAGGAGCCCCTCCCCATGAGAAGGCAGGCAGCCCTCTATGGCAGCCCGGAGGCTGGGACCTGTTGCTGTCCCCAGCTTAGGGGTAGCATGGTTGTGCACACAAGCACTGGGTGTGTATTTTTCTTTTTCTTTTTTCTTTTCTTTTTTTTTTTTAAGAATCAGCTCCAGGGCTGGTTGCACATTCTAGTGTTTTTGAATAAGGAAATGTGCAAGATATCTGGGATCCCTCAGAAAGCCCAGAGGTTTTCTGTTCAGTCCTGGTTTGTAAGGAAATGCCAGGTTGTTCCAATTGAGGAGGGCAGAATTGAAAAATGGCAGTCAAGAGAGTGTCAGCAAAGCATCTGGGAGGGCTCAGGTTCTGGTCCCAGATCTGTCACCAGCTCCCTCAGAACCCTGCCCAAGTCCCTTCCCTTCTCTAGGACTCTTTCTTGTATGCAGAAGGAGGCATTTGTCCTGGTGTCCCAGTCTAATCCTTGTCAGTGTAGCATGGTTTAGAGGGCAGGTTGTGGGGCATGCATTGCCCCAAGTGGCCAGAGATCTGGGCTTCTGTCCTGGGGTCATACAGGTTTGGAGTTGGAATGAGCCTTCTGTGTGGCTATAGGCTGAGGCCAGCTCCTGCTCAGAGGGACCGCTCCTCACCCTGCTTGGTGCAACTCGCTAGGTTGTCCAGATCTGTTGAACTCCAGATCTGGAATCACAGTTGCAAATTGGTGGTGCTTTCTAAATTCTGCATTGCTGGGGGCCCTCATTCTAGAAATAAGGGTTTCCATTTACCAGTGGACAGTACGTGCCATGCTCTGAGTATACCATAGGCTAATGAGGTAGGTAGGTTGAGTCCACTTCACACACAATCAACTGAGCCTCGAAGGGAGGAATGACTTGCCCAAGAGCATCCAGCGAAGAAGGGGCAGATTCAGGACTTACCGCTGAGATCTGTCTGACATCAGAGCCAAGCTCTTATCCACCCCCCATACCATAAATGCTTCCATCGACACCTACATGGTGCCACAACCTTGGAATATGAGGGGGACATAGTTTTCAATGTATAAATGGGAATCCTGTGACCTGGAGAGGGTAAGCCATGTTTCAAGGACACAGATCCAGTGGAGGGGAACTGGTTCAAATTTGCTGTCTTTGAGCTCTCTTTAGAGTATGGGTTCCCCTAAGAGATTAGTAAAATAAATAAATAAGTAAGAATGAATGAATCTTTGTCCCCAGAGCAAACCTCCTCCATTCTTTCCTTCCATTGCTCACCTCCTTGGCAAGGAACATTTCTTCCAGTGTCAGAGAGCCAGTCTTTAGTGGGTTGGACGTCAAAGCTCTTGTTTAGAAATCTGAGTGCCGAATCGTCTTTCCTCTCCCTCTTGGGTTCAGAGGAGCCATGTCCTTGGCTGTTACAGGTCACCCTTCTTTTTGGAATGTGTGTCTTATCAGCTTCCCTAGATAAGCTGGGTAGCTTGCAAGCTTGAGCTGAGCCTCTGCAGCCACTAAGGGCCTGGCACAGTCTATGAGGCTGGAAAATCTGTTCAGTGCTGACCTGAGAAACCATCAGGACCCAGGACCAATGAAACTGGTCAAGAAGGTACATTGGGCTCAACCAGAACTGGGTTCAAGTCCTGGAGGCTTTTTAATTTTTTTTTTTTTAATGAGGATTGTGTGTCCAACATGAGCTTGGTTTCATAAACACAGCAGTGAAGCAGACAGACTCAACCCCTGCCCTCCTGGGGCTGCCATTCTCCTGGAAGAGACAGACCCTGGAAGATTCTCAAGAATAATTATGAGGATCATTACAGAAGGCACTGGGCACCAACAAAGCATCAGATTGGGCAGGGGGGGCGGGTGCAGATAGCGGTGTAGCTTAGAGGTAGAGCACTTGCCTGGCATGCAGGAGACCCTGGGTTCTATCACCAACATAGAGAGAGAGAGAGAGAGAGAGAGAGATGACCAGGGCATCAGGGACGGCTTCCCTGAGGATGTGATGTACAAGAAGATACATGAAAGCTGAGTAGGCCTTTTAGGTGGAGGTGTGAAGTAGCTGGAGGAGAAGGAAATCCATTCCACACAGGGAACTGTAGGTGCTGGAGGCTTTGTTGCTGGATGGTGCATGGTAAATTTGAAGGAAGCGAAGTAGCTGGAGCAGAGAGGAAGGAGAACTGTGTAGGCTGCAGAGGAAACAGGGTGTGTGGTCTTAGTCTAAGAGCAAAGGGGAAAGAATGGGGGGCGTGATTCTGGGATTATGGAGGGAAGGAAGGGGGGCTGAGATTGGTGGCTCCTTAGTTGGACCATCTTAGATAAGCACCTATCTCTATCTTCAGTGTCAGAGTTTGGGTTTATTCACAGTGGGAATGAAAATTACTCACCTGGCAGGATCAGCCAGGTGAAAACACCCACCGTGTTCACCTGAGCTTCTCCAGGGCAGGGTTATCGCTTGTCTCTCTTCCCCATGTGCCACCAAGGCAAAGCTGGAGACAGGTGGCCTCAGCATGATTTCCCCTGGTTAAGTCCCACCAGCTCTGTCATGGCTCCTACCTGGCTAGCTTGTCTCCCTGACACCCCTTAATTTTGTTTTGTTTCCCAGAGTGAGCAGGGACTGGCTTCCCGTTGCCTCGACAACTGCCATTAAAGGAAGCAGCCATGTGATGCCAGTTGATAACGGAAGCCAAGTGACTAACTGCCTTGTTTTCCTGCCTCTGGCTGGGCTGGGAGGCCTCTTAATTGGAAAGGAGAAGGCAGGGGCTTGTGGGTAGCAGATGAGAGCCAGGGAAGAGGCAGGGAGATGAGGTAGGGCCTACAGGGGAAGGTGCTTTTACATCTGTGAACTGGGGCTGTTGGGAGGCATGTCACTGCAGAGCCATCTGCACAGCTGCCCAGCGGAGTATGTTTGGGGAAGTGATCCTCCCAGCCCAGGATGGGGCGCTGGAAGCAGGCCAGGAAGGCTGGGGGTACTTGCTGTTTCCAGGAGAACTCCATGGTTTGACTCCAACCCAGTCTTTCTTCATGAACCGGGGCAGTAGCTTTGTCCTTCCTGCAAAGTTGGGTCACCAGATAATATACAGGTGGCCCATTAAATTTGAATTTCAGAAAAAAACAGGGAATATGTTTTTAGTATGTGTTGCTAAATATGGTGACCCTACCCCAGGGCACTTTTGGCAATGTCTAAAGCATTTTAGTTGTCACAGCTGGGACTTCCCCACAGCATCTAGCAGGAAGAGGCCAGGCATGGAGCTCACAACATCCTGCACTACACAAGACTTTTCCCACCCCAACCACGTCATCCACAGGGAGGATCCAGCCCAGAATGGTCATACTGTCCCTTTTCCAAAATGCTGGGCAACAGACATGGTTTTGATTTTTTTTTTTTTTGGGGGGGAGATTTTGGAATATTTGCATATACAAAATGAGGTAACTTAGGGATGGGACCCATTTCTACACATGAAATTCATTTATGTGAATGAAAAGCCATTTATGCTGAAGGTAACTTTACACAGGACTCTTAGTGAACCTGCATTTTGCTGTGAACTGTCACATGAGGTCAGGTGTGGAATTTTCCACTTGTGGCATCACATTCACATCAGAAAAGTTCAGATTTGGGACTCTTGGATTAGAAATGCTCAAACTGTACTGAAATCTGGGAACTCTGCTGGCACCTGATGCTGAGGGGCCCCCACGCCACCACGCCCCTTCTATCTACTCTGATGTGCATGTCCTCTTCTTGAGTAACTCATTCTCAATTCTTTTAAATTGTTTCCTATGCATTTTGGGGGTTCAGAGAAAAAGTGGGATCTGTGATTGCCCAGCTGTGTTGTCTGGGACAGACTTCCTCAGCCTGCCTCAGTGTTTCACCTGTAAAGTGGCTCGAGCCACCAGCAAGGCCAAACTTGTGCTAATATCTTTTTAATATTTATTGTTTAGTTGTAGTTGGACACAATACCTTTACTTTTATTTATTTATTTTTATGTGGTGCTGAGGATCGAACCCAGGGCCTCGCATGTGCTAGGTGAGCACTCTACTGCTGAGCCACAACCCCAGCTCACTCTGTGCTAATATTAGCATTGCCTAATTCCTCCCAGCTCATGGGAGGGTTACAGGGTGCTGGGCACCAAGCCAAGAAGATCCCAAGCCAGATCTCCTTCACTCCCCACCACAGCCCCACGAGGAGAACCCTCATCTCCTTTACTAGATATGTGAGGGGCCAGAGGGACAGAGGTGTGAAGCAGCCTGCTTTGAGGTCACACGGCCAGTATGGAGCAGTTAGGATTCAAGCACCATTTTAACAGGCTCTTGTGACCCTGGCAAGAGAGGGCAGCTAGAGAGAGCTTTGAACTTCAGCCAAGACCCCAGGAACATGACTTGAGGACAGGTACATGCAGAGGAAGGAGATGAGGCAGGAGGCTGCCTCCTCCCAGTCTGCGCAGGACTGGATGAGCCAGGCTGCAGCACTTGTGCTTGCCTCAGCAGGGAGCAAGAGCTATAGGAGATGGAAGAGCAAGAGAGGGTTTGCTTAGAGCTCTCCTCCAGGAGGTCTCAGCTGACCGCAAGAAGGAGGGTGGACACTGTCTGCTGGATCATAAAAGAAAACTTCCTTCTTTCCTCTCTCCCTCCTTGCCCTCCTTCCATAAATATTTATTGAGCATCTACTGTGTCCCAGACCCTGTTCCAGAAGATGCAGATTGAGCACTTATTCACATGCTTTCATTGAATGTACAATCCAGCCTGAGAACATGTAGATAAATAATACATATCAAAGGTGATATATAGGAAAAGTGATATATATGATAAAAGTGCCATAGGAAATATAAAGGCTGGAAGAGAGGGAAGGGGCTCAGCAGACGTGGTGGTCAGCTTGGCCTCTCTGAGGGATAATGTTTGAGCAGAGCGTTGAAGGAAGGGAGGACATACACTTCTTCAGGAAGGGTGTTCCTGGCAGAATTATCAACACCTGCAAAGACCTTGAGTTGGGAAGACAGAGTAGCAAGGTGGCCAATGAAACCAGAGCAGAGTGAAGGAGAGTGACAATGAGGTCAGAGAAAGAACAGGGCCCACCATGCCGAGCCTCTTGGCTGCTGAAGTCTTTGGTCCTCACTCTGGGTAACATGAGAGCCCTGGGGGAGTTTGGACCAGAGGAGGAACATGCAAGTATCAGGGACAAGTGGGAGGAAGCACGGTCCCCAGGGTGTCAGGCCAGAGAGGAAACTTCTGCCTGTTCTTTGCAGAATTTTGACTCTGGGCTGCAAACCGCAGGCCCAGCCTTTACTCCCTTCCATGCAGAGGAGGCGCTGCAGAAGGTTTGGCAATTGGATGGGTCCAGAACCTCCAAGATGGACATTTCTGGGTCCCTGAGTCCTATTGGATTGACTTAAAGAGCCTGTGTGTGTAGGCTCACGGGGGCAGGACTTCTCATGAGCAATGCAGTCTTGTCCACGTTATGCATTTTGAGGCTTTTTCAGCCCTCTGGCAGTGCAACTCCTGGGAGTTTCAGATAGTCCTGGGCACCTGTGCAGACTTGATGCTCTGGTTCTCAGTGGCAAGGGTGGCAAGAAGGGCTTGGCTGTCTTGCTTCCTTGTGTCTCCTGTGCCATTGGGTGTTGGGTGTCCCTGCAGCAGCCTCATGGGGTGCTGTAGGAGCTGGGGGGAGCATTTTATCATAGGTTAGCAAGTACTAAAGGGCACTTTTGTCACCTCTCAGGCCTTCAGTTGCTAAGGGTGCAGAACCCTAATGTGGCAGGACATGGCCTGAATCCTTGTTCCAAAGCCTGTGTTCCTAACAACTATGACTCCTAGGAGATCCCTGCTCACAGCCCCTTGTTCCTGCTTTCTAAGCAGAGGGGGTTCTAGAGCTGCAAGAGTCTGAGAATCTCAGCTCATCTGATTGGCCAGCACCACCCTCCGTGACCAGGCCCTGCCTGTTTTCTCTACTTGGAATTTGCCAAGTCTGCATTTAAGATGTAACAAAACATAGTAGCTGATAAGGCCTTGGGAGTCCTGCTCCCCTCCAGGAAACCCAGGGCTCAGCTAAAAATATTTTAAGAGAATAAAGGCTTAAAAAACAAACAAACAAAGAAAAAACATCAGAAACGGAGATTGTGGACAATCTCATTAACTACCCCCATGCTCTGTGCAGTGAATAAAACACCTTCTCTTGGGGATTAGGAAATTGGGGCACAGAGATGACAGGTGACTTTCCAAAGGTCCCAGAGATGGTGAGTGGTTCACCCAGGGATCTGGCTACAAACCCTGCTTTACCTTGCTCTGCAGCTGGAACCAACAGCCCATAGGTGGTTGTGACCTATGCTGGGAGTGTGGAGTTGGAGTTGACAAAGGGCCAGACTTTGGAATCAGACAGTCCTGGGTTCAAACTGTGGTCCTGCCCATTTAGTAGCACCTGGACCTCTGGGATGACAGTCTCTTTTCCCTTATGCAGCAGTGTTGCTGACCTGTCCTAGTGGCACCATCTGTATTCAGGAAGGTGTGCTTGGCTCACTTCAGTGGGAGCAAGGTGGACTCAGCTGCAGTAGGTCACTTACTGCCCTCTGCTCACAGATGACTTTGCAGTTGCTCTCAGAGCATGAGCTTGCTCACCTGGGTAAGCCCTGGGTGGGGGTGCTGCAGGCCCCAGAGCTGTGCTATATGTTGAATGCAAGGGGTATTTCTTGATGTCCAAAGGGACAAGCCCTTTGGGGGGAGCCTCCTGGCCCTGCCGTGGAGTTGTCCTGAGCCCCTGGATGAGGGGAGAGGTGGCGTGTTGCCAGGGGAGCCCCACCACGAGCAGTGGGTGAACATGAGGAAGCTGGTCGTTCTGGGGTGTCTGGAGCTGGAGCCTGGGATGTGCTGGCTAGTGTCTGGGAGTGGGGGGAGATGGCGTGGAGATGGGGATCACGGTCACAGCTCCACAGTCTCATGGGTGACTGTCTGTGCATGGGGGGGGGGGTCAGCCTTATAGACTGTTAGCCATGATGCCCCCAGGTGAGCACCAGGGGAGCCTCCTTGGAGGGCTGTCTGAAGGACTGGACAGGACCACAAGTGGAGACGTGGATGTAGGAGCCTCGTCCCCAGGCCCTGAACACCCTCCTGGTTCTTGGCAAGCTGACCGGTCCTCACACTGTTGGGACAATTCCCGACACTTGTTGATAGCAAGACAGTGAACCATTAACCAGAGCCGGGCTGGAGCTAGCGCAGAGGCCTTTGTTTCTCCTTGTGCCCCAACACCCACCTTGAGGGTGGCAGGTTCAGGGGGGAGGAGCTGGAGGGAAGACTTTTGTTGCACTCTGATGACCCAGGCCACTGCTTTGTCCTTTTCATCCCCATGTCCCCTCCCTGCTGTCGCCTGTTCTGGGGCTGCAGGATGCCCTCCAGCCCTGGCTCGGCTGTCATTACCTGTGCTGTGTGGAGTGGCAGGAAGGGTAGAGGGTGGACAGTCCCCCCTGCAATGAATATGATCACTCACCAGCATCCTCCAAGCTCCTGCAGTCCTGGGGGAGCTGGGGAGACCACAGTGAGCACAGGGAAGGCCCCTGTCCTCCTGGAGCCCACGGTCTAGAAGGAGGGACTGAGAGAGGACAAGCAAACTGATGAAGAAATAGGATGAATTCAGAAATGGTTGAGGAGACAGAAAGGGGGGAGAGAGGGTCAGGGTGTTCCTGGGTGGCAGTCAGAATGGGCTTCTCAGAGGAGGTGTCGTGAGAGCTGAGAGCTTATTGATGGACAGGAGCTGCTGGGCCAAGAAGTGGGAATGGCAGCGCAAAGGTGCTCAGGCAGCAAGCAGCTGGCAGACTTTGGGGAAAGTAAGGGGGCAGGAGTGAGGTGCAGGGAGGTAGGGACAGGTCAAGAACTGACAGAGAGATGGGTCCTCCTGACCCTGCGTCTTCCCCCATGGCCTCCTGGGGAGGTGGCAAGGAAGCTTCTGAGCTGTCACCATCAGGCACCATCTCTGCAAAGATCGCAAAGCCCCTTGCAAGCCATGCTGTGCTGAGCTGTGGAGAGGCAGGTTTGGAAATAGGCGGTGGATCTGTTCGCCCTGAGCTCTGGCTGCCTGCCCTCAGCCTCTCCCACCGCCGTGCAGACAAAGCACACTTCCTCCTCTTTTTCCTCCTTCTTTTTCTTTTCTTTCTTTGGTCCTGGGGATTGAATCCAGGGGTGCTGAACTACTGAGCCACATCCCCAGATTAGTTTTTTCTTTATTTTATTTACAGACCAGGTCTCGCTGAGTTACTTAGGGCTTCACTAAGTTTCTGAGGCTGGCTTTGAACTCTTGGTCCTCCTGCCTCAGACACCCAGCCACTAGGATTGTAGGCGTGGGCCACCTGCCTGGCTCTCTTTTTCTTTTTTAATGGACAATTTTGTAGAGCAGTTTTTGGTTGACAGCAGAATAGAGGGGAAGGTACAGGGATTTCCCCAGTGTCCCCCTCCCTGCACGTGCAGTCTCCTCTGCCGTCAGTGCCCACCAGAGAGGCACATTTGTTACAATTCAGGAACACACGTCATTGTCACTTGGAGGCTGTGGCTTACCTCAATCTTCACTCTTGCTGATGCACATTCTGTGGGCTTGGGCGGTTGTATACTGACCTTTACCACCTTTGCCCTCTCGCATAGCATTTCCACTGCCCATATGCCCTGATGCTCCCCCTGCTCATCTTATCCCCTTCCAGCCCCTGGTGACCCCTGATCTCTGCCCTGTCTCTTTAGCCTTCTCCTTTCCCGAATGCCATCTGGTTGGACCATGTCATCTGCAGCCTTTGCAGATCAGCCTCTTCGCTTAGTAATAAGCATTGAAAGGTGGAGATTTGTCTTTGTTAGGACTGTGCCCTTTGGAAGTCTTGCTTGGGGCTGGAGAGAGGTGGGAAGTGCTAGGTGTGCTGGGAGAGCTTGACTGTGAAAATTGTTGGCCTAGGGCAGAAGTAGCAGGTGCTGCTGGGCCCTGGCTCTGGGAGCAGGGAATTGGCCATGACCATGACGTTCAGCTGCAGTGAGCTGAGGGAGCAGGTGCACTGGCCACCTAGACAGAGCAACCTGGGGCTCCAACGGATGCAAAGTGCAGTCTCCTCACAGGCCCAGTGGGTCTTGCCTCCCCAGGTCAGCAGCCTCTTAGGGAACTTGGGAATGGTAACAGTGACACCTAGGTTGCATAGTTGCTGGGAATCTTTGGACTTGCATGGGAAGCACCCACTCCTATGAAGCACCCATAGGGATCTGCTGAATGAGTAATAAGTGCACCTACTGTGTTTCAGGCTTGGTGTGGGACAGATAAGCCAGAGTTTGAATTCCCACCCTGGCATTTCACGCTGCGTATTCTGTGGCAAGTCATTTCATCTGACCATGACTCAGATTCCTCATCTATAAAAAGGGGGTGTACCCATCTCATTGAGTTACCATGAAGAGTTGAAGAAATCATGTCCCTGAGCATGGGCCAGAAACAGTGAGCACTGTAGAGGTCGGTGCTGGGTGGTGCTACTAAAACAAGTGTACGGACATTTAACTGTGCAGCAGCTATTGCCTTCAATGCTTAAAAGGTCCTGTGACCTCTCCTATCCTGGGAGGTAGGTTCCAGGACCCCTGCAGTGCCCAAATCCTTGGATGCTCAAGTCCCTTACATAAAAGGGCAGAGTATTTACATATAACCTAGGCCTGTCCCAAATCTCCCTAAGTATCTTACAGGACCTTATAATACCTAATGCAGTGCAAGTGCTATATGAACAATTGTTATGCTCTGTTATTTAGGGAATAAGTTGAGAAAAATAACAACTTTTAAAAATATTTTCAATACCAGTTTGTTAAATCTGCAGATATAGAACAGTTGGATACGGAGGGTCAGCTGATCCTCTTATGCCTCTGACACAGAAACTAATATCGCCCATTTCACTGGTGGTGAAGGTGAGGCCAAGGGAAAGGACATGAGTTATGGGGTAGCTGAGGCCATGCCTGCAAGAGCTGGGATTGGAATTCTGGAAATCTGGTTCCAGAGCCTGGTGTGCATAACCATGCATTGGAGGCCTGTCAATAGGGATTTGGGGGGGGGGCATCAACTTGAGGTGGGGGCCTTGGAGAAGAATGAGGAGGTGGTTGTGGCTCAGGAATTCATCCAGAGCTGGGGACAGATTGGAGTGGGAGGAGGTCAAGTGGAGGGACTGTATGAGGAAGCGGAATCCTGTGGGTCAGGCAGAAGGAAGGACACCTGTGAGCAGCTCAGGGTGCGGGGAGGGAGAGGACAGGATTCAGAGGGAAAGGAACACTGAGCCACCCATGGAAACAGCCAGGTCTGGCAGGTTGGCACCGCCCCTTCCAGTCTGTGCCTTGAACTTCCCCAAATCCTCCCATCCTCACCACCACCACTGGCCCTGCTCCAGCCCCTCCCAGCCCCTCTCCCCTCCTCCCTGCCTTGCCTATAACAAGTGAAAAGACTCAAAGCTGACAGCCATTTCCACATAGTGCTTTCTCTGCACCTTGTCCATCCATCTGTTCTTGACTCCAAGTTGTCTCTAGGGGAAGCACAAGGCCTCTCTGCTTTAGAGGTGGAGAAACTGAGGCCCAGAGAAGTAATTTCTGCCTCTATTTCAGATCTTGAGCCATCACCCCCTCCAGGAAGCCCTCCTTGACTTCCCCGCTGCCCTGTCAGGTCTGGTTTCTTGATCATTTGTTCCCATAGAACCAAGCTTTTTGCTGTAGGGAACTAGCCTTAGGCTGTCACTGTTATCCATTCTCATGGTTCAGTTCATGTCTCTCTCACTGTGCGTTCAGGAGACACCAGAGAAACACAGTTAAGCATGGACAGCAGCAAAGAGCCTGCGACGCTCCAGGCCACCTTCAAAAGATGCTTTTACTAAAAGAGATCTCCTTTATAAATCTGAAAATTAGATTTATCTGAGCATCCCATAGTTTATCTGCAAGTCCTACCCCAAATCCAAAAGATTTGTTGTCTGATCCTTTGTAGAAAAACTCCGGCGACTCTGGTCTTAAACTTGTCAGTGTGATCGGCAGCGAAGAGAGCTCGGTGGGGCAGAGACCCAGGAGCATGGGCTGCTGGTGTTCGTGGGAGGGATCTGATCGGAGTGGTCACCAACATATATTGAGTGCCTACTGCATGCTGTGGCTCCAGGTCTTCCTGGGAGAGATGGGTGTTAAACAGATAAGCCCAGAGATGTTTGCCCTAAAAGGAGCAAGCAGGGTGTGAGGGGAGGTGGTGGGGAGGTGGCTCGCAGGAGACCCTATTTTAGACAGGGTGATCAGGCAGCCTCTCCATGAAGGAGAAGTGTGGACCCCTGAAAGAGGGGACGCTTCTGTCTGGGACGCCTATTACAAGCACTCGCCGTGTGCCTGGCCTTGTTCTGAGCTGGGCAGGCCTTGCTCACAGAGCCTCCCAGAGCATCCCTGTAAAGTGTGCAGGCAGCATTCCTATGTCACTACCAGGAAACTGAGGTCTGAGGTCACCCGAGAGCAGAGCTGGAGCTTGACCTGGCCTGCCTGGCAGCTCCTGAGGTCTCGTTCCTGCTTGTGCCTCCCTTGACTTGAGCCAGCTGTGGCCTTGGCCCTGCTGAGCCCCTCTCCCTGTGTCTTCCGTCCGCCTCACAGCAGTCCTGTACCCTAGGGCCTGGCAGCCCCATCCGGGGCTCAGACGAATAAACAGGACCCAGCACAGCAGGGCAGGGAGGATGTGACCTGACTGTGAGCCTGGCCAGGCATGAGGGTACCTGGACATGGGCAAGTGGCAGGTGTGAGGAACCCATGACTGGCCAGGTTTCCCATCTGCCCTAACTCCCTCCTGAGGTTAATTCTACTTTTATGCTGTTTAAATATTTGCAGGTGGAGGGAGGGCGGGATCTCAGCATGGCCTCTGAATGGAGGCAGGGTGGAGTGGGAGGTGGTCAGAGGCTTGTGGTGGAGGGGTGGGGCAGCACCCAGCAGGCCAGCTATGCCTGCTGGCCTGGGCCCGGAAGCTCAGGCAAGAGGGAGCCGCGCTGAAGAGCTTCTCCACAGCTAGCTCTCACCTAGTGAGCACCTCATGTCAGCCGTGCGTGAGCCCCGGAGTCTGTGTCTCCCCAAGCTCGTGTGTTTGTTGTGTGTAGTTTGTGGGGCCCATCCTGAGTGTCAGGCACTGTCTTGCTGATCTCAGTCCAGCCTTACATCCTCCTATAGGTCAGGCTGCTGCTACCACTTAACAGACTGTGAATGGAAACATGCCCCAAATCACACAGACAGTGAGTGGCCAAGGATCCGACCCCAGGCCAGCGACTCTGCATTCTGACATCTGCCCTGAATGCTAATGAGCTGGCTCCAAAAAGAGTGAGCTCCCCATCATTGGAGGAAGCAAGCAGATGCTGGGCGGCCTTGTAAGGAGTAAGATCTTCCTGACCACTCTGACCTTTGGTCCCCCTCTCTGGAAGAGGCTCACAGGGTGTGGATAGCAGAGTCTGACCCAGGAAGCCTCACGTTGAGTCTCCTGACTTACAATTCAATGTTTCTTTTGGTCCCAAGTTGGGGAGACTGAAGGGTCCCTTTTCACAGGTTTCCAGGCATCTTGGGTTTCAAGATGACCCAGTACTGGATGGGGCTGGAGATGAAGCTTCACAGAGACCTGGGTTCAAGCCCCAGCTGTGTCCTTTCCTGGCAGTGTGACCCTGGGAGTTGTGCATAAACCATCTGAGACTTGATTAAACATCTTGTATTTCTTTTGATGCTGGGGATGGAACCCAGGGCCTCACATGTGCTGTATCGCTGAGCTGCCCCAGATGTATGTACCTTTAAAATGAGGATAATCATTAGTACTCTTGTGAGGACTGAATAAAGCCCTTGGCACATAGTAGATGCTCAGTAAGCCTCCTCTCACTCTAAGCTGGAGGAGTAACAAAAGCATTTGTTCTAAATGGCCTTTGCTTTCTGCTGTGGACAAGATATCCATTAGGATGAGGCCCTTGGTCTGCCTCCTGCCGCCTCTGTATAACCGTGTGTGGGTTATCTTTTAAGATCTGTGCCTCAGTTTCCCCACCTGTAAAGTGGAATCATTTGGAAATAACCTCATTAGAACTGTGCTTACACACAGTCCCTGGCACAGAGTGAGTGCTCCGAAATAATGAGTGCTGAGCACTGCCATCATAAAGCCCCCACTGTGTGCAAGCCCTTCCTGCTGTTTCACACAGTACATCTCATGTAATGTCCCTGCCGCTCTTCACAGAGGAGCCCCTGAGATGCCAGCAGGGCATGACCGGCTACACTCAATGCAGGACTGGAGTGGCTGCGCTGGGGCGCTGGGGCCGGTCTGGGTGGCTCCAGAGTGGCACCACCCCCTCCTCTGCACTTCCTGAGGGCGGCCCGGTTCCTGGATTCCTGGGGCAGAGCCTAGAAAAGCATGCTGGTCGTGCTGAGCCAGGGGGCCGCGCTGAACCAGGGGACCTTTCTGCCATCACTGCCCCAGCCCACCCCTGTGGGGGAGAAAGAGTTGAGCTAGATTCTGGATCTTCCTCCCCCAGGGCTGCAGCCCCTGCCTGCCCACACTCTGATCCGTCCCAGGTGGTTTCCTCCCCTTGGAGTGGACAGCAGCCTCTTTCTGATGCATGGAGAGAGTCTCACAGCCACCTTCTGTGCTGGGCATCTGTCCCCAGCCCTAGTCACCAGCCTTTTTAATTTCCTCTCCTGGCCTCGGGCTGCCTGCGGTTATTAAATTCCGCTGAGATCCTGATAGCTAGGCTTTGGAGGCGGGAGGTCCTCACCTGCACACACCCATGGTGCTGGCTCCCCACCTCCATTTGTCACCCTGCCCTGGATCCGTGCCCAGGTGAGAGGCTTGGGGCCAGACAGCCCTGGGCTCCTCCCTACCATGTGACCCAGGGGAGGGCTTAACCTCTCTGAGTTCCAAGATCCACAGCTGGAAGCAGATGGCCTTCTCCACTCTGCACGCTCAGGCTTGAGAGGGTTTGTGCATAGAGTCAGGATGCAGTAGGAATCAGATGGTCCCCCAAACTCAGCCATGACAGCAGGCAGCATTAACAGGGGGACTGTGGACTCCGGTGGGAAGGAGGCTGGGAATCTGCAAAGCACCCCGTGGCTGGTAACAGCAGGGAGCCAGGGATCATCACAACCCTTAGGGCTGGAAGTGACAGTGTAGGGAGGGGGTCCTGCAAGAGTCCTGGCTGAATTTCTTCCTTCCCCAGGGAAGCTGGAGACAGCTCCTTGTTCCAGAGTCACCCTCTTCCTTTCCTCTTCCTCCTCCACATTCCTTCTCCTTCCTCTTCCTCTTCCCCTCCAGTTCTCTAATCCAATTTGGGCATCTCTCAGAATCACCTGGAAGGCTTGAGAAATGCCCCACATTTTCCGGCTCAGTAGTTCTTGGGCGGGACCCAGGAATTTGCATTTCTAACCTGGTCCAGGGGAGGCGGGCGCAGCAGGACCAGGAGTGGGGCATCTGCTGGGCACCTCATCAGCCCCAGGACTCCATGGACTAGGAGCCCCTCGGGGGCAGGACCCTCTGATTCTGTCCCTGTAGCTCCCCACGCCTGCCCTCTGTACCCGAGGGCTGGTGAGAGGGCCCAGCCTCCACCTCCTGCCCAGGTGAATTCAGGGGCAGTTGTACCTCCATTCGAAGCATTTGTACCTGGCCTGTGTTCACCGCTGTTCTGACCGTCCACGCAGCAGCATGGCAGTCCTGGTTGAGGGGGGCTCGTGTGCAGGGGGTTTATGAGGCACACTCTTGGGATCGATAGCAGGAAAGGAAAGTCAGCAAATGGGAGTGGGCAGGGACAGTAGACCATGAGGCCATCTCAGTGGAAGCCCTGATGTCCCTCTGAGGGAGCTGGGACTGCCTGTCCAGCTGTCCTGAGAGGGGAGAAGGTGCTGGGTCTTTCTGCCCCCATCAGTGGTTGCATGTGGCCACGCTGGGAAGGAGACTGGGAGGAGGCTCTGTGCACCTGGGGGCACCCCTGACCTTCAAGGCTGCAGCCGAGTGTGGGTGGCTCAACCGTGGGGATGAGGATGTGATAATAACAATGACACTGAGGGCAGACGTGCCACAGAACACGCTATTTAACAAACGATGTATTCTGTGTTGGTTCTGGAGGCAGAAATCCCAGATCGAGCTGTCTGGTCGGTTCCTACTGTGCTCTGTGACCTGGGTCTGCTCTGGCCCCATTCTTTAGCATGGAGAAGGCCACCTCCTCCCTGTGTCCGCACATGGTCTTCCCAGGGTGGGTGTCTGTGTCCTGGTGCCCTCTTCTTGTGAGGACACCAGTCATTTCAGATTAAGTCCACCCTAATGACCTCATTTTACCTCAGTCACCTCGGTGAAGGTCTCATCTTCTGGGCAGCCAATTCTGAGCTACCAGGAGTTAAGAACATTTCAATATATGAATTTGGGGTTTGGGAGAAAGACTCAACTCAGCCCATCAGAGTGGGAGAGGTGACATTGCAGGATCAGATTCCCAGGGTTGGGAGAGGAGTGATAGGAAAGGAAGGGCAGGAGGTGGCATCCTAGAAAGTGGGAGTCGGGCAGGTCTTTGAAGCCTGAATGGTAAGGGGCAGCCCAAAGCCACTGACTGAATGGTGACAAGGAGGACTTTCCCCGCCTGGCCCCTCCCTTCCTCCCTGAGCTCCGAGTGAGAGCTGAGGATTTGGCTGTTCCGAGGGAGCTCATTGCTTCTTTCTGGGGACATGGAGCAGATGGGGCCTGGTGCTCTCTGTAGCCACCATAAGGGAGGACACAGGTGGGCGGCAGGGCCTGCGTCAGAGCCACTCCAGAGAGTGACAGGCAGATGGCGGCTTCTGGAGAACAGGAGGACGTTGGCAGGAGAGCAACAACCTGCCTAAGAAGGGTCAGCCATGGAAAGGGCTGGAGTGTGCGCCTTTGGGCGGGAGCCATGTTAGCAGGGGTCCCAGAGACTGCCGCCTAGGCCGGAGGCTGGGCCAGGGTGCAGAGTGGGCCGGCCTGGCAGAGGCACACATTCACCATTTATTGAGTACCTACTGTGCGCCAGAACTCGGGGTGCAGGTTGCCATAGTGCTAAAGCTGGGAGTCACAGAGTGCTTGTCCTCACGGGGTTCAGAACCTGACAGGGGAGCTAGGTCTTCTTTTGACACCCTCCATCTCAAGGTGGGTATGTGGGCCCAGAGAGGACAGGGCTTTGGTCAAGTCCCATAGTGACTAGAGCAGCTTGGGATCTAGAATCCAGTGAAGCCACCATAGGGCGAACTACATGAGCAGAGGCCTGTCTGCCCTTTCCCACTGCCCCCTGTGCTTGGCACATCGGGGACCTCAGGTAATATTTGTTGAGCAAGCAGGTGTAGTGAGAAAGCCCACAGCCTGGGGCGTGGGGCCCGAGGTGGACTTCTGTCCCCTCTCTGGCCAGCTTCATCTCCCTGGGCAATTGCTTCCCCTGCGGAGCCTCCGTTTCCCACAGTGAGTTCACAAACCCATGTGGGAGGTGCCCAAGCAGAGATTCGAACCCAGGTCTACTGGATGCCAGGGCTGAGCGTCTACGCCACCCCTCCTGGTTCATTTGCCCACCTGACTCATCCAAACACCCACTCGTTGAGATCTTTACTGAGCACCTACTATGTTCTGGTTATACTGCAGTGAAAACAGGAGAGGAGGTGTCTGCTCTCCTAGACCTTATATTCTGGAGTGGGGAGGTGTAGACAGTAAGCCCATAGAGAGAAAGAACAGGAAGGGCAGTGAGTACTGTGAAGGGCCCGTGGTAAGGGCCAGGATATGGGCTGCTGTGGTCAGGGAAGGAGAGGACATTTGGTGTGACGTCTGACCTGGAAAGGCTCCGGGGAGCAGCACAGCCCTCTGGGGAGCTGCCCTGGTGGCACAGGTCTCTTCCGTCTGCCTTGCAGGTGAAGCAGATCATGGAAGAGGCCGTCACGCGCAAGTTTGTCCACGAAAACAGCAGCCACATCATCTCCTTCTGCGGTGAGTCGGTGGCCGCGGGAGAGTGGGCAGTGAGGCCACTCATGTAAGAGTCTCACTGAGTTGCTTAGCACCTCAGGAAAGGCGTCTTCCAGCCAGAATCGCGCGTCATGGTTTGCATTGTGACTCCCAAGTTAATTTTGGATCCTGAAGGGACTCAGTTGGAGAACCTGGAAATGCAGAATAGTGAGAGAGGCAGTTGACAGTGACTTCCGCGCCCCCCTGGAGAGGTGGCTGAAGCTCTTCACGTGGGCACCACCCACACGCCTAGCCGTGGTGTCCTGGCCCCTGAGCAGCGACCTCCGTGCTGGTTCCCTGCTCTGCCATGAGCTGGCGAGGTACAAGAATAGGGTGGCTGGGGACTTTCTAAAGACAGGGAGTGAAGAGCCGCTGACACCTCCCGAGGGACCATGGCCAGCTGGCTCAAAAGCACAGGCCTGGTGCTCGGAGCGTGACTCAGACTTCTCTGCTACACCCGCTCTGCCCGCCAGGTTCCAGGATAATGGCACTGCCAGGTGCTGCTGTGCTTTGACAGTGGCTAGAGACAGGACTTAGTGTGAGTCTGAAGTCAGCACTCAGCTCTCAGTCAGTGTGGGCCCTGGGGGTGATTCTCGTCCTTCCTGGGAACTTTGTCTTCAGTGACGGCAGTGTCTCCTGTGAAGGCTTGCTGCAGTCCCCCTCCCTATGACTTCGGCCCCAGGAGGAGCCTGAGCAAGGGCACCTGCCAGCCCACCAGCTCCATGTGCATGGCTGGGACACCACGCAGGGGCTCACAATATGCTGAGCATGCGCGTGACCTGGGGGACCAGAGCTTCAGTTCACCTGCTTTTCACCTAGACAGACCTGTGTCTGCCTCTTGCTGGGTGACTTTGGGCAGGAATCAGGGATTGAACTCCAGGGCCCTCGACCACTAAGCCACATCCCAGACCTGATCTGTGTTTTATTTAGAGACAGAGTCTCACTGAGTTGCTTAGCACCTCACATTTGCTGAGGCTGGTTTTGAACTTGCCATCCTCCTGCCTCAGCCTCCCGAGTCCCTGGGATGGCAGGTGTGGGCCACTGCCACCCACAAAGTCTTATTTTTTAAGTGGAATGTGTTTATTTAAATATACACACATATATACACACTCAGGTACTTATAGGTGTATATATAAATATATGTATTTTCATATGTATATATGAGTATATATGAATAAGTACATATGTATATGAGAATATTATATATCTAGGTTTATTTGAAACATTAATATTTTGTTATATTTACGTAGCTTTTTATTTTCTCCTGGACTTTTTTATTTGCAAATAAAAAGCATACATGTCCGTGTCAAGACTTGCTAACATATCTATTAGTTAAGGCCTTAGAGGAGAACATGATAAGAAGCATAGTTCCCTAACTCTGACCAGTTTCTGTATGAGAGAAATCAGATGGCAGCTACGGAGGCTTGAAGGGCCCATCGAGGTTTCTTTTATCCATTCTCCTTAGAAGGTTCTGTGAGAAAGGATCCAACACTGTATACAGAGCCTGAAGGTGATCAACTTATCAGTATAAACAAAGTGGAAAGTTTTATATGTACAAGTTAAAATTAAGATCGTAAAAACGGTTTCACCCAAAATATTTTAAACGCATGAGCAGAGTGGGCGGTGTGATTTGGACATTCATTCAAACAAGTACTTGCCGACTCAGAGACAAGCCACTGACCCAAAGCTTCTTCCTGTCTCTCTTTGCTCTTGACCTTGGCCAAGCCATCCACCTTGCGTGGCTCACTAGGGCTCTTCATGGGTTTTGTCTCAAGAATTAAGTGAGGTAAACCTTAACAGTCATCTGACACCCAGCAGGTGCCCAATAAGGAGTAGCTGCTGTTACATACTCACTTTTTCAGTAAGCATTAACGATGTAGCTGTTGTATACTGGCATGAGGAGAAGGTGAGAAGATGGAGGGCTCCCAGAAGTACCAGAGGCCATCAGAATGGCCTGCACAGGACCAGTTACTCAAAATGACTCCCTTCAGCCCAGAGAGGGAAAGTGGTTTGCCTGAGGTCACACAGTGAGTTAATGTTAGAGACCAGGCTATATATAATCCAGGTGTCCTGTTCTAGGAGAGCTAGGAAGGACTTCCAGGGAAAATGGAAATGAGAAGATTGCTATGAAATCCTCAAAAGAGTTTCAGGTACAGCACACCTTGAACTCAGATTGGGTTTGAATCCTGACTCTATCACTCATTTTCTGGGTGGCCTCGAGCTGTTCAGTTTACCTCTCTGATCCTCAGTGTCCACATCTGAGGAGTGAGGATAGTTTTCCTTTCTTCCCTGGCCTGGCAGAGAATAAAGGAGACCCATACATGTTAGCTGCGCTACAGACACAGTATCGATGATGATGATATCAATATTGATATTCCGTGGCCAGGTAGAGCTCAGCAGTCCCATGGTCCATCTTTCCCTCTCTGACAGCACTATAGCTAATATTCATAAAGCACCCACTATGTGCCTGGCTCTGCTAAGTACTCCCATGCATTCTCTCCTCTCGTAACAGCAGCTCTGAGGCCAATGCTCACACTTCTGCCCTTTCCAGGTGAGGAAGCCGAGACACCGAGGGGGTCATTGCCCAGTCACACAGCTGGCTAGTTACCAGCAGAGGACCTGAGTAGAGGTGGTCCAGCCTTGAGCCACGACTGTGGGTCACCCACTAAGCTCTCTTGCTTCATTAGAGGGGGAAGTCGGCTGGGGTGCAGGGCAGGCGGAGGCAGGTGATGCTGGGGACTGGCTGTCCAAGGAGCCCGTGTCTGACTGAAGCTCTGAGCCTTGCTGGGAACATGGGCAGGAGAGTCAGTGCTGCTGACCGCCATGTCCCCACAGCTGCGGTGGAGGCCTGCATCCTGCACGGGCTGCGGCGGCGGGCAGCTGGCTTCCTGCGCAGCAACAAGATCGCGGCTCTCTTCATGAAGGTGGGCAAGAGCTTTCCGCCGGCCGAGGAGCTGAGCCGCAAAGTCCAGGACCTGGAGCAGCTGATCGAGAGCACGTGAGTGTGGGGACCGGGCTGGTCAGTCCCCTGGAGAGTGACCCCCAGTCCCTTCAGGAATCCACAGCCCCTGCTACTCTTTCTGCTCCTCAGACCCGCCAGCCTCTTTCCACCTCAGGGCCTTGGCACATACTGTACCTCCAGCAGGCTCCCTGACTTGGTCTTCCATGGCTGTTTATTGTCATCATTCAGAATTCCCCAGCTCAGTCACTGCCAGCCCTCACCCCATCTTCTCCTTCACATCACCTGGTTACTTCCTTCCCATTTGTTCCTGCCATTGGGAATTAGCTATTTCTTGTTTAATTGTGAACTTGATCGTCCTCTCTGCATGAGAAATGGCAGCTACATGTATGCCACCCTATTGTGTCCCCAGCATCTGGGGCAGTGTCTAGCACCTGGAACATGCCCAGGAAACAGGTGGTGCTGGGCCACACCCTGTTCTCAATGCAAAGTTTCATAGAATCAACATGCTCTCATCTGCAAGGGGCAGCTGCTGGAGCCACTGGGTAAAACCCTTTTTGAGGCATCCATTGAAGGGGGAGGAGTGTCACTCCCCTGTCATGGTGACTGGTTAATGAGCTGGGGAGGTTTATGGACTGACTGTGTCACATGGTCCCTGTTGCCATAATCACCCCCTCAAGTCCTGAATGCACAGCCAAACCCCCAACTTGGGGCCTGGTTAGGGGTGGCAAATAGGTTTCGCTCCAGTTGTGCCTGGGGCTCCCAGAGACTGCAATGAAGGACTCTGAAGCCGTGGTTGGGCATCCTGGGAAAATGTGTGTGGATTGATTGGCCATGTATGTCACATGCAAGGGAAGGGAAGGGGAGAGATAAACATAGTCTTTGTCAGTTCTCTGTTACTGTGACAAAATACCTCTCATAATTAACTTAAAAAGAGGAAAGGTTGACTTTGGCTCACAGTTTGAGAGGGTGTTTTTGATGATCAGTGGGCCCTGTTACTGGGCCTATGGTGTGATAGCTGTTCACTTTATGGCCAGGATGCAAAAAAAAAAAAAAAAAAAAATTTAAAGGAGGAAGGAAGAGATCCACATCTCACAGGGCCGCTTGAGGGCACTCCCTAATAACCTAAAACCTTCCGCCAGGCCCTCCCACTAAAGGTTCCACCTCCTCCCTGTAGCCCCAGGCTGAGGGGGAAGGAAGGCTTTGACACATGGACCTCTGGGGGACGTTTCAGATCCAAACTCCAGCGTGCCCTAAGGTTGCCATCTCTGTGTAGGCTGCACTCCACTGAGGGAGAAACGCCCCCCCCTTTTGCTCTTACCCTTCAGGCCCTGCCTGTCCAGGGCTTCTCCATAACTGAATGGTGGGTAGAGCTCATGACTGGGCTTTGCCAGCTCCCTTTGGAATGACTTCTTAGCCACCTTTAGGTTCCTTCCAGCTCACCTGCTGAATTCCTGGCTGATTACAGATAACAGGGCCTTCCACCGTGTGGGTCTGACTTCCTAGGGAGGGATCGGACCTGCCCTTGCCGGGCCGTAAGGGACAACCATCCATTCGCTTGTGCACTCATTCATGAACACGATTACTGAGCATCCCCCTGTACACCAGGCACTGTGCTGGGCCCTGGAGGTTTAGACACAGGGGGGCCTGTGCTTACCACATGCTTAGTCCATATTCTTAAGATCACAGAACGGAGGGGAACACAGAAAATGGAACAGCTTAGGGGGCAGAGATCAGCTTTGTCTGGTTCCAGAGGGCTTCCTGTAGGAGATGGCCTTGCTGAGACCCAAAGGGTGAGAAGGGATCAGCCCAGGAATGGGAACAGGAGGGAAAACAGGAAGCGGCATCAGCATGTGGAAAGTTCTATAGAGCCTGGCAGCCTCAGGAGTCTTCTCGTGCTCTGTGTCATGGAGTGAGCAGGTAGAATAAGGGGCTGCTGGAGAGGTGGGGGCAGGTCATGGAGCACCCTGCCAGTCATGGGGAAGACCTTCCTTTGCAGGGACACTGGGGAGCCACTGAAGGATCTGTAGTCCAAGGCTCTTGGTCAGCATGTCATTCCAGGAGAGAGGGAAGGAGCCAGGGAGAGAGGGAGGTGTGTCAAGAGCATCTGAAACCCTCTGTTGAACCACATCTGCACACTCACTGGGGATTATTACTTTTTCAACACTTGACCCAGATGATTGGAGCAACATGGGCTCCTGTTTAGCTGTCCTTCCTTCATTTTCTAGCAAGAATGAGCATTTTCCCATTTGCATATTGGTCCTGTGGATTTCATTTTTTGTTTCCATTCTTTCTTGTTGGTCTTGAAGGCGAAACCAGATCCAGGGCCTCCAGGAAAATGCTCGGAAGCTGCCCAAGCTGCCCAACCTGTCCCCACTCGCCATCAAGCACCTGTGGATCCACACTGCCTTGTTTGAGAAGGTCCTGGACAAGATTGTGCATTACCTCGTGGAAAACAGCAGGTGAGGGGGAAGGCCAGATGCCCAGGTGTGCTCTGCCTCCACCTGCTGCCTGTCCTGGGAGTTGCACCCTCGAGTCTTTCTTTGTCCCATTGACAGTGCAAGTGGGTTTGAAAGTGATTTTAAACAGGCCTCTTGGATGTTCCACCCTGAGCCAGGCCAGCTTAAAAAAATGAGAGGATTTGGGTGTTTAAGATCATAGGCTCTGACTTAGGGCAGGGTGAAGGGATCCTGGGTTTCTTCCTTCTCCTGTAGAAGACTCTACTTGTGGCCTTAAGGGGCGGGGGGGCAGGAGAGAAGGTGTGTTCTGTTCCTCTTCCCATCTTACCGCAGAGGACTCTGAAGCTTAGAGAGGCATTCACTTGCCTAGGGAGCCACAGCAAGGTGGCAAGTGGCTGAGCGGGGCTCCCATGCAGTCTGTCTGACCCCACACCCATGTCCTCCACACACTGCTGGGTGACAGCAAGGGCCAAGCCAACTGGATGTAGCTCAAGCCTGCACAGCCCTACAGATGCAGTGACCTGACATGTGTCACCTCCAACAAGTCATTTACCCTCTCTGAACCCAGCATCCCTGGGAGGCTCCTTCCAAACTTTGAATTCTGTTGGTCTGGGGGTCGCATGAGTTTTCAAGGATTTAGAAACCATGACACCATCGTAAGTCACACAAACAAACAAATGCAGAAGCATTCAGCCTGATCCTTGTCTGGATGACGTCCCATAGTACCTTGCAGAGCCGAGTTTCAGGGGGCTTTTCTGAGCATCTCAGGCCAGCGTTCCCAGCATGAGGTGTCGGGGCAGGAAGGCCTGTTAGCACAGCATTGGGAGCACAGTGCAGGTAAGAGGCATTTTATTGTCTCAGAGAAGGGCAGACATAGCTGAGCCTCTCAGGACCTCCTGTCTTCAGCAGAAGTCCTGGTGGAATCATCCAGCCTGCCGCTCATTACTCCTATTGCTCAAGGGCCCCGTGTGTTCAGGTGAATACCAAACTCCACGCTGATACTGTTCATCTCGTTTCTCTCAAAAGTCCTCCAGCAGCCCTGTGATATATACCATGATAGTCCCCATTTGACACATGGGCAGCCAAAGCTCTGGCAGTAATAAGGTAGTGGGGCATTGAACCTGCTTGTCTGCTGGCCTCCATCCAAACCCATGTTTCCTTTCCTCTTCTAGTAAATACTATGAGAAGGAAGCTCTCCTGGTGGACCCCGTGGACGGTCCCATCCTTGCATCCTTGTTGGGTAAGTGGTCTGGTGCTCTGACTTCCATGTGGTCCTGGGTCTAAGGGGTGCCTCTTGAGGGCCCCTGGCTCCTCTCCAGCCTCCTCCATCCAAACTGCTCACTGCCTCCTGCTCCCAGGGCCTCCTCTGGCCTCTTCTTTGCAGGACTCTGGGGCTTCCCGGCTGGCTGAAGGGGAGGGGTGGTGGAACGAGTGGCCCCTCCTTCGGGAGTTGGGAGGGTGGGCTCTCTGGGGCTGCAGTTCCCAGCCCCCTGTGCTCTGCAGTGGGGCCCTATGCCCTGGAGTACACCAAGATGAAGACGGCGGACCACTTCTGGACCGACCCCTCTGCCGACGAGCTGGTGCAGAGGCACCGCATCCATAGCTCACACCTGCGGCAGGACTCACCCAGCAAGCGGCCAGCCCTCTGTGTGAGTGCTGTGGGCCGCAGGGCTGTGGGAGGCAGGGCTGTGGGAGGGCCTTGGGCCAGGGGACAGGGTAGAGGTCACTCCAGGGCCACCTGTCTGTCTCCTGTCACACTGCCAGATCCAGAAGAGGCATTCGAGCGGAAGCATGGACGACCGGCCGTCCCTGTCTGCCCGTGACTATGTGGAGTCCCTGCACCAGAACTCCAGAGCCACCCTGCTCTACGGCAAGAACAACGTTCTGGTTCAGCCGGTGAGTGTCCACCGTGGGCCAGATCTTGCTCTGAGTGTCTGCTCTAGGTTATGGAGGAGGCTTTCCCTCTGGCTCTGGGTTGTTCGTCTGTTTATTCATCCATCCATCCATCTGTCCACCCATCCTCACCGGATCTCTAGCCTCCTGTCCAGCCAGTCAGCTCTCTTCCATTCTCTCTGGGCCTCCTTCTGTCCAGGCTCCACCCACCATTTGTCCATCCGTCTGTTTATATTTTTACCCACCCACCCATCTATCTAACCACCTTTGCACCCACCCATTCACCTGTCCTAATACTGAGGCCTGTACAGGTGAATTAGGGGACAGAATCATGATTTGGATTCATGCCAACGGGTGCCACTCATCAGTCACCTTCTATGCCCCAGAGGCTGGCCAGGCTCCAGGGGTGCAGGGACAGTGGGGCACATTCAGCCCCTGCCCTAGTGCATTGTCTCCTTTGGCTGTCCCCTCTCCAGGGCCATTGGGTCACAGGGTCAGCATAGTGTCTGGGCTCTGCTGGGAGGAAGTTCTGTGAGTCATCAGCCACCCGAGATGTGTGGGTGCAGTTTCAGTCAATCACTGGGTGACCCTGGGCAACTCCTCGTCTTAGCCACGGTATCTGCTCTCTGTGGGCACAAACCTTGTTTGCTCAAGTCTTTAAGAAGCCATGATTTTAAGATGTGCCTTTTTTTCTAAAATGCTATTTAAATTACACATGGGACTTTTTCACTACACAATTTCACCTTACCCATTTGAATCAGGTCTTTGAGACGTAACCAGATATAGGTTTTTTTGCTTGTCTTTTAATCATACATTGCTCTTTCATACACACAAGAGAAAATGTAATTAAAATACATTAGCTAAGATATTCCTAAAGCCTCCGCAGTCCAGAGTTTAATCTTCTATATCACTTTGGCTAAGAATCATTAATGCCCTAGTTTTTCCACATGCTTCTCTGTTCTACTATTACCCATGGGCCAAATGTGGTCTTCCACCTGTTTTTATAAATAGAGTTTTATTGAGACCCAGCCATGACCATTAGTTTGTGTGTTATCCAGCACATCTTTCAGGCTATGGTGGCAGAGTTAGGTTGTAGCCGAGCCTGTATGGCTCACAAAGCCAAATGTTTCTTTACACAAAAAATGTGGTGCCCCCTGACCCACAAGCCCAGAAAGTGCAGCATTTCTTCAGGAATATGCATCCTCATCTCTGAGATGGGTCTGATGTCCTATGAAGCACTCACTTGCTGTTTTACAAGGGCATCTGGGTTCACAGGCTTCCCTGCAGGGATGAATAATGTGCCTGCTTTGCCAATATCACGTTAGTAGTCTGCGGCTCTGTTCCAGCCTCTCTGTGTCACAGTAACTTTTTTCACTTCAAAGCTGAATCACAGGCTAATCTCTCTGAAGGCATTTAAAATAACACCTGTCCTGCTCATGCAAAATAATAGCCATGCACAGAACTCAATTGAAGCGAGGACAGGCTGAACAGCTCTGAGTTTGCAGGCAGTCACCTCTGCGTCATGGTTGTGAGTTCTCATCAAGGGTAAGACATGTCCCCATTTAGGGAGGTTAAAATGTGAAAGGAACAGAATGTGCATCTTGGGATTGATGGAAGGCTGTGGTGGTGCTCCTCCACGGGGCACGGGGCTCAGCGGAGCCTGTGTGTGAGGACTGAGCCGTACTCCCTAGGCACTTGGTGCTCAGTAAATGGTGCTGGGTCTCTGCCTGTCGTTGAGGTGGATTGGGTGCAGGGACTGCCTCCTTCATGTCTGACAGATGTTGACACATCCCTCCTACTTGGCATAAAATAAAGCAGGTGAGAAGTCCTATGGGGAGTTAGGAAGGTGGAAGATCTGACCGCTGGGCCAGAGCATGCTGGGGACACTGAAGGAGTAGGTTGCTGGGGAATGGGCCACAAAACTCAGCTGCCACCTCTGCCTCCCTTAAGATTGGCCCAGATAAATGCCATTTTGAAAAGGGACAGAGCCCCCTTCCTAGTTCTAAAGACCCCTAGGCCTGAGAGGGAGAGTGTGATGGTGGGCAGCTTTCACAGCTGTACTTGGTAGTACTGCCCCACCCACAGGTTGGCTGCAGACAGCTTTGCTGAGCGCGGCCACCCAAAGAGGCTCAGGAGGACTTCAGCTTCTCAGATAACCTGCTCTGCACCCCAGAGTCTAACGGGTCAGGGCCTTCAGCCATATGTACTCCAACACCATGACCAGTCCTAAACCCTTGTCTCTCTGCAGAGGGACAACATGGAGGCTGTACCTGGGTACCTGTCCCTGCACCAGACAGCTGACATTATGACCTTGAAGTGGACACCCAACCAACTGATGAATGGGTCCATGGGGGACCTGGACTATGAGAAGAGGTAGGTTGCTGGGTCCTCGCTGCACCCTGAGTCCATCCCCTCTCCTGGGCCCCACCTGGGAGCGGAGATGTGCACCCTGCCCTGTCTGCCCCTCCGCCTGGTTGTTATGGTGACCTGGCCCAGCCTCCCTGCAACTGTGGCCTTAGGGGCAACTCAGAGACTCAGGAAGATGAAGAAACCAAGGGAAGAGTGTTGGGGGTGGGGGTAGCCATTGGTTTGAACACCACTCAGAGAGGGAAATCTACAAAGACCACGGAGCCTGCAAACACAGGATAGTGGCCAGCCTCGGCCCACCCTTCCCGTCACGTCCTAACAGGGGTCTGGCGTTGTTACTGGGTTTCTGGTCCCTGGAGCTGTCTCTTCTTTGGTACCCATGATATATGCAACTCCGCAGTGGCTTTGGAGTCATACTGGGAAGAACCACCAGACTGGGGCTCCCTCCTGCAATACCTGTGTTCTAGCCAAACCAGGGACAGCTTCAGGGAGAACAGAGGACAGCCATGGCTCTGAGGTGGCCCACTTGTCATTCCAGCTGCTGATGGGGAGAAGCAGCAATTGGGCTGTTCTGAATCCATGTCAAATTCTCTCTTTCTTTAAGAATTTAAGCTTGATTTAAAAAAAAAAATTTTATGTGGCACCGAGGATCAAACCCAGTGCCTCACCCATGCTAGACAAGCACTCTGCCACTGAGCCACAACCCCAGCCCTCAGATTCTGTTTTTTCTTTTGCATTTTCTTAAAAAACATTTTTACAGTCAAGAATTTTTAACTTAAAAATAGTCATGGAACAGGTTCCCATGCTCCAGCCCTCTTGGCCGTTAACCATCCCCTACCTGGACATGTTTGAGAAGCTTGCAGATGACCTGTGATTTCATATGCATTTTAAAATGTAGTGTTAAAAAAAATAAGGGCTCATTTCAAGAAACATGGCCAAAACACTATTATTGTGTTCTACTTAATATGAAGCTCAGTGGGGTCCATATTAGATCTTGGGGTGATTCATAGCATTTTCTTAGCTGTTCACTTCCTGCTCAGAGGTGGTCATTGAGAGGTACCAGTGGTCCCAGGCTGGGCTGGGTAACTCTGTCTCTGCCAGACCGTGGGGTTTCCAATGAAGAGGCCCTCGCCGAAGAACAGTGGAGGGCTGAGGAGAGGCCCTTGGCCTGGAACTTGCCTCTTTATCGTGAACCTTGGAACTGGGCTTTCCCTGGCCTCCCAGCAAGAGTGGCTCACCCCAGCCCTGAATCTCCCTCCTAGCATTTGCCAGACGGTAGTCTCATGATCAGCTGTGCACGCTCCTCTCTCTCCTGCCTCACCCTGACTTCAATTTCCTTGAAGACCAAGATCCTGCCATGCTCACAGCTGATTCCTGATGCCCGCTGCAGATTGTAGCACGCAGTAGGAGCTCAGAAAACCTACTTGTTACATATTTACTGAGCACCCTCCCTGCAACTGTTCTAGACACAAGGCACTAGCAAGTCAATCAAAGGAAAGCAAAATCCTTACCTTCTCAGAGCTCAAATTATGCTGGGGAAGAAAAGAAATAACCAAGTACACAAGGTCCTTGCCCAGCCCTCACCTTGCTGGGTGACCCAGAGTATGTCACTCCACCTCTCTGAGCCTCAGTTTCCCCTTCCTCTTCGGTGAGGGAATTGGACAAGATGGTCTCCCCAGAATTCAAGGGATTCCCAGAGGGTCTAATAAGTGCTTCTGCACCCCCGAGGCATGTTCTTCCTAAAGCTTTAAACAGCCCCAGGACCATGCTCTTCACTTGGATGGAGGCCCAGGAGTGTGTGGGTGGGAAACCTGTGATGCCAGCTTGGAGAAAGGCCCTGGACAGCTCATCCCCCACTGCTCCAGCTCCTGCCACCAGGGGCTCCGCGTTTTCACATCATCTTCCTCTGTGAACAGGCGCGACGTAGATGCTGCAAAATTGAGTTTCAACTAAATCTGGACCTTCAAGGTCACCATCCTGGAGTTGGGGATGTCCACATCTCTGAGCTCTGAACTCCCTGCCACCTTGTTACTCTCAACCAGAGCCTCAGTTGGAAGAGAGAAACAGGCAGGAATCAGAAACATGAGGATGGAGTGCGGGAACGGGAGACGACCAGGGGCTTCAGCATCCCCTTTGGGACTAAGAGACACTGAAGACAAAGGGGGTGGTCCTTCTGGGAAAGCACAGGAGTTCTTCTCTCTTTTTCCAGCCATCACCTCCTCTTGCACAACCATGGTCATAACTCCCCAGCTGGGCTTCTTAGTGTTAGAGAAGAAATGTCCCCAGGAGGCGGCTACTCAGGCTCTGGAGTCAGACTGGGCTTGCCCCTGTCCCTGCCCTGCTATGTGGAGCAGTGAAGTGGGAGAACCTCTGTACCCTTTGGCAGGTTCATTGGTTCAGAGGCCCCAGCACCTCCATGCCTAGGGATCTACCCAGGAGCATGATAACTTACCTACACAAAAGCTTATACACAAATGTCCACCATAGCGTTGTTCCTAATAGCTCAGCTGGAAGCAGTAATTCAGATGTATATTTTTTTTATTTTTTAGTTGTAGTTGGACACAATACGTTTATTTTATTTACTTTTATGTGGTGCTGAAGATAGAACCCAGAGCCTGGCATGTGCTAGGCGAGTGCTCTACCGCCGAGCCACGACCCCAGCCCCTCAGATGTAATTTTGTACACTGGGTTTCAAGGGTTCTTCTTGGGTCATGGGGCCATCCTGCACCAGTCACTGTCACTGGACAGTGGAGCGTGCTGATTGGCCAGGCCTGGGTCAGGTGATCATTGCTGGAGTCCTGGGGTAGAGAGTCGTGGATTCATCCTACCTGGGCCTCATGGGCCGGGGAGGACGCTTCCCTCAGAAACTGAGGCTCTGGAACCAAAAGAAGAGGAGAAAGGCTGGGCAGGCTGGGACACCAAAGTTGGGGACAAGGGAGGACCTCAGGAGTGGTCCTCTGGCTTCCAAAGCCCCTGCCCACCATAAGGTAGGTGGCCTTCCTACAAGCCTCACCTCTCTCCCTTCCAGTGTCTACTGGGACTATGCCATGACCATCCGCTTGGAGGAGATTGTCTACCTGCACTGTCACCAGCAAGGTAGGGACCACAGGAGATCACGGGACTGGCTGGTGTTCCTCTTGGATGCTCTGCTGCCTCTAGCTCTGATTGTTCATTAGCCTCATGAGACAATGTGGTGGACATCCTGTTACCTGTACAACTTCAAGCAAGTGGCTGTACCTCTCTGAGCCTGGGTTTTCCCTCTATAAAATGGCGATGCCTATTATTTCATTGTCATGACAACCCAGTGAGAGGTGTACTCCCATTTTAGAGGTGAAGAAGCCACCTGACACAAAGCCACACACCCTGTAAGCTCCAGAGCCTGGACTCAAACCAGATCTTTGTGACTCCAAAGTCAGTGCTCCTCGGGTGGTTCTTTAAAGTCAGAAGAACCTACAGTCAAAAGAGGCAGATGGCTGTCCTGCTTTAGGAAGCGAGTGGCCTGTGTCTCACTGAGGTGTGAGACACTGCGGCTCAACTCCTAAGATGGTCCTGAGTCTTAGGAGTTGTGACCTTGAGGAAGTAACTTACCCTCTTGGAGGCTGGGTTTCATTTGTGAAGTAGTAGATCGGCCTCATGGGGATATTGTGAGTGTTGGACAAGACAGTTCTTGTAGGTATTGTGCTGGTGCACAGGAAATGTCCCCCACACTAGCCAGAGTCACCTAGGGGCCTGAGAGGGGTGAAATCTGGACACCCCGTGCCACAGTGAGCCAGGTGGATTTGCAGCAGATTCTGGAGGAGCGTGGGTGTTTCAGGGCATCTTTCCTTTGGCAGGTAACTTTAGGGAGGCCACCACACTGTTCCTGACCTTGTCCTGTAGCTCCCCATCCAGGTGGATGGTGGGTGGGATGGGTGGGACACAGGAGAGGTGAAACCTGCCCTGACCTTTTGCCCAGGCCTGGCCCAGAGCTTGGTCTGGCTGGGCACCTCTGGGGACATGTATTTGCAGAGTTGGGGGCTTGTCACCATGCCTCATAGTGACTTCCCACTGGGTCTTCTCTGCTGGTCATGGTGGCAGTGGACAGCGGCGGGACAGTGGTGTTGGTCAGCCAGGATGGGATCCAGAGGCCGCCCTTCCGCTTCCCCAAGGGCGGGCACCTCCTGCAGTTCCTCTCGTGCCTGGAGAATGGGCTGCTTCCCCACGGGCAGCTGGACCCGCCTCTCTGGTCCCAGCGGGGAAAGGTGAGTGGCCTTAGGGGTGTGGGTCCTTATGTGACTTCACGGGCTGGTGCATGCCCCACCGAGACCCTTAGGCTGTGCAGGTTTGAGGACAGCTGTGTCCTTTCACTGGGACGTGTCCTTCCAGGGCAAAGTGTTTCCCAAGCTGCGCAAGAGAAGCCCTCAGGGTTCCTCGGAGTCCACGTCTTCAGACAAGGAGGATGAGGAGGCCACAGATTATGTGTTCCGGATCATCTACCCCGGCTCGCAGTCTGAATTTGGTAAGCTTCCCAGCCCGGCCCAGGGGTCCACCTGCCACCTGAACCTGGGAACAGCCCCAGGCGTTTGGAACAAGAAGACAAGGGGTCAGGATTCTGGGGCTGGCTGGGGACCTGGGACCTGGAAGTCAGTATCTTGGTAGCCTCAGCTCCCTCCACCTGGCTCACAGAGATGCCACTAGACAGGAAGCAACACGGGGTAGTGACAGTGGCATGGGCTCTGGAATCCAAGCTGCACCTAGCAAGTCACTTCACCCTGCGTGCCTCCGTGTCCTCAGCTGTAAGTGGGGCTGTTTGCAGCACCTGTCTCATAGGGTTGCTGGGAGAAGGGACCCGGACAGGGCCTTCGGCACCTAAAGATGACTCGAATGTTAGCTGCCCTCCTGTCCGCCTTGCGATGTTCACTTCAAGTCAAAACTTCGGTGACATGAGGAGGTGATGAGAGAGCAGCGCGTTGGGTGGGGGCGGGGGTCTTGCCAGTGGTAACCGTGGTGAGCGGTGGTGAGAACGGCAGTGGGGAGGCGAGCAGCGGCACTGTCACCAGATGGCGGCAGATGCCCTGTGGTCCGTATAGTGACTGCTATGAGGAGATGCTCTGCCCAGGGCGGCTCACCATGATGGGGCGGCTCACCATGATGGGGCGGGGCCGTGCGAACACTGTGAATGAATCTGCACAGCACTCAAAAGGGGCCTGGCACTTAGGCGGCCCTCTCTGGTGTCTGTTAAAGTAGTTCTGAGTTACAGCTTCTTTTCTGTTAGGCTCCTTTGTTTAGACCTCTGCAGGCATGTTGATCCCATTTGAGGGACAATGGCCCTGAGCCTCCCTTTGCATAAGCGACCCTGTGCTGAGCCTTGAGAGGCTCTTCAGAAAGCAGACAGATGTCCTCCCTGGCAGGGGCCTCATGGAGCCAGGCCCCTTACTTTCCTGGCTCTCCTCCTTGGCCAAGCACCACTGGGCCTGGGGCAGGCCTGTCGGTCAGGTATCGTGTCTCTTGCATTAGCCTGTGCTCCGCCCCCTGCCCCCCCACCCCCCGCCGCCATGATGTTCTTTCAGAGCTCAGCAAAGCCTAGTTCCCACCTCACCCAGGTGTCCATGGCCACTGCTGCCCAGCATTAGGCCTCCCCGTGGGAGCAGGTCTCTCAGGTAGCACTGGGCGCACCCCAAGGCTGTGCTGGCCCAGTGCTGAGAGCAGAATCCCCCAGGATGGGGAGCTGGCTTCTGTTCCCTTTCCCAAGAACCTGGGCTCCATCCTGAAGACTGACAATATTAGGACACCCCCTGGTGAGCCTTGTATCAGAGAGCCCAGATCCCTGGGGCTCTTCCCAGGAAACGCTTCCTGCGGATTCTTACCCAACAAATAATTTGCCTACTCCTGCCGGGAACCAGGCTGGTGCTGGATGCTTATTTGGGGGATGTTTGTGCTGTATCCTGTTGGGGATCATGTGGCAAGGAACAGAGGCCAGCCCGGCTCACCCACAGTCCTTGGCGCCTCCCATTCTGGGCCTATGGTTTAACTGCCAGCTCCCATGGAGGTGTCTGCTTGGTGGAAAGGCTTCTCTGCCACCAGGCTCCCTTCTCCGTGAGCGGGGCACGTTGGAAGTGCCCTGGAGCCTCCTCTGGCCCATGGCTGACGGGATTGGTGTGCAGAACCCAGCTCCCTCGGCCCTCGGGTGAGCAAGCTCTGAAATGTGCATGCTTTGCATAGCCCTCGGGGTCCCCAAGGCCATCGGGCACAGTTGCCCCTCGTGGAAACCTGCTTGGTCATACCCTCCACTCCAGGCCTTTCCTGGTCTGTCTCGCTCACCTCTCTGCTACCCGTGCTTCTTAGGAGCACCTCCCAGATAATCGACTTGGGGTCCCTGCCTACCTTTGAGGAATCCTGATGACGCAGTGTATGTGGGACAAGGCCCCTCCACCTTGGCTCTGCTGAGGTGAGGCTGGAAGTACCCTTCACAGGACGGGCTTGTCCTGTGCATGGAGGATGCTGGCCACATCCCTGGGCTCAGACCCTGGATGCCAAGTAGCAAAGCTCTCATGTTCCTCCAAGTTGTGACAACAAGAAATGTCTTCAGACATTGCCATGTGTCCTCTCGGTGGGGCAGATGGGTTGCAAAATTGCACCTGCTTGAGAACCACTGGTTTCCAGAAAAGAAACCATCACTGGATACTGCTCTGCCACTGCAGGACACTCACGGGGTCCTTCCTGTTCAGGTCTCCCTTCCTTGCCTGGAGGACAGGGTGACAACACTGCCCCCCACCCCGGGTCAAATTCTGAGGGGTCAGAGCGATGATTTGTGAAACACCTTTCACCAGATGCAGGCCCATTCCTTAGTGGATGCTCAGGTCACAGTCGCAGGTCTCCTGTACTGAGTGCCACACGTGCCAGGCCCACTTCTGCACTCGCTGTGTCTTAATTCACCTCACCCCCAGCGTAGCTCTCCCGAGCAGGATGTCATCACCATTCCCTGTTGTGCAGAGGAGAAAACTGAGGCACAGAAAGGTAAATCAACTGATCCAAGGTCACTCAGCTGGTTTGGGGCACGGCTGGGCTTTTCACACAGGTGCCTCCAGCACCTGTGCCTCTAAGCGCCACTCCATGCCTATGGTCCTGATGGTGGGGGAGAGGGCAAAGTACTTTCACCTTCTTCAACCTTGAGGTCAGAGGCAGCCCTCAAAATGGTGACTCCACCCCCATCCTTGGTTGAAATTCTCAGGGGCCTGAGCCACACAGCGTTACCAATTTAGAAAAATCAGAAATCAACACACCTCTTCCCGTGGGCCACATTTTGCAAATAATGTTTTATTGGAACACGGCCATATTCCTTCATTCACATATGATCTGTGGTCACTTTCATGCCACAACAGCAAGGTTCAATAATTGTGACAGAGCTCAGATGGCCCCAGGCCAAAATTACATATTATCTGTCTCTTTGTGGAGAAACCGTGCAGATGTTTGCCTTAAAGAGGAAGACGATTACTTCAACATGCGGGAGGGAAGACGTGGGTGGCTTAGCTGCTTCTACACTGCCTCCCCCTGTCATATGCTCCTGTCCCCACCACTGGATCTCTGGCCTGTCTTTATGCACAGAGGGGCAAAGACCAGCACTACAATGCGGACAGGTCACGGTTGGATCCTGGCCTTCCAGGCTCCTCTCTTGCTGAGGTTGTCTGTGCTGCGGTGGCCACAAGGCACATGTGCCAATGGAGCACTCAGAAGGTGTGACTGGTGAAGTTGAGGCGTGAGGCATGCTGTGGGTGCAAAACATGCCCCAGATTTTGAAGACTTTATGTGAAAAAAAAAGAATGTGTGGGCTGGGGATGTGGCTCAAGCGGTAGCGCGCTCGTCTGGCATGCGTGCGGCCCGGGTTCGATCCTCAGCACCACATACCAACAAAGATGTTGTGTCCGCCGAGAACTAAAAAATAAATATTAAAAAATTCTCTCTCTCCCTCTATCACTCTCTCTTTAAAAAAAAAAGAGAATGTGGATTTTTGCATGAATAATTTTATATTGATTATATGTTGAAAGAATAACATTTTGGAAATGTTGGGTTGAAATTATTGAGACTGTTTTCACCTGTTTAACGTGGCTACTGGGCAGCTTTGAATTCTATGCATGGCTCCTCCATATTCCCTGGGACAGCGCTGGCCTGGGGCAGACTTCTCAACCTCAGCACTGTTGGCCTGGAGAGTCGAATAATTCTTTGAGTGTGAGGCTGTCTTGTGTGTTGGGGGGTGTTGCACAGTGCCCCTGGCCTCCAGCCACTAGGTGCCCAGAGCATTGAGCTTTTCTGCAAGTGTTGACAGCTGAAGTCTCAAGAGTCTCCAGAACCGCCCCGTTGAGAGCCGATGGGTGGGGAGACAGGAGCCAGTGGGAAACAGCAGTGGGGGTTGGCGTCAGAGCTTAGAGTCGGGCTCCTAGATTGGAATTCAGTGCACTAGCTGGAGAGCCTTGGGTATGTCACTCTATGTGCCTCAGTTTCCAAGTCTATTAAAGAGGATGATGAGAGTACCTGCGCTCAGTGAGAGACCACTGTCATTAGAGGAAGGAGAAGGGGGACTTCAGTCAAAACGTCCAGCTTTGCCAGTCACTCCTTGATGGGTCTTAGGGTGACAAAATCCTATCATCATTCAGACCCTCAACAGGGGAGAGCCGAGATAGGAGGAGTTGCCCAGGAGCCATGTGGAAAATGTGCACATCTCTGTTCCTCAGTTACTTCTGCCAAATGAGAAAACAAATGCCCCCCTTAGAGGTTCACTGTGACCGTAAGACAGAGCACGGCCCAGCCCATCACCCACTCGGAGCAGTCACTTTATGAACACGAGCATTCTTTCTTCCTCTAATCAAACTCAGTATGCATGGGGGGGGGGGCAGCTGTGGAGAGCAGGGCAGGGACAGTTCGAGCCCCAAGGCACTGGTTCTCGTGGCCGTCTCCTGCCCCACCCCACACCTCACCTTCACTAGTGCTTTCTGTTTTGTTTCAAGCTGCCCCCGGCCTCTTGGCCAGCACTTGCCCCATCTCTGTGGGCCCCGCCTGGATGATGATTGCTGCTGGTCAGTCCACACTGGTAGTGGCCAGGGGGAGTCGGTGGGCACGAGCCAGATGGAATACCACCCTCCCCACACCGGGCCTGAAGGAGCAGCCCCCCTGTAATGTCTGGGCTCCCCACTTCCCCCAGGGCTGGGTCCCAGCCACCTCTGCCATGTTGACATTTGAGTCTTCGTCCAAGGGAGATGGAAGGAAGGTGCAAATCGATGCCCCAGCTGTCTACCTGAAACAGACAGCTGGCAGCCCTGTGGGTCCACTGGTGAAGTCTGCCGGGGTGAGGGGCTGGGATGGAGCCAGGATTGTCCCCACGTGGGCTGAGCCAATCAGTGCTTCCCTGAGACTGGCGAGGAACTGGGGATGTTTTTCTAGAACAGACTATAGGAATCACTGGCCTCTCTCGGCCGTCTCATTGGTGAGTCTGCATGGGGCGGAAGAGTGTGATGTGCCACTTTGGGTGGCTGCAAGAACCATGTTCTGTGGGCAGCTTCCTTCTCTGTCCGTGGGCAGAGGCAGACCCTGCTGGCTGCCGAGCTCTGATGACCAGTGGGGTCAGGCCCCAAGCTCTCTCTCCCCATAAAGCTCTAGGGGAGAGCTGAGATAGGACGAGTTGCCCAGGAGCCATGGCAAATGGGGAAATGTGCAACTCTTTGAGTTCCTGGAACGAGAATAAGAAAACCATAACCCAAGGGCCAAATCCAGCCTCATTCTGTACATCTCTGAGCTGAGGATGGTTTTTATTTGTTTCAGTGATTGAAAGAATCAAAAGAGTGATATTTTATGACTTGTGAAAATGATGCAAAGCTCACATTTCAGTGTCCATCAACAAAGTTGCCTTGGAGCACACCCGGGCCCCTCTGTTGATATTACAAAATGCATGGCGACTTTTACACTGTGAGAGCAGAGTGTTGAGGACACAGACCAGATGTCTCACAAGCCTAAAATACTTCCCACCTAAGAAGTTCCTCAGTGCCTTCTGCTATGGGGACAGGGCTCTACAAGAAATGTGCTTGTGACTTTGTCCCTTTCTCATCTCTGGACTCCATTCCTCCCAGAGCTCCTGCATCATGGCACTTACATACTGTGGCTACCTGAACCATTTTTTTAAAAAGTAATTTCAGGAGAATTTCAAGGCATTCAAATGTACACATTTAGGAAAGTTAGCAACAGCTGTGTTCTCCCACGGTGGGCGTGGCCTGGTCAGATGGGAGTGCTTATCTTGCCAGCAGGTGTGGCTTCCCTCCCTAGGCAGCACTTCATCCCTGGTTAGGAGATGTCACCCCTGGAGACATCAGCTTCCCAGCTGTAAGACGAAGGATGACTTGGGCCTCCACATCCCCACCCCTCCTCTGCCACGAGAGCACCCACCCCCAATGAGTATGTGGAATGTTGCTCAACAGCATTAGTCATCACAGAAACAAATTGAAATCACAGTGTGATTCCATCTGACACTCACAAGAATAGCTAAAATAAAAAAGACTGGCCATACCCAATGTTGAGGAGGATGTAATGCATCTGGGACTCTCTTGATTGCTGGTTGACCTATAAAGCGGTATAACCGCTTGGAAGAGCCATTTGAGTTTCTCGTGGAGTTAAATAATCATCTATTCCGTGTCCCAATAATGTCTCTCCAAGTTGTTACCTCAGGAGAACAGAAAATGTATACCCATCTGGGCGTGGTGGCACATGCCTGTAATCCCAACAGCTTGGGAGGCTGAAGAAGGAGGATTGCAAATTCAAAGCCAGCCTCAAGCAAAAGCAAGGTGCTAAGCAACTCAGTGAGACCCTGTCTCTAAATAAAATACAAAATAGGGCTGGGGATGTGGCTCAATATCGAGTGCCCCAGAGTTCAATCCCCAGTATCAAAAAAAAAGAAAAAAAAGAAAAAGAAAAGAAAAAAAGAAAATGTAATGTATATCCACAAAGAACCTGTAGGATAATGTTCACAATAGCATCATTCATAATAATGATATACCAATTCATAGATATTATTAATATACCTTATGAATAACTATTCATAATACCAAAAACTGAATCATCTCAAATGCCTATCAACAGGAGAATAAACAAACTGTAACATATACAAATGCATTGAGATAATACCAATTAAAAAGGAATGAAAGCTGGAGGTGGTGGAATACTCTTGTAATCCTAGTTGTTGAGGAGGCTGATGCAGGAGATCACCACAAGTTTAAGGCCAGCTTGGGCAACTTGGTGAGACCTTGTTTCAAAATAAAAAACAAAAAGGACTGGGGATGTAGCTTAGTGGGACAGTGCTTGCCTAGCATGTGTGAGGCCTGCCATTTACAAACTGTATGACATTTGGCAAGTTTGCTTTTTTCAAATCATTTCTGCATCTCAGTTTCCCATTCATGAAAAGAAAATGATAGTAGTACCTCCCTCAGGTAGTTGGTATGAGAATAAATATATTTATTTTTTTTTCCATTTTTTTTTTTTATTGGTTGTTCACAACATTACAAAGCTCTTGACATAACCCACTTCATACATTGGACTGAAGTGGGTTATGAACCCCCAATTTTACCCCAAATGCAGCTTGCAGAGTCACATCGGTTACACCTCCACATTTTTACATAATGTCCTATTGGTAATTGTTGTATTCTGCTACCTTTCCTATCCCCTACTATCCCCCCTCCCCTCCCCTCCCAGCTTCTCTCTCTACCCCATCTACTGTAATTCATTTCTCTCCTTGTTTATTTTCCCATTCCCCTCACAACCTCTTGTATGTAATTTTGTATAGCAATGAGGGTCTCCCTTCATTTCCATGCAATTTCCCTTTTCTCACCCTTTCCCTCCCATCTCATGTCTCTGTTTAATGTTAATCTTTTCTTCCTACTCTTCCTCCCTGCTCTGTTCACAGTTGCTCTCATTATATCAAAGACGACATTTGGTATTTGTTTTTTAGGGATTGGCTAGCTTCACTAAGCATAATCTGCTCTAGTGCCATCCATTTCCCTGAAAATTCTATGATTTTGTCATTTTTTATTGCTGCATAGTACTCCATTGTGTATAGATGCCACATTTTTTTTATCCATTCATCTACTGAGGGGCATCTGGGTTGGTTCCACAGTCTAGCAATTGTGAATTGTGCTGCTATGAACATCGATGTGGCAGTATCCCTGTAGCATGCTCTTTTAAGGTCTTCAGGGAATAGTCCAAGAAGGGCAATAGCAGGGTCAAATGGTGGTTCCATTCCCAGCTTTCCCAGGAATCTCCAAACTGCTTTCCAAATTGGCCTCACCATTTTGCAGTCCCACCAGCAGTGTACAAGTGTACCCTTTTCCCCACATCCCCGCCAACACTTGTTGTTGTTTGACTTCATAATGGCTGCCAATCTTACTGGAGTGAGATGGTATCTTAGGGTGGTTTTGATTTGCATTTCTCTGATTGCTAGAGATGGTGAGCATTTTTTCATGTACTTGTTGATTGATTGCATGTCCTCCTCTGAGAAGTGTCTGTTCAGGTCCTTGGCCCATTTGTTGATTGGCTTATTTGTTATCTTATTGTCTAATTTTTTGAGTTCTTTGTATACTCTGGATATTAGGGCTCTATATGAAGTGTGAGGAGTAAAAATTTGTTCCCAGGATGTAGGCTCCCTATTTACCTCTCTTATTGTTTCTCTTGCTGAGAAAAAACTTTTTAGTTTGAGTAAGTCCCATTTGTTGATTCTTGTTATTAACTCTTGTGCTATGGGTGTCCTATTAAGGAATTTGGAGCCCGACCCCACAATTTGTAGATCGGATCCAACTTTGTCTTCTATCAGATGCAGAGTCTCTGGTTTGATATCAAGTTCCTTGATCCATTTTGAGTTAACTTTTGTGCATGGCGAGAGAAAGGGGTTCAGTTTCATTTTGTTGCATATGGATTTCCAGTTTTCCCAACACCATTTGTTGAAGATGCTATCCTTCCTCCATTGCATGCTTTTAGCCCCTTTATCAAATATAAGATAGTTGTAACTTTGTGGATCAGTCTCTGTGTCCTCTATTCTAAACCATTGGTCCACCCGCCTGTTTTGGTACCAGTACCATGCTGTTTTTGTCACTATTGCTTTGTAATATAGTTTGAAATCTGGTATCGCTATACCGCCTGATTCACACTTCCTGTTTAGAATTGCTTTTGCTATTCTGGGTCTTTTATTTTTCCATATGAATTTCATGATTGCTTTGTCAATTTCTACAAGATATGCCATTGGGATTTTGATTGGCATTGCATTAAACCTATAGAGAACTTTTGGTAATATCGCCATTTTGATGATGTTAGTTCTGCCTATCCATGAACAGGGTATGTTTTTCCATCTTCTAAGATCTTCATCAACTTCTCTCTTTAGGGTTCTGTAGTTTTCATTATATAAATCTTTCACCTCTTTTGTTAGGTTAATTCCCAAGTATTTTATTTTTTTTGAGGATATCTTGAATGGAGTGTTTTTCCTCATTTCCATTTCCGAAGATTTGTCGCTGATATACAGAAATGCCTTTGATTTATGCGTGTTGATTTTATATCCTGACACTTTGCTGAATTCATTTATTAGTTCTAGTAGTTTCTTTGTAGACTCTTTTGGGTCTTCTAGGTATAGAATCATGTCATCTGCAAATAGTGATAATTTAAGTTCTTCTTTTCTAATTTTTATGCCTTTAATTTCTTTCGTCTGTCTAATTGCTCTGGCCAGTGTTTCGAGAACTATATTGAATAGAAGTGGAGATAGAGGGCATCCCTGTCTTGTTCCGGATTTTAGAGGGAATGCCTTCAACTTTTGTCCATTCAGAATGATGCTGGCCTGAGGCTTAGCATAGATAGCTTTTACAATGTCAAGGTAGGTTCCTGTTATCCCTAATTTTTCTAATGTTTTGAACATAAAGGGATGCTGTACTTTGTCAAATGCTTTCTCTGCATCTATCGAGATGATCATATGGTTCTTATCTTTAAGTCTATTGATGTGGTGAATAACATTTATTGATTTCCGTATGTTGAACCATCCTTGCATCCCAGGGATGAATCCTACTTGGTCATGGTGCACAATTTTTTTGATGTGTTTTTGTATTCGATTCGCCAGAATTTTATTGAGGATTTTTGCATCTAGGTTCATTAGAGATATTGGTCTGTAGTTTTCTTTCTTTGAGGTGTCTTTGTCTGGTTTCAGAATCAGGGTGATGTTGGCCTCATAGAATGAGTTTGGAAGAGCTCCCTCTTTTTCTATTTCCTGAAATAACTTGAAAAGTATTGGTTTTAATTCTTCTTTAAAGGTTTTGTAAAACTCCGCTGTATATCCATCCGGTCCTGGGCTTTTCTTGGTTGGTAGTCTTTTGATGGCTTCTTCAATTTCATCCATTGATATTGGTCTGTTCAAATTGTGTGTATCCTCCTGACTCAGTCTGGGCAAATCATATGACTTAAGAAATTTATCGATGTCTTCACTATCTTCTATTTTGTTGGAATATAGGTTTTCAAAATAATTTCTAATTGTCTTCTGTATTTCTGTAGGATCTGTTGTAATATTGCCTTTTTCATCCCGTATGTTAGTAATTTGAGTTCTCTCTCTTCTTCTCTTCGTTAGCATGGCTAAAGGTCTGTCGATCTTATTTATTTTTTCGAAGAACCAACTTTTAGTTTTGTTAATTTTTTCAATAGTTTCTTTTGTTTCAATTTCATTGATTTCCGCTCTAATTTTAATTATTTCTAGCCTTCTGCTACATTTGCTGTTGTTTTGCTCTTCCTTTTCTAGGGCTTTGAGGTGAAGTGTGAGCTCATTTATTTGTTGGTTTTTTCTTTTTTTGAGGAATGACCACCAGGCGATGAATTTTCCTCTTAAAACTGCTTTCATTGTGTCCCATAGATTCCGATATGTTGTGTCTGTATTTTCATTTATCTCTAAGAATTTTTTAATTTCCTCCTTTATGTCTTCTGTAACCCATTGATCATTCAGTAACATATTGTTCATTTTCCATGTGATGTAGGATTTTTCCTTCCTTCTTTTATCATTGATTTCCAGTTTCATTCCATTATGATCAGATAAAATGCATGGTATTATCTCCACCCCTTTATATTTACTGAGGGTTGCCCTATGGCATAATATATGGTCTATTTTTGAGAAGGATCCATGTGCTGCTGAGAAAAAAGTATATCCATTTGATGATGGTTGATATATTCTATATATGTCAGTTAAGTCTAGGTTGTTGATTGTGATATTGAGTTCTATAGTTTCTTTATTCAATTTTTGTTTGGAGGATCTGTCCAACGGTGAAAGAGGTGTGTTGAAGTCACCCATAATTATTGTGTTGTGGTCTATTTGATTCTTGAACTTGACGAGAGTTTGTTTTATGAATGTCGCAGCACCATTGTTTGGTGCATAAATATTGATAATTGTTATGTCTTGTTGGTGAATGGTTCCTTTTAACAGTATATAATGACCTTCTTTATCCCTTTTGATTAACTTAGTCTTGAAGTCGATTTTATTCGATATGAGGATGGCCACTCCTGCTTGCTTACGAGAACTGTGTGCGTGGTATATTTTTTCCCATCCTTTCACCTTCAGCCTGTGTATGTCTTTTCCAATCAGATGTGTCTCCTGGAGGCAGCATATTGTTGGATTTGTTTTTTCAATCCATGATACCAGCCTATGTCGCTTTATTGGAGAGTTTAGGCCGTTAACATTCAGAGTTACTATTGATATATGGTTTGAACTTCCATCCATGTTTGAATGTTTATCCTTTTTTTTTTTAATATTTAGTTTGTTTCTCCGTGATTATCTTTCCCCTCGCCCTCTGTCTTTACTGAGGCACTTCCCACTGATGGTTTTGGTTATTGTTTTTCATCTCTTCCTCGTGTAGTGTTTTGCTCAAAATGCTTTGCAATGCAGGTTTTCTGGCTGCAAATTCTTTTAGCTTTTGTTTATCATGAAAGATTTTTATTTCGTTGTCGTATCTGAAGCTTAATTTTGCTGGATACAGAATTCTTGGTTGGCATCCATTGTCTTTCAGTGTTTGAAATACGTTGTTCCAGGATCTTCTCGCTTTCAGCGTCTGTGATGAAAAATCCGTTGTCAACCTTATTGGTTTACCCCTAAATGTAATCTGTCTCTTTTCTCTTGTAGCTTTTAATATTTTCTCCTTGTTCTGTATATTGGATAGCTTCATAACAATGTGTCTTGGCGTTGGTCTACTGTGATTTTGTGTGCTCGGTGTCCTGTATGCATCTACAATTTGTATATCTGTTTCCTTTTTTATTTCTGGAAAGTTTTCTGTAATTATCTCATTCAGCAGGTTATTCATTCCCTTGGCATGAATCTCTGTGCCTTCCTCTATCCCGATGACTCGTAAGTTTGGTTTTTTTAAGTTATCCAAAATCTCTTGGATGTTTTTCTCGTGATTTTTAACCAGCCTATCTGAGTTGGCTAGACTCTTTTCAAGTTGATATATTTTGTCTTCATTATCTGACGTTCTGGCTTCTACTTGCTCCACTCTGTTAGTGATACTCTCGATTGAGTTTTTAATTTGGTTTATCGTTTCCTTCATTTCTAGAATTACTGTTTGATTATTTTTTATAATCTCTATCTCCTTATAAAGATGCTTAACTTCTTCTTTTAGCTGTTTATGTAACTCATTCTCAATGTGTTCTTTCGCTGCTTGAATTTGCTGTCTCGTATCCTCTTTGAGGTTCCATTCCATCTGTCTAAGGTGTTCCTTGAGGTCTTTATATGACCATTTTTCTGATGACTCTAGGTCCTCCTGAATATTTAGGCTGTCCTGCAGTGCTTGTACTCCTCTTCTTCCTTGCTTCTTGAAGCTGCTCATGTTGCTTCTTGTTCTGGTTGACTGCTGGGTTACTGTTATTTTCCTATAAATTTATTTGATGCTAGGGAGGAAAGGTATTAGAAGGGAAGGGAAGGAGTCACTAAGGAGAATGAGAGTAGGCAGGTAGAATTCAAGGAAGGGGGGATAAGAAAAATGAAAAGATAAAAGAAGAAAGAAATAGGAACTAAAAAAGAACAAAAATTTAAAAAAATATTAATAATAATTAAAAAAATAAATAAAATTGAGATTAGAAGAGAAAGAAGGAGAAAAAAAAGAGAAAAGAAAGAAAAAACAAGATTGAAAAATGAAGATGAAAGAAAAACCCCAATCAATCAAAAAAAAAATAAATAAAAAAGACTAATAAATGCCGTCTTAGAGTTTGATTAACTTCTCTTCCAGTAGGTGGCGCTGTGCCCACCAGGCCAAGTTTCTCCTGTCAATACGCGGGAACCAATCACTGTGCAGCAGCTCCTCCCAGACTGGGCGAGTCTCCAATCCTGACTGCCTAGGGCCTCCTCTTGTGTCCAAACACTTCCACTTTTCCTCTAGCCAGGCCCCTCTCACCACAATACTGGCTACAGGCCAGGTCTGCTGCTCCCGGGAGCCCTGTTTTCATGAACGACTGGGCTCACTCCTCCAGATTGCCATTCCCTCAGACCCTAAGCTTGTAGAGCTTGGTGCTGAGAATCCTCAGCGAATTTTGCTTGCCCTCCTGTAGCCACACCCCCGTAGCTGGTGCAAGAGACCTCAACAGCCAGCCCTGGAGGGAGCGGCAGTCCCGCAGCACCTCTGACTCCCTTGGGCTGGCTGTAGCACTCTCGGGAGAGCTGGGAGGGGCTCTTAAGGTTTCCCTGATGCGTGGAGAGGGAGAACCAGGAGACCACACACCTGCTGCAGCAGGCTTCAATGAATTTATCTCCTCCGCCGCAGTCCTGCCACGCCAGCCCTCTGCCACAGTGGTGTCCTCAGCAAACGGCTGCAGTTCGCCTCCCCCTGCCGGGCGACCAATGCCTCGGGCGGGTCCCCACTGTCTCCCAAGCCCCGCCTGGACCCTGCGGCCACTACCCACGAAGGCCCGGCAGGCATCCATCTCCGGGGAATGAGAAGCGCTGACCAGCCGCCTCAGCCGGATAGCTTAATGCTGAGTCGCAGCTGTCTGTCTTAGCTTTTCAGACGCGGTGGTGCGGGGCATGGAACAGGAGGGGCTTACTCACTTCCCGCAGCCAACTTTCTCCTCTCGCTATTTCGGGATGATGGCGGGGTGCTGGCTCACTCTCTCCGGTGTGTCTCTGCTTCGAGCTCCCGCGCCTCTCTCCGCTGCGGTTTCTACAGCCGGCGCTGCCCTGTTCGCTCTTTCCGCCCCCGGCGTTCCCGGCTTCTAGCCGCACCGCGGCCCGGTCCGTGTCTTTATGGCTCTCGGCGCCCGGGGCCGGGGAGGCGACGGCCTGACTCCGGCAAGTATCACAGTCCCCAGGCCCCGAGTCCCGGCGGCCACACACCGACACTTCTAATAGACCTACCAGATCCCTGCAGGACCCCTCTTCATGGAATTCTGCTAGAAGTTCCTCAGTGTGAAGACTGCCGCTGTTCCAAAGGGTCTTTTTGATCCCGTTAGTGCAGAGACATCAGAGTCCCTGCTTCCTCCTTGGCGGCCATGTTCCCTCCCCCCCCCCAGATTTTCCATTTTCATTCAATAAATATATTTAAACACTTCAACTAGTGCTAGGCAGGTCATAAGTCCTATGTAAATGTTAGCAAAATTTCAATATACAGATCAATTATATGGTAAATGGAAGTGTGATATGGATTTTAAAAACATCAGCACTGAATGTGAAATCTTTCCCACTGATACAAAGAAGGAATTTATGACACTTTATTACATGTGCTAAAAATTTTGCATCTTGGGCTGAGGGTGGTAAAGCACTTACCTAGCATGCATGTGGTACTGGGCTCAATCCCCAGCACCATGATTGATAGATTTATATATATAGAGAGAGAGAAAGAGAAAGAATGAATATTAAGCCTAACACAATGGCACATGCCTGTAGTCCCAGCTACTTAGGATCATCACCTGAGCCCATGAATTCCAAACCAGTGAGACCCTGAGTCAAAACAAAAACAAAACAAAAAAAGTATTTTGATGAACTCTGGTTTCTAGTATTGGGTAAGTTATTCCAGTAGGAGGAGCTCTGACCAAGAGTTTTAAATGCAGACACACAGGAAGATCCAGACCTTCACTGCTTTAGAATTTGTCTTTTCTTTGCTCCCTGTACCAGAGCAGGAAAATAAGGTACTGCTACAAACCACATATTTTTTTTCTCCTTAAAAACAGAAAATCGGGGGCTGAGGTTGTGGCTCAGTGGTAGCGCACTCATCTGGCATATGTGAGACACTGGGTTCAATCCTTGGCACCACATAAAAATAAATAAATAAAATAAAAGTATTGTATCCATCTACAATTAAAAAATTTAAAAAAGCATGGGCTGGGGCTGTGGCTCAGCGGTAGAGCGCTTGTCTAGCACGTGTGAGGCCCTGGGTTCAATCCTCAGCGCCACATATAAATAAAATAAACATTTTGAAAATAAAATAGAGATCTTTAAAAAAAAAAAAAAAGCAGAAAATTGTGGGTTGGAGTTGTGGCTCAGTGATAGAGCATGCGTGAGGCTGTGGGTTCGATCCTCAGCACCACATAGAAATAAATAAATAAAGGTATTGTGCCCAACTACAACTAAAAAAATAAATATTTAAAAAAATAAAAGATCGGGGCTGGGGATGTGGCTCAAGCGGTAGCATGCTCGCCTGGCATGCGTGCGGCCCGGGTTCGATCCTCAGCACCACATACGAACAAAGATGTTGTGTCCACCGAGAACTAAAAAATAAATATTAAAAAATTCTCTCTCTCTCTCTCTCTCTCTCTCTCTCTCTCTCTCTCTCTCTCTCTCTCCTCTCTCACTCTCTCTTTAAAAAAAATAAAAATAAAAGATCCATTTACAACTAAAAAATATTTTTTTAAAAAGCAGTACATTGTGATAAATGAATTTGGTTTGGACTTTAAATTTAATTTTCACTAGAGAAATGACACATTTATATTGTATTAGTAAAAAATATGATTTCCTAGTTTCTCAACTTACATATACTTAAGGATTTTAAAAGTCTCTTTTTAGGGCTGGGGTTGTGGTTCAGTGGTAGAGTGCTTGCCTAGCATGTGTGAGGCACTGGGTTCAAGTCTCAGCACCACATGTAAATAAATAAATAAAGATTCATCAACAACTAACGAAATTTTTTTTTTTAAAGTCTCTTTTTATATTTTTCTTTCTTTTGATTGACCCGTGTAGAAGAGTTTACAAAGGCTTTCTTGGCCTTAGATCTCAAATTTACTGTTATGTTTCCATATTCCCTTCACTAAATTAAAAAAAAAAAATGAAGTCACTCAGGACTCAGGATCATATCTTCATCAGCAAAAACTTTTTATTTTATTTTAATTAATTTATTTATTGGGGCTGGAGCTGTGGCTCAGTGGTAGAGCACTCGCCTAGCATGAGTGACGCACTGGGTTCAATCCCTGGGACCACATAAAAATAAAACAAATAAAATAAAGGTATTGTGTCCATCTACAAATAAAAAAAATTAAAAATTTTTATTTATTTATTCTAATTAGGTATATATGACAGCAGAGCATGTTGATTCATTGTACACAACTGCAGCACAACTTTTCATTTCTCTGGTTGTACACGATGTGGCCTCACACCATATGTGCAATCACACCTGTACCTAGGGTAATGATGTCCATCTCGTTCCACCATCTTTCCTGCCCTCACACCCCCTCCTTCACCCTCCCTCCCCTTTGCCCAATCACAGTTCCTCCATTTTCCCATGCCCCTCTCCACACCATTATGGATCAGCATCCACTTATCAGAGAGAACATTTGGCCTTTGATATTTTTTTTCTTTTGGTACTGGGGATTGAACTCAGGGGGCTCTTGACCACTGAACCACATTCCAGTCCAATTTTTTTTTTGTTTTTATTTTTTATTTTATTTTATTTTTTGATTAACAATTTTCTTTTTCTTTTTTTTTCTTTTTTTATTGGTTGTTCACAACATTACAAAGCTCTTGACATATCATATTTCATACATTAGATTGAAGTGGGTTATGAACTCCCAATTTTTACCCCAAATGCAGATTTCAGAATCACGTCGGTTACACATCCACAATTTTACATAATGCCCTATTAGTAACTGTTGTATTCTGCTACCTTTCCTATCCCCTACTATCCCCCCTCCCCTCCCCTCCCATCTTCTCTCTCTACCCCATCTACTGTAATTCATTTCTCTCCTTGTTTATTTTCCCATTCCCCTCACAACCTCTTATATGTAATTTTGTATAGCAATGAGGGTCTCCCTTCATTTCCATGCAATTTCCCTTTTCTCTCCCTTTCCCTCCCATCTCATGTCTCTGTTTAATGTTAATCTTTTCTTCCTGCTCTTCCTCCCTGCTCTGTTCATAGTTGCTCTCATTATATCAAAGAAGACATTTGGTATTTGTTTTTTAGGGATTGGCTAGCTTCACTAAGCATAATCTGCTCTATTGCCATCCATTTCCCTGCAAATTCCATGATTTTGTCATTTTTTAGTGCTGCGTAATACTCCATGGTGTATAAATGCCACATTTTTTTTTATCCATTCATCTATTGAAGGGCATCTGGGTTGGTTCCACTCCAGCCCAATTTTTGTATTTTATTTAGAGACAGGGTCTCACTGAGTTGCTTAGCACCTTGCTAAGTTGCTGGGACAGGCTTTGAACTTGCAATCCTCCTGCCTCCACCTCCCAAGCTGCTGGGATTACAGGCATGTACCACTGCGTTCAGCTCAGCCTTTAGTTTTTTGGGATTTGCTTACTTCGCTTAGCATGATATTCTCCAACTCCATCCATTTACCTCCAAATGCCATAATTTTATTCTCTTTTAATGCTGAGTAATATTCCATTGTGTAAATATACCAGTTAGTAGAAGCATTTTAAATAAGTTTAATCGCCACAGGAAAAACAACATTCTAGACTAAATATTTTCCAAATCAGTCTGATTTTCCAAATCAGTCTCACTGTCCTAACATTTGGACCACAAATATAGTGTTCTTTTTTTCCTGAAGTTGACTGCATGGTGGGCTTTTACATTTTTGTCTTTTATCTCACAGTTGTCCCTGAAGAGCTAGATGTAAAATCAAGCCAAGGAAAGGAGACATGTCTCACTAGTTTCAGGTTGCTAGGCAATTCTACTACTCTATCCAATCTCTTGTCTTGTTCAGGAGGTGTGGAAAGGTATGGGAAAAGTATGTACCATTTAAGTCCTATAGATAGATAGATGTGTGTGTACATAAACATATACACAGTCTTTACTTTTTATATATATGTGTATATATGTATATGTGTGTATGTATATTATATATATGTATATATTCTATTCTAAAATAGAGTGATTTCTAGGAAAACTCCAGTCTATAGGATTTGTGCTATCTTTTTTTCTCTAAGCCAACTTCCTATTCCCTCCTTCAGGCTTATTAAGAGGAATAAAACTTATATTTAGAATTGTACTGTGGAGAAATTAATGTCAGTGTATATCATTTCTCATTTCTGAAACTTTTCATATACGGTCTAAGTTTTTCTTAAAATTGACATCAAAACAAATATTTTCTTTCTGGTATACTTATTGATACTTATAATTGTTACTTTCTGTGTTCAGGGTTGCAAGGCCAGAGCTTCAAAAGCTGATTTCCCATGAGGAACTTTGCTTGTGATGACATATACTCAGTTTTTAGTAACTGCTTTGGTATGTCATCTGAAGACCATTTAAAGATAAGAATTTTTTCTTTTTTTTGGTACCTGGGATTGAACCCAGAGGTGCTTTACCACTGAACCCCATTCCACAGCTTTTTAAATTTTTATTTTCTATTTTGAGATAGGGTCTTGCTAAGTTGCTTAGGGCCTCACTAAAATGCTGAGAGTGGTCTTGAACTTGCAGTCCTCCTGCCTCAGCCTCCTGAGCTGCTGGGAATATAGGCATGTGCCACCAGCCCAGCTAAATAATGATTTTTGTTGCATATTTTTACTTTTTTTTTTGTAGTGCTGAGGATAGAACTCAGGACCTAATACATACTAAGCAAGTGCTCTACCACTGAGCTAAACCCCAGCCCTTTTTAGTTTTATTTTTGAGACAGCGTCTGGCTAAGTTGCACAGGCTGACCTCTAACTTGTGATTCTCCTGCCTCTGCCTCCAGAATAGTTATACAAGCATGTACCACTAAACCCAGTCTTTAATATATATATATATATATATATATATATATATATATATAATATATATATATATTATAATATATATTATATATATAGGTTGTAGTTGGACACAATACCTTTATTTTAATTACTTTTATGTGGTGCTGAGGATCAAACCCATAGCCTCGCACATGCTAGGTGAGCTCTCTATCGCTGAGCCCCAGCCCCAGCTCCTGAACCCAGTCTTTACTTTTAAAATGGCAGTTTAAAAAACTAAAAATAGGCTAGGGTGTAGCTTACTGGTACACTGAGTAGCTAGCATCTGAGGTCAGTGTTAGAATGAGTGCTTAGCATACAGGAGGCCTGGGTTTGATTCTTAATGTCACAGAAAAATAAGTAAACAAGTAAATATCTAAAGATAGAGGCCATTATTTTAAATAGCTAAAGTGAGAACCCTTAATTAGTATGTATAATCAGTTTTTTAAAAGATCAAAAAATAGCAGGGCAAAATTAGTCTAAGTACTTCTCCAATCTTGAACTTTCTCCATGATATTTTATACCCCTGCCAAGTAGTTGCCAGGTGTGTTCTTTAATACCTCCAGAATTCTGGGAACAGTGGCCCACATATAATCCCAGGACTCAGGAGGCTGAGTCAGGAGGATCACAAGTTCAAGGTCAGCCTGGAAAACTTAGTGAGGCCCTGTCTTAAAATAAAAAATAAAAAGGCTGGGGATATAGCTCAGTGGTTCAGTGCCCTGGACTCAATACCTAGTACCATCAAATAATAACAACAACCATAATACTACCTCCAAAGAAACTCACTACCCATCAAAGCAGCTTTTCTAGTTCTTTCTTTACTTAAAATATACACAAATAAATATTGGTAAACAAATAGACCCTTTCCTGAAAATGTTTAGTATTTTATTCTAAACTACTACGGCTTTCTTCTGGATATCTATTTTATCCATTTACCCATTGATCTATTCAGCCATTTAATGATGTATGCATTGCATATCTAATCACTACCTGCCCTGTACTAGGCATGGGGATGTAGATACAACAGTGAATGTGTAAGACTTGCTTATCTTTTTCTTAAGCTTCAGTGTTTCAAAACAGGTTTGCATTTATGCTGATATTAGCTGCAGTTTTCAGAGGTTTAACAGAATAAAACGCGTTTCTTACTGACAGTCAGTTCTGAATCACAAGTGATTCAATAACCAAGGCCTTTTTCAGCGGGTAGCTTTATTCCCTGGGGCCTCCAGTTCTTTTCGTCCAGGTGCCTGATGGGAAGAGCATGCAGAAGCACATCAGTTTCCCCAGTGCCTGGGCCAGGAACCTGCCACATCACTTCTCTCATACTCCATTGGCAAGCATCCATCACCATTAGGTGGAGGGTCTGTCACATTGAAGGGCTTTTGTGGACAATTGGCCATCTCTGCTACAATATCCAAAGCTCTTTCATGATTTGATTTTGTGGTTGTAAGATTATTTCAGTGTAGTCAATGCTGGGATTGCTCACCTCTGGAGTCTTGAAACTTAAACAGTACTTAAATATTTAAGTCTTTCAGAGATTCTCTTCCACTATCTAGTTTTTTATATAACAAATTATTTATTGAGTGTTTAATAAGTGATTTCTCTTTGGAATAATACTTAAGATATAACTTGATATTTGTATTCATTGATCCTATTAGCAAACATTACTTTCAGAGCCTGAAATTTACAATTATAAAATCTAAGCTTTTTACTGAGTTTAAATGGAAATGGCTAGCATTTACATAAAAAACTAAGACTTTTACAAAGGAAAAATTATAATGGTTTAAGTACGTAGTTCATCAAAAGGCTTACTTTCTGAAATGTGTCTGGGTTCTGTTATACTCTCACTAGGTTTTGTCTGCTTTTTGACTTCTACTTTTTTTTTTCAGGACTTGAGATTGAACCCAGGAATGCTTTACCACTGAATTATATTCTGAGCCCTTTTTAAAATTTTATTTTGAGACAAAATCTCACAAACTTGCCCAGGCTGCTCTCAAACTTGTGATTCTCCTGCCTCTGATTCCTCTCCTGAGTAGCTGGGGTTACAGGTATGTGCTACTGATATCTGTTATGATATGTCATGTCTTGCTGATGTCTGTTAACTTCATGAATAACATATATCACATTTTATTCTCTCTTTTTCAAATTTTGACTTGGGGCTTCAGTGTCTTTATTTCATAAATAATGGCACTAATCCATACAGACCTGAAAACAAAATGAATGTAAAGGTCATTGAGGTCCTCAGAGCTAAATGTAAATTTAAACAGCTGAGAAGATTTTGCAAGTAAAAGGAAACCAAACCTACAATTGATTAAGCAATTTATCATCTCAGAGAATAAGACATTTCAATGAAGTGAAGGAGTGTATACACAGGTCTTCTATTTCAAAGGGTCAGTGTCCCAGGCCAGTCTTCTCTGTGTTCCCCTTCCTCACTGTGTTGGCTGTCTCCTCTTGTGGTCACAAGATGGCAGTAGTAGCCCCAGGCACTGTATATTCTCTCCCAGGATCAAGCTTTCAGGATTTCTTCCCTATACCCTCAAATTTAAAATTAAGGACCCCAAAAAGAGCATTTTTTAAAAAGTAGGCTATGTCTCTCCATACTTACTATTTCATAAATTAAAACCTGAGAAAAAATTTTTGGCAGTGCTGGAGATTGATCCCAGGGCTTCACACATACTAGGCAAGATTCTACTTCTGAATTATACCCCGGCCCCTAAACTTAAAATACTTATTCATTCATCTACAAACAATAGTAACAAACTTATTAAATGTTTTTTTTTAAAGAGAGAGTGAGAGAGGGGAGGGAGAGAGAGAGAGAGAGAGAGAGAGAGAGAGAGAGAGAGAGAGAGAGAGAGAGAGAATTTTTAATATTTATTTTTTAGTTCTCGGCGGACACAACATCTTTGTTGGTATGTGGTGCTGAGGATCGAACCCGGCCCGCACGCATGCCAGGCAAGCGCGCTACCGCTTGAGCCACATCCCCAGCCCCTAAATGTTAACATATATTATCCATTTTTATGAAAAAAAATCTGTATTTTTCAAAACAAAATAATTTAGTGAGAAGAGTGGCATCTCCTCATGTGGCATAATAGAGGACCAATGATTTCTCCTATCTGTAGCTCATTCAGTCTGTTGTGTATCACATATGTAGCCTCTGGAATAGTCCACATGCATTCGTGAAAGAGTGAGAGTAAAAATTCAAATTAATCCTATCATTATTATGAAAACACTTTGAGCCAAAGACTCCTTGAGAGGGGTGTCCTTATGCCTCTTTTAATTGCTGAGAGACTATTTCCCAAACAACAGACTACCCCTCCTGTTTAATTGACCAGAACTGGATAATTTGCCTATTTCTAAGGAATGAGAACAGAATTTTCAGGATTGACTTAAACCAATGACTCTCAAAATCTAGTATGCATTCGAATCATGTGCAGAGCCTGTCAAAATAGGCTTCCTAGTCCCCAACACTAGGGTTTCTAACTCAGTAAGTTTGGAGTGGAGCCTGAGAATTTGCATATTTAACAATTCTCAAGTGATTCGTGCTGGTCTGGGACCACAAGGTAAGAGCCACTGACAGACCAGTCAGAGAGTGGGGATGTGGCCAGGTTTCCTACAGTGCTGTTACATGGAAGAACATGGATATTTCAATAAATTTGGGCTCATTAGGAAGCAAAAGGGGAGAATGGCTGTTGGTATAACCAACAGTGTTTACTGTAACTATATTCTCAGAAGATTTATAGTGGACGTCTCCAAAATACAGAAATACTTAAACATTGGTCCTGCTTGTGACTTTTTAACTCATTGTCAAATGTATCTTGGATTCATGGACAAGGGAAGAAAAAGATGAGTTAGAGAGGAGAGACAGGAATGGAAAGGTTGGGGTAGAGGTAGAAATTTAATTTTAAAATGCTTTTTTTTTTGTTTTGTTTTCTCTTCATTACTGCCCTCCTAACTTAGGTAAACTTGATATGGAGAAACAAAATGTAATTGGGGGACTCCACCTCTTTGCAAACTTATTTTGATACTTAAATGCATTTTAAGTCTACTCAGGTATAAAATCACATGCAGTCATGCCCCAAACCACCTAGCAATTAGCTTTGTTTTTCACTTTCATATGGCTTAGTAGCAACAACAATAAAACCAAAAAACTCCTAATGGGGAGAGGCCTCTATAGTTCTCTCTTAATGAACTTCAATGAAAGTGGTATAGAATTTTAGAATTGGAAAAAAATCAGGAAACACATCCCTACTCCCATACAGACTACAAAATGATGCAGGCTGGAGAGAGGTAGGAATGTGCCCAAGCTCACTCAGTCACCACATGGTTGTAGGAATTATAACCAGGCCTTGTGATGATATCTCCACATCTATTTTTCAGAATTTTTTTTTTTTTTGGTGGCAGGGCAGGTGTTAAGGATATTGAATCCAGGGTCTTCAGCATGCTGAGACCCTGTGCTCTGTCACTGAGCTATATCCTCACCCCTATTCTTCAGAAAGTTTTTTTTGTTTGTTTGTTTGTTTGAGGGGTTTTTTTTGGTTGTTGTTTCGTTTTGGTTTTGGTGCTGGCAATGGAACCCAGGGCCTCATGCATGCTGAGCAAGCACTCTTACCACTGTACTACATCCATAACCCTTTTAAAATTTTGAGACAGGGTCCCTAGGCTGCTGAGGCTAACCTTGAACTTGTGATGCTCCTGCCTTAGCCTCCCAAGTAGCTGCAATTAGAGGCTTGCACCACTGTGCTCAAGTCTTCATAAGTTCTGATTAGATCTTCTATGTAGTGATTAAAGCAAAACCAAGATGTAACAAACAGGTTATATAAAATGGATGAGACCAAAATGTTTAAGATGTCTGATATCTGAGACAGTTATTCCCATTGTATTCTGCCTCAGTTACTGGCCTTCCCTCTGCGTCTTCAGTCTCAACCTTTACAGCCTTCAGCTGCCAACTGCAAGGTACCTGTATCTTCTCAGAGGCAGCACCTCTTAAGGTTTGTGTCAAAACTGGGTCTAGCATTCACCACCTTATAGCCCCTGCCAGGCTTCTCTGACACAACTCCATAAAGTCTATCTCTTTCTGCTGTCTCAGGAACTTCTCCAAGCCCTTCTGCCACTTGACTTCACCAGGGCCCTTATGTCATGCCTTTGATGCTGAGCCTCATGGAGAAAGGTTTGGGGGTTATTGATCTGTTTCCTCCTCCCCAGAGACCATTCTGCATGTCAAGATGTGAGACAGCTTTTAGCACATTTTCAAAAAAAAAAAAAAAAAAAAAAAAGCATTACCAAGCCAACAGTGCCTTTTAGACCATCAACTGCTCTGCTCAAAGAAAAATTTTTACCCAATCACACTTACCTATTCAGAGGTCTGGTAAGTGTTCAGGGCTCCTAAAGGACCAGCATTTGGAGGCAGGAGACTGTGGGCAAACTATGGCTATCTGCTTATCTCTTCTCTTCCCTTGGATAGGAGGAAAGAGACAATTATAAAAGTGCTTCTCTCTCTCTTTTAAAAAATATTTTTCTCTTGTTTCCCAGTTTTTCCTGTTCAGAGTGAGCTGGGCTGTGCTTTTGGTCCTAGACCTTGGGTCCAAGTATGTTTTATCTCCAGATACTGAGGAGGGTGGCAAAGAGGAAGCTATTAGCTGAATGGATATTCAGGCTTTAAGAGAGCATGATGAGCAGGACCTTGAAGTTGCTCTAAGTGTCTACTCCAGAGAATGATAGGCACATGGACCCAAAGCCAGCTACCAAGGCTACCTACACTGTTGGCCCCCCTTGTTAGGAGTTCTTCTTTATCTGAACCAAACCCTCTCCCCATAAATTCCCACACACTGCTTTTTATTCTGGACAGTGCCTGGCCTAATGTAGGAACTCAAAAAATAATGAAAAAGAAACAGCACTCCCACAATGACCACCGTCAAACAGCGGAGCAGTCTGTCTTTTTCCAGGTCAAACATTCTATTTTCAACAGCTATTTATAAAACTGCATAGGATTTGCTGTGATTTATAGCCCTCCACATTTGGCCATGGTGGCATCGGCAATGGGGGAAACCGTCTGGATGTGGCATGGCTCAGCACAGCTTAAAGGGCACAGGCATTTCCTCCTGGTGCTGAGTTTCCAGTACTGAAGCCTAAGCTGGCACTGGAATTTCTGGCTCTCAGGACACACTGAAAGCCAAGAGACTTGCATCTGATTCTCCAAAAGCTCTGGCTCCTCTGCCATCTCCTGATGTTCAGGATCTAGTTTCCCTACCTTTGTGCCCAGTGTCTTAGTGGCTAAAGGGCTTGAGTCAGCAGAACCTTTTGGCTTTGAATTGTCACATACAGGAAGTAGGGGAGATGCCTTCTCACAAGTTGGGTGATAAGGAGGTGGGGAAGAGGCTAGTGACAAGAGCTTCTGCATGTCCCAAAATAACATGATAGGGAGGGAGGGAGGGTGGAGACAAGGAGACAGCAGAAGGGAAGGAGATCAATTAGGCACCCTGTAACTGTACTGTAACAGGCCCAACTTTAGTATAGGACAGAGGTACTCGACCACATGATGTTCTCAGTTGCCTTCACAGGTTCTCAGCCATATTTTGTGTATGTCCAACATTTCCATCACAACCAGATTATCACCCTGTTATGTAGAATACCCATAAGATCCAGTCTGAACCATGAACTATGGTGTGACCCAAGGCAGGGATCAAGAAAAGTGTAACTTGATAAGAAAGTTACATATCTCTCAGAACTTTTGGTAGCTTGATTAGAGTAGGAAGAAGTTTTTTTTTTGTTTTTTTTTGTTTTTTTGTTTTTTTGTACTGGGGATTTAACCAAGGGCACTTAACCACTGAGCCACATTTCCAGCCCGTTTTAAAATATTTTATTTAGAGACAGGGTCTTGCTAAAGTTGCTTAGAGCCTTGATAAGTTGCTGAGGCTGGCTTTGAAATCATAATTCTTCTGCTACAGTCTCCCAAGATACTAGGATTACAGGTGTGTGCCATGCCCAGCAAGGAAGAAATTTTTGCAAACTTGAATTTTGAACCCAAAGAAAGCTAGTGAATTGGTTTAGTAATACCAAACAAATGATATTGTTTTTAGTAGTAATTATGATTCAGCAATTACTGTGGGTAGGTTTAATTTCTTCAAGGGTGTTGCCAAAATTTCTAATATTTAAAAGTATTTTAGACATAACAAAATGAGAATTATTGGGACTGGAGTCATTGCTAAGTGGTAGAGCGCTTGCCTAGCATGCATGAGGCACTGGGTTTGATCTCCAACACCACATAAAAAAACTAAATGAACATGTGGCTGGGGTTGTGGCTTAGTGGTAGAGCACTAACCTAGCACATGTGAGGATCTGGGTTCGATCCTCAGCACAACATAAAAATAAATAAAATAAAGGTATTGTGACCAACTATAACTAAAAAATAAATATTAAAAAACTAAGTAAACAAAATAAAGGTATTTAAAAAATGAGGTTGTTAGACCAGTGCGATTTTGAAGGCTGGTGGAATGGTCCCCTTTGCCAAGTCTCCCTCTTCCTAATGGCTCCTGGTTGCTTCAAATTTCTAAATAAGAGGCCACTCTTTTCATTTCCTGAGAAAGCTTTTTAAAGTGCAAAATGCTGGTTCACAACAGATTTAACAAATTATTATAAATGAATCTCTTATATATTTATTTTTTAGTTGTAGTTGGACACAATATCTTTATTTATTTATTTATTTTTATGTGGTGCTGAGGATTGAACCCAGGGCCTCGCACAAGCTAGGTGAGCACTCTACCACTGAGCCACAATCCCAGCCCTGAAGCTAAAGGTCTTTAAATTTTTTTTTTTTTTTTTTTTTTTTTTTTAGTTGTAGATGAACACACAGTATCTTTGTTTATTTTCATGTAGTGCAGAGGATTGAACCCAGTGCAAGGCAAACACTTTACCACTGAGGCCCAGCCCCAGCCTCTAAATTAAAGGTCTTAAGCAAACCATTTTGCTTCTGAAAATGCAGAGGAAGGGAGTAGATCTCTAAGATGGTAGAAAGAAAGTAAGGGCTAGAAGGCAGCTACTGAGAGAAATTGAACAGAACAGTAAAAGGAAATATATGGAAAACTATGGTGCTAGCAAAAGAGTAGTTTCAAGGTGTTTTTATTTTGCAGAAGAAAAATGTCTTGATGGTATTAAATAATTTACTGTTATATATAGATGGTATTTGTTGGTTCAAGAAAGTTCTTCAACTGTGTTTTCATCTTTCATCCTCAGTTTCAGATTTTTCATAATTTGCTCCAGGTTTCTAATTGCTGATCACTGTGTGGGGGTGGGAAGGAGGGAAAGGGGAAGGGAGAGAGAGAGAAGTACTTTAAAAATGTTATATATGTATTTTTGGGCTGGGATTGTGGCTTAGTGATAGAGCACTTGCCTAATGTGTGAGGCACTCACTGGGTTTGATCCTCATCCCTATATAAAAAAATAAATAAAATAAAGCTATAAAATGTTATATATGTATTTTTAAAGTAATTCTGCTTAGAAACTGTAAATTTTGTTTTCCCCACAGGATGTAGAATTTTATGGAGCATTAAACTGAAGCACTGTAGTAATGACACTCATTAAGAATTATCTTTTTGAGTGGTTAAAATATGCGTGCATTACAAATATTGATGTGTATGTGCATATGTGTAATAATAAGCAGTTATGACACTGGAAAAAAAAGAATTATCTTTTTATATTCAAGGTACTCTAAAATCTGAATGTAGTTTTGTTTCTTAAATATTTTAAAATTTAGTTTAGGGGTGCTTATATTGTTATGAAATAATGGTGAATTAGTACTTCTATCAAATATGTTGTTTATATGAACTCATATATGAAGTAATATTGTTTTAAAATTGCTGATTTTTTTTTTTTATGGTACTGGATATTGAACCCAGAGGTGCTCTACCACGGAGCTCCATCCTCAGTCCTTTTTATTGTTTTGAGACAGGGTTTCCCAAAGCCCTCGATGGACTGGTCTCCAAGTTACTATCCTCCTGCTTCAGGCTCTGAATAGCTGGGATTACATGTTTGTGCCACCACGTTGGCCTAAAATTGCCTTTTTAAAGATAAAGATAGCTAGGTAGCATCTGTCGACATTTTAAAAATTGAAGGTATGGAATTTTATAATTTGACAGATTTGAGTCCAACTTCCTTCTTTCTGACCAAATTCACCGAAGCAGTAATTCTTAATCTGAAACTGATTTGAACTTTTGCAGATAGGCAAATAGAAAACTCTGCTGAGCACTTGCAGAGTGGCTACTATTCTTAACTGTGCCTCAATTCAAGGAAGAAAGGATGCTGGATCTTCTCTTTTAAACTACACATATGAGAACAGCCCCACAATCAGCAATGCCTTTTCTTTGTAAGGATGAAAAATGTAGGACAAATGACTGAAGTTTTCATTCCTATCAAAATATCAATTTTAATGTGGGGAAAGGGTCTGAGTTCTTGGCTGTGTGAGTTAAAATGACACTATCAACTCCTTTCTCCGTAAGACCAACTGAAAAAGAGATCCTCGAAGTGAGATGATCATCATCATCGAAGGCATTTCAACGACTGTTTTCATGGGAAGCCACGCTGGCTCATAGTATGAGCAAACCCGTGCTCTCTAATGGCTCTCAATTGGAGGCACTACGTGATGTCCACTTCCGGCCCCACTGAAGTCAGGACAGCACACAGATCCTGACGTTGTGGGGTGTGAGGGTTTTTCACATTCGCAAGGCTCCGAAGACCACGCTAGGCACCGTCTGGCCGTCGTGCAGCCTGGGTACAGCTGTGGTCCAGGGGAGAGGGCTGTCGGGTGCGCGCGCGCGAGTGGCGGGCGGGAGGCTGCCGAGGCTGGGGGTCTCGCGGGTGGAGGCGGGTGGCCCGGCTGGCGGTGGCTCTGTTTCCAGCCACGCGCCAGGTGAGCGCGGTGGAGTTGGGGGACGGGGTGGTTGGGGGACGGGGGCCGAGACCACCGCGCGCGCGGCAGGGCAGCGCCAACCGCCCGGGCAGCGCCAACGGCCAGCAGCGCGGGTCCAGGCAGGCAGGCGGGCGGGCTGGCCCGGGAGGCGCCGCTCGCCGCGCCGGGTCACGTGGCGCGATCACGTGGCGCGCAGCCGGGCCGGCGGCGGCGGCGGCGGCGGCGGCCGAGGGAGGCGGAGACTTCGGCCGAGACGCGGGGGGAGGCGACGGTGGCGGGGCTGCTGGAGGCGGAGGCGGAGAGGTGGGCGCGGCGGGCGGGTGGGTAGCCTTTTGTTCGAGCCCGTGAGAAAACGGTGCGAAAGCGGAGCTCGGGGTGTGCGTGCGTGTGTGTGTGTGTGTGTGTGTGTGTGTGTGTGTAAATCAGGAGGCGTTTGGCTTGGAGCCATTTTTTTCTTCTTAATTGTGGAGACAGAAAATCCCTTAAAACGATTTCCCCGGGGAGACGGGGCTGTGCTCCCCCTGGCCGCCGCACCGTCGGGATGGAGTGGCTTTCCCTCCCTACTCTGCCCACCTCCCATCCTCGGTCCAGTCTCCCTCCTTCCTTCCCCTTCCTGCCCGCCCCACCTTCGGTGAAGCCCGGGGAGCGAGCGGGGTGTCTGCAAAGCGGCCCGGTCACCTGTCGTGGCAGCTGCATGGAAATCCCGGCGCTTCTGCTGTCTGGAGCCTGCTGTTTCCTCTGGCACATCGCGGAGATTCCGCTCCCAGTACCAACCCTTCCTCCTTCCCTGTGCCTCAAAACCCAGTGCATCATGCAGATGCAAAGTTTGACCCGCTTGGGGCAATTAGCAGGAAGTCGTCTCCTCCTCCTGTCACGACGGCACTTCATGGTTGAGAAGATGGGGGCCATCTGGCTTTGTGGAGAGAAATTAGGGTGATGCCCTCTCTCTGAGCTTGATGCCCCTTAGGGAGGGACCTGTTCATCCTGCCGGCTAATTCGCCCAGGTGATCCGAAAGTCTGGTAAGACTTCTTCCCCTGGGGGTAATCATTTTCCCTGGCCCGGGAACCCTTTCCCGGGTTTTTCTATACGAGGACCCCCCCCCACACACACACACACACACACACTTAGTAGGCAGGTTTTAGCACAGAGGAAATTGTCTCTAAGGGTTTTGAAGAGTGTAAAGATCTGTCTAGAATTCCCTTTCTTTTTCTTCTCGTATCTGGGGTCTCCATTCCTCAGCTATTTGGAATTTACTTCTTGCAGGCAAGACTACAAGAATGGTGCTGTGGTCCTGGAGAGTTCTCTCCAGGTCCACAGTGTTGGCTTGCTGCAGTTCCAGTTTGGGATGGGTGTGAAGTGACAGGGAACTTGCACTTAGCCATACTGCAGTCCAGAGTTTGGAGTTGATCTCAGCGTTGTGCAGTGATAGCCACATTCAGAATGGGAAATTCACACCCGTCCCCCTTTTTTGTAATAGTCTGCTGTGTGGAAATGATAGATGTGTTATTGAATAGCCAAATCTGATGTTTAATCCCTCAATTTAAAAAATGGTAATTTGTATGAAAGTTATTATACAAAGAATGAGAATTTCCATTAACAGTTTTCAAGAGGACTGTGGAAGTAGCAGTTTCTTTTTCACATTGGGGAGGTGTGTAGTATTGAGTTAGAAGGGAGTAATATAGGGAAAAATGTTTTTATCACATCAAAGTTTTTAGGACATGGAAGAAGAGTAGAAAACCATGATTATGATTGCTCATGTACCTGAGAAATAACATAATGTATTTACTACTGTATATTTTTAAATACAGTCCTCTTTATTTAGAAAGGATGCATCACTTTGAACTTTTTAGTTTTGATATGGAGGTATAAGAGTAGTGATTTGGCTATTCACCTTATTTTTCCTACTAAAATTGAATTGATTTTTTTTAACCCTTACAAGGATGGGTGGTACATGAAACCCGTTTTAAATTGAAACATCCATTGTGAATGTTAAGATCTCAAGTAATAGAAGAATGGGGGAGACAGCAGCCTTCTTGCAGGCAAAATTTCAGCCCTCTCTAGGTAGATTATGGGACAGAATATGAAGACCATGTTTTCTTTTTGGGTTTGCTGCAGGTTACACTGAATGTCTGGATTTGGGAAGGTTTATTGAGTGGTTCCTGTGTGCATGGATAAGCTAGGTGGCAATCAGTGCCTTAGTGTTCCAAAGCATTTACAGCATTATTTGACGTCTCTCTCTTGTTCTCTTCTATGGAGGAAGAAAGAGTGAGGACAGATTGAGTGGCCCAGCTGTGCATGTGCTCTGTAAAATGCAGTTAAAAATTGAGTGAAACCTCTGGTATGAAATGCTGTGATTTAGTTATTACATTGGTTCCTGCTGAGGATTCAGTATTACTAAAAGCCTTACAGGAATTGTATGTTTGCCTGTAATGAGACTGCAAGGAATATGTAATTAAGAAGTCAAATTTGTCTGGGACATTGTTAATCTAGTTAATAAAATTTAACATACTAGATTTTCTTTTTTTAAAAAAATATTTATTTTTCAGTTTTAGGTGGACACAATATTTTATTTTATATTTTTTAGGTGGTGCTGAGAATTGAAGCCAGTGCTTCATGCATGCTGGGCAAGTACACCACCACCGAGCCACAACTCAGCCCTAACATGCTAGATTTTGTACATGGTCAAATATACATGACATAAAACTTACCATTTTAATCATTTAAAATTTTTTTTAAAAAAATATTTTATTTATTTTTTTAGTGGACACATATCTTTATTTAATTATTTTTATTTGGTGTTGAGGATTGAACCCAGGGCCTTGCACATGCTTAGGCGAGTGCTCTACCTCTGAGCCACACCCCCCAGCCCTAAAAAATTTTTTTTTATAATTATAGATGGACAGGTATGCCTTTATATTTTTATTGTTTATTTATTTTTATTTTTTTAAAGGAAGGAATTTTTTTAATACATTTATTCTATTTATTCATTTGTATGTGGTGCTGAAGATCAAACCAGGGCCTCACATGTGCTAGGCAAGCACTCTACTGCTGAGCTATCACCCCAGCCCCAGCATGCCTTTGTTTTAAAAAAAAATTTTTTTAAATATTTATTTTTTTGTAGTTGTACACAATAACTTAATTTTATTTATTTATTATTTATATAAATAAATAATAAATAAAAATTTATATGGTGTTGAGGATTGAACCCAGGGCCTTCCATGTGTGAGGCAAGCGTTCTACCTCTGAGCCATAACCCTAGCCCCATGCCTTTATTTAATTAATTAATTAATTTATTTTTTTTAAAGAGAGAGGGAGAGAGAGAAAGAGAGAGAGAGAATTTTTTTTAATATTTATTTTTTAGTTATCGGCGGACACAACATCTTTGTTGGTATGTGGTGCTGAGAATCGAACCCGGGCCGCACGCATGCGAGGCGAGCGCCGCTACCGCTTGAGCCACATCCTCAGCCCATAATTTATTTTTTTGATGTGGTGCTGAGGCTCTAACCCAGTGCTTCACACATGCCAGGCAAGCGCTGTGCCACTGAGCTACAGCCCCAGACCTGATTTTAATCACTTTTAATGGCATTAAATATGTTTTTTCTTATGCAAGCAAGCATTACCACCATGCATATCTAAAATTTTTCATTTTCTCAAACTGAAATCCTATACCATTAAATAATAACTTTCCATTCTCCCACATTCTCTGGCAAACACCGTTCTATTTTTTTACTTTATGAATCTGACAACTCTTGGTTCTCTGTATAATTGGAACCACAGTGTCTGTCCATTTGTGACTGGCTTGTTTCACTTAGCATGATGTCCTCAAGTTTTATCCCATGTTGCTTTGTGGAAAGTATGTATATAGGGCTCCTTTAAAATAAAATAAATCTATGGAAATGTAGGTAAATGTTAATATAATTCTAATATGGGGAAAGTCCTCTAAGCTTTACACCAAACAAAAACTCATAAAGTAAAAGATTTGATAAGTTTTATTCCTTTTGGTGTGTGTGTGGGGGAGGTATTTGGGGGGTACTTGTAGCTCTGACTCTGAGCTACATCCCCAACCCTTTTCTTTAAATTTTTATTTTGAGGCAGGATCTCACTAAGTTGTCCAGGTTGGCCTCAAACTTTTGATCCTCTTGCCTCTGCCTCTTGAGAACCTGGAATTAATAGTATGTGTCACTGTAACTGGCTTGATAACAGGTACAGATGACAGCCCGCAAAATTTTAAATGTCTATAGTAAAGAATAGCATGAACAAAAAGACAAATGACAAGCTGGAAAACTATGTGCAGCGTATACATTGAGCATCTTAATTTACAAAGAGCTGTAGAACTGTAAAAATCAATAAGAAAACTGAGCACCTCATTAGAAATATGGGCTAAGGAGCAGTATTTTGTTTCCTTTTTGTGGTGCTGGGGATTAAATTCATGGCTATGAGCATTCTATGCATAAATTTTACCTTCTTATGGAAATTTTAAACATTAAAAAAGTAGAGATTGGTATAATGAAGCATTGTGTCTGCTATCCAATTTTAGCAGTTCTAAACATCTCCAGTCTTTTTTTTTTTTAATTTTTTTAGTTGTAGATGCACACAGTACCTTTATTTTATTTATTTTTATGCGGTGCTGAGGATCGAACCCAGGGTCTCCTACGTGCTAGGCGAGTGCTCTACCTCTGAACCACAACCCCAGCCCCAACATCTCCAGTCTTATTTGAAGGATACTCCCTCTTCCCTATCCTGGGATTATTTTAAAACATACGAAATTGTTTTGTAATTTTGTCAGTAAATATTTAAGTGCTTGTCTTTAAAAGAAAAAGCCTCCTTAAAAAAACAACCTGAGGCTGGGGATGTGGCTCAAGCGATAGCGGGCTCTCCTAGAATGCGTGGGGCACTAGGTTTGATCCTCAGCACCACATAAAGCAATAAAATAAAGATGTCATGTCCACCCAAAACTAAGAAATAAATATTAGAAAATTCTCTCTTTCTCTTAAAAACAACAACAACAACAACCTGGGCACTTTGCTTGTAATCCCAGCAGCTGAGAAGGCCGAGGCAAGAGGATCACAAGTTCAAAGCCAGGCCCAGCAACTTTGCAAGGCTCTAAGTAACTTTAGCAAGACCCTGTCTCTAAATAAAATATTAAAAAAAAAAAAAAAGCAGGCTGGGGTATGTGACTTAGTGGTTAAGTGCCCCGGGTTCAATCCCTGGTCCCCCCCCCCAAAAAAAAAGTCACAATACTATTATCTGACCTTAAAAGAATAATTCTGGGCTTTGGTTGTAGCTCAGTGGTAGAGTGTTTGCTTAAGTGGTAGAGTGTTTCTGTTTCAGCACTGAAACACAAATTAATATTGTTATTTTTTATTTTTTAGTTATAGGTAGACACAATATCTTCATTTATGTGGTGCTGAGGATTGAATCCAGTGCCTCACTCGTGCTAGGCGAGTGCTCTACCACTGAGCCACAATCCCAGCCTGAATTAATATTTCCTTTTTTTAAAAACTTTGTTTTATTTGTTTGTTTATTTTTATGTGGTGCTGAGGATCGAACCCAGGGCCTTGCATGTGCGAGGCGAGCACTCTATCACTGGCCATAACCCCAGCCCTGAATTAATATTTCTTAATGTCATCAAATATCTACTGCCATAGGCAGTCAAGGGAACTGAGTAGATATTTGATGACATTAATATGTCACATGACAGATTGCAAAGAAAAATATATTATATCTGTCATGGGACATATAAATGGGCTAAAGACATGAACAGATCTTTGATTTCTTTTTTTGTGGTGCTGGGGATCAAACCCAGGGCTTTGTGCATGCTAGGCAAGCACTCTGCCCCTGAGCTATGTCTCCAACCTAATTTCTTTCAATTTAAACTTTTTGTCATGAAATCTTATATGTCGTTATTTGAATTAAGACTGAAATCTGGGGCTGTGGCTGTGGCTCAGTGGTAGAGTGCTTGCCTAGCATGAGGGAGATCTGGGTTCCATCCCCTGCACCACATAAACAAACTAAATGAACAAAAATAAAGATATTGTGTCCATCTACAACTAAAAAAATATTTTAAAAATCCAAATGAGGTCCATACATTGAAATTGGAGAGTTTGTTCGAAGTTTATTTTATTTTAACCCATAGGGTCTTTATTTTTCTTTGCAAGTTTTTTTTTTTTTTTTTAATACCAAGGATTGAACCCAAGGGCACTTAACCACTGAGCCACATCCTCAACCCTTTTTTATTTTAATTTTTTAAGTTTTAAGACAGCATCTTACAGTTGCTTAGAGCCCTGCTGAGTTCCTGAGGCTGGCCTCGAACTTGGGATCTTCTTGCCTCAGCCTTCTTAATTGCTGGGATTATAGGTGTTCTCCACTATGCCTGGCTCTTTCCAACTCTTCTTCTTCTTTTTTTTTTTAATATTTATCTTTTTTTAGTTGTAGTTGGACACAATACCTTTATTTTATTTATTTTTATGTAGTGCTGAGGATCGAATCCAGGGCCTCACACATGCTAGGCAAGTGTTCTGCCACTGAATTACAGCCCCAGCCCAGCAACTATTCTTGATCATTACTTTGATCCGTGGATTCACGAGGATTATAATTTTGTGATGTTCTTATTCTTCCATTCTACTTAGTTATTAGCTGAAATATGTAAGTATATATAAGTCAATATATAAGTAGGTAAGTCAACATGTGATAATTAACTCCCTTGGTCATAGATTAGGAAGGGTGAGAAAATAATCTTATTTCTCTTGATTTACTGGTTTTCAAAGTCATGAACTGGTCCCATAGCAGCCTCCAGTGGTCATGGATGAGGGTTTTTCCTTCCTTTTTTTCACCTTGGGCTGGGATTGAACATATGTCGTGCTAGGCAAGTACTCTACCACTGCGCTGTGTCCCCAGCCCATTTTCCTCTCTTTAGTATCATTTTGAACTCCCTTATTCCTTATTTTAGCACATATGTTGTCTCTTGCAGTCCCTTTTCCCCCCACTGGGATTGAACCCAGGATGTTCTAATACTGAGCTACATCCTAAGCCTTTTATTTTGAGACAGGATCTAGCCTTGAACTTGTAATCCTCTTGTCTCAGCCTCCTGAGTAACTAGATAGCCAGGATTACAAGGGTGCACCACTGCACCCAGCAATTGTCTTTTGGTGCTGAAATTGCTCATCTCTGGAGAGACACATCTTTCTTAAGTTAGCACCTGAGTTCCAACATGTTTTTAGTAATCTAATAGCTTCCTTGCTTTCTGATACAATAAGATGTTCTAGGCTTATCTGGTATACTTCCTATTTCAGACTTGGAATTAAAACAGACCACTTTTAAAAGAAAAATAAATGACAGTTAAACACATTAAAATATTTAATTTCACTAGTCATTAAAGAAATGAAATGAAAATCAAAAAATAAGATATCATTTGTAATGGACTGAATGTTAGTGATCCTTCCCCTAAAATCTTATATTGAAGCTCCAGTCCCCAGTGTGATAGTATTTGGAGATGGGGCGTTTAGAAGTAATGATGTTTAGCTGAGGTCATGAGGGTGGAAGTTCATGGTAGATTAGTGACCTTATAAAGAGGACACCAGAGAGCTTGTGCTCATGTCTCCTTCTTCCACTAAGGAATTCATGTGAGTGAACCTTGAGATGACAGCTCCCTAACAGCCAAGAGAGAAAGCCAGGATGACACCTACCTTGCTGGTATCTTGATCTTGGAATTCTTGCCTCCCAAACTGAGAAATCAATTTCTCAGTTTAAGCCACCCAGTCTGTGGTATAGTTGGCTCTCTGTAACTTCAGGTTCCATATTCATAGATTTAACCAATATTTCCCAGATCGAAAATATTTGGGGAAAAAAAATCTCATCTATATTAGATATGTGTAGACTTCCCCCTTGTCATTATTCCCTGAACAATACAGTATAGCAATGATTTACATAGCATTTACATTATTAGGTATTGAAAGTAATCTAGAGATGATTTAAAATATATGGGGGCTGGGGATGTGGCTCAAGCGGTAACGTGCTCGCCTGGCATGTGCGGGGCACTGGGTTCGATCCTTAGTACCACATTAAAAAAAAAAAAAAGATGTTGTGTCCAACCGAAAACTAAAAAATAAATATTAAAAAATCTCTCTCTCTCAAAAATAAAATATATGGAGGATGTGCTTTGGTTATATGCAAATAACATGCTATTTTATGTAAAGACTTTGAGCACAAGTGGATTTTGGGATCCACAGGGGGTTCTAGAACCAATTTTCTGTGGGTACTGAGGAATAATTTTCTTTTGTTATGGCAGCCTGAGCAGACAAATATATCATTTTTCAGTTATTTGTTGGCAATTTAGACCAAAATGGACATGAATTGATCTGCTAAAACTTAATATCAAGTATGATATTCTGGTTTTTTTTTTTTGGTAATCTTAATGTTTGGATATCTCCCTGTGGAATAGGAATAAGGATGATGGTAAATTCCAGGGCTGGTGCAAATGAAGGGAAACCTTTACTCTGAGACACAGTAGAGATGGAAATTACTCATTCTAGACAACTGCTGTTAAGGTGTCAAGTGTAAAATATACATGGCCTTTGACACAGAAAGTCTATGTTGAGTAGGAATTTATTGTAAGAAATAAAAGGAAAAATTAGCAAAGATATACATAGTAAAGAACTGGAAATAACCTTGAGTAAGGAATTGATTGGATTATGACATGTCCATTGCATGTAGCCTTTGAAAATAATGATATACATTTATATTAATTGGTCTGGAAAGATGTGCGTGATATATTATTGGGTGAAAGAGGCAGGTTATAGAGCTGTAGGCATGGCACTTAGATAGGGTATAAGCATAGAAAATTCTGAAGAAGCAGACTGGTGGCTTTGTTCTGAGGATCTAGGCTTCAGGAACCAGTTTTTGGGTAGTGCTTAGGTCACCATGTCTAAAGGACTTCACTAGCTGGTTACATTCTCCTGTTATCAGATTCAGATTTTAGATTTCCTGGAGGAAGTGTATGGTTTACCTTGGGTAATTTGCTGACCCTTTAGCCAGGCATGTGTGTGCATGCCTGTGTGTGTGCACGCGTGTGTGAAGCACTGCTCTTAAATGTTCACAAAGACTATCTAGGATAGGTGAGGAGTCACAAGGAGAATTGAAGTGTATTTAACTAAAGGAAGGGGAGGAGTTCCAGGGAGATGAGGAAATAGAAGCCCACTACTTATTTAGTTAAATAAATACATTCTATGAGCAGAAATGTTGAATTGATTACCATATTTTCATAAAATTACTGCCAAAAGATAAACTTGGGCTTTCTTTTTTCTTTAACTGTCCCTTTAACATGTTAGGATTTATACCAGTGTTTTAGCTCTGATTTTCCTTTCATAGAAGATGACTGGTCAAGATTAAAATTTTTTTTCATAGGTTTAAAATATGCTGTTTTTTTCAATTTAAATAGTTAACTCAGAATCAAATGTACTTTTCTGACATCAGTAAATAGGAATAGCAGTCTTTGTACTTACATGGTGTAAAGGATATTCACCCTTGAGAGAAAAACTATCTTGATATTAGCATGAAGACTGGTGCCCCCAGTGTTCTCACTACTCGTGTAGTTGAGGCAGGAAGATGGCCTGAGCTCAGGGGTCTGAAACCAGCCTGGACAACGAAGCAAGATCCGGTCTTGAAAAAACACAAGAAAAGATATTTCTCACTTAAAAAAATGATCTTTATATCATAATGGATGTGAAAGGATATGGAAACATTATGTAAGGGATCATGTTTTTAGGATTATGTCTGCTTCTTCAGTAATCTTAATATGTGGGCATCTGTTCCCACTTTGGAATGGGAATAATAGAAGCACTAGGTTAGAGTTTTTATAGTATCAGATCTAATAATGTCTGCTTAAGGCTAAGAATTTGGTCCTTTGAGTGAATAACTTTTATGAAAGATGTCTCAGCCTTCACTCATGTCTTCGCTATTGATCTGGTGAGTTCCTAGTTGGAACATGAGGTTCAAAAGACACTTTGGTATCAGCTTTCAAAAAGCTGTTGCTCACAGTTTTCAAATTCCCACTCAACAGTTATAGACAGATGTCACTGGGTTCAGAATTTTTTCAGCCTACCGGATGTTCTTTTATGCATTTGTTACCAACAAAGAAAGGCAGGTGGGTTTAAACTTCTTGAGGCAGTCACTCCTTTGATTTATGGTTGTGTATAGTTTTTAGTGGAAAACTCTTTCAGTGCTATCACTGCTGCCTTTGGCTACCAAGAGTACATTTTTCCTCCCCTCAGAAACGTGTCCCATTACTGACAGCTGTGGCAAAATAATAGTGTCAGAGTTCCTCAGGCAAACAGCAGGCTGAGCTGTTGGTGCAGTGACCATTTAAAAATTCGTGAAAAGTTGATCAGTGGCAGTTTTAGCATATGCCAAGGATGTGCAGCATTTCCTTCACGCAGCAGACAGCCCGTTAGCCAGCGGCAGGTGGACAGGTATGGCTTCAGTGATCAGACTGTTGGAGCCTGCATCTCAGAAGGTAGGTCTATGCCAAGAGCTTGTGACCCTGGTCAGCCACAGCTGCCATGTTAGGTGGCCAGAGTTACTGTTTAGAATCATTAAGTAATCAGACTTTAACTGAATTAATGTTTGTCAAATTAAAGAAGAATGTCTTTCCTTTTTTTTTTTTTTTTTTTTGTGGCGTTGGGGATCCAGACCAGAGTCTCATACATGGTAGGCGTGTACTCTACCATGAATCACACCCCCAGCGCCAAAGAAGAATATTAAGTAATTGAAGTAATGTTTGGATTTAATGTTTTGAAGAGGAGGAGGTCTGAGGAGGTTGGATCTTGAGCAAAGCCAGGTGGATGAGTATGGTTGACACTCAGGTCACATTTTCCAGCCCTTACAAATAATTTGAACGTTTTCCATTTTTGTTCTTGTCATCTTTCCCCATGAAATGAGAAACCTGGTCTTTTGTTTCATATGTAGAAAGTTTAATGAAATAAGTTCTGTAATATATGAAATGCCTGGAATAAAACATAGCAATTCTTTCTTTTTTTTTTTTTTTTTTTTTTTTTAGTGTTTATTTTTTAGTTTTCGGCAGACACAGCATCTTTGTTTGTATGTGGTGCTGAGGATCGAACCCGGGGCCGCACGCATGCCAGGCGAGCGTGCTACCGCTTGAGCCACATCCCCAGCCCCAAGATTTAGATCTTTTAAAAAAATTTTTTTAAGTTGTTGGTAGACCTTTTTTATTTATTTATATGTGGTGCTAAGAATTGAACCCAGTGCCTCACACATGCCAGGCAAGTGCGCTACCCCAGAGCCCCAGCCCAGATTTAGATCGTATATGCATTTTTGTGCAAGAAATGTAGAAGAGAAATATGACTTATCATTATAGATCCCTCCTCAGCTAAAAAGGCCTTTCTTTACGGAGGTATGTAGAGAATCAGTAATTTTTATGCAGTGCTTCAAAATCAACTTTATGTAAGTTTAATGTAATAAGTTTATTATAAAATAGTATCAAGATATGACCATATGGTTCATATGACTTTTTTATTCCAAGAGCTTTAGAATTATCATTTTTTTCTTCTCTTTCTTGGATTCTTGTGTTTCACAAATAACTGGTCTCCTTAGATGACTGGTGATCATATAAATAGTCATTCTCTTTGGTCATCCTTCACCTAAGTTCAGATGGTAAAGTTCTTCCTTGTTCATGATCTATTTCTCTGGTGTATACAGTATAGCCAAAACTTGGGGGAAATAGGGCAAGCACTGTCAGGTGAATGATACCAATAATCTCTGGAAGTAAATTTTAAGCCAATTACTTCAACCGTGCAATTTTACTTGGTTATTATCAAACCTTTTACTAGATTGTTAATGATGAACAAAATTGGTTTGAGTTGGAACTCCTTTGGTGCTAATGAGCAGTAAAGTGGACCCCAAGGTAGATGTCGGAGTCTGGATTCATTCACAAAATAGAGTATGAATGAACCCCTAGAAGCTAAGATTTGGTCCAGTTCCTTTCTCTTTTTGTCTACCTGTTCATTACCACTTAATTTTATTTTGAGAGGTGAACCATCTTATAGCAATGATTTCTCTAACATTAACTGATGAAGATAATCAACTGGGACTAAACCTTTAGCTACCGAAGTTTTATCATGGTCACACTATGTTCTGTGTGAAAATATTGTTTCTTCATTTGTATGTTATTTAGTGTGTGGACATTTGCAAACTCCTTCTTCTTCTTCTTCTCCTCCTTCTCCTTCTCCTTCTCCTTCTCCTTCTCCTTCTCCTTCTCCTTCTCCTTCTCCTTCTCCTTCTCCTTCTCCTTCTCCTTCTCCTTCTTCGATTCAACTCAGGGATGCTGTACCGTAGTGCTACATCCCCAGCCCTTTTCATTTTTTATTTTGAAACAGGGTTTCACTAAGTCACAGAAGCTAGCCTTGAACTTGTAATCCTCTTGCTTCAGCCTCCTGAGTAGTACGTCTTAATTCTTTTTTTTTTTAAGAGAGAGTGAGCGAGGAGAGAGAGAATTTTTAATATTTATTTTATTTATTATTTAGTTCTCGGCGGACACAACGTCTTTGTTGGTATGTGGTGCTGAGGATCGAACACCGGGCCGCACGCATGCCAGGCGAGCGCGCTACCGCTTGAGCCACATCCCCAGCCCCACGTCTTAATTCTTAATATGATGATTATATGATTAATATTCTTAATATGTTTCTTAACTACAGCTTTATATAGATTATGTGATTAATATTTTTAATGATTCTTAACTACAGCTTTATATAAACTGTGTGTTTATGGGAACATCTTGAAAGAAGTATATTCTGTATTCTAGTTTTCTGATCCCTTTTAAATTTAAAAGCAGAAATAACAACCAAAAATTACTAAGATTGCTTGGCTTTTAGTGTAAGCTGCTAACTGTGTTAGGGGTAACTGTATTTTATTTCCAAAGTGCTTTTTCTTTGAGTATGTGAATCTCTACAAATCCAGTGGCTTCAGACGTATGTTGAGTGCTTTTCTCTTCTATTCAGGTTGATTGGCTAGTGCTGAAATTTGCATCTAGTTTGGACAGTGCGGTGTCTTTGCACTGCTTGGTCTTTTCTCAGGACTCCCACTTATGATTTGACCTAGTCATTATTGCAGGTACCAAGTAGCTAAGCTCAATATGTGGGCTTCAAAGGGAAAGATTTATATTCTAGAAGACTATTTTGGAATGGTCCGGCAAATTCAACAGAAGGTAGCCTTTGGCCAGGAAAACTGCATTGAAGCTGCAGGGAAGCTACTTTCTCTAATAGAAAGTTTGGGCTCTGGACAGTCAGAGGCATTGGATGCAATTCGAAGAAATAGGTGGTTTAATGAGATTCTGAATGTGAATTTGGACATGTCATCTATTTGAAATGTGTGGAAACAGTTGGGGCATATAGAGCTTTTTTGTTTAAATAAGTATACTATATTATGGAATGTACTATGCTACATTTGTTTATAAGTATATTAGAATATTTTCAGTTTGTTGGCTGTTTTTCAACTCTTTAGTGACATATTTTTTATATATTACAGTTTTTTTTAAAATTTTTTTTGGTTGTAGATGGATACAATACCTTTATTTTATTTATTTTTATGTGGTGCTGAGGATTGAACACAGTGCCTCACATGTGCCAGGCAAGTGCTTTACCACTGAGCTACAACCCCAGCCCTGTAATCTGTTTTTCATAGTTTCTACTTTCATGGTTCTTAGAAATCCTCTTCCCACAGAGTGTCAAAACTGGCTTCCTTGAGGAAAAGCAGAGGCCTTGGTGGGAGAGATCCCTTTTCATGCTGGGCCTTGCATGCCATGTTTGAAAATTTTGGTCTTTATTGCAAGAGCAGATCTTCTCAAGAGTTTTAGTATTGGGATGAGGCACAAGTACAGTGAGCTGTAGTTAATTGAAGCTGCTCCAGCTAAAGAAAACCTTGACTTATAGTCCAGTTTGATTTGCTGAGCAGGCAAGTAAGCAACTGGTGATTAAGGCCCTGGAAATTATCAGGTGTGTCCAGAGAGCATCAAAGAGTGTCTTTGAATGGAATCCTATGAAGTGATCATCTTTTCTTCCTTCTTTTGTGTGTGTGTGCGCGTGTGTGTGTGTGTGTGTGTGTGTGTATGTGTGTACAGGAGGCAGATTGTATGCTTTCTGCCTTAGAATAATTTGTGAGTAGAGTGTCATTCTCTTGATCTTTGACCATTTAAGTTAAAAAATTACAGCCAGGAAATCTATGTTGGGATAAAAACAAAACAAAACAAAAAAACAGGATAGAGGTTTCATTGGATGTACAATTTTAAGGATATATTAGTGTATCTGAAATTGAACTTTTTGCATCTCCAAAGGTTTTCTCCAGGTTTGCTGTAATAAGATCTGCTCTGATTCTTATACATATGGATATATTAGCAAAACTGGATTCCATCCCAGTGTAATCAGGCAGGGAACCATATAGTGGAACTGCAATGAAAAGCTACAGTATTCCTATAATTATATTAGGATGTGATGTGGTCCCTCCCTATGTTTATTAATTAGTGGAGTTGTAATGAGACTCCTTCTGCTTTTAAGGATGCTGATCAGTGGGCATCCAGGCAGGATTTAGTTGTGTTTGGGAGCCTCCTGTGTAAAGGTGGGAGGGATTGGTGTTTCAGGCAGTGGCAGGTGAGCCTCCTGCCAATTTGGCATAATGGGAACAGGACTCTTCTGAGTTGCCATCTGTTTGTGGCTGATAGGAAACCAGCAGTGCTTTCCGAGGAGTGAGGAACTGTTCTGTTTATGTTGAAATATTTAGGAATTAGTAATGTTAAGACTGTGCTGAATAGGTCTTAACATTACTCAGCAGGTTGGGGAGAAAGACTGTGTGGAGTGAGTTTTTGTTACTACTAAATGCAGAAGATGGCTTTTTGTTTCAATAGCCCACCCATCCCAAAAAAGCCAAGACTCTTCTGCCCACCTAGACTAACTGCTTGAGACAGCCCCCATTCTGAACTGAGTTGCCTGGGTCAGAGGGCATGCCTGTTGTACACTGCTTATGGTGTGTGTGCCCAAGGGATTTGCATTCTGTATGTAATTCTTTTGCTGTGTCTTTTTTTTTCTTTTTTTCTTTTCTTTTCTTTTTTTTTTTTTTTTTTTTTTTTTGCGTTTCTGGGGATTGAACCCATGTCCTTGTGCATGCAAGGGAAGCATTCTACCAACTGAGCAGCTATACCCCAAGCCCTGTCCTTTTTTTTTTTTTTTTTTTTTTAAATCCCAGTTGTAAAATATGTTTGAAAAAGTTTACCATTTTAACATATACAGTTTAGTGGCATTAAGTACATATATATTATGTGACCTTCATGTTATGTCGTGTTTAAATCAAATACTTTGACATACTTAAAAAATAGTGGATGCCGCTTCTCCATTACCAAGTACGTAAAGTCATCAATATATTCTGCCCTGTTTGATGTCCCTTTGAGTTTGTGTGTTTGTTTGTGTATATATGTGTGTTACTGGGGATTGAATCCAGGGATGCTCTTTCACTGAGCCCCTACCCCTTTTATTTTGATTTTGGGATAGGGTCTCTCTAAATAACCCAGTTTGGCTTTGAATTTGTAACCATCCTGCTTCAGCATCCCAGGTCTCTGGGATCACAGGCGTGTGCTTCACCTGGCTGCCCTTTGATTATAAGCCTTCAACTTACCACCTTCCTTGGGGGAGCTGGGGAGGGGATGGAATTGCTTCTTGGGTTGATTTGCTGCCTTCACACATGTTTTTTCTTTTTCTGAATTGGCAGTTGAACCCAGTTGTGCTCTACCACTGATTATATCTCCAGCCCTTTTTACTTACTTTAAAATTTTGAAACAGGTTCTTGCTAAGTTGCTTTGGCCGATCTTGAACTTGTGATCTCTGCTACTGAAATTTTACCCTATATATGGTTGATATCTCTAATTTGTCATGGAGTATATGCAAGTATTTCTTTGAATTGTATCTGCTACAGCTTGGTGGTCCTGGTGAAATGTTGGACTCACATTTGACCAGATTTATGTGGTACACTTGATTTGGAAATAGTGTTGTCAGTTCCCTTTTATTGCATATATCAGAGCAATTTCCTGTTAACTAGTATGATATTTTGATTTTTGGTTTTAGTACAAATCATCCATGGACAAATTCTTCAGCTGAATACATCTGAGAGACAAATTGTTCAATTGATCCAATAAATCATAGTTTATTTTTGTAACAGCGTTATTTGAACCCAGAGAAACTGTGGCCAAAGTTTAATCAAGCAGAGTAGCTTCATGTAGATGATATATTCCTTAAAACTGGTATAATAAAATATTTTAAATGAAATAACACTTTAAGTGCACAGGAAGAATTTGCCATCAGAAGGAATCCTTTTGTTAACTCTTTCCTAAAATCTAATTTAACTTTGTAAATTTGAATTTTTCTATATCATATTCATTCAAATCAGGGTTTGTCCATGATTGCCTTTTTTGTTATCATTATATCTTATAATTGGCACTGGTTCATTGGCACATCACATTCTGTTGACCTCTAGGATTATGCAAAACAGCTGTTCCTCTTTTGGTAGTTTGGTTACACACATAGATACATACTGTCTGTGAATTTGAGAACTCTGTGTGAGTTAGAATTAAATTGGGATTGAATATCCTGTGTGAATTGTAAAACCTCTATATAACAATCCCAGGAAAATGGATAGTATGATTTAGTGATTGCACCTAGGAGCTTGCATATGCCCAGCAAGCGCTTTACTTTTGAGCCATATACCCAACACCATTGAGGGAATTTTTGATCACTCTTTCTTTCTTTTAAAAACATTTTTTTAGTTGTTGATGGACCTTTATTTTATTCATTTATTTATATGTGGTGCTGAGAATCAAACCAAGTGTGAGGCAAATGCTCTTATCACTGAGCCACAACCCCAGTCCTTGATCACTCTTTCTTGATAAATAATAATGATAGCTAAGAAGTCATAATGCTTTAACATCAGTTCTCTGACACTGGCTGGATTCCTGCAGTTCCACTCACTTCTCTCTACCCACCCAGATTTAGTGTCACACCCACAGGTTTTAGGGTCAGTCTTCTCAGTGCTGTTCTCATGGCAGATGACAGCTGCAAGTCATGAGGCCACCTGTATTTCTGACAAACTGACTATAAATTTGGGGTCCCTACCACTTTGTCAGGTATGACAGTGTGCTAGAACAACTCATAGAATTGACTCAAAGCATTGTACTTACAGTCACACTTGTATGATCAAGGATATAACTTGGGAACAGCCAAGTACCCAGAGCAAGGACTGGGAGATTACTGCATGCCGAGCTCCCATACCTTTTCCCCGTGGAGCCCCAATGCATCCATGTGTTTCAAACCAGGAAGCTCTTTGAACTTGAGTGTCTAAAGTGTGGAGTCTTAAAGTCAGGAGTGGGGTTGAAAGCTCCAACACTAATCACCTGCTGCTATGGTTTAGATATGAGGTGTCCCCCAAAAGCTCAAGTGTAAGACAGTGCAAGAAAGTTTAGAGGTGAAATAATTAGGCTATGAGAGGTTTAATAAGTGCATTGATCCATTGATATGGATTAACTGGGTGGTAACTGTAGATAGGTGGGGAGTGGCTGGAGAAGGTAGGACTTGAGGGTCTATCTTTGGGGTTTATATTTTATCCCTGGTGAGCAGAGCTCTGTCCTTCCGGATTGCCATGTTCTGAGGTGCTCACCTCTTCTACACCTTTCCGCCATGATTTTCTGCTTCACTTTGTGTCTGGAGCAGTAGAATTGGCAGACCTTGAACTGAGATCTCTGAAACTGACCACCAAATAAACTTTTTCTCCTCTAAAATTGTTCTTGTCAGGTATTTTGGTTCATTGGTGAAAAAAGCTGAGTAAAACACATGCTAAGTTTTTTTTGTTTTGTTTTGTTTTTTGTTTTTTTTTTTTGGTGGTAGTGGGGATTGACCCGTGCAGCACTGTACACGGGAACTACATCCCAAACCCCTCCCCCCCTTTTTTTGGGTACCAGGGATTGAACTCAGAGACACTCAACCACTGAGCCACATCCCCAGCCCTATTTTGTATTTTATTTAGAGACAGGGTCTTACTGAGTTGCTCAGCACCTCACTGTTGCTGAGGCTGGCTTTGAACCTGCAATTCTCCTGTGTCAGCCTTCCAAGCTGCTGAGATTGCAGGCATGCACCACTGCGCCTGGTCCTTTTTTTTTTTTTTTTTTTTTTTTTTTTGAGACAAGGTATTACTAAATTGCTGAGTCTGTCCTTGAACTAGTAATCCTCTTGCCTTAGCTTCCCAAGTTGCTAGGATTACAGGTGTTCACCACCAAACCTTGCTCACATGCTATCTCTTGGGTGACCTGTCCCTCTCTTGAAACTATCTAAGAGCCTACCCTGTTCACTTTATTAGCACAAATTCAGGTGTGGTTTACTAGGAGCACATCAGGATATCAAGACACTTTAACCTGGGAAGCAGCAATGGTTTTAGAACCTCTGTGTTAGGAACCAAGACAAAAATTATATGTATTTTTATTATACCAGTTATAATTTAGATAAACCTTGGTTCTTGCCAGAAATTTCAGAGAGTATTTAGATGTGATGAGTGGTTGAGCTTTCTGCTTCAGGATGATAGTTGATGCCATAGGACATCCCCCTAGGTGGAATGAGGAGATGAGGGTTTTGGATAGAGCTCTGAGAAACATCAGCCTTTGGGCGGTGTGGAGGGGTGAGGGCATGAAGAATGCCTGGTGAAGTTGGAAAACAATGAGATCTAGTTGTCGTAGTGTATCAGACACTTGGAGGCATTTTTTCCTAAAAGCACCAACTCTTCATTTGGGCCTGCAGATATCTGATGGGTAAATAAAAGCAGGGAGGAAGCTTGGCAGCTCTACCTTCATTTTGTATTTGTTTTCTTTTTGCCTTATGCTTCTGTGAGATTCCTGCTCAACTCTGTATCTAGACATGTTTAATTTTTATTTTTGGTACCAGGGGATTGAACCCAGAGATGCTTAACCACTGAGCCACATTTTCAGCCCCCTTTAAAATATTTTATCTAGAGACTGGGTCTCGATGACTTGTTTAGGGCCTGGCTAATTGCTGAGGCTTGCTTTGAACTTGGAATCCTTCTGCCTTAGCCTCCTGAGCCACTGGGATTATAGGTGTGTACCATACACCTGACCACAGACATGTGTTAAAGCTTGTCATCCTCCCCTTTCAAGACTGAAAGTCCCCCAGATAAGAGTAACTAAGGTATTTTCAAGATTTGTAGGGACACCATAATCATCAGATTGTCACTTATTCTAGGCCCCTGACACACTGCCTAGAAGTCTCTAATCATAGCCTTAAACCTTGGAGTTCTAACTCCATCTTGCCTTTCTGACTTGTTCTTTTTTTCTGAGTCATTTTTTTTCCTGAAGTTAACCTTGAATACCTGGAGCAACAGGCCTAATCAATGAACATTCCTACATAGGAACAACTAACCTCAGGCAACAGCAGCTTTCTTTTCTTCACTGATAATGATCCACCAGACCACAGTTTGCAAAAACTGCTCCACTATGCATATTTCTTGTTCTCCACCATCACTTTTATTCCTTTCCCTATTTAAACCTGTTGCTTACTTTGGTACCTCCCAAGACCAGATTGAGGGTGTTAGTTCTCCCATTCTTCCCAGTATGGCTATACTAAATAAATTACTTTTATGTTTTTCACCATTACTTTTTCCATTTGTTGTTAGGGCAAGTTGCTAAATCTGGTCTGTTGGGACTCCCTAAAGTTCGGTTCCACCCTGACCTAGGACTCTGGCAATAATAGAAGTCAAGGGGAAAGTGTATTTCTAGATCAGTGCACTCCAGAAGTTGTTTCTGTGTCGCCTTGTAAGGTAGGTGTTAGAGGTGTGTAGCTGTTGAGCAGTTGAATTGTAAGTAGTGCAACTGAGAAACAGCATTTATATTTTATTTAATTGTACTCAATTTAAATAGCTATGTGGCTAATGTCTGCCATATTGTACAGTATATTTTGGACTGAGGATATGGTCAACAGGTTAAGAAGGACAAACACTGCAGGTAAACTTTGTCTTCTTAGTCACTGGGCTGTAGTGTTGAAGTTTTGAGGTAGTTAAGATTATAGGCTGTTCCCCACAGACTTGGGTTGTTGGGAACAGTGTTGGACCCTTTAAAGAGCTTTAAAACTGGAGGTGACTTAACAACCAAATAAATGTCTTGGGCCTCAGGGGTAGGATCCAGTTACTCATCATCAGATATTTATTGAATATAAACATTATCAAAATGAGAGTTATTTGATAAGAGTTCCTTTAATATAAAGGTGTTAATGAGGATTAGGTTCAGCTGCATATAATAGAAAACTCCCATAAATGGCTTTTACAAGATGAATGTTTACTTTTCATGTGGAAATCTGGCAGCAGGCATCCTTGGGCCGATTGAGTGGCTTCTTGCCAGTGTCCCACGCTCCCTCTGTCTTTCAGCATCTTTAGCTTCCGAGTTCCTGAAGGTGCACATGGCTGCTGGTACTCCATGACCAGGCAGGAAGTGGAGAGAGGGTGAGAAGGGCTGACCTAACAAAGTCAGTCTTTTAAAGATCCTTCCTGGAAGGGACAGCTTGATGGCCAGTTACAATTCATCAGCCACACCTAACTACAGGTGAGGCTGGGAAAAGAGTTTTTCATCTGCATGTTTTGCTGCTCCAAATAAAACTGAAGTACAGTGGGTGTATATGAGGGGAGAGTGGTCGTTGGGTAGAGGGCCTGCAGTCTCTGCCTTGGTGGGGAGGGGTCTCCTTCGTCCAGAGGGCAGAAGCACCAGTGCTCTCATGCCCTGGCATCATGTTCAGGAAGGCAGCTACAGACGCTCACCATTTTCCCCGTTGGCATCCACATGCTTCTCTTCAAGCCTAGTACATTTGCACAGCATTGATGATGATCCCTTTTGATCCTTGGAGACCTTAACTGTGGACTGCCTGCTTCCTCAGGTTCAAAATTACCAGTAACAAGCCTAGAGTATCCTGAGCACTCCCTAGGAGAATACTGAATCAGACATCAGTTTCTAGAGGCAAATACACAAGGTAAGTAGCCCTCAGTCCACCAACTCAGGCCTTAGGCCCACCTGTAACTCCTTGGCTGGGACTGAACTATGTGCTGGGGACATATGGGGCACAAGCCAGACAAGGTCCCAGTCCTTGCCATAGCTCAGGGCATTAATTTTTAACTCCTTCCCTTTCCTACTTTCTCTTGTCCTTTTCAGTGAAAATACAGAAGAGTTTGAGGAAGGATGGGAGGAAGGTGGAAGGTGGTTTCACAGAAGGCATGTACAGATTCAGAAGGGGGCGAGAAGGGAAAGAGTGGAGGAGGAGAAGCCTCTCCCTGGGTCATTATCATATGGAGCCTGCAAAATTACCTTGCTTTTTGGGGATGGTCAATTAAAAAATTTTTGCAATTGTTTTGCTTTTGAAATGAGTGTTTGGGTCAAGCATTGTTCCCACTAAAATTTTCAGGTGTCTCTGACTAGCCACTTCAATAGTCACTTCTTTCTGAGCTTATGATGTTTGGTCTGTGAAGAGGTAACTACCACATCACATCCATGTAGAATATTGTTGGTGTTTGTGTGCATGATCTTTGAAAATGTTTACCTATCAGTAATCATCATAATACCATGTATCATATGGAGGTCAAGGGCAGAGGAGTAAAAAAAGATATCTCTGTGTATGAGAGATTCACATGCCAGGTTGAACCCCTGCCTCCCAATGGTTTAAATATAAATTGTTTGTGGCGCTTCAGAAACTTGCTGCTAGTTTGTGTCAGAGATATTTTTAGGTTGACATAAGGTCTTTTGTTTAGCCTTTGAGCAGTGAGTACATGCAGCATTGAGCATTCTTGGGTTTAATAGTCAGGACTTGAACTGTCTACCAGCCTGAAGGCCCTGATGGACAGTTCTTTGGAATTTGGCTGAAGAACTAATTATAGCTGGGCCCAGGGTGTGGGGCCACATCATAAGAACTAGACACTTGACAAGTGAATGCCATATAGGTGGGCTTCACAGTGCTTTTGTGACCCCCTGTTTAATTTATAAATAGTAACTCTCCTGAACTGCTGAAGACTGTCTTAATGCTGTGGAAGAGAAAGGGTATTATTAGTGCTGTGATGGATGTGAAGATTCTCAGAAAGTGAGTTATTAGCCAGAAAACAGAAATTTTGACTAAATAAAAGGATAGACATTAAATTTGGTAGTGCCTTGGGTGTATAACATGAATGAATCTATTAGAAAGAAAAAAAACTTCATAGAACTTTACTTCTTTAGCAAAAGACAAACTGGAGTGAAATTTAAATGGCTTGAGGTGCTAGGATATTCCCAGAGGACTCACAGCTCTGATGGAAGCCCCTTCTAGAAATAGCCAAGAGCCAGCGGCTCCTGTGAGTTGACCCATGGTGCGGCCCTGTGTCACCATGGAAGCACCCTTCAATGTGAAGAAAGGTTAGTCTGATAATTCCAGGAATTAGTGCCATTGGGAATTTGGGGGATTTGTAATCTTCTCAATTGTTGCATGTCAGTCATTGGATGGTTTGTTACTCACTTGACTTGTTAGTGTATTTAAAATTCAAACTCAACCATTTTCCCTCTCCAGAAATGTAGCTCATGTGGTTGCTATCTTATTGGAGTTGGGAGGGGAGAGGATGGTTGGCACCTGAATGAATACCCCCTGGAGCCTGCTCTGACACGTCCCTTACTCCATTCAAATGTCTTACCTTCAAAGATTTAGGGAACATTCATTACTGCTTTAAAGGATTTAAAAACCAAGATGTATTCTAAAATAGTGTTGACAGAGCCTTGCCGTTGAACGAGAATTGGGAGCACTGTGTGGAGGCTGTGGGAAGCCCTTTCCTCCATGGGCCCTTTGGGGTGTCCCTCAGTGTTCTCTCTGAGGTAAATGCCTTGAACCATACTTCTGTCTTCACAGATGAGGAGATGGGAGCTCCCAGGACCGGGGAGGCTTGGTGCCTTCAACATGACAAATAATGTAAAAATAGAGAAGGTGTGTGAGGGGACTGATCTCCTGTGGCTTATGACAACACAGAAAGATCAAATTAATATTGAACACATGACATGTTTGCATTTAGAAGGCATGTTAGCTTTGTGGTTATAGGCACCACAGCTTTGGGTCGCCCCCATTTTAAAAATATTATACTTAATTGTGTCATTTTTGCAATCATTATGAGTTTAAACATGAAAATTAATAAAATGTTGCAGTGCACCTTTCTTTTTTTTGCTGGTACTGGGGATGGCACTCAGGGCCTGGTGCTTGCTAGGCAGATGCTCCACTACTGAGCTACGTGCTGATTCCATGGTACATTTATAAAATGGGGGAAAAAATTACCTCTCTTCACCATAACTCTTAGACACACCATTTAATTTTCTTATATACATTTTTTTGGGAGGGGGTTACTAGGGATTGAACCCATGGGTGCTTTACCACTGAGCTATATCCCTAGCCCTTTGTATTTTTTTTTTTTTTGAAATGGACCCCACTAAGATGTCAAGGCTGACCTCAAACTTGTAATCCTCCTATCCAGGCCTCCCAAGTTACTGTAATTACAGAAGTGCAGTACTGTTCCTGGTTTCTCATATACATTTCTTTTCATAAGATTAAGATTATAAATACTTTCATATGTTTTTAAAATTTAACAAAGCATAAGCACTTTTTATATCTTATATGGTTTTCATAATTCTACATCTAACTTTTTATCATGGTAAAATGTATATAAAGTTTACAATTTTAGGGGCTGGGGGGCGTGGCTTAGTGGTAGAGCACTGGCCCTGGTTTGATCCTCAGCACCACATAAAAATAAATAAATAAAATAAAAGTATTGTGTCCAGCTACAACTAAAAAATAAATTAAAACAGTTTACCATTTTAAACATTTTAAGTATATACTTCAGTGCTATTAAGTATATTCACAATGTTTTGAGTTCACATTACCGCCCTTCATCTCTAGGATGATTTTCATCTTCCCAAACTGAAACTCTATCCATTAAACAGCTTCTTATTATCCCTTACCCCTTCCCTTGATAGCCACCATTCTGCTTTGGACTGTGTGAATCTGACTACTCTGGTTACTCATGCTGGCTTTGTTTTTTTTTTTTTTTTTTTTTTTTAAGATTGATATGATTTTTTTAATACCTTTATTTATTTATTTTTATGTGGTGCTGAGGGTCAAACCCAGTGCCTCACACATACTAGGTGAGCGCCTACCTCTGAGCCCCAGCCCCAGCCCCTCAAGGTTCATCTTTATTGTACCATGTGTCAGAATGACCTTCCTTTTCAAGGCTGAATGATATTCCATTGCATGTATATGCCAAATTTTGTTTACTCATTCATCTGTTGATGTACACTTGGGTAATTATACTTTTTGAATATAGTATGCTTTTGAAGATAGTCCATCCGATAAATATATTATAATATACTTAGAAGAATTCCTGCCTTCTAAGATCTTATATCTAGGCAGGGTGTGGTGGGGCACACCTGTAATCCCAGCTACTCAGGAGGCTAAGGCAGGAGGATTATGAGTTTGAGGCCAGCCTGGGTGACATAGTGAGATCCTGTCTCAAACAACAACAAAAAAACCCAAGTGGGCTGGAGTTGTGGCTCAGTGGTAGAGCACTTGCCTAGCACACATGAGGCACTGGGTTTGATCCCCAGCACCCCATTAAAAAAATAAAAACAAATAAACAAAATAAAGGTTTTGAGTCCATCTACAACTAAAAATAATTAAAAAAAAATAAGAGAAGTCAGCATGGGCTTATATAGAATAATCAAAGCCAGACTCATGTCTCTTTCAGATGTCATTAGGCTGAGGCAGGATAGGCCATAACAAGATCTTCATTTGGTTTTCTGGTCTCTTCCCTTCTGCCTCTGTGTGCTCTCAGGCCGTTGTGTGCAGCTAGTGGCCATCTCATGGTGCGTCTTGCAGATTGTTAGGGGATTTCACTGCTCTGCTGAGGCAGTCTGCACAGTCCCCAGGTGTGTGGCGTTGACTGGAGTGTTGCCCCTTTCCTCTCTTGCTCCTTTACCAGTGTATCAAGCTTCTAGTTCCTCACTGGTCCTGCACCAGCCTTTGCCAGAGCCCTGTGGCTGAGGGTAGTGCAGTTGCTTATCTGACTGCTTTAGGGCTGTTTGGTACTTTTCTATCACTATATTCCCATCTGTTCCATGTCTTTTTTTTTCCTAAATATTTTTATTTTATTTATTTTTATATGTTGCTGAGGATCAAACCAGGGCCTCACACGTGCTAGGCAAGTGCTATACCATTGAGCCACAACCCCAGTCCCTGTTCCCTGTCTTTTAGAAGGACCCATCAATGGTACTTATCTATTTTCTGCAGCTCTTTTTTAAATTGTTCTGATTTCATTAACTTTGATATCTGATCATTTTTATAGGTATTCCGGAGAGGGACCAAGTAAACACTTGGGCTCATTTATTATCTTGAATTTATTCTTGTGTATTACTTAATTCATTTCACTGCTATAACAAAGTATCTTAGAGTAGATAGTTTATAAATAATAGAAAGTTATTGCTAATGGAGTCTGGTGACTTCTAGAATAGTGTCTGATGAGGGCTTTCTTTCTGCTTCAGAGATGGCACCTTCTTGCTGTTTCCTCACATAGCAGAAGTGGGCAGGGAGCTCACTGCCTCTTTTATAAAGGGGCATTAATCCCATTCACTAATCCCCAAAGGCCTCACCTCTTATACTGTTTCGTTGCATGTTAGGTTCAGACATTTTAGGGGATACCAACATTTACACCATAGTAATTATGTTTTCCCATTTTACTAAACTCTCTTTAATTGTTCTGATATCATTAAATCCTTTTGGAGTTTCCAGATGGAAAATTATGTCACTTGTAAATAAGGGTAATTTGGGTAATTTTTGACTTTTTCAATTTTTATGACTTTTTTCCTGTCATAATCTACTGACTGGAATTTCTAGAATGTGAGCATCTTTGGCTCAGTCCTCCTTTTAGCTATGAGCACTGTTGGTTTTAGTCACTTTCTGCATATTGCCAAACTGCCTTCTCCAGGGCTAGAATTATAGAGTGCTTGTCACCTTGCTGAATGACTGGAGTATTGCAAAGGTGCTTCCAAATCTGTGGCTCTATCATTTAAAATTAAATCTAAGTTTAGTTATTTGTTATTTTCTTAGAAATTCTGGAGTCTGAGAATAGTCAGAGTTGGCCTTCATTCCTATATTGTTTTGTTCTTATCAAATAATTATACAACTTTCCCTCCCTATTCCAGAGCAATGGAGTGTGGAGTGGAAATTACTCTTGTTAATCATTTTTTTGCGGGGGGAGGAGGTACTGGAGATTGAACCCAGGGGCACTCAACCACTGAGCCACATCGCCAGCCCTATTTTGTATTTTATTTAGAGACAGAGTCTCTCAGTAAGTTGCTTAGTAGCATCTTCACTTTTTGCTGAGGCTGGCTTTGAACTTGCGATCCTCCTGTCTCAGCCTCCTGAGCCGCTGAGATTATTACAGGTTTGCGCCACTGTGCCTATCACTCTTGTTACAAATATTTTTTTTTAATATTTTTTTAGTTGTAGATGGAAAAAATATCTTTATTTTTATGTGGTGCTGAGGATCGAACCCAGTGCCTCACATGGACGAGGCAAGCACTCTACTATTGAGCTACAGCCCCAGCCCCACTCTTGTTATTCTTGACAACATAGCTTGGTGGATAAAGTATCAGTGGTCTTGGAATGAGAGATCAAATCTTAGTTCTGTCACTTATAGCCTTTTTGGGGAGGGGGGTGTTGTTTAGGGATTCTCTTAAGTTGTTGAGGCTAGCCTTGAACTTGAGATCGTCCTGCCTCAGCCTCCTAAGGTGTTGGAATTTTCAGGTGTGTGCCATCATCCTGGCTAGTCTGGTAAGTTTTGAGAAGCTTATTTAAGTTCTTTGAGCCTTGGTTTAAGCACTTGTAAAATGGGGATTTTACTTGTCTCAATGGGAGGTTGTGACTTGTGTTAGATGCTTGGTGGGCCCTTAATAGTATAGAAATCCTTAGTTCTTTCTTAGCCTTTCTTCTCCCTCCATGGTTCACTAACATACTAAGGCCATTCAGCCCTACGCTTTGTATTTTTTTTAATTTTTTTTTTAGTTGTAGATGGATACAATATCTTTGTTTTCTTTTCTTTATTTTCATGTGGTGCTGAGGATCAAACCCAGGGCCTCAAACGTGTGAGGCAAATGCTCTACCACTGAGCAACAACCCCAGCCCTGAACTTTGTATTTTGATAAATTAGTTTTAATCAGAGATAATTTTTACTTTTTAAAAAATATCTTTATTTTGTTTATTTATTTTTATGTAGTGCTGTTAATCGAACCCAGTGCCTTACATGTGTGAGGCAGGTGCTCTACCACTGAGCCGAAACCCCAGTCCCATCCCCATTATTCTTAATCCCTAATTTTCAAATGGAATCAAGAGTTCGAATGATAGTTTTGTTCCATATCCTTTTAATATAAATAAAATTGTAAGGGGTTGGGATTGTGGCTCAGTGGTAGACTGCTTGTCTAGCACATGTGAGGCACTGGGTTCGATTCTCAGCACCACGTAATAATAAATAAATAAATTAAATAAAGGTATTGTATCTGAAAAAAGAAAAATTATAACATCCAACATTTTTTTTTAGTTGTCAATAGACCTTTATTTTATTTATTGATTTATATATGGTGCTGAGAATCAAACCCAATGCCTCATACCTGTAAGGCAAACTCTCTACCACTGAGCCACAACCCCAGCCCCCCAATATTTATTTTTTATTTTTTTGATACCAGGGATTGAACCCAGGGGTGCTTAACCACTGAGCCACATCCCCAGCCCTTTTTTATATTTTATTTAGAGATAGGGTTTGCTGATTGGCTTAGGTCCTTGCTAAATTGCTGAGGCTGGCTTTGAACTTGTGATTCTCCTGCCTCAGCCTCCTGAGCAGCTGGAATTACAGGTGTGGCACCCAGATATCTAACATACATTGAACAGTCTTACTATTTGACAGGCAGTTAATTAAGTACTTTGCATATGTTTATTTAATCTTCCCAATATTTGCACCTTATAGGGAATGAAGAAGCACAGAAAGGTCCGGTCAGGCAGTGTGAGGACCAGGCAGCTGTCCAGCTCTGTGGTGCAGAGCTCTACTGGCTGAGCATCCCTAATCTGAAAACAGGAATTTTGGATTTTCAGATTAGGGATGCTCAACCAGTAAGGCCTAAAATATTCCAAGTTGTACTAGTCGCCACTTCTGTTCTGATGTTTCTGTTCCGGTCTTTACCTGATATTTATTTATTTTTGTGGTGATGGGCATTAAACACACATACTAGGTGAGTACTCTGTCACTGAGCCACAAATTCAGCCAGTCTTTTTTCTTCCTATGTTTGTTCTTTAAGCCCATTCTATTGCTTATAGACCTAGATGTAGGAAAAAAAGCAAAACAAAATGTCTGATTGTTTTGAGAAAACAAAGTATTTGTAAAGTTAAATAACAAGTATCAAATATAAAGCATTTTTATCTATTAAATGGGTTAATTCTAATTCATAGCATTAATGCTTTTTCTTTACCTGGGCAATATAATTTGATTTTTACTCCCTTGAAATATGTCCCAGATCTGAACCTTCTGTCTATACATATTTTAAGAACACTTGTTTAACTTTCTCTTAGATTATGGTAAATTCTTTCTAATTAGGATATTCTTGCCAGTATAGTTTTTGTCACTACATTCTCTAAAGTTGTTTTCTCTCTTTGCTTTGCTCTTGTCTTTGGTTTGTTCTTGTACCATTTTCCTCAGACCCTACATTGGTTTTATTCTGCCAAGGTCAGACATGTCACCAAGATTTTCTTAGCTCAGCCCCTGATATTTTTTTGGCCATGGTTACAGCATTTGTCTTTTGTTTTGAAGTTTATCTGTTTTGCCCGGCTTCTTCCAGTTGCTGGATGCCCTTCAGGTCCAGGGACTGCACTTCCATAAACTGCATTGCTAGTGCCCAGCTGGTGCCTGGGCCTATGATGGGAACACTTCTTGTTTGAGTGTCCTTGGGGTGCTTTCCACACTTCACTTTGGATTCTTGCAGCTAAAATTAATACACATCATCTATTGATTTGATATTTGTCTTTTTAAAGCCTTCCTTAAGCTTTCAATATTTCTTCCTGAAGTTCTGGATCCTTCACTGATGAAATTGTTCTTGGGTTAGCAGTGATCTGCTGCAGACTTCATTGTGCTTAAATGTAGCAACTTTCAGGGATTCCTTGCTTTGTCTCAGAGTTTATATAGCAGCCTAATGTAAATATATACTCGAATTAGTTTATTTAATATAAGTAGTTGCTTATCATGTGACAGTCAGGGAAACGTTTAATAATCTTGTCAGATAGGTAGCTATTTTGATCCCGCTTTCTCAAGTGGTGTCATGACTCATTGATGAGGGAGGGCAGAAAAAACACATATAGGATTTGTCTCAGAGGTTATTATTTGTTTGTATGAAGTTGGATTTTAATGTTAGCATTAGATACAGTGGCATGTACCTGTAGTTCCAGCTACTTGGGAGGCTGAGGTGGGAGGATTGCTTGAGCCCGGGCATTTGGGGTCAGCCTGGGTAACAGAGTGACACCCATCTAAAAACAAAACAAAATAAAATTAGGAAGCACTAAGAATGAATCTGTGCTGAGGAAAGCTTATGCATTTGGAAATCTGGAGGATCTGCTTTGGTTGAGTCGAGATGTGCAAAAAGGACATGGTGGGGCAGGGTCAGTGGTGAAAAGGATTTATTGGGGGCATCTGTGTGCTGGAGGCTTTGAAAGAATGTGCAGAAAAATTTTTAGTAACTTTCTTTTCTAAATTAAAAATTTAGCAGTGGATTTAGGAGTAAGGGGTAAATTACCAAAGGATTAATTACATAGTTGCTGATCATATGCTGTCACTGAGTCTGTAGTTAACCCTGCTCCCAGGGTGCAGCAATATCACAGTAAGGGAGGTAGTCTTGTCACTAGATTTTTGTTGTTGTAGTTTTTTAAGTTGTAGATGGACACAATACCTTTGTTTTATTTACTTATTTATATTTATGTGGTGCTGAGGATTGAACCCAGTGCCTCACATCTGCAAGGCAAGCACTTCACCACTGAGCTACAGTCCCAGCCCCGACTAGCTTTTAATTTAAGGTGCTAGTGCAGTAGCAGCTGAATTTCAGGAACCAAGAAGTAGAATTTGTGAGTCTGAGTTACTAGTGGGCTCCAACATTTTCACCGTCAGGTTCTTTTTTATTATCTTCTTTCTTCCTATCCACCCTCATGACTATGATCTGATTTAATAGCTAGGAACTTTTTTTTCAATACAGGATAATGGTATTAATAGCTCATATGGTTCAATATGTATTTATATGCTTAGTGATGAACTCAGTGAGGAAGAGGATAGAGATGGAGGAGAAGAGGATCCTAGGGGAACCCTGTGCAACCCCAGAATCCCAGTCCTGATGTGTTCCTAAAGCAGGAAGTAGGAAATAGTGTAGCTGGAACTTTAAGTCAGTCAGTCAGCTTCCAGATTCTCCCTGCTCAACCACTGCTTGCTTTCCAAGTTTAGAGTTTCACCTAAAACAAATGTGAGGATTTGGTTTATGTAACATGACCGTAGTGGATGCATAGTTCTCATTATGTATTTTATCCTCGTTTTTAACCAAAAGGCCGAGAAAACAATCAGTACAGGTTAAAAATATTGTCAGAAAGCTTGAACTTTGATTATTGGATTTATAGGCTCATAGGCTGATCCCACTTTCTCAAGTGGTGTCATGACTCATTGATAAGGGAGGGCAGAAAAAACACATAGGATTGTGTTTAAAGCTACCGCTTTAATTTTTTTGTTTGTTATTTTGGTTATACAAGACAGTAGAATGTATTTTGATAGCTTACTTTTTTTTTTTTTTTTTTTGAGGCTAACTCATCTTTATGTTGATGATTCTTAGGCTCATGTGAAACTCATGTCTTTGGGAATCTGGTCCAACTTTGTCATCTTCCCTGTGGAGAAAACAGAGGCCCCAGTTGTTGAGGGACTTACCAAAGACATCACTGGAACGTGAGACTGAGTCTCTTTCCTTTAAGGTCAGAGTGGGTTCAGTTGAACTGTGAGCTCTCCCTTGGAATGTATATTCTTTGTATGGATAGTGCTATAAATGAAAACTAGGGGTCTAGTTGAAATAAGAACATTAAGATGCTAAAATGGCCTCATCAAGATCATGGATAACTTCCAGGTAGCCACACCTGATGTCTTCATCCGCCTTGGCCTCTCTGCAGGGGTTAGGATTTCACTCTTGCTTGGTTTTCTCCTCCCTCTCGATTCTTTGTTCTCAAACTTGTGCTGGTTCCTCCACTTTTACCTGATGTGGGATGTTGAGGTTCCATTGGGTTCATTGCTAGATCCTTTCCTGCATCTTCATCCTCTCTCTTGCTGAGCTTACCACTTTAATTTAATTTTTTTGTTTGTTATTTTTGGTTATACATGACAGTAGAATGTATTTTGATAGCTTACCTTTTTTTTTTTGAGGCTAACTCATCTTTTTTTTTTTTTTTTAGAGTGAGAGAGGGGGGAGAGAGAGAGAGAGAGAGAGAGAGAGAGAGAGAGAGAGAGAGAATTTTTAATATTTATTTTTTAGTTCTCGGCAGACAAAACATCTTTGTTTGTATGTGGTGCTGAGGATCGAACCCGGGCCGCACGCATGCCAGGCGAGCGCGCTACCGCTTGAGCCACATCCCCAGCCCTGCTAACTCATCTTTATGTTGATGATTCTTAGTCTCTAACACAAACTTGTGAAGGTTCAGATTCAAGTGTCCAGCTACTTATGGACCCTGCCACTTGAATGTCATTTAGACATTGCTAACTTAGCATTGCCAAGTGGAACCTATTCCAGGGCTCTCTAAATCTGTCATGGCAGCTTCCCCAACCCATCCCATTCTTCTGCTCAGGCATTGCCACCACCAACTGGGAATTACTCACAGCATTAGATGGCATTATATTGAGAGTTTGTTGTGTGCCAGGTACTGTCTTAGAAGTATTACATGAATTAACATAAAATTATCTAGTTAGTTCTAATGATAGAATCATGAGGTTGATGGTAATAATAGTAATGATAGTTATAATTGGTTATGAAGCTCCTAGTGTGCACCAGGCACTGTTTTAAACATGTTATGGATACTCATGCATTAAATTCTCACAGCAAATCTACAAGGAAGATACTATTATTTATAATCCCTAACATAGGAAACTGAAGCGCACAGAGATTCAGTGACTTACTCTGTCTTTCAGCCAGTGAATGGTGAGGCTGTGCATATAACCCTGGCAGAGCCTGAGTGTGACCACTGCTGTGTTACTTGATTATTCACATTTTACAAAGTGGTGATCCTGCCTTTTCCTCTCCCACATCTAGTTCATCCATGTTCTGTTGATTCTAACTCCAAAACATACCTCCAGGCTGATGTCTCTGTCCTCTGTCTGGGAAGAATCTTGTTTAGCCAGCACTGGCTCTCATAGCTTCCTGCCTGTGCTTTCTGCTTTCACTGTCCTCCTGATCTCTTCCATACTGAAGCAGTTCTGAGCCTGAGAGGAAAACTGCAACATTTCAGCCCATCCTTAAAACTAGTCAGTGCACTCAGAATAAAGTAAGCTCCTTTCTGTGGTCTCCCAAAGCCTTTCCTAAGTGACCCCTTCCATTTTCTAGTCTTTTCCCATATTCTCAGATGTGTTAAAGTCTTTGCTTCCTCTTAGACTATTTATTATTTCTTTCTTTTTGTTGTTCTCCCCATTAGAATATAAGCTACCTGAGGGCTAGAGCTCAATGAAGTTGAAAGAGAGTAAGCCCAGGTTGAATTTTAGGCTGCATTAGAACCTGACATTTCCTGTTGGAAAATGTGTTTTGATTCTTTTTTTTTTAAAGAGAGAGTGAGAGAGGAGAGAGAGAGAGAGAGAGAGAGAGAGAGAGAGAGAGAGAGAATTTTTTTTAATATTTATTTTTAGTTCTCTGCGGACATAACATCTTTGTTGGTATGTGGTGCTGAGGATTGAACCCGGGCCGCACGCATGCCAGGCGAGCGCGCTACTGCTTGAGCCACATCCCCAGCCCCGTGTTCTGATTCTTTAGAAGATGAATCTCCATCCCTGGTTCCCTGAGCTGTGGAATGCTTGCACACTTCTTTCCCTTCTTTCACTTTATGGAACCACAGGCTACCAGAGCCCCAGGACATTTGCAGCTGTATTTTTGGGGGAGGGATACCAGGGATTGAACTCAGGGACACTGGACCACTGAGCCACATCCCCAGCCCCACCTACAGCCTAGAGACGGTCTCACTGAGTTGCTTAGTACCTTGCCGTTGCTGAGGCTGGCTTTGAACTCTGGATCTTTGAACTCAGCCTCCTGAGCCACTGGGATTACAGGCATGTACCACCATGCCTGGCTGCAGCTGTATTTTTTTTTTGTTTTTGTTCCCCTCCTAGTCCCAACCACCTTCCTCCTGTGGCAAGGGGTACTAATTTCTGGAGAGGGAGACCAATACTGTGTAAACTCTGGTGACTTTTGACAGTTCTGTAGACAATAGAGGGAAGTGGCCAGGGGAGGGAGCCTGGGAAGGAGCTGAGCCTCAGAGTGGCCATTCCTTGTCTTCAGACCTCAATCTGCGTCTCACCAACTCAAATCCTCCTGGCACTGATCTGCCAGTTGAGCACCAAGCATGGCCAGCCCATCAGCCTTATCATGGCAGCCAGGATTTTCTGTAACTCTTCTCATGCCTGCCATTATCCACTGCACCTCTGTGTCCCCAGGGATTCTTCTGAAACCAGCTAGATCTTTACATAATGTTCAAATGGCAAATACTTTTACTTTAATTCAGCAACCAAACCTGTCACGGTGGGGTTCAATAAAATGCATCATAAAAATTCCTGTAGTAAGCAAAAAGATAAGTTTGGGATAATATTAGCTGAATTCAGTGGCACACATCTGTAATCCCTGCAATTTGGGAGGTCAGAACAGGAGGATCATGGGTTCAAAGCCAGCCTCAGCAACAGCGAGGCACTAAGCAACTCAGTGAGACCCTGTCTCTAAATAAAATAGAAAGTAGGGCTGGGGATGTGGCTCAGTGGTCAAATGCCCCTGAGATAAATCCCCAGTACCCCTGCCTCCAAAAAGGGTGGAGAGCAAGGGATGTAGCTCAGTGGTAAAGTACCCCTGGGTTCAATCCCTGATATCAAAAAGGGGGGCTCATACTAGTTAACAGGCAATAACTGTTAAATTAACTGGCCTTCCAAAGTGTTTTTTCTTTCTTTGGGATGGGATCTTTCTGAGTTGCCCAGGCTGGCCTTGAACTCCTGGGCTGAAATTATCCTCCTGCATATATTCAAAGACTAGAGCAACATCATCTATAGATTAATTGGGAAAGTTTATTTATATTAGGACAGCCACATCAGGGATTAGCCTTGTCCACATTGGTAAGGAAAGCACTTACTGTTGCTTTTCCAACTCTTGGGAACACTCAGTATTGGTTGTGTGTGTAGGTGTGACTTGATTACTTGATTACTCTGACTCTTTGGTGGCCTGGAGTGTAATTTTTGGCTTTAGTGTGGTATGTTACTCTGCACTTTAAATATCAGATCTTAATACTAGGCATTTTGGGATGATTCTTGAACTGTGGAGATCAGTGATGGAGATAAAATACTAAAAATACTAAAATACTCTAAAAATACTCCATCCTGTAACAGTATCTGTGTGTACCAGGAATTTCTCTTCTTTTTGTGGCAAGAGTAATTTTTGTGGTCTTTCTGCGCCATCTCAAGCTTGACTGGAGGCAACTGTTTTCTTCTCTTAAGAGACCAGCCCATTAATGCCCATCACCTAATCCCTGGAATTCTTTCCACTTAGGTACTTTGGCCTGCTGTACCAGAGCCAGGCATTACTGGGTGTTGGATCTCTCAGGAGGAGTCAGAAGTGGATATAGGCTTATTTTCTCTTCTGCTGAGTACATCATTACAGATGCAGAGTGTCACCTTTAGGGGATCTTAAATGTGATGTGTGTCATGTTCATTGTTTTAGATGAAGTATTTTGATTTCCTCCTTTATGTCTTCTGTAACCCATTGATCATTCAGTAACGTATTGTTCATTGTCCATGTGATGTAGGATTTTTCCTTCCTTCTTTTATCATTGATTTCCCGTTTCATTCCATTATGATCTGATAAAGTGCATGGTATTATCTCTACCCCTTTATATTTACTGAGGGTTGCCCTATGGCATAATATATGATCTATTTTTGAGAAGGTTCCATGAGCTGCTGAGAAAAAAGTATATCCACTTGATGATGGTTGATATATTCTATATATGTCAGTTAAGTCTAGGTTATTGATTGTGATATTGAGGTCAATAGTTTCTTTATTCAACTTTTGTTTGGAGGATCTGTCCAATGGTGAGAGAGGTGTGTTGAAGTCACCCATGATTATTGTGTTGTGGTCTATTTGATTCTTGAACTTGAGGAGAGTTTGTTTTATGAACGTTGCAGCGCCATTATTTGGTGCATAAATATTGATAATTGTTATGTCTTGTTGGCCAATGGTTCCTTTTAACAGTATATAATGTCCTTCCTTATCCCTTTTGATTAACTTAGTCTTGAAGTCGATTTTATTCGATATGAGAATGGCCACCCCTGCTTGCTTACGAGGAGCGTGAGCGTGGTATATTTTTTCCCAACCTTTTACCTTGAGCCTGTGTATGTCTTTTCCAATCAGATGTGTCTCCTGGAGGCAGCATATTGTTGGATTTGTTTTTTTAATCCATGTTACCAGCCTATGTCGCTTTATTGGAGAGTTTAAGCCATTAACGTTTAGAGTCACTATTGATATATGGTTTGTACTTCCTGCCATGTTTGATTATTTATCTCTTTTTTTTCCCCTAATTTAGATTGTTTCTCCATGATTAGCTTTCCCCCCGTCCTCTGTCTTTACCGAGGCACTTCCCGCTGATGGTTTTGGTTATCATTTTCCATTTCTTCCTCATGTAGAGTTTTGCTCAAGACGCCTTGCAATGCTGGTTTTCTGGCTACAAATTCTTTTAGCTTTTGTTTGTCATGAAAGATTTTTATTTCGTTGTCGTATCTGAAGCTTAATTTTGCTGGATACAGAATTCTTGGTTGGCATCCATTGTCTTTCAGTGTTTGAAATACGTTGTTCCAGGATCTTCTTGCTTTCAGCGTCTGTGATGAAAAATCCGTTGTCAACCTTATTGGTTTACCCCTAAATGTAATCTGCCTCTTTTCTCTTGTAGCTTTTAATATTATCTCTTTGTTCTGTATATTGGATAGCTTCATAACAATGTGTCTTGGCGTTGGTCTACTGTGATTTTGTGTGCTCGGTGTCCTGTATGCATCTACAATTAGTATATCTGTTTCCTTTTTTATTTCTGGGAAGTTTTCTGTAATTATTTCCTTCAGCACGTTACTCATTCCCTTGGCATGAATCTCTGTGCCTTTTCTATCCTGATGACTCATAAGTTTGATTTTTTTAAATTATCCCAAATCTCTTGGATGCTTTTCTCGTGATTTTTTACCAGTCTATCTGAGTTGGCTAGACTCTTTTCAAGATGATATATTTTGTCTTCATTATCTGACGTTCTGGCTTCTACTTGCTCCACTCTGTTAGTGATACTCTCGATTGAGTTTTTAATTTGGTTTATCGTTTCCTTCATTTCTAGAATTATTGTTTGATTTTTTTTATAATCTCTATCTCCTGATAAAGATTCTTAACTTCTTCTTTTATCTGTTTATGTAATTCCTTTTCAATGTGCTCTTTAAGGTTCCATTCCATCTGTCTAAGGTGTTCCTTGAGTTCTTTATATGGCCATTTTTCTGATGACTCCAGGTCCTCCTGAATATTTAGGCTGTCTTTCATTGTTTGTACTCCTTTTCTTCCTTGCTTTTTTATGCTCATGATACTTCTTGTTCTGTTTGACTGCTGAGTTACTGTTTACTCTTATAAATTTATTTGATGCTTGGGAGGAGAGGTATTAGAAGGGAAGGGAAGAAGTGACTAAATAGAGTGAGTGTAGGCAGGTGGAATTCAAGTGTGGGGGAATAAGAAAATTGAAAAGAAATGAAAAGACAAAAGAAAAGAAAGTGAAAAGAAAGAAAGAAAAAACGAAAAAATAAAAATTTTAAAACAAACAAAAAAAATTATAATGATAATAGAAAAATGGAAATTGGAGTTTAAAAAATAATAATAATAATAGAATAAAAAGAATTAAAAAAATTGAAACCATTAATAAGAAAGTTAAAGAACAACAACATCAACTACAAAAAGTGAGAATAAAAAAAAAATACTAATAATAATCGTTAAAAAAAATAGTAATAATAATAAATGCAGTCATAGAGCTCGATTAACTTCTCTTCCAGTAGGTGGAGCTATGCCCACTGGGCCAGGCTTCTCCTCGTGATAGGTGGGAACCAATCACTGTGCCTCAGCTCTTCTTCCCAGACTGTGCGAGTCTCCAGTCCTGAGTGTCTAGGTCCTTCTCTTGTGGTTCCTCAATCCAGGCCCCACTCACCTGTGATGCTTACCACATTACTGGCTACACGCCGGGTCTGCTGCTCCTGGGAGCCCTGTTTTCACAGATGCCTGGGCACACCCTTTCCGTTTGCCTCCCTCGGACCCTAAGTTTGTAGGGCTGGGGGCTGAGGACCCCCAGCAAATTTGTTTGCCCTTAGGTAGCAACTCCCCTGGTAGCTGGTGCAAGGGACCTCTGTTGTCAGCCCTGGTGGGAGCGATAGCCGTGGTTCTGCTCCGCTAGTCCCACGTCACTCCTGATTCCCTGGGTCTGGCTATGGTGCTCAGTTGGCTTTTACCTCTGTGAGATCAGGTGGGCCGACTAGTTATTTCAGCAGGATCGTTAGTGCTGAGTCACGAGAAGCAGGCGATCCGGGGCTTAAATGCAGCAAATTCGTGCTCAGTGTGTGTTTTCTGAGGGGCCCAAAGTGTACGCCCTAGCTCCACGTCAGCTCAGCATTGCCTAGTAATCCTGAGCAAATAGGCTTTAGATAATTTACAGCTCCCTATGCCCTCACAGTTGAAGAGGTCAGAGACTTGATCCCTCCACGTCTGACGTCATGTTAGACCTCCTCAATGATATTCATGTTACCCTTACAGTTTCCTGGCATAAGCAAGATCTTGGGGTTATACAAACTGCTGCTACTGTTTCCAGTCCAGTTTTCTAGAACTGAAATCCTGCTGCCTTCGCCTCCACCTCTGGTCCGCGCTCTTTGGCGCCGCACTTGTCTGCGACCTTAGCAGCGCCGCCGCGGAGGGCCCAAGCGGCTGCTGCCGCGCCTGACCCCTCGCAGAAGGATGCCGGATGACCCCAGAGCAGGCTATGCCCCAAGGTGCAGCAGGGAACAGGCGACCGAGGCACTTGAGCCCGTGGACCTGCCTTCAGAGGACAGGGTTCGGCACGCAGCCCAGTTCCAGTCTCTAGCTGCGGTAGCTGGACCGTGTAGACAGGGCCATCAAGACAGCATGCAGAAAGCAAATGGCGGCTCCCGCGGAGTGGATTTTCGGCCCCGAAACTACAGCCCCGCCAACAATTCCAATCCACTAACTCTCCCTGTATAGACAATATTAAAAAAAAAAAAAAAGGGCGGGGTGTACTGAGCTTTCTTTGCCTCAGGTACTTACAATCCACTGCTGATTGCCCATTCAGCTTCTCTGCCGGGAGCGAAGTCTCTTTCCACATTTTTGACAAGATGCTTTGAACAAAAGTTGTTAACTTGAAGTTCAATCTACTTCATATTGTTCTTTATCACTGTGCTCTTGATGTCCTATCCAAGAAGAGTTTGCCTAATAAAGTCAAAATTTACTCCTATACCTTTAAAGAAAATTCTCCCTTTAGCTCTTACATACATATAGGTCTATTTTGAGTTAGTTCTGGAATTAAATTTGGGTAAACTCTGTGCATTGTGTGAGGGGTCAGGTTGATATCCAGTCACCCCAGCATATAACTGAGAAGACTTTTCCCCCTTGTTTAATTATCTTGACATTCCTGTCAAACTAAGTAACTGCAAAGATGAGGGCCAACATCTAGACTAAGCTCTATTACAGTGGCCTGCAGGTCAATTTTGTGCCAGTATCACCCTGTCTCAATTATTGTCACTTTTTAATAAATTCACAGTTGGGAAAAGTGAGTTCTCCAACTTTGTTCTTTGAAGATTGCTTTGGTAAAGTAATTGGTTATTCAAATCCACTGTCTTATCAAGTGAATACTTCTTGTGTAGGAGAAAAATTAAGATAAAATGTTCCAATAAAAAAATAGCCAATGCATTATACTTAAGTGCTGATTTTTAAAATAGCCTGTCATTCACCCAAAAAATAAAAAGAGAAAAGAAATGCAGAAAAAAACATGCTGCTCTGGGCAAGCAGACCCAATGAATGGGCATCAGGGACTGAGGGACAGTAGAGCCTAGAGACCCTCTACCAGGCTGTGTAACCAGATGAGATGAGCAGCAAATAGTTCTTATGATGTAGATTTCATGCTATTTCTAGTCCTAAACTTCAATCTTCAGTGATTCAACAAATATAGGAACATCTTTTGTTTGGGCAGAAGCAGTAATCAAATTGATGATTGTGTAATAATTTTAAAAAACTTAGACTTACTTTGTAAAAATAATTAACCCAACGAATTCTTTGACTACTTTCTCTTTGGTATTTCTTGCAGTTTTTTCAAATATCTTCATTACAAAATCATAAGAAGTTTCCATTCAGAGTACTTCATGGCTCAGGTTGGCACAGAGAGTAAGGCTGTTTTCATATGGAAGAATGGAAGGAATATAACCAGACAAGATTTCCAACCAGCAAGCAGAAGAAACTGCAGGACGGGATGAAGGTCAAGCTCTGCACATTAAGCAAAATGTTTCAGGGACTGAGCTCTGGGTCTAAAATAGATACAAGTCAACTGGTTTTGATTTCTTAATTTTAGCAATAATTTTACATAAATATATATGTAGATATATGTGCACATATATAGATATAGATACATATATATACATATAAATATATGTAGACATATACATATGTATATGTATCATGTATTTTATATTATACATATATTATATGCAAACATATATATGCACATCTCAACTAATAATATAGATGTATAAAATAAGTAAAACTGCTATTAAAATTTTTTCAGAGAGAAAATTATTTCTCAATTTTTAGTTGATTTAGGCTTCCTACATTGTTTATTCAATAACTGAATACTGGGGTCCATCCCTAATATCAAAATCTTATGTAAATATAATGTATATGTATACACACAAATCCACACATATTTTCTGTTAGATGGATATATCCCATTTGTTTATCAATATACCAGTTGATAGACAGAAGTTTAATTGCTTTGCAAGCAAAGGAAAAACACAGGGGACTCTTATACCAGAGGCTGTGATTCTACACCTCAGGGGGAACAGAGGGTTTTTAATGATGTGATTTCAGGTGTGTCTGGTCCTACTTCACTTGCTAATCTGAGATATAATCATTTTTAAAACCTTCTGGTGCCATCCCCAACTCTGAATTTCTTCACTCCTGTGGTGGATGTGTGCTCAAGGACAGATATCTGGACAAAAAGTAATCCTGTTTCCCCCCAGATTATGTACAGGGAGACGAAGATGAAATTTTAAAAATGTCGATTTTAAAATAAGCTTCAGTGGCAGAGCATCATGCTGGGGTATTTCATGTTAAGTTTTTATTTTAATTTATACTTAACTGAACTTTATTTGCCCATGGTGGGTGGGTAGTATTGTTTCAAAGGGCATCAATTTTATACCAGTTCATATAGAGCAACTTTCTAAAAATCATACATTAAATCTGTAGAACATTATATTTTCCACTTTATACAAACTTATAGTTGTTGAAATCACTTTTATTCCTGCCACTGGAACCCATTTGCTTCAAATTCATCTGCTTCAGAGTTCTAGAAATTTGGAAATCAACTGAAAGGACTCTTTGTCTCAGAGTTGGGGAGTTGACCACCTGGGAGGATAAGGAGGTGTGGAAAACAGTATATGATGGATGGGGAGGGAGATAAAGCTAGAAAGAGAAACAGGATCCCATATGGGGGAGCTCCCATGGGACCTGATGATGCCCAAAAAACACTTGAAAAAACAAAAGAGAGATGGTAGGAGCAAAAGTAGGGCTCTTCTGAGCCCTTTTGTTCCCTGACAACTAGGTAAGACACTTGTTGAGGGTAGGGATGCCCAATGCTCGCTGTCCTCCCTGCCCCACTCCCCACTGGAAAATGGCTCCCTAACAACTGAAAACACAAGTAGAAACTGTTGAGGGTGTAAGGGCCCTTTCCTGGGGGCTGCTCTGTGAGTTCATCACACAAAGTTGGGAACAGACAATTCAATGGTGGACCAGTCTTTCATGGAAAACAACATGCTCATGAGATGTCACATGATGGAGTCCCTTATTCCATCAACTGCCAACCACTCTACAAGCACCAGCCCAAGAATTCCTGATGCTCAGAACCTGGTGACCTCATCTTTAGAGAACAATGGGACTGGGCCTTCTGGGGACTCCCATTGGTGGGCAGAGTAGTGGGTGAGTTCACTCTTTCCAGAGCCATAGGCCTGGTAACCAGAGTGAAACTTACGGATTCACAAAAGGAGGACATGGGCCTTCCAGGTAGTAAGTCAACCCAGACTTTTGAGTGTGGGGGACAAACTTTCAGGGAAGACCCTTTGCATGAATGGGGGTGGTGGCTGCCGGAATGGAGTGCTATTTAATTAAGAGACGGACTCCTCTAGGAAACTAAGGACTCCTCGAAGGCAGAGACCATGTTCTGCCCAAGCAGAAAAGATACACTTGAGGTCCTTGCCCTTAGTGAGGCTTCTTGGTCTGAATGACTGCATGGGTCCCAGACTGGGAGCCAGAAAGCCTGTCTTGAGTCTGGGCAGGTCTGGCCCCTCTACACCTAGTGTTCCTTATCTGTAAAAGGCTAATGGGGTCGCTTACATACCTTGCAAATATAGTTTGACTGAATCAGGAAATTATTAGGCATGTCTTTGAGAAGGGTGGGAGGGAATGAGAGGATGAATGAGCCAAATCCAGGGGAGGAATGAGAAACAGTTCAGGTCCCAAGCTAGAGCTGTCAGTCAGCTTGCCTCTTTTCTTTTCTTTTCTTTTCTTTTTTTTACTGCCTCAGCATGGGTCCCGTGGTACCTCGGATTGTTGGGGCTCTGCACCATAGTAACTGGTGGCTGCATCCTCTTACTCCACTGGCGGAAGAATGTGCAGAGGAGACAGCGTGCCCAGCAGTGGGTGGAGGTGATGAGAGCTGCCACCTTCAGTTATAGCCCACTGCTGTACTGGGTCAACAAACGCCGCAGATATGGCATGACTGCTGCCATCAGAATAGACCCTCCCCAGGCTATTGACAATACTGACATTCAACTCCAAATTCCGGATCTTCCATCAGAGCCGCACCCCCGTGAAGACAGGCATCATGCCTTCAGAGGCGGAAGCCCCAAGGAGGAAGCCTCTGTTCCCCTGCAGCCTGCTCTGGTGGTCCCACAGCAGCCCTCACCTAAGGGGATGCCAGAGCGCCAGACCCCATCACCCTTCCCGATTGTCTTTCCAGAGATCCCCTCTGCCCCTCCCCTCCACACCCTGAACTTTCCTCCCATGCTGTCCCACTCTGCCTCCTACCCCTTTCTCAGGGCTCCTAAAAGGCAGGTCCACTTTTATTCCCTTCCCGCACTGGCCCAAGGGGTGAACTTACCCAATGTGTAAACTTTTACTTCAGTTTCGAAGCCTCCTGTCACTGAAAGTGAGAGATTCAGGGGCCAGGTATTATAACCCATATAGATGTCACATAGTAAAGTTTTTTCAAAAGAGTCATTTGTGTCTCATTTGCCAGTAGGAAAGCAATGTCCTTCCCCTGTGTGATGGTGGCACACGTCTCACCAATACAATGAGAACTGGAGGCTGGCTCTGAAGAGACACATTGAGCCAATACTTGTGGATGAACTCAATTCCCTCCATCAAGTATTCAATGTGTTCAAGACCCTGGGCTAGGTCCCCAAAGGCACTGCTCTTCTGCAGGATGGGAAGTAAAATTGCCACAAGAGTAACAATTGCCAATGGCACACAGCTACAGCAGTCCACAGTGGCTATGCCACTGGCCAAGCAAGTCATCATGAGGTCAGTGAACCACACCACACTATGTGCTGACTGGGTGATGTCCATGATGTGTCGATTCTTAGCTGGTTGTTTCTCTACATTATTTCTAACAGAACAACACTGCAAAATGGTTATTATGATTTTTCTTTTACTGATGAGGAGACAGGTTCCAAGGTTTCTTT